>NC_088831.1:41755075-42355075 GCF_904066995.2 Poecilia reticulata
GAATTGGAAGAGGGTATAGAGTATGAATTTAGAGTTTATGCTGAGAACATTGCTGGCCTCAGCCCAGCTAGCAAGGTCTCAGAGAGCACAGTAGCCAGGGATCCATGTGACCCACCAGGCACTCCTGAGGCTATTGAAATCACCAGAAACCATATCACACTTCAATGGACCAGACCCCAGTATGACGGAGGCAGTGCAATCACTGGGTATTTGATCGAGAGAAGGAAGCACCCAGATAAACGCTGGATGAAAGCAAGCTTCACCAATATCATTGATACCCAATACACTCTCACTGGTCTCACTGAGGATCGTGTTTATGAGTTTAGAATCATTGCTAGGAATGCTGCTGGTATTTCTAGTTGCCCATCTGAAAGCACAGGAGAAATAACAGCTAAAGATGAAATTGAGGCTCCAGATGCCACCATGGATTCTAAGTTCAAAGATCTCACAGTTGTTCATGCTGATGAGACATTTATCATTGATGCTGATTACACTGGGAAGCCTTTGCCTGAGGTCACATGGTTAAAGGATGGAAAAGAAATTGACAAAACTACCCCAAGAATGGAAATCAAGACCACACTAACCCGCACCATCCTGACAGTTAAAGACTGCATACGAGTTGATGGTGGCCACTTTGTTCTCAAGCTTGTTAATGTGGGTGGAGTCAAAATGATCCCAGTTAACGTAAAGGTTTTGGACAGACCTGGTCCTCCAGATGGACCATTAGAAGTGAAAGGAGTGACAGCTGAAAAATGTTATCTGCACTGGAGCCATCCTTCACATGATGGTGGAGCTAGCATCTCTCACTATATCATTGAAAAGAGGGAAACCAGTCGTTTGTCATGGACCATGGTTGAGCCAAAGATCCAGGCAATCAGCTACAAAATTACAAAACTGCTCCCTGGAAATGAATACATCTTCAGAGTTACTGCTGTGAATAAATATGGAGTTGGTGAACCTTTAGAATCTGAGCCTGTTGTGGCTCGTAATCCATTCACCACTCCCAGCGCACCCACCACTCCTGAAGCCAGTGCTATTACTAGGGATTCCATTGTGCTTACTTGGGAGAGGCCAGAGAATAATGGAGGAGCTGAGATTGAAGGATATGTACTTGAAAAACGTGATAAGGATGGCGTCAGGTGGACCAAGTGCAACAAGAAAAGGCTGACTGACTTGAGATTTAGGTGTGGTGGTCTCACAGAGGGCCATTCCTATGAATTCCGGGTCTCAGCTGAAAACGCTGCAGGTGTTGGAAAGCCTAGCACACCGACACAGTACATCAAAGCATGCGATGCCACTTATCCACCAGGACCTCCAAATAACCCCAAAGTCACTGACCATTCCAGCACTACAGTCTCCCTTTCCTGGTCAAGACCTATCTATGATGGTGGAGCACAGATTACTGGATATGTTGTTGAAATGAAGGAGGCATTAGATGATGAATGGATTGTTTGCACACCTCATACTGGTGTCCAAGACACTCATTACACTGTAAAGAAGTTAAAAGAGAATGCAGAATACAATTTCCGCGTATGTGCCATGAACTGTGAGGGAGTAGGGGATCATGTGGACCTCCCAGGGTCTGTGATTGCGGCAGAGAAGTTGCAGCCTCCTGAAATTGAACTAGATGCTGACCTGAGAAAGATGGTCAATGTTCGTGCCACTGCAACACTACGTCTTTTTGTGACTATCAGAGGAAAACCTGAGCCTGAGGTCAAGTGGTCAAAGGCCGATGGCACTCTAAATGAGCGTGCTCAGATTGAAGTCACAAGCTCATACACAATGCTTGTGATTGAAAATGTTGACAGATTTGACACTGGCAAATATGTACTAACCCTTGAGAACCTTAGTGGCTCTAAATCAGCTTTTATCAATGTTAGAGTTTTGGATTCACCCAGTGCTCCAACAAACCTACAAGTTAAGGATGTGAAGAGACATTCTGTCTCTCTTTCCTGGGAGCCGCCTCTGATTGATGGTGGAGCAAAGATATCACACTATATTGTGGAGAAGAGAGAGCAGAAGCGAATGGCTTTCACCAGTGTTAGCACCAATTGTGTAAGGAACTCATACATTATTTCTGACCTGCAGGAGGGAGGTAGATACTTTTTCCGTGTGTTGGCTGTAAATGAGCTAGGAGTTGGTCTGTCAGCTACAACAGATCAAGTCAAAGTTTCAGAGGCACCTTTGCCCCCGGGTAAAGTAACCGTGGTTGATGTGACTCGTCACACTGTCACCCTTTCATGGGAAAAACCAGATCATGATGGTGGCAGCAAAATTACAAGCTACATAGTGGAGATGCAGCCTAAGGGAGATGAAAAATGGACAGTGTGCAGTGACGCCAAAGCACTAGAAGCTACTATTGAAGGACTTACTACTGGTGAGGAATACTCCTTCAGAGTAACTGCTGTGAATGATAAGGGTAGGAGTGATCCCAAACCTCTGGCTACGCCTGTGCTAGTAAAAGACATCACAATGGAGCCCACCATCAACTTGCTTTTCCATACATACAGTGTAAAAGCAGGAGATGACTTGAAGATTGATGTTCCTTTCAAAGGCAGACCTCAACCTGAGGTGTCCTGGAAGAAGGATGGCAGTGCATTAAAGCAGACTACTAGGGTAAATGTCCTGAATTCAAAGACCTCATCAAAGATCATAATCAAAGATGCCACCAAGGATGATGTTGGAAGATATGAGATCACTTTGACTAATTCAATTGGCACAAAGACAGCTGAAATTTCTGTAATAATTCTGGATAAACCAGGCCCACCCAGCAACATTAGGGTGGATGAGGTGAGTGCCGACTTTATCTCTCTGTCCTGGGATGCTCCAATCTATGATGGCGGGTGCCAAATTAACAACTATGTTGTGGAGAAGAGAGACACTACCTCTACCACATGGCAAATTGTCTCAGCTACAGTAGCCAGGACATCCATAAAGGTTTCCCGCCTCACTCAGGGCACAGAGTATCAGTTCCGCATTGCAGCTGAGAACCGTTATGGCAAGAGTCCAGCAATTGATTCTGCTCCTGTTGTTGCACAATATCCATTTGAGCCACCTGGCCCTCCAACCAATCTTCATGTTGCCCATGCCACCAAGACTGGCATGCTTGTAGTATGGGGTAGACCTGCGAGTGATGGTGGAAGCCCTGTCATTGGTTATCATGTTGAATCCAAAGACCAAAGCAGCATTTTGTGGACCAAAGTCAGTAGAGGTCTGCTGACTGAAAACCAATTTAAGATGACGGGCATCGAAGAAGGCCTGTCATACCAGTTTAGAGTCTATGCTGAGAATATTGCAGGCATTGGTCCTTGCACTAAATCTTGTGAACCTGTTGCAGCCAGGGACCCATGTGAATCTCCACATAACCTTAAAGTCACAAATATTACCAGAAACTCTGTTTCTCTCTTCTGGGATCCACCTGAATATGATGGTGGAGTGAAAATTGTTGGATACATAGTGGAGCGCAAAGAGCTCCCTAATGGTCGCTGGCTAAAGTGTAACTTCACCAATCTACAGGAGACTTACTTTGATGTCACAGGTCTTACAGAAGATGCACAATATGACTTCCATGTTATTGCAAAGAATTCTGCAGAGATCTTGAGTCTCCCTTCAGAATGCACTGGTCCTGTCACCATCAAAGACGATGTAGACCCTCCATCCATCATCTTAGAGGATAAATTCAGGCAATTGGTTGTCATTAAGGCTGGAGAGATAATTAGAATTGATGCTGAAATTACAGGTCGTCCAATCCCAGTGGTATCATGGTCTAAGGATGGAAAAGATATTGATACCAAGGCCAGGTGTGAAATTACTTCCACAAACTTCACCACCACTCTGATTGTCAGAGATGTTATCAGGAGGGATTCTGGACAGTATGTCTTGACTTTGCACAATGTAGCTGGAACCAGGTCTGTAGCTATCAACTGTAAGGTTTTGGACAGGCCTGGACCAGCTTCAGGACCTTTAGCAGTGTCTGGCCTTACAGCAGAGAAGTGCACTATAACATGGGGTCCACCTCAAGAGAATGGAGGAGCTGAAATCATGCACTATATAGTGGAGAAACGTGAGACAAGCCGCCTTGCTTGGACTCTTGTTTATGGTGACATGAAGGCAACTACCTGCAAAGTTACTAAGCTGCTCAAAGGAAATGAGTACATTTTCAGAGTCAGAGGAGTTAACAAATATGGAGATGGTGAGGCTCTGGAGAGTGAGGCAGTAAAAGCTTTGGATCCATTCACTGTAGCTGCAGCCCCCACTAATGTCCAGGTCACCTCAGTCACTAGTGGGGCCATGACAATCTGTTGGGAAAGACCAGTTTCTGATGGTGGCAGCAGTATCTGTGGCTATGTAATAGAAAAGCGAGAGAAGACTGGCCTCCGTTGGTGCCGTGTCAATAAGAAACCTGTTTATGACCTCAGAGTCAAAGCTTCCAATCTTCGTGAAGGAAGTGAATATGAGTACAGAGTGTTTGCAGAGAATGCTGCTGGACTTAGTGCACCTAGCACCCCTTGCCCACTCACCAAGGCTGAAGACCCACAGTTCCTCCCCTCACCTCCTGCTAAGCCCAGGATCATTGACTCAACAAAGACCACAGTAACACTAGCATGGAATAAACCACTGTTTGATGGTGGAGCACCTGTAACTGGTTACCGAGTAGAATACAGAAAGTCATTAGATGATGAATGGTTCGTTGGAGTCCAGAACACCAAGAATATGGAGTTTACAGTGGTGGGACTGACTCCAGGAGCTGAATATGTATTTGTTGTCAGATCCATTAACAAAATTGGAGCAAGTGAGCCTAGTCCTGAATCAGACAAGCAGACAGCTAAAGAAAAAGAAGAAGAGCCAGTCTTTGAAATAAGCAATGAGATGAGGAAGACTCTTATTGTGAAAGACGGCAGCTCATTTACAATGACAGTACCCTTCAGGGGCAAGCCTATTCCCACTGTTAGTTGGACAAAGCCTGATATTGATCTTAGAGTACGTGCTGTCATTGACACCACAGACACCTTCACCTCGATCACCTTAGAGAAGGCAACACGCAATGACTCTGGAAAATACACTGTCACTTTGTCCAGCATTGCTGGAACCTCATCACTGATGCTCAATGTTAGAGTTCTTGACTCGCCTGGACCTCCTGCATATGTGGAAGTCAAGGATGTGACTAAGTCATCTGCTACTGTAACTTGGGACACTCCAGAGAATGAAGGAGGAGGACCAGTAAAGAATTATCTTGTTGATTTCCGAGAGGCAAGCAAAAAAGGTTGGACTAAGTTGACTGATACATGCCACAGACTGACTTACAAAGTGTCAAACCTAAAGGAAGGAGAAGTTTACTATTTCAGAGTGACGGGCGAGAATGACTATGGTGTTGGTGTATCAGCTGAGACCAAAGAGGGAACCAAGATCACAGGTATAAACATTTATGTTATGTTATCTGTAGTTTACACAAAAGAAAATATAAGAGCTTTGTCAATAAAATAAATTGTCCTCTGTTTTCCAGAAAAACCAAGCCCACCACCAAAGCTTGGAGTAACTGATGTCACTAAGGAGAGTGTGTCATTGGCATGGGCTAAACCTGAACATGATGGAGGCAGCAGAATTACTGGATACCTGCTTGAAGCACTGGAGAAGGGTCAGGAGAAGTGGGTTAAATGTGGTGTCACCAAGTTTATCCACTTTACTGTGTCTGGCCTAAGGGAGAAAGCCGAATACTTCTTCAGGGTCAGAGCTGAGAACCTTGCTGGATTTAGTGATGCTAAGGAAATGTTCACCCCTGTTATGGTCAAAGACCAGCTGGGTAAGTTACAAAATATATACATATTCAAATTCACTATTGTGACCCAGAAGAAAACATTTTTGAGTCTAACTTGTTTTCTACACTCGTACTTGTTTTGATACAGTCTAGTCAAAAATCAAAAGACATTGTAAAATCTGTGATCTTCATGTTTCCCTAGAATCTCCCGAAGTCAACATGAAGGACTTCCCCCACAACACTGTGTACGTTAGAGCTGGCTCTACTCTGAAGTGTGAAATTCCTCTGACGGGCAGACCCCTGCCCAAAGTCACTCTTTCTAAGGATAATGTAGAACTTAAGTCAACAATGAGGTTCAATTCTGAAGTCACTCCTGACAGCATCAAAATCATCTTGCGTGAAAGCGTTGCTGGAGACTCGGGACGCTATGATATAACTGCCTCCAACTCCAGTGGAACCACAAAGTCCTTTGTCAATATTGTGGTTCTGGATCGCCCAAGTGTTCCACTTGGACCTGTAGAGCTGTTTGATGTCACAGAAGACAGCGCAAGCCTCAGTTGGCTCCCACCTGCATATGATGGTGGCAGCCCCATCACTAACTATATTGTCCAGAAGAGAGAAACAACTACAGCAAACTGGATTGACGTCTCATCTGCTGTGGCTCGTTGCACCATAAAGGTTATGAAACTTACCACTGGCCTGGAGTATCAGTTCAGAATCAGGGCTGAGAACAAATATGGAATCAGTGAACATATTGATTCTCCAGCAGTCACAGTCAGTCTTCCTTATAGTAAGGGTTCTATTTGGCTTTCATTTACAAATGTAACATTTAATATTCAAGTTTAATAATGAACATGCACAAACCTTGTCACTTTGATTTTTATCTATCAGCTATTCCAGATGCTCCATCAACTCCAGAAGTTACTGCTGTAACCAGGGAGAGCATCGCATTAGCCTGGAAGGAGCCCAAGTCAGATGGAGGCAGCCATGTCTTTGGCTACCATCTCCAGATGAAAGATAGGAACAGCATCATGTGGCAGCTAGTTAACAAAACAGTGATCCGTGCTACACACTATAAGGTCACCACCGTTAATGCTGGACTTATTTATGAGTTTAAGGTGGCAGCGGAGAATGCTGCTGGCCTCAGTGATTTCAGTAAGGCTTCAGATGCTGTGTTGGCTATAGATGCCTGTGGTGAGTACCAAGTGAAACATTTTTAAAGATAAACATAATCAAATTGTGGTGAAAAAGTCTGTTAATTAATCTTCCCTGGTCATTTGCAGAGCCACCCATCAACCTAAGAATCAGTGACATCACCAAAAACTCTATCAGCCTTGCCTGGGAGAAACCCAACTATGATGGTGGATCCCCCATCACTGGTTACTTTATTGAGAAGAGAGAAGGTGTTAGTCCTAAGTGGTCCAAAGCTAACCTCACCAATATCACGGACTCACATTTCACTGTGGCTGGACTTACCCAGAATGAAACATATGAATTCAGGGTCATGGCCAAGAATGCAGTTGGTTCAGTCAGCAACCCATCTATGACAGCTGGACCAGCCACCTGTGTAGACACCTATGGTAGGAATTATTTTTGATCCTGGATTTACTCATAGTTGTTTCAGTTAAATACAATATAATCTATTGGTCATTTTTACTGTATTTTTGTGTTTTTACCTCTAGTAAGTTTATAATTATCTGTACAAATTGCCACTGTGATCTTTTTATGCATGATACCTAGCTACGTCAGAAATTCAACAAAAACATCTTTGTTTCTATCAGGTGCCCCAGAAATTGAAATTCCCCAGGAGTACCTTAATGAGGTCAAATACAGCGCAGGCTCAGATGTGGAACTTAAATTCAATATCACAGCCAAACCTACCCCCACGATTGAGTGGTTTAAGGATGGACGAGAGCTCAAACCTACTGCTCAGCTCACTTTCAAACACACATTTGAATCCACCGGTTTATTCCTGAGAGACACTACTCGCCTGAACTCGGGGACGTATGAGGTCAAAGTGAAGAACTCCCTGGGATCTTCATGTGCCATTGTCAGGCTGCTCATTCAAGGTATTCAGATGATAATGTTATTACAACATATTTGCATCAAAAGACATAATGTATGCCTAATTTTTTTGTATATATTTGTTCCTTTACCAGACAAGCCAGGACCTCCTGCTGGCGAAATTCAGTTTAAAAAAGTGATGGCCGACAACATCACCATCATGTGGTCTCCACCTGCCGATGAGGGCGGTGCCATGGTAACTCATTACATCGTAGAGAAGAGAGAGACCAGCAGAGTCATGTGGTCTATTGTGTCTGAGAAACTCGTAGACTGCATCGTGAATGTGCCCAGACTCATCCAGGGTAATGAGTACATCTTCAGAGTCCGTGGAGTCAACAAATATGGCATTGGAGACCCCTTGGAGTCTGAGCCCATTATTGCAAAGAACCCATTTGGTAACAAAACACAGCACATTTTTACTAATTTTTTTAACACAGTATAATAGACTAAACAGACTTATGTGAGCTGTGTTTTTTCATTTTATACAGTTCCTCCCAGTGAACCATCCAAGCCTAAGGTTACTATGATCACCAAGTCCACAATGACTGTGATCTGGGAAAGACCTGCACTGGATGGAGGCAGTGATATTGACGGTTATTACCTTGAGAAAAGAGAGAAGAAGAGTCTTCAGTGGTTCAAGGTTGGTTTATAGATTAATATTTACTAATTTCATGCTGATAAGAAGCCAAACTATTAATTACAATGGATATCTTTATTATTCTCAATAACAGTATCTTCTGTTTTTTCCAGGTGGTGAAGGGAACAATCAGAGACACCAGACAGAAAGTCAGCAACTTAACTGAAAATAATGAGTACCAATTCAGAGTTTGTGCTGTAAACAAGGCTGGAGCAGGAAACTACTCTGATGCCTCTGATCTTTACAAGGCCTATGACCCCATTGGTATGCCAGAAGATTTCATGTTGTTTCTGAATGTTAATCTTTATAACCTAAGGTGCGTTTATATGCAGCTACTAAAAATATTCACCTTATTTGGCCTCCCTAGATCTGCCTGGTGAACCCTCAAAGCTCCGTGTGGTCGACTCCACAAAGACCTCCATCACTCTTGGCTGGGAGAAGCCTGTCTATGATGGTGGCAGTGAAATCACACACTACTTACTGGAACAGATGAATGCAGGAGAGAAAGAATGGGTTATCACCAACCCACAGGTTAAGGGTTGCGAGTATGTGGTGTCCCACTTGAAACCTGCCACTTACTACTTTTTCAGAGTGTCTGCTGTGAACAGCAAGGGCAAAGGAGAGGACATCAAGATGTACCAGCCTGTGCAAGCCAAAGACATATTAGGTTTGGATTTTATTTATAATTGAGAAAAAAATATTGAAAATGAAATCAAATGTGGACATCTTTTTTTCTGGTGGTTTAGAATTTATTTTATTTAATAGTTCTATTATTATTATTTTTTTTTTTGTTTAACAGAGGAGGCTGATTTGGACTTAGATGTTCCTATGACAACTCAATACACAGCTAAAGCCGGCCGAGATGTTGAAGTGTTTATCCCATTGAAGGGACGACCAGCTCCCAATGTCACCTGGCGACGTGGCGATCGTAACATGGCTGGTGATAACCGCTACACCATCAACAGCACTGAGAGATCCACCACACTCCGTATTCCAAAGGTCACTCGTGATGACTGTGGGAAGTACGTGCTGGAGATAGAGAATGGTGTAGGTGAACCCAAGATAATCACCGTTTCCCTCAGGGTTCTAGATAGTCCATCATCCTGCCAGAAGCTAATAATCAAGAACGTAACAAGAGGAAAGCTGACCCTAAGCTGGGAGGCTCCTCTTGTTGATGGTGGTTCACCTGTCACAAATTACATTGTTGAGAAGAAAGCCTCAACCATGAAGGCCTACCAGGTGATCAGTGCAGAATGCCCCAACACGTCTTACAAGGTGACAGGCCTGGAAGAGGATGTTGCTTACTTCTTCCGTGTGTCAGCTGAAAATGAGTTTGGTGTGGGTGACTTCTGTGAGTCCACTGAAGCTGTCAGAGCAACAGAGACTCCTGGAGCTGTTAAAAACCTGGTAATGTTGGACTCTACAAAGACCTCTGTTACACTGCAGTGGACCCGACCTGACCATGATGGAGGCAGCCACATCACAGAGTACATAGTTGAAAAGAGAAGCCAGGATGAAGTCAACTGGAGTTTAGGTGCAACATGCAAACGTTGCACATGTGAAGTGACTGGACTCAGGGAGAATGCCATTATGGATTTCAGAGTGTTTGCCAAGAATGAGAAAGGAAGAAGCGATTTCTCTCAGATTGGTCCAATCCCTGTGATAGATTTTATTATTCCTCCAGAAGCCAGTCTCAGTGATTATCCAAATGGAGAGCTGGCTGTTCGTATTGGGCAAAACATCCACATTGAGCTACCATTTAAGGGAAAACCAAGACCTGCAATCAGCTGGCTGAAGGATAACCTTCCACTAAAGGAGAGCGAGAAGATTCGCTTTAGGACCACTGACAACAAGACTGCAGTCACAGTTAGAGGAGCCAAGAAGGAGAATGCTGGCCAGTACACTTTAGTTCTGGACAACAGAGTGGTCAAAAACTACTTTGACATAAATGTGGTCACTCTTGGACCACCAACAGCTCCTGTTGGTCCTATTCGCTTTGATGAGATAAAGGCTCAGAGTATCATCATTTCCTGGGATGAGCCAAAGGAGGATGGCGGTGGTGAGATTACATGCTACAGCGTGGAGAAACGTGAAACCTCCCAGGCCAACTGGAAAATGGTCTGCTCAAGTGTTGTAAGGACCAGCTTCAAGATTCCTAACCTAGTCAAAGGAGCTCAATACCAATTCAGAGTCCGTGCCGAGAACAAGTATGGAGTCAGCGAACCACTCAGCTCCTCAGATGTTATTGCTCAGCACCAGTATAAACCTCCAGGTCCACCAGGAAAACCAGTTGCCTTCAACGTCACCAGTGATGGTATGACCATTAAGTGGGATGCCCCAGGCTTTGATGGAGGTTCTCCCATCTTGGGTTATCATGTTGAGAAGAAGGACAGGAACAGCCTCTTGTGGCAGAAGGTGAATTCCACAATCATTTCCAACAAAGAGTACAGGATCATTGGTCTCATGGAAGGCCTGGAGTACTCTTTCAGAGTTTATGCTGAAAACAATGCTGGACTAAGCCCCATCAGCGAGCAGAGCAAACATGCTCTTGCCATATCCCCTGTTGGTAAGTTTAATGTAATTGCGCTTAAAAACTGTGAATGTGACAATTTAACTGGAAAAATGTTTTTAGAAGGATTAACAATATCCATTAAATTAAACCCAAATATTACACATTAACGGGTTTGTTCTCACTTTCCACAGACCCACCTGGCACTCCTGTCTGCATTGATACAACCAGGGATTCAGTCACCCTGCAATGGGAAGTTCCAAAGAGAGACGGTGGAAGCAAAATTGTGGCTTACAATGTAGAAAGGCGCCAAGGAAGAGGAAAATGGCTACGATGCAACTTTATTGATATAAGTGATACCCAGTTCACTGTGACTGGTCTGTCCCCTGGAGACAGATTTGAGTTCAGAGTGATTGCAAGAAATGCTGTCGGTACAGTCAGCCCACCCTCTAACTCTTCTGGATATATCATGACCAAGGATGAGAGCAGTATGTGTTTTTCTTAAATTAATCATTTAATTTACCAATTTATCACATATAAACTGATGTTAATTTTGTTTTTAATGTTTTTTGTCATCAGTTACTCCTGAAATCGAGTGGTCTCCTGACCAGGTGGTCACTCTGAAGGCTGGAGAAAATGTTAAGCTCAATTGCACCATCAATGGGCGCCCAGTTCCTCAGGTTTTGTGGTACAAGGATGGCAAAGAAATTGACAAGCGAACAATGATTGACATTGAGATTACCACAGGCATTGGCACCAGCAGCCTGTTTATCCGTGATGCAGACAGGAACCACCGTGGAATTTATACGGTGGAAGCCAAAAATAGCTCTGGCAGTAGGAAAGCAGACGTTAATGTCAGAGTGCAAGGTTGGTAAACCAATACATTTATGTTTCACTATCAGGTCTCTAAAAGTGGCCAATGAGTTAATTAGAATAAATTAGATGCTTTTTCACACTAAGACCTCTGAACCCCTATGTCTACACAGATACTCCTGGACCTGTTGAGGGTCCCATCTGCTTTACCGGCATCACTGCTGAAAAGTGCACCGTATGGTGGAACCCACCAGAAAATGATGGCTGTGCTGCAATCACCCACTATGTAGTGGAAAAACGGGAAACATCCAGAATTTCCTGGGCCTTGGTTACATCCAAATGTGAAGCTTGCTCATATAATGTCACCAACCTCATCAAGGGAAATGAGTACCAGTTCAGAATCTCTGCTGTCAACAAATTTGGGGTCGGCAAACCACTGGATTCTGATGCCGTTATTGCACGCATGCAATACAGTAAGTAAACCTTTAAATGATCATTCCTATGTCAGGACGTAAAACCCCAAATTTCCCACCTGATCCAAAGAAGCGTTTTTTTTCAACTTACAGTTTTGCTGTGCTTTCCCCTTAGCTGTGCCAGATGCTCCTGGTACGCCAGATGCAACTCACATAACTGGAGATAGTATCACTATGTGCTGGACCAGGCCCAGATCAGATGGAGGTAATGAGATCAAGCATTATATTCTGGAAAGAAGAGAGAAGAAGAGCCTTCGCTGGGTAAGGGTGTCTTCCAAGAGGCCCATAACAGAGCTAAGGCACCGTGTCACCCGCCTGACCGAGGGCAATGAGTACGAGTTCCGCGTCATGGCTGAAAATGGAGCTGGTATCGGACCAGCCAGCAGCACCTCCAGGCTCTTCAAATGCAGAGAGCCAACCAGTGCTCCTAGTGCTCCAAGTGTAATCAAGGTAGGACTGTTTGAGAACCGTATCCACATCCAAACCTTCTACTTGTAATGGTATACATGTTCAGTTTTAATGCTATTCTGTGAAGGATCATAAAGCAGTTTGAATTAATTAATTTTAAACTGATGTGTAAAACAAAAGTTACCTGAGCAAAAAATGAGCAAAGGGATAAATAAACTTTCTTTCTTTAACAGGTCATTGACTCCACTAAGTCCACTGTCACTCTGGAATGGACAAAACCCGTATTTGATGGTGGCTTGGAAATTATTGGCTATAACATTGACATGTGTAAGGCCAGTCTGGAGGAGTGGCACAGAGTCAATAGTCAGATTTGTATCCACAATAGATACACTGCAAAGGGCCTGATAGCTGGAGAGCTTTACAAGTTCAGAGTCAGTGCAGTGAATGGATCAGGAGAGGGCGAAGCCTCAGTTATGCCACACCCTGTTCAGGCTCTGGATAGACTTACATCTCCAGAATTTGACATCGATGCAAACTTCAAACAAACTCACACTGTGAAGAACGGAGGAATAGTCACTCTCAGCGTCGCTTTCAGAGGAAAGCCTGCTCCCCTGGCCACCTGGTCTAGAGTAGATGGTGAACTTCCTGTCATGGCGGATGTCAACACCACAGACAGCTCCTCCACTTTGACTATAGAAGGTTGCACAAGGTATGAGGCAGGAAAATACACCCTCTCCCTGGAAAACAACAGTGGACGAAAGTCTATCACATTCGCAATCAAAGTCTTAGATACACCAGGACCTCCAGGAGCAATCTCCTTCAAAGATGTTACACGTGGTGCTTTGACAATGATGTGGGATGCTCCGTCCAATGATGGTGGATCCCGCATCCATCACTACATAGTAGATAAACGTGAGGCAAGCCGCCTTGCTTGGCAGGAGGTCAGCAGCAAGAGCTCACGCCAAATGATAAGGATAACTGGTCTAGACATTGGCGTGCCATACTTGTTCAGAGTGACTGCTGTTAACCAGTATGGTCAAGGTGAACCAAAGGAAATGACTGAGCCTGTCGTTGCCACAGAAGAGCCTGCACCACCCAAAAGATTAGATGTTGTCGATACCACTAGTTCCACAGCTTCCCTAGTGTGGCTTAAACCTGACCATGATGGAGGCAGCCGCATCCGAGGGTACATTGTTGAATTCAGAGCCAAGGGTAGTGACCGTTGGATTGTTTATGGAGAGACTAAATTGTCAAAGATGCTGGTAGAAGGTCTGATTGAAAACTCTGAGTATGACTTTAGGGTCAAGGCCAAAAATGATGCTGGAGTCAGTGAGCCTCAAGGTACTTTCAGCTCTGTGGTCATTAAGGAGCCTCTCATTGAGCCAACTGCTGATCTCAGCAGTATCACTAACCAGCTCATTACCGTTAAGCTTTCCAATACTATCACAATTGATATCCCAATAAGCGGCAGACCTGCACCCAAGGTCACATGGAAACTGGAGGAAATGAAGCTGAAGGAGACTGACAGAGTCTTGATCAGGACCACAAAGGAGAGAACCACACTGATAGTGAGAGACAGCAAGAGAAGTGACAGCGGCAAGTATTACCTGATCCTGGAGAATGCTGCCGGTGTGATGACTTTCACAGTGACTGTGGTCGTCGTTGGCAGACCTAGCCCACCAACTGGCCCAGTCAAGATTTCTGGAATCTCATCAGAGTCTTGCACACTGTCATGGTCAGAGCCAGCTGATGATGGCGGCACCGAAATAACCAACTACATTGTTGAGAAACGCGAGTCTGGCCATGCTTCATGGCAGGTAGTGAACTCCAGTGTACAGAGAACGACAATCAAAGTGACTCATCTTACCAAATACATGGAATACACATTCAGAGTGTGTGCCGAGAACAAGTTTGGAGTCAGCAAGTCCATTGAGTCTGCAGCTGTTGTGATCGAGCATCCATTCAGTAGGTTCTGCTTCAGTAAGACAATATCACACATCCTGGCACTTTTTGGCTCTTAATAATCTCCACCTGTTTACATTTGCAGTTCCTCCAAGTCCTCCAAGTCGCCCTGATGTGGTATTTGTGTCAGCAAATGCCATTGGCATTAAGTGGGATGTGCCATATTCTGATGGTGGCAGCCAGGTGACAGGATACTGGATTGAGAAGAAAGAGAGGAACACAATCTTGTGGGTGAGGGAGAACAAACTGCCCTGCCTTGAGTGCCATTACAAGGTGTCCAACCTGATCGAGGGTTTGGAGTATCAGTTCAGAGTGTACGCCATGAACCTCGCTGGACTGAGCAAGGCCAGTGAAGCATCCAGACCAGTGGTGGCGCTCAATCCTGTTGGTAAGGAACCACTGGTAATTCCAATGTGTAATTGAATAAGATCCCGCTGCAGTATTTGATAAAGTCTTAACTTGCTTGTTGTAGATCCGCCTGGTAAACCTGAGATTACCGACATCAGCCGCTCCTCTGTTTCGCTGTGCTGGACTATACCCTTCAACGATGGTGGCAATAAGATCGTCGGCTACATTGTGGAGAGGAAGGTCTACAGCACAGATGAGTGGGACGACAACCGCTGGCTCAAGTGCAATTACACCACGATCACAGAGAACTACTTCACAGTCACAAACCTGGGAGAGGGAGAAACCTTTGAGTATCGTGTCATCGCCAAGAATGCAGCCGGGGTCCACAGCATGCCTTCTGAGACCACTGGACCAATCACATGCAAGGATGAGTACTGTACGTCCAGATGTTTCTCCTTATTTTTCTTTATATTTAAATTTCTAGATGTTTTTTTTTTTTCTAAAGTTCTGTTTACCATAACATTTACTGTATTTTAGCAGCTTTAAAAAAATTTGGTATTTCTCAACTTCGGTATGAGAAATACCAAAGTTCTTGCGGTATTTCTCATCAAACTGAAGATGCTCTTGAGTTTTTATTATAAGTCTCAGAGGTGGAGCTGAGTGTTTTACATATTTATCTATTTTTGAGACTCATTTTGAAGTATAAAACGAAGCAATTCTTTGGTTGTTGCCCAATAATGTTAACTGAATGAGTCAGTTAATAAAAGTGTTGTTAGGTTGGTAGGCATTATTTGATTACATAAACATTAAAGAAGCCTTCACCTATTTTAAATCGTCTGAATGGCAGCATGTTGAGGACTTTAAAGAAAAAAGACACTGATCAGAGAAGATGAGATTTGTAAGAACTGTGAGAAAACAGCAACTTGCTAACAGCCGCTAACAATGCTAGTTAGTCATCAAAACAAACCGCTTTTCTGCAATTTCCACTGTCTTAGAGGACTATGCCACAGCAATACTGCTTGATAAAACATGAATAACAGTTTGTTATTTGTAAAACTTGCTTTATGTGTGAAAGCAAGACAATCGTGAAATGATTTTCCTGTAAGCTTTTCTAAATTGTTGTATTTTTAGGTGGATTTATTGTTACAATCCAATTTTTTAACACCGAACAATTTAACTGAAATCCATTTTGAAGTTAAATTTTTTATCACAACTTAAAATTTTATGTTTTACTTACTGCAGCTCCTCCTAGAGCAGAACTTGACAGCAAATTGACGCGTGAGGTCATCACCATTATGGCTGGCTCTGACCTTGTCCTGGACGGTGCTGTGGGAGGCAAACCAGAACCCACAGTGTACTGGTCCAAAGGTGACAAGATTTTGGAGTTGGGAGAGAAATACTCTCTGACATACACGTCAACAAGAGCCATGGTCGTCATCAAAAACTGCGACAGATACGATACGGGTAGATACATCCTCACCGTCAAGAACCCCAACGGCATTAAGACCGCTTCGGTCAACGTGAAGGTTCTGGGTGAGTAGCCATGTTTCAACATTTAGGCTTGGGCCAGAACATGAACATGTCACAAAAATGTCTAACTCTTGATTTGTTTTCCTCTCAGACACTCCTGGACAACCTGCTGACAAGATCGTGATCAGCAGAGTCACTGAGGAGAAGTGTACGGTTTCCTGGAAGATCCCTCTGGAGGACGGCGGAGACATCGTCACCCACTACATTGTAGAGCGACGTGAAACCAGCCGGCTCAACTGGGTCATCATGGAGCCAGAGTGCAAGTCGCTGTCATGTGTCAGCTCCAGGTTGATCAAGAACAACGAATACGTCTTCAGAGTCAGAGGAGTCAACAAGTTTGGACCCGGAGTTCCTCTGGAGTCTGAGCCGATCATTGCCAGAAACGCCTACAGTACGAAACAGCTTCTCTTTGTCAAATATTTCACATTCAGACTTCAGGATTAATTTTATTAAATATTTCTCAATCTAGGTTTCAGAGGTTATTATAGTTTTGAGTTTTTCATTATAGTTTAATTTTCTAATAAATAGATTCATAAAAATGGAAATGAAGGATATTATATCTATAATTTCAGTATATTTTATTTTTATATATGCACAATATAGTTCCAGTTAGTTATGGTTCTCTCCTGAATGAAAACGGTTTCAGTTTCAGTTAATTTTAATAACAACAGTTAGGTTGGTTGGTATTGTTTGTGGTATGTTTTTCTCCTGGGAAACAGAATTATTTTTAATCTGACACCTGTTTCCCAGCTGTCCCATCCCCACCGGGCGCCCCAGAGGCCACAGCGGTGGGTAAGGAGCACATCATCATCGAGTGGCTGAAGCCTGAGAGCAACGGAGGCAGTGAGATCAAGAACTACATCGTGGAAAAACGAGAGAAAAGCAGCACAAGGTTAAAACATGTTCTGTGTACAAATATCATCTTTAACTGTCTCAGAAAAAAAACATCTAGCAATTTATCTGCTCTGTTGAATCAGATGGACTCGGGTGAACAGAACTTACACAATTTATGACATCCGTCTGAAAATCACCGGCCTGATAGAGGGAGGCGAGTACCAGTTCAGAGTCACAGCTGTCAACAATGCTGGAGAGAGTCAGCCAAGCGACGCCTCGCCGTACATTATCTGTAAAGATCCCACATGTGAGTCTTTTTACTTATTAACTACAGAGTTTCTAGATATTAAAACATGAAAGTACGTTAATAACCTATTTATATTCATCCCCTTCAGACACCCCGGCTGCTCCATCAACACCTCGCATAGTGGATACAACCAAGCACAGCATTAACTTGACCTGGACCAGGCCCATGTACGACGGCGGCTCCGATGTCACAGGCTACGTCATAGAGATCTTAGAGGAAGACACAGAGCAGTGGTACCGCGCCACTGCTAAGCCCATAAAGACCAATGAGTACGTGGCCGGTGGCCTGGCAGCCAATAAGAAGTACAGATTCAGGGTGGCAGCCATCAACGGCAACGGTACCGGGGAGTTCAGTGAACCGAGTGGAGAGATCGAACCACTGGAGAAAGTTGGTGAGTTCATTAGTAATAGTCTCATGACATACTGTCACGACATTGTGACATTTTTAACAAAGTTCTTAAAAACTTTCATACTGCAGGTTTAAAATGGTCTTAGCAATTCTTCAGCTCTTTTCAAATTCTTAAATTGTTTTTCTTTGGACATCCCTGAAATATAAACTCATAATTTGTCCGATTGTTATTTTCGCCTAAAAAATAGATAAGAAGCTGGTCTAAAATAGTACATTAAGCTTCTGGGGAAATATTTTAAAAACAGTTAATTTAAAAATATATCTTCGGTCAGTGATTTGAAACTCAAATTTAAAAGAAATTGTGGAATTTGGTTCTTTTCTGAGTAGAGATATTAGTTCGTCTCGAGTTGAGATATTTTTTCTAAGAAAAATGTCTTCAGAAAGATTTAAAAAATGGTTTTCTTTTAAATAACACCTTTATAAGAAGGAAATACAAAATATTTTTTACTTTTGAAGATGTCAAAATCTTTAAATAATCTTTTTTTTCTTCTCATTTCAAATGTAACAGTTGCATTTAAAATGTGAAACTATTTGGATGTCAAGTTTTTGTATAGTAACATGAGGTGAAACAGCAGCAAAGACATTCATGCATGAAGGTTAACAAAAAGTATAAAAATATGTTAAAAAAAACAAACAAAAAAAAGGACATTGTAAAATAAGGGCAAAATTGCAACATAAAATACTGTGCAGACATTAAAAAATATGCAACAGAGAAGGATCTCCTATTATTTCCATCTTCAGAAATGCCCGACCTGGAACTGGCCGAAGACTTGAAGAAGACGGTTTGTCTGCGTGCTGGCGGTACCCTCCGTCTGTTCGTGTCCATCACCGGCCGACCGGCACCAGTTGTTGCCTGGAGAAAGACCGGTGTGGAGCTGCAGAGTCGAGGCTTCATTGAGACCACCGACAGTCACACCTCTCTCCTGGTGGAGAAAGTTAATCGCTATGATTCTGGAAAATATGTTGTGGAGGCCGAGAATCCATCTGGAAAGAAGACGTGCATTATCCTGGTCAAGGTCTACGGTAAGTTCTGTCCAGTTGGTTTTTACTCAGGTAATTCTTCAAGACATAAATCTTCATTTTCTTGATGTGTCTCTTTTCTTCAGACACCCCTGGTCCTCCTGGTTCAGTCAGGGTGAAAGACTACACCAAGGAGTCGGTTGTGATCACCTGGGACGTCCCAAGCCTGGACGGTGGCGCTCATGTCAGCAACTACATCGTAGAGAAGAGAGAAGCCAACATGAAGTCATACAAGACTGTGACCACTGAGTGCAGGAAGACTCTGTACAGGATCACAGGGTTGGAGGAAGGCGTGTACTACTTCTTCAGAGTCCTACCTGAGAACATTTATGGTGTCGGCGAGCCTTGTGAGACAGCTGAGCCTGTGCTGGTGTGTGAAGTACCATCAGTGCCCATGGACCTCAGCATTGTGGATGTCACCAAGTCCACTGTGACCCTCCATTGGGAAAGACCATTGCATGATGGCGGCAGCAGGCTGACAGGTTACATCATAGAGGCTTGCAAGGTGGGATCAGACAGGTGGAGTGCCGTGGCGACAGTTAAGGCCTCTCAGTCCCAGCACACAATCCAGTCGCTTACAGAGAACGATCAGTACCTGTTCAGGATCCGTGCCACCAACAGCAGGGGAGTCAGTGAGCCCATGGACATTGTGACACCAATCATAATCCAGGAGATCAAGGGTGAGTCGTCGCACCATCAGCAACCTGGAACAAATCTATTGACCTCAGAGGCCACTAGGGGGCTTCAGAAAGTATTAGAAAAAAATTAGAAAAAAAAGAAAGAAAAAAAAAAAGAAAATGTTAATTATAAATGTTCATTTTATTATTAATCTAACTTTTTTTTTTTAGAAAAAGTTAAGATTAACTTTTTCAAAAAAAGTTAATCTAACTTGGTTTTGTGACAAACAAAAGACAAAAGTATTACACATTAATAAAGTCATAATATATTAGCTGATAAAGTGCTCCACCACCGAACTCATTGCCAACTAAAATCAGAAGGCATGAGGCAAGATATGCTGAATGAATGTAAAAATTGAATAGCAAATGAGAGTGAAAAGAAAAATAAATAAAATTCAATGTACCTTTACATATTTTGTGGGATTGCCTGTTGGTTTGCAAAGGGGCTGCCGGGCCAGAAAGTAATGCCGTTAGGGAAGCCCTGACCTAAAACATTTAACACACATTATATTTCCTTTCAGAAAGCCAGAATTTAACCAATTAAATATTTTATTTTTCAGTGATGCCAAAGATTGACTTGACCAGCATCCCTCAGAAGATCGTTCATGTGCACCGGGGCAAATCTATCGACCTGAACATCCCGATTAAAGCCAAACCAGCGCCGGTTTGCTCCTGGTACTTCAGTGGTGCCAAGCTGAAGGACAGCTTGGACCGCATCAAGATCGACAGCAACGGGAAATACACACACCTCGTCATCCGTGACACCACCATCGATGACACTGGAGATTACACTTTGGAGGTGAAGAATGCTATCGGCATGGCAACGGAGGTTATCAAGGTCGTCATCCTGGGTAAGAACACTTAATACAAATAAATATCTGATGTCAGAATTGAAGTAACATTTCTGAACATAAATTGTCTGTATTTTATCATTTCTGCGCAGACAAACCTGGTATCCCAGTCGGTCCCATGAAAATCGAGGAGGTTGATGGAGTCTCGGTAACAGTTAGCTGGGAGCCTCCAGAGAAAGACGGTGGTGCCAATGTCAGTGGCTACGTGGTGGAGCAGCGTGAAGCCCACCACCCAGGCTGGTCCACCATCTCTGAATCTGTGACCAGACCTTGTTTCAAGTTCACCAGGCTTAACGAAGGAACTGAGTATGTGTTCCGTGTTGCTGCCATGAATCGCTTTGGTTTTGGCGGCTTCCTGCAGTCTGAAGTGGTGGAGTGCAAGAGTGCCAAGAGTGAGTTCTCAGAGTTATCTTCATATCTTACCAGTTTGATAATTTAAGACATGAAGATCTACAATCAATTTCTTTGATTATTTGGTCAAAAAGATACTTTTTGTCCCACAGTTCAGTAAAACTTCCACCTTTTCTCCCCATGCAGCCATCCCTGGACCTCCAAGCAGGCCAGAAGTGATTGATGTCACCCATGAAGGCATGACCGTGACCTGGCAACCACCTGTGGACAACGGTGGCTCCACCATTGCTGGCTACATAATAGAACGTAAAGAGGCCCGATCTGACAGATGGTTGAGAATCAATAAGAATCCAGTCACTATGACCAGATATCGTTCTTCCGGGCTGATTGAGGGCCTGGAATATGAGTTCAGAATCACTGCTATCAACTCCAGAGGAGCTGGCAAACCCAGTGAAAGTTCTGCCGTAGCTGTTGCCATGGATCCCATTGGTAAGTGATGTAAAGCATAGTTTATTTAGTTTTACAATAAAGGAGGTCAGTTTATTTAGTAAATCTTTCTGTGCTGCTAAATAGAACCTCCAGGTCCTCCAGCTAAACCCAGAGTCACAGACAGCACACGGACATCGGTCTCTCTGGCCTGGCTGCCGCCTGAGGAAGAGGGTGGTTCTGTTGTTACTGGATATCTCATTGAGATGCAAAAGGTGGACCAGGTTGAATGGACTCTGTGCAATACTACACCCACCAAGATGTGCGAGTACACCCTAACACACATGCCCCAGGGAGCAGAGTACAGGTTCAGAGTCATTGCCTGCAATGCAGGTGGTGCTGGAGAGCCAGCAGAGATTTCTGGAGTGGTTAAAGTCCAAGAAATGCTTGGTAAGAGAAGAATTTTACACAGTACATGCATTTATATTTTGAATGGACAATTTGATAAGCAAAGCTGCTTTTTGTGTCTTTCCCAGATTATCCTGGCTTTGAGCTTGATCGTGTGTATGAGGAAGGATACGTGGTGCGGCAAGGTGGAGTCGTCCATTTGTCTGTTCCCATCAAAGGCAAACCTTTACCCACAGCTAAGTGGACAAAGGATGGTCGTGACATCTCACATCGTGCCATGATTGCCACCCATGATGACATCACTGAGCTGGTCATCAAAGAGGCACACAAAGACGACACCGGTACCTATGATTTGGTGCTGGAGAACAAATGTGGTAGGAAAGCTGTGTACATCAAGGTGAGATACAACACCTCAAGGAAATGTTAGGAAGAAAAAGGGATAAACTAAAAAAAATTTTAATAATGTTTATGCTTTTCACCGCCAGGTGAAGGTGATTGGTCGACCTGATATCCCAGAAGGTCCTCTAGAATTTGATGACATCCAGGCTAGATCAGTTCGCGTCAGCTGGAGACCGCCTTCAGATGACGGTGGATCTGACATCCTGGGCTACATAGTAGAAAGGCGGGAAGTACCCAAGGCCGCCTGGTACACAGTGGATGCCAGGGTAACTGAGACCTCCCTGGTGGTCAAGGGCTTGAAGGAGAATGTAGAGTACCACTTTAGGGTGTTTGCTGAGAACCAGTTTGGTGTTAGCAGATCCCTTAAATCAGATGGAGCTGTTCTGCCAAAGACACCTCTTTGTGAGTACTATTTCTGAAATTGTCCTTAACTTTCAAATCTAAGCTGCTCTGTTGTGATTCAAAATACATACTTGTTTTACTGACAATACCTATAACTGCAGGTCCACCTGAACCTCCCAGTAATCCACCAGAGATCATGGACATCACCAAGACCACAGTGTCTCTGTCTTGGGCCCGGCCCCGGGACGATGGTGGCTCTCGTGTCACAGGATACTATGTTGAAAGAAGGGAGGTTTCCACAGAGAAGTGGGTCCGTCACAACAAGACCCACATCACTACCACCATGTTCAATGTCACCGGACTTATACCCAACGCAGAGTACATGTTTAGAGTGGTGGCTCAAAATGACATTGGGCAGAGTGAACCTGGTCCTGCTTCAGAATCGGTGGTCTGCAAAGATCCATTTGGTGTGTTGTGTTATTTAATACTTATATTTGCATGAATGAAGTGATGAAACCTCGCTAGAAGTTTTAGCAAGGTTTCATTTGATATTTTTTCTATTATTGTTAACATCTTGCTGTCTCTTCCTGTAGACAAGCCCACCCAACCAGGAGATATTGACATCATCTCTATTACCAAAGACAGCATCACCATTCATTGGCTCAGGCCAGAACATGATGGTGGAAAGGAGATCCTGGGTTATTGGATTGAGTTCAGGGAGGCTGGAGAGAGCGCTTGGAAGAAATGCAACAAGGAGCGCTCCAAGGATCGGCAGTTCACCATGGGGGGCTTGATGGAGGCCACAGAGTATGAATTCAGAATCTTTGCTGAAAATGAGGCCGGACTCAGCCGACCTCGTCGCACACCCATGGGCATCAAGACCAAATTGAGCGGTGAGCTAGTTATACTACACCTAATGAAATTTTTATGTAACATTTAAGGTTGTAGTAAATATGAATCAAAATTTTCTGCAGTTGGTGAAGCTCCAGCTTTGAAGGAAGAGGTCCAAGATGTAACCACCAAGCTTGGCGAGTCTGGCACTCTAACTTGTGGAATCATTGGCAGACCTTTGCCCGAGATCAAGTGGTATCGCTACGGCAGAGAACTGATCCAGAGCCGCAAGTACAAGATGAGCTCAGATGGTCGTAACCACTCCCTCACAATTCTGACAGAGGAGCAAGAAGACGAAGGCGTGTACACCTGCAGGGCCATCAACGAAGCTGGAGAGATAGAGACCAGTGGCAAACTACGCTTGCAGGCAGCTCCCCAATTCCACCCTGGCTTCCCTCTGAAAGAAAAGTACTATGCTGGGGCTGGTACCAGCCTCCGGCTCCATGTCGTCTACATTGGTCGTCCAATCCCCCAGATCATGTGGTTCTACGGCAAGAAACCTCTAAATTCATCTGAGAACGTGATCATTGAAAACACAGAAAGCTATACCCACCTCGTTGTGAGGAATGCCCAACGAAAAACCAACGCTGGTCGCTACAAGGTTCAGCTCAGCAATGTGTATGGAACTGTTGACACCTCTCTGCGTGTTGAAATCCAAGGTATTGGCATACATCACTGTCTTTTTTAAAGTAACAAAAAAAATATTTTTAAAGTAAAATTCAAATGAACAAAGAATATTTCCATGCTTTGATTATTACCTGATTACAGTTTTTTTTATACATTAACACCATGAGCCGTTCCTGATGTCGCTTTACTGTTTCTTCCCCAGACAAACCTTGCATCCCTGAGGGTCCCGTTGTTGTTGAATCCCTGCTCAGGAACTCAGTTGTGATCAGCTGGAAGGTTCCTAAGGATGATGGAGGGTCTGTAATCACCAACTACATTGTAGAGAAACGCGAAGCCAAAGAGGGTGAACAGTGGCACCTGGTGTCCTCCTCTGTCTCTGGCACCACCTGCCGTGTCCCCAACCTGACGGAGGGCTCTGGATACTACTTCAGAGTCTCAGCACAAAACCAGTATGGTGTCAGTGAGTCTCTGGAGATTCCATCAGTGGTCATCATCAAGACTCCATATGGTAACCCCCATAAATTTTATTTTCTGCCTTGAGTTCTAGTTAACACAAAGACAGAATAACAGCCCTGTGTTGTTTTTCTCAGATAAACCTGGAATCCCACAGCAGCCGTTCATTATCAGTTCTACCAAAGACTCTTGTGTTGTTTGCTGGAAGCCTCCAACTAGCGATGGAGGAGCGAAAATCACCAGCTACTTCCTTGAGAAACGCGAGAAGAAGCAGAACAAATGGATGTCTGTAACAACAAAGACATTTACGGAGACCACCTATGAAGTCACTGGCTTGATTGAGGGCTTTGAGTACGAGTTCCGTGTGAAATGCCAGAACATTGGCGGTGAGAGCGACTGGTCTGAGATCTCTCTGCCAGTCATTCCCAAGTCTGAACAGGCTCCTCGTGCTCCTGCATTCAGAGAGGAGATCAGAGACATGACTGTCAAATACCATAGCAATGCCACCTTTGTCACCAAGGTATTTAGAAACTAGAAGAACCTTTTTTTATGTCATTTCCTATCTTTGATTTTTCTTCAGCAGGTTAATTTACTCTGATTATCTTTTCCTATTACAAGGTTGTGGGCCATCCAAAACCTGTTGTCAAATGGTATCGCAGTGGCAAGGAAATCCTGGCAGATGGAACAAAAATAAAAATCCTTGAGTTCAAGGGTGGCTACTATCAGCTGGTCATCACTGCAGCGGATGAGAGCGATGCCTCAGTGTACCAAGTCAGAGCAACTAACCCGTCAGGATCTATCTCTACAATAGCCAACCTGGAGGTGGAAGGTATTTATGCCACACATCTGCATTAGATTATATTCTAAGTTATCTTTTTTTTTTTTACAGTCTAGTGAAATATAATTTTCCGATTCTTTCATTTCAGTTCCTGCAAAAATATACCTGCCTAAAGAGCTCCAGGGAATGGGATCTGTACAAGCTGTGCGTGGCGATCACATCACCATCAAGATCCCCATTTCGGGAAAGCCTGAGCCAGCGGTCACTTGGCAGAAGGGTCAGGAGGTCCTCTCAAGCTCTGCTTATCATCAAGTTATCACCACAAGATCCTTCACCTCCCTGGTGTTCCTGAAGGGAGTACAGAGGAAGGATACTGGCTACTATGCCGTTACTGCTAAGAACAGATTTGGATCAGACAAGCAAACTATTGAGGTGAATGTGGCTGACATCCCCGATGCTCCAAAGGGACTTGTGGTCAGCGACATTGCACGGGACTCTATCACGCTGACCTGGGAGCCCCCTGCCAGTGATGGTGGCAGTGAGATTATTAACTACATTGTAGAGAAGTGCCCAACCACTGCTGATAGGTGGATTCGTGCTGGTCATACAACAGACTGCAGTATCACCGTCATCAACATATTTGGAAAGACCAAATATCAGTTCCGTGTTATTGCAGAGAACCAGTTTGGTGTCAGCCTTCCATCTGCTCCAACTGAGCCCATTACCACCAAGGAAGACAAATCTGTGATCAGGAACTATGATGAGGAAGTGGATGAAGAGAGAGAGATCACCAAGGAGGAAGCTGTGTTCTACAAGGTGAAGGAGCTGTCTTCCAAATACATAATCTCAGAGGAGCTTGCTCGCTCCCAGTTTGGAGTGGTCCACCGCTGTGTGGAGATTGCCACTAAGAAGACTTTCATGGCAAAGTTCATCAAAGTGAAAGGAACTGATCGCGAGTTAGTCCTCAGGGAAATAGAGGCTCTTAATGTTGCAAGACATAAGAATTTCATCTACCTCCATGAATACTTTGAAAGCATGGAGGAGATTATCCTGATCTTTGAATTCATCTCTGGAGTTGATATCTTTGAGCGGCTTGGTACCAGCAACTTTGAGCTGACGGAACAGGAGATTGTCCGCTACCTGAGACAGGTTTGCTCTGCTGCCAAGTTCTTACACAGCCAAAACTTTGGCCACTTTGATATCCGCCCAGATAACATTGTTTACACCACAAGGAGAAGTCTCAACATAAAAATTATTGAAATGGGACAGTCTCGACTGTTGGTTCCTGGAGAAAACATCAGAATGCTGTTTTCAGCTCCTGAGTATTATGCACCGGAGGTTCATCGCCATGATCTGGTCACAACAGCCACCGATATGTGGTCTATTGGTGTTTTGGCATATGTTCTACTCAGCGGCCTTAATCCATTTGCTGCCGAGTCTATGACAAAGATGATTGAGAACATCTCAAACTGTGAGTACGTCTTTGACAGGGAAGCATTCAAGGACATCAGCTTAGAGGCAATGGACTTTATAGATAGACTTCTAGTCAAGGACAGGAAGCTCCGTATGACTGCTCATGAAGCTCTAGAACATCCATGGCTCAAGATGAAGATTGAGCATGTTAGCAACAAGGTCATCAAGACACTGAGACACAGAAGATACTATCAGTCACTAGTAAAGAAGACTGATACCATAGTTTCAGCAGCTCGTGTGGCGTTTGGAGGTGCCTTCAGAAACCAGCGAGGTCTGGAAGTTGGTAGAGTTAAGATTGGAACTGAGTACCATGGCTTGCGTGCTGGGCCTGTCATGCATGCCTCAGCTGAAGAAGGTGGCCATGTCAGATTTACCTGTAGTATTGTGAACTTTGACAAAAGCACTCAGATAACATGGTACTTAGGTAACCGTCAGTTACATCCAAGCCCCAAGTATGAGATTTCCTACAGCAACGGCTTTGCCAGTATTTACGTGAAGGACATTGAAGAGTCTGATGATGGTGTCTACAGATGCAAGGTGGTGAGTGATGATGGAGAGGATAGTGCCTATGGAGAACTCTTTGTAGAAACTGTGAGGAGCATCAGAGAGCACTACATGAGCCGCACCATCAGGAAGCTGAGGAGGAGGGTTGACAAAACTAAACTTCTCCAGAGACCACCGGAGTTCACTTTGCCACTCTACAACCGCACAGCATATATTGGTGAGGATGTGCGCTTTGGTGTCACTATCACTGTGCACCCAGAGCCTCATGTTACCTGGCTTAAAAATGGAGAACAAATCAAAGAAGATGACAGGAAGTACACCTTCACAAGTGATAAGGGCTTGTATCAACTCATGATTCACAACCTTGACATTGGTGATGATGCTGAATACACAGTCATGGCCCACAACAGGTTTGGAGAAGACAGCTGCAAGGCTCGTCTCACTGTGATACCTCATCCTGTGCTCGAGGACACAATGAGGCCCATGTTCAAACGTCTCCTGGCTAATGTTGAGTGCACAGAGGGAGACAGTGTCCGCTTTGAACTCAGGGTGTCAGGAATTCCCGCTCCTTCTCTTAAATGGGAAAAAGACGGCCTTCCTCTACAGTTTGGTCCCAAAGTTGTTGTCATAGAACAGGACATTGATTATCATGTCCTTCACATCAGGGAGACTTTGCTTGAGGATGATGGAGTATACAAAGTCACAGCAACCAACTCTGCTGGCTCTGCAAGCTGCCAGGCCACTCTGAAAGTGGACCGTCTCACTTACACTAGAAGAGAGTACAAGAGCGAAGAGGAGAAACTCCGACATGTACAGAAACAAATAGAGAAGACCAACAAAATGGCTCAGCACATTGCAGCTACTGAGGAACTTGTACCTCTAAACCCAACAGCACAGGAGGCCCTCAAATTTGCTGCAGAGGTCTACAAACCCGCAGTAAGCACCAAGAACATCGAAGGCGAATTTGACATCACAGAGGAGAAGACAGAGACCAAGAAGCTAGAGGAAGAGAGAAGGATTTTCATGCCCTATGAAATTCCTGAGCCTGTGGTTCATGATCCTAAAGCTCTGGATGAAGACAAAGCCATTAAGCAGTTTGTACCTCTGTCTGACATGAAGTGGTATCGCAAGATACGAGATCAGTATGAGGTATCAGAGAGAACAGAAAGGATTGTGCAAAAAAGGCAGAGACGTATTCGTCTGTCCAGGTGGGAGCAGTTCTACGTGATGCCTCTCCCCAGAATCACTGACCAATACAGACCAAGATGGCGCATTCCCAAATTGACAATGGATGATTTGGAGACTGTTAGACCTGCCCGACGTTCACCATCTCCTGAGTCCGAAGTTTCCTTTAGATCCAGAAGGAGGTCTCTGGGAGATCTCAGTGATGAAGACCTGCTGATGCCTGTGGATGACTACCTGACAAGGAAGAGAGCTGAGGAGGAGACAATGATGCTGGAAGATGAACTTGAGCTCGGCTTTTCTGCCTCTCCTCCTGGTAGCCCCATCCGAGTTCAACGACGTGTCGTTGAACATGAGGAAAGGAGGCAGGAAGTCAGACATGAGGCCGCTGAGGTTGAGACAAAGAAGAAACGTACTATTTCTCAGTACACGAGAAGGAGAAGGTCACTGTCTCCTACCTACATTGAGCTGATGCGACCAGTCTCAGAGCTAATCCGACCACCACATGCTAGACCTGTGGAAACAGAGGGAGAGATTGTGGGGAGGAGATCCCCTACTCCAGAGAGGACCCGTCCTCGTTCTCCCAGTCCTATTAGGTCAGTGGAGAGGTCTTCCCGCTCCTCCTCTAGGTTTGAGCGATCGGCACGCTTTGACATCATGTCCCGTTATGAAGCCAGGAAAGCTGCTCTGAAGTCTGAGAGGAAATACCAGGTTGTGAGTCAAGCGCCTTTCAGCCTTGATCACGCTCCTCGTGTAACTGTCAGGATGCGCTCTCATCGCATCCCAACTGGTCAGGACACAAAATTCACCCTGAACATCCAAGCAAAACCAGAGGCTGAAGTTGCATGGTTCCATAATGGAGTGGAAATCTCTGAACATGTTGAGAAATACATCTTCACAAACATGAGTGGTGTTCTGACCATTACTATCTTGGACTGCCAAGAAGACGACAGTGGCACATACCGCTGTGTGTGCTCCAATTCAAAGGGTGAGGCATCTGACTACGCCACCCTGGAGGTGTCAGGAGGCGGATACACTACATTCTCCTCCCGCCGCAAGGATGAGGATGCTCCTAAAGCATTTGTCCCTGAAGTCACACGCATTGATCACTATCACACCACGCACTTTAAGTCTGGCTATACCTCACAAACCTACCTGGAGGTGGAAGAGAGCAAGTCAAAGCTAACAGAAACACGTGAGGTTATCACACGGGAAAGAATTGGTGCCTCGGCTGAGAGATTCTCTTCTGGAGAGCGATTCTCCTCTGCTGAGAGGTATGACTCATCTATCAAGTATGCCTCCACTGAATATCTTTCTTCTAGTTCCTCATATTCTTCAGAGAAGTTTTCTTTAACTGGAAAGCATGCAACGTCTGAAGATAAACTGAAAACATCCTTGACTGCTTCTGAGCAACTTTCGTTGCCCAAGGAAAAACCTTCTCTTCCTGCCAAAATCCTCACCAAGCCACAGTCCGTGACTGTTGCAGAGGGAGAGACAGCCCGGTTCTCTTGTGACATCGATGGGGAACCTGCACCAACTGTGACATGGATACACGAGAGCAAAACAATTGTATCATCTCTTCGTATCCATGTCACCACAACTCAGTACAAATCCAGCCTAGAGATTTCATCTGTGACCACATCTGATGAGGGCAGTTACACTGTGGTCGTTGAGAACTCAGCAGGTAGACAGGAGGCTCATTTCACTCTGACAATCCGCAGGCCACCTCCTAAGGAGGAAATCAAAGCTGTCAAAACCACTGAGCCACCTGTGAAGTCACCAGCAGCCAGTGTTAAGTCACCTGAGCCCTCAGCAGCATCCCCTGCTCCTTCCTCAGCACCTAGTATAAAGTCACCAGAGCCAAGTGTAAAGTCACCAGCTGTAGCATCTCCTCCCCCTGAAGTTAAGTCACCCACACCAAGTGTAAAGTCTCCTGAACCAGAGGAAGCAAAATCTGCTAAGAGCATCAAATCTCCGGAGCCATCAGCACCCTCTCCAGCACGCAGCTTAAAATCACCAACTCCTGGTGTAAAATCTCCTGAACCGGAAGGAATCAAGTCACCACGTGGGCTGAAATCTCCAGAACCCAGACTAAAGTCACCAACACCAGCCAAAACTTCTGGAGGTGTGAAGTCACCAGAACCTGAAGAGGCAAAATCTCCCCGTGGTGTTAAATCACCAGAACCTGCAGGTATCAAAACACCAAGAGGTCTCAAGTCACCAGAACCTGCAGGAATCAAAACACCAAGAGGCATCAAGTCTCCAGAACCTCCAGGTATCAAATCTCCAAGGGGACTGAAGTCACCTGAGCCTGAGGGAATCAAATCACCTCCGAGGGTAAAATCACCTCCTCCAATTATGTCCCCCAAGAGGGTTGTGTCTCCTCCCACTGTGAAATCCCCGACCCCGAAACCTCCCAAAGTCCTCAGCCAGCTAACAGCTGAGGCCTGCGAGGGTTCAGTCAAGATGTCCTGCGTCTGTGAGAGCAGTGTAAGGGATGTGGTGTGGTACGTTAGCGGCAGGAGGCTTTCACAGAGCAGCCGCTTTGAGATGCACTACTCTGAAGGATCCTGCAGTCTTCTGATTCATGAGCTGGCAGAGAGTGACCAGGGAGAGTACACCTGTGAGATGACCTCAGATGGAGGAGTGTCCAAATCCTCCTTCTCCTTCACTGGTCAGGTGTTTCAGTCCCTATACAAGAAAGTCACAGCTTACCGAGAGCAGCAAGTGGCACTTAAAGGTGAGATCTTCCTCCAGTGAAATATTTTTTTGTTCAGAATGTTAATTTAGAAATGATTGATGAGGTTTCTGTATTTCATGTTCCAACTAATTTTCAACAGGGTCAATGATGGTGAGTCACCAGGAGTCATCAAAGGCCTCGTCTATGATGACAAAGAAAGAAATCCATACGATGGAGGAGTCTTCGGCCTTTTCCTCCTCTGCCCACCAGACAATGATGTCATCCATGATGGAGTCCAGCTCCTTCAGCAGCATGGCAGCTGAGATGAAGTTTGAGACCATGTCAATGTCCAGCATGTCCTCCATGACATCTGAGACGTACGCCATGAGCTCCAGCAGTCTCACAGAAATGACATCCCACATGGAGGGAACCTCAATGAGAGCAATCGGTATGAGATTTCAACCTTTGTTAGTCTTTAGCTGCCAAGTCAGTCATTTCTTCAGAATCCCACTGACAAAAGTGCCAAGAATGTTAAGCAAATCAAGTGTTTTTGTGTTTCTGCTTCAATTAAAACCAGGAAATGTACTTACACCATATCAAAAGCCATTTCATTACCATGTCTGACATTAACCTCAAGGCACCTTAGTGGCCCAAATGAGAGATAACTGGTCTTTTTGATTATCCATATCTCCCTCAGAATAAAGGTTAATTCTATGAAACTTTACTTAAAAAGGTTTAATGAAGTGAAATGATTTTTTTTATTATACTCAAATAAGTGTACTGTCTTGGATCTTGAAGGCTAAGAGCGTTGGTTTTTGCTTTTAAGACTAATGACTCCAACAATGATGATGTATAAAAATCTATGATATCAAATTTGGTCCACAGTTCTTGATATCTTGCCGTATTTCTTTTGGTTTTTCTAGTTCTTTTCAGTGTTGTGGATTAATTTATGAGTGACATCAAGACTCAATAGCTTAAAGAAAACCTGCAAAATTCACATTTTACAAATTGTTTTGCTTCCATTTTCATCGCTACTACTTCAAACATTACAAGCACGTAAAAAAAAAAAAAACACCCTCTGTTTTTGCCAATAAGTTTATGTTTTTTGGTGTCTGGAAAATGAGCCGTTTGAAGAAAAACCTCTGCTAGATAATCAGCAGCCACAGCCAAGCCCAAACAGTTACAACTAGCAATCCCAGCAGGGCTCCAGCACATTATTTGGCTGTTCTAATGTGCTGTACAATGGCTGCTGGAAAAGAGAAGACTTTTGTTGTTGACTTACCATCCAGAGACCACTTGCTGGATTCTTGTTGGTTGTGCAGGAGGCTCCACTTCTGCTTTTCAAAGATGTACGGTTGAATAATTTCACATGTTTACAGCCATTTTCATATGTAAGTGTAAACGTTGAGTTTGGGGGTTGTGACCAGCAGCAGATTATTTGGATTTTTTTAAGTTACCTTAAAAAATCTCATGATCTGAGAATGATTTTTATGCAAAAATCATCTTAATCAACAAGTTAAGATGTAGTGAACATCTTAACTTGTTCCTAACTTGTTCAATAAAGCATATGTCTAATTTAAAAGTATTTAAATATCTGAATTTATTTTATCTTCATGTAACCGTCTTGTTAAGTTTAAATTACTCTGCCGCTTTCAGGTTCTGCTCCGAGAATTGAAGCTTTGCCAGAGGACATCAGCATCGAACCTGGCAAAGTCCTGACAGTCGCTTGTGCGTTCTCCGGCGACACCAAGCACATAGAGTGGTCCCGCTCAGGCAAGACGATCAACGTGTCCACGGGTGGACGATTCCACATCGAGACCACGGAGGACCTGACCACCCTCATCATCACAGGGGTGAAGGAGGAAGACGCCGGCGCCTACACCCTCAGACTGTCCAATGAGCTCGGATCGGACTCAGCAACCGTTCACATCAGCATTCGATCGGTGTAAAAAAAAAATCTGATATTACAAATGTCCCCTTTTCCCTCCTTTCATGACTTTTTATTTATTGATGAAACACAGTAGTCTACTTGATAAGGATCTGGAATATTCTTGTAAATAGGAACTATTTTTGTACCAAACCTGACGTTAATTTATGCCAAACTAGACTAAAGTCTAAAGTTGTAAAATGTGCCATATTGGATAACTATGACTTAGGATGTTTGATCCATTTTTCTTTGACATGTACATAATGTATATAGCCGAGTTTACCGGTTATGGGAAATGTATGCATTGTTATTTATGACAATAATATTAACTGAAACTTAAAGAAACTAAATATAGTTTAACAGGAGAAAGTTTCCGTTGGAACGAATACCCTGCTAAACTGGGAAACTAAACTCTGTGCCTCAACGATAAGTTGAAGTCTTTAAGTTTGCCTCAACAGGTAGAGAGGCTCCCTGTTGATGTTATGAACCGGAGACAAAACTTTGAGCGCGCCGCTGCGAAGGGAGCGGCGCTTTAGTTTGTAACAGGAGCATGAGATCCTGAGTGCTGTTTGCATCTACCCTCATGGAAGCAGGACGACTGGACCTCATGTGCCGACTGATTATGTCATACTGCCATTTCTATGACAGGCTCACAGTGCGAGCGGCCTGCACTGCTTGAGTCCAAAGTGGTTTTTTTTGTTTTGTGCTCTGATTCTGGAAAACGACCGTCGGCTCAGACTCTTCCGTCGTTCCATCAACCTGGCCAGAGTCCTGCCGGCGCTCGTTTTCAGAGGCAGAGCTGCCTCTCGGAGGTCTGCAGTGTGCTTGTGTGTTAGTTTGTAGAGGTTCACCCATCGGTCCACAGGGTGGCGCCAATGAGACAACAAGCAGCCACAAACGCCTGCGTGCCGTGTCCTTTGGTGTCATCCTGCACTTTGTTGGATTGTTGGAAGTTAGCTGTAGCTTTCAGTGTTTTGCAGTCTCCTTGAGTTTTTCTGCAATTATTGATTTAATAAAGCATGATCATCAGCACTACAGGATGTCTCTGTCTGGTTATTTGGTCCTTTATTGTTCTCTGCCACAGCATTAGAAACATAATCCATCCACCCATTTTCTGTACACCCTTGTCCCTTAGTGGGGTCAGGAGGTGCTGGTGCCTATCTCCAGCTAACGTTCCGGGTGAGAGGCGGGGTCACCCTGGACAGGTCGCCAGTCTGTCGCAGGGCAACGCATTAATAACGTAAAAGGCAGTAAAATGTTATGGAAAGTAAATAAGACGTAAAAATACAATTAATTGATTGCTATGTTAGATGTGATAAGTGTTAAGTAAAACTAAATAATTTGAAAGTATTTGTTTGGTTGTCCTTTTTAGGGACATGAAGGCAGCAGAGAGAACAGATTATAAACTATTTACCACAACCCATAGTATGATTTTTACATTTTTTTTACCATGATTCAATGTAGAATGATGGCTTTTTACCATCATTCATAGTCTGACCACTTTTTAATTTGTAACAAGACTTTGTGTCTTTCTACCATGAACCATAATATAACAACTTTTTTTAACCTTGACCATTTACATGCTCACAACCCCATGGCTTTATTTTCTTGTTCGTGGCAAATAATGAATACATTACTGAAGTAGCAATTGTTGGCTTTAAAATTATTTATTGAGCATTACTGTTTCTGTTGAAACTGGATTTATCTAGCTCTAAAATAAAATTAAATTTCAAGGCAGTATTTGGATATATCCGCTCACTTTGGAAATTTCCCAAATTTGAGCCTGTTTAGATGATAGGAACCTCTAGGAATTTTAGTGCACAAATATGTTAATTAAAGATGCCCATCTATAATCGTTTTATATTGGCATTGGTTTTTTTAATATCTGGATTTTGTACCTTAACAGTTAATTTGCATAGGTTCATCAAAAATGACAAGGTGAGGTGATTAAAACAAATACATGATCAGAACTTTGGGTTTTGTCAATTTTATTCTCAGATTGTCAAGAAAAACTCAAAAACCCATCACCAACATGAGGAACACAGGTTTAAAGACAACCTTGGATTATTTTGTTGATATATGAATAAAGGTTATTGCCAAAGATAGTGAAAAATGTTAATTTAGATTGACTGTTACTGCAAATAGGTAAAGATAATTTTTGCTTTTTTATATATGTAAAGCAAAGCACAACAACATAAAAACACAACCCCATTGATCTTACTGAAGTCCGATTCTATGTGTTCGGACTAGATGTTACTTTATGTGACTAATTTTACAGGTAATTTCATGTATTGTTACTGTTGAACCAAAATGTCCAGCATGAAGAAATGGGATGATCTCACGTTATCTCAACTAGAATCCCAAACAAACAAAATTTAATCTATCCTCATTAGTTTAAGAAAAAAGTGCAATTACAGTATATGATTTTTAAAAGTTTTGTTTGTAATTTTATTTGTGTCAGTGTAATTTGATTAATTTTGTATAGTTTATGGGGATGAAATGTGAAGATTTCCTGTCTCTCCTGTCTTAATGTTTCCTCGTGTCATTTAAAGAAAATATTCAGTGCAGGATCTTCTCAGCTCTTTGCACACAACACCAAGTTGTCTGTTACTACCCAATAGTAAGGTCCCGCCTACTCCTCACAAAACATAATCAACATTTTACTTCATGATCTCTCTTCTTCACACATTTATTATCAATCTTTAATAATCATTGATTAACATGCCGCGATCGAGTTACTTAACCCTTATTTTCCACAATGCATTATAACACTCAGTTGATTAAAGGTACAGAACATATATTTTTGATTACATATTACAGATATTCCTTCATTGGCATATGTATGGTTATTTTAACCTGTTACAAACCATAATCATTGTTAAATCATTATACAAGGTTTACTGTTATTTCTCTGGCTTTTAATCCGTTTTCTGCGTGTACCTGGACAGATCTCACATGCTTATACCAGATTTCTCAACAAAGTGAAGCAGATAAAAAGCAAAGGAAAAAAACATGCTGATGGTTATAGAACTCTCAGAAAAAACTGCAGCAACTTCTCTGTGAATCTCCAGCGATGAAGTCGTCTGATTCAGCTTCAGACTGCTCAGTGATGAGGCTCAGCAGCTGGCGAATGGAAGGCTCCCAGCTTGAACCGAGCTCCAGCCGCCTGCAGGCGTACGGATACTGCCGGTCGGCCCAGCGCACCCAGTCCACTGCCTTCTTCACCTGATGCCAGCGCTCAGACCTGCAGGAGAAAACATTCAGGTTAATCAGCCAGGAATACTGACCTGGAAGAAACATTCACATCTCTGCGCTAATTAGTAATTAAGGCAAAAACATGCATTTTGCATTTAAGTTAAAAAATACCATCGGTAAATATGCTCTACCCAAATGTAGGGAGAAGAACGGCTTTAGCCGATCAACCTCTCCCAGTTGGTGTGACAACCAGAACTATTTAAATATGAGAAAACATCTCCGTGTTTTAATTATGCTGTGTGGCACTGACTCATTCACCAGGAACCTCATGTTAAATAATTCACAGCTTTCACACTAAACAGTGGCATAAGGACACATTTTGAAAAGTGTAGCGTACAAAACTCAGTCGACTAAAACTGTGGCGCTCATTAAAAACTCAACAGACATGAAATGTAAGAGCTACTAAAGCCACATAAATTAAACCTCCCTGTTTGTCCCTTTGTGTCCAGCAGAGATGTGCAGTGCAGCAGATTTAGCTCATCATGCAGGGCCGGTCAAAGGTTGTATGAGGCCTTGAGCCAAACAGATTTAGGGGCCTTTCTTCCTGCACCACATCAGCACCATTGACCACTGACAGCAATCAATTAAAACTGTAGTTTACCGAGATATATTTGTGAACAAACAGAGCTCAAACTCAAAGATTAAGCTCACAGCATCAGACTGTAGCTATGGTAGCAAAACAATGTAACTATGAAGATTGTTTTTTGAACTTTTACAGACTTACAAAAAAATTGAAGGATCTTGCCATGTCCTTAAAATTAAAATCTTTTAATTTATCTTTGCTGAACCATTAAATCAAATTAAACATCATTGTCATTCTGAACAAACAAGTATTAAATTTCTATATCTGTGGTTTGTGTTAAAATATTAACATTTATGGGGCCTTTAAGTCCTGGGGGGCCTTAAGGAGGCGCTGACTTAATTTGGATGAAACAGAAGTGCAAATAATTGATATTTATTTTAATTGTGTTTTTTTAATTTGTTGTTTTTAAGACTATAGTTTTGGGTTTAAGTATGTCAGGAATTTCTTCCAGTAACATGTAATTACCCAGTAATAATTTACATTTCCTGTTAACATCTTTTAATACAAAAACACAGTGAGTCGCTATTGGACCGCCTCGGCGCCACGCCCACCGGGCTCAGCAGGTTTTCAGGGGGAAACGCAGAAACATGTTCCAGAATCGTTTCACTGTCTGGTGTTCATGTTCCTCCCATGGTGATCTAGTTTAGATAAAAGTTCCTGATGCTCCTTACAGACGGACCTCTGGGTCTGCAGAAAAGATTTACTTTCCACCTGGATCGTCTCTGGTGCTGTTTGGGTCCATTTTCATTCGTGTTCTGTTAAGCTAAGAGCACTCCACTACTGAATCTGTGTTCAGATTAGTCATTTAAAAATCACTTTTACGACCGACTGAATTAAATTTCCATGTGAGAGTTCATGTCTGTGTGGCCGGGTTCTTCTCATGTGTCTATGGTTCTGACCTGGACCCGGTCGGCTCCATCAGGTGAAACAGACTCTCCAGCAGTTTTCCTTCCTCCAGCTTCTCCTCCCTCATCAGCTGCAGAACCAGCAGAGTCGTCACCAGCCTCAGCATGCCTAAGTTGACCTTTGCATCTTTAACATAAACATCCAACACGGTTCAGTTTCAACACTGGAGTCAAGCAAACCCAGACGACTGAGATTTAAAACCACCAGGTTTATTTTAATCTTTCTCTAGAAGATAAATAGTACAAATAAGATAAATGAATGTCTTAATGTTAACAACTCTTACATAAAAATCTAAATAAACGTAAAGACAGTGGTGCTTTTACATACACAGGGTAATGTTCACCCAGAGAATAATTACCTATACACTTCAGGATCATGTTACGAAACACATCCTTATCGTCATTCATATGAACCAACAGCTCAGGATCGACCTTCCAGCATCCTTCCTGCAGAACACAGAAGATTAACACAAGTCCTGATGTTAAAGTAAGACGGTCAGTGTTAAGGATCAGCCTGGTGAGATTATGGGCAAGTTAATGGGAAGAGCCACAGCTGCAGAGAGAATAAGGATACGCAGTGACCCTTAAATACGTAACTTTATCTGATTACTGGATTTGAAACAGCAAAACGTTAAGATTACTTGTTATTGAAAAACATGTTAAAGTAACGCGTTAATGACATCACTGTCTATAGTATTGTTAAAATAAAATCCTACCACTTATAGTCAATGTAAAGTTTTACCAAGGGACTAAACATGGTTGGTGTGAATGCACACAATCAAATTTTAGATAACATATTAAATAACAATATGCAACAATGTTGAGGTGACATTAGGTTTATAGGACTCATTTTGCACTAGAAGAGCATAAATTGTAATATAAAATATAGATGGAGTCTTTTTAAATGATTCATAAAAGAAGTTTCTTCCCTGAGCTTTGAACCGATTTAAACAATGGAGCAAACATCTTACGGCCTCCTGCAGCTTGAAGATCCTCTTCCACTTCTGCTTCTGTTTGTCTGGCATCATCTGTAAAACAACCATAACATTCAAGTCCCAGTATTTTATCAATCATTTCTTCTATGCAAAAAATATTTTCCCTAGAGGGCCTCCAAGTGCAGCAGCAATTTATTTACCAGACTGAACAGAAAGCCGGCATCATATGTTCAGAAAATATATTTATTTAAATAACTGCAATGGTGGCAAAAAGAGACCGGCTTTTTCCCAGTTTAATTTTACATTTACATATTTCCTGCTAAGTTTTGGGATTGAAACTCCCTTTTCTGTGTAGGAGACAGGAAAGGGGTCATAGTTTAACTAACATCCAACAATCCTATCTGATATCAAGGCTCCAATGGTTTCCCTGTCCTTAGATCTGTGTTCACTGGATCGTTGGCACTAAAGCATCAAACCTATTTATGTAAACAGACCTGGTTTTGGGCGCTATAGAGAAAATGCATTCAACTTTGAGAAAGTTGCATTCCAGAAAAAAACTGTAATGCAGTGTAAACACTTGATTTGCTGCATGTGCCTTTAAGGGAGAAATATTGGCCTACAGTAACAAACTGTTAATAAGTAGCTAAAACAACAGTGATGGAAATTCTTTGTCACCCCAGGATGATCAACCTCATCGTCACACTCAGCACAGTCCACCTGTAACATAGAAACATAACATTCAAGTCCCAGTGTTTTTATAAAAGCAGTCAGTCAGAGATATTCTGAGAGTATGTCACAATGAAACCACAAATACCATCTGTTGGTTTGCTGTTGTGACCTTTAGGGGACTGAAAAATAACAGCCTATAGTAGCAAACTGTAAATAAGTAGCTACTGTAAAACATCAACAACAGTGACTGAAACTCCTTGTTACCTCAACAATAACTCTTCCTTCCGCATCAAAGTAATATACATCCATCTGTAACAGAGAAACATAACATTCAAGTTCCAGTATTTAAATAAAAGAAACAGTTGTTTCTTCTATTTAAAAAAAATCTGAGATAAATCAGAAAAATCATGTCGCAGGGAGATTAATGTCTCCATGGCCTGAGGAATGAGTGGATCAGAAATCAGGAAGATCAATCTGTCAGTGACAACAACCAGTGTTTCTCAAGCTCCATCAGGTTGAATGGGAGACGTCTGTGCAGCCATTTTCAGAGCTCTTCACATTACATTCAAGTCTGGACTCAGATTGCTGTGACTTTTGGGAGGTTTCTAGTTTGATTCCTGCAATTCTTTGGGGATTGGATCTCCCTTCTATGTGGAGGAGAGGGACAAAGGGGTGTGCAGGTTAATCGGCCTGATTTGTTTAATTTTTGGTGATGGGCAATCGGTCATGCTTTTTTTAAATATCGGTGATTGTAGTTTTTGGCCAGAAAACTACAATCACTGTAGCCCTACTTTGTTTTAATAACAGCATTCAGTGTGAGAGCATGTCATAGGTAAACCACAGACACAGTGTAAACACCAGTTGGCTTGCTGAATGCACCTTTAAGGCACTGAGAAATAACAGCCTAAAGTAACAAACTGTAAAGAAGTAGATAAACAATAATGGAAACTTATCGTTACCCCAGGAGGAACAAGAGGCAGGACAATATCATCATAGTAATGTAAATCCATCTGCAACAGAGAAACATAACATTCAAGTCCCAGCAGGTTCAGCAATCATTGCTTCTGTTTAAAAAAATTCTGAGATAAACCAGAAAGATCCATAAGTACTGAGCATGGAGATTAATGCCTCCATGGCCTGGGCAATGTATGGGCCACCTGAATTTATTTGGTGGCAAACCGGGAAGATCAATTTGTCAGTAAAACACAAAAATTGGAATCACAGAAATAAATTTGCTTAATGGAAATACAAAAATGCTGCACAGTGGCGCAGTTGGTAAAGCTGTTGCCTTGCAGCAAGAAGGTTCTGGGTTCAATTCCCGCCTGGGGTCTTTCTGCATGGAGTTTGCATGTTCTCCTGTGCATGGTGGGTTTTCTCCAGGTACTCCGGTTTCCTCCCACAATCCAAAAACATGACTGTCAGGTTAATTGGTCTGTCTAAATTGCCCCTAGGTGAGTGTGTGTGTGCATGGTTGCGACAGACTGGCGACCTGTCCAGGGTGTACCCCGCCTCTCGCCCGGAATGTTAGCTGGAGATGGGCACCAGCAACCCTCCTGACCCCACTGAGGGTCAAGGGTGAAAGAAAATGGATGGATGGAAATGCAAAAATTTTGAAAAAACTTGATTTTCGATAAAAAAGATTTTGTGCCAGGTTGAGGTGGTTTGTGTCAAACCACTTGGAAGCATGGAAACACTCGCCCACCCCCTCTCAAAGAGTGGAGTTATTTAGTCACTGGCCTCCTTGGACAATGTGCAGCTGGATTCATCTGAGGTCTCACAGCATCACATTGTTCATCTGAAGGTGAGTTTATCATTTGTAAGTATTGACTCCATATTTCTTCTGTAAAATTGCAAAATGCTGCATATCTAAGCAGCCGCTTCCAGGGTTTTGCTGCTCTATTGCCTAACAAGATGCAGATGTCTTATTGAGGACGATGAGCACCATCGCAGGGCTGAAATATGAATAAATCTAAAATAAGTGTTTAAATCCGGAGCCGACATGATTTTTAATGACTTATGTGAACAAATTTATTCACATGTGATTTTAATTGGATTTCCTATTTAATGGAAACACCGCAATTGTCCCACAACTATGTGACCACCAGAGATATTCTGTAGGTACCACTTTTGTAAATTGAGGATATTATCTCTGACAGCTGAAAGAGGAAGAGCTTATCCTCTTCTCATCGCTCTTGTCCTCATCGATAGCTTTGCATTTGAGCTATTTTATAGACATAGTTTTTATAATTATACTTACATTGTTGACATCATAACTGGATTACTTCTGATCTAAGGATTGTGGGATTTTTTTACTTTTCACTCCACTTTTTCCACTTCCAAGCTGAACCAGAGCAAGATGCCTCATCAGCAGTTTTATACAAAGCAGAACTGGACTGAGAGACAATTTAAAGACATTTGAAGGTGTTTTGAGTTAATTACCTGATTAGAGTGCAATGCATATAATATACAAATTTCAATATTTGAATGGCATTACAAAATGAATTAACTTTATGATATTCTACCTATAAGTAGCATGTTTGTACCATTTCCATATAGGTACTTCTAGATGCAGGTTTTCTACGTTTACGCTTCTAGTTTCCAAGGTCTTTCACGTGGACACCCTGAGAATATCTGACAAGTAAACACATATAGCATGAACATCTATTAGTTTGCTGTACATGTCATTTTCTAGGGATTTAGAAATAATGGCCTAAAGTAACAAACTGTAAAGAAGCAGCTGAAACAACAACAGTGATGGAAACTCTGTCCTTCTTACCTCTTCGGTGTCACTGGAAGCTCGATAACCCGCCATCTGCAACAGACAAACACAGCATTCAAGTGCCAGTATTTCTGTCAACTATTTCTTCTGTGTAACAAAATCTGAAGTAAACCAGAAAGACTTTGAGGTCAACAGTCACTTCCCTTGATTTCATGGTTGGTGTTTGACCTCTGACCTGCATCGCCCACTGTGGGACCTTATATAGGCAGGCGTCTTTCCAAATCAAATCCAATCAACTGAATTTAGGTTGATTATGTAAGTTATAAAGAGTAACTGTGTGGTTATAGCTGTGTCAAAAATATGTGGTGTCCCTCAAGGATCAACACTTAGGACACTTTCTTTTCTCTGGCCTCTCAGAGAGCAAATGTACATTGAAACATGGTTTAATCAAGTTAGAAGGGAGCCTTACTCAACTGTAAAATAGTGATTTTTAAAAAATATCAGAACAAAAATATCCTAACTTTTTCATTGTCCTCAGGAAGACTCCAGTTGATGTTTGGCAAGAAGTCCACATCCTCCTCTGCGATCAGCTTTGGGATGTCTGTGACGCCATCATCTGGCTTCCCAGAATCCTAAAACAGGAAAAATTTACTTTGGTTTGATTCAAAAATACAACTCTAAATGTGACATGAAAACAAACAGACCCTCTCTTCGATGGCCACGAAGCTGGTGAACTGAGACAGTATGGAGAACTCTTTGCTCAGATCGATGATGAAGGACTTCAGCTCTGCTTTTTTACCCTGAAAACACAAAAACAGGAGTTTCAACAAAGTTTAGCTCTGATTTGAGGTCAAAGGTGACACGCATGCTGACCTCGTGTTCAGCTTCGGTAGAATCTAGGATTCCATCCTCGTAGTCTCTGATCAGGGCTCTCGCTGTGAGCTTATGAAGAAACTAAAACAACAAATCCACAGCTGAGGTTGATTGTTTTTCATGTTTCAATGTGTTTATACAGATAATGAACAGCCGTACCGTTCCTCTGGTCTTTAGCAGCTCTGTTGTTGACACCATGGTTTGAAGCTCCTGACCACGCAAATCTCCAAGAAGAGTCGCCTGCATGAAAAATCACAGATTTTATTACTATTATCATTAATCGTTAGTTGCAGCCACTTCATAACCAGAACAGTTCATAATCAACTGAACTCTCCTTTGTCATTTCTCTGATCAACGATCCACCTGGCCCAGCAGGTAAAGCAGAGAAGAAGAACCAGTTGAATACCTGAGTGCAGTGGGGCACAAAGCCGTAAACCAGCGTGTGGCAGTCGTTGAACAGAGCGTTCAGCTGCTTCGGGGCTTGAACTGGAGGAGCTCTGGGGTTGGACTGCTGCCACTTCACAGAGACGGAGCTGCAGCCGGGAGACGACATGCGCTTCACCTGGCGCTCCACCTGCAGCCACAGCATGTTCAGGTGTCACAACGTCTCCAGTTCTACTGACAAGACTAAAATTAATCTTCATAATGAGTCCTGCTAAGTTTGAGATTTTCTAGGGCAAACTTTTAATATTAAACATCTTTTCACATCAAACAGTCCCTTCCTGTTTCTGAAATTTTGTGGTGCCAATTTAGAAATATCTACAAGGAATTTTGCCATATTTGTGCATATGTATGACATTAATTTGACTTTTTGTTGCTCTCCATATCTAGAATGGACTGTAAATTGACATCAAGTAAGACAAGCAGGAGTGTCATGAAACTAAGAAATACTGCCACCTACAGGAGGGATTTAGCATAACTTAAAACCAACATTTTGACAATTCTTGTGGAAATTTTTCAATAAACATACAATTATGAATTAGTGTGAAAAAATGAAGGCATCTACTGATTTTGCAGAATTGCAAGAACTCAACCTCTCCTTGGGCTGCCACCTTATCGCGGTGGAGGGGTTTGAGTGTCCCAGTGTTCCTAGGAGCTATGCTGTCTGGGGCTTTATGCCCCTGGTAGGGTCACCCAAGGCAGACAGGTCCTGGGTGAGGAACCAGGACCCATTTTAAGGGGTCTTCAGGCTGTGGCCTGAATACATTTTAATTCTAATAATGGTTCCCTCGCCCGGACACGGGTCCCACTCTGGAGCCAGGCCTGGAGGCGGGGTATGGGAGGTGGGGTATGTTGGCCTGGTGGCCAGGCTTACCCATGGAGATGGCCGTTGGTGGACACCTTCGGTGAGGGATGCTGTCAAGCTGAAGGAGTCCTATTGGGCCTTTTTGGTCTGTGGGACTCCAGAAGCAGCTGATTGGTACCGGCAGGCGAAGCGGCATGCGGCTCGGGTTGTCGCTGAGGCAAAACTCGGGCGTGGGGGGAGTTTGGAGAGGCCATGGAGAAAGACTTCCGCACAGCTTCAAGGCGATTCTGGTCCACCATCCGGCGTCTCAGGAGAGGGAAACGGTGCAGCACCAACACTGTTTATACTGGGGATGGTGCGCTGCTGACCACAACTCAAGACGTTGTGGGCCAGTGGGCAGAATACTTCGAAGACCTCCTCAATCCCACCATCATATGCCTTCTGTTGAGGAAGCTGAGCCTGGGGACTCTGGGTTGGGCCCTCCAATCTCTGGGGACGAGGTCGCCGAGGTGGTCAAAAAGCTCCTCGGTAGCAGGGTCCCGGGGGTGGATGAGATTCGGCCGGATTTCCTTAAAGCTCTGGATGGTGTAGGGTTGTGTAGGCTAACGCGACTCTGCAATATTGCATGGACATTGGGGGCAGTTCCCCTGGATTGGCAGACTGGGGTGGTGGTGTCACTGTTTTAAAAGGGGGACCTGATGGTGTGCTCCAATTACAGGGGGGGCTCACACTCTTAAGCCTCCCTGGTAAGGTCTATTCAGGGGTCCTGGAGAGGAGGGTCTGTCGGATAGTCGAACCTCGGATTCAGGAGGAGCAGTGTGGTTTTTGTCCAGGTCGTGGAACACTGGACCAGCTCTACACCCTCAGCCTTGGCTTTACATGAATTTAATTTAATACATGAATGTAATACTTTTTAAGGATGAAAAAGCTATGGTGGGCTGGATATGATTTTTTTTTTCATGTAAATTATAAAGTTTTACCTTATCAGCCCAGGTGTGCTTCGCTTTAGAGCCAAAAAACTCATAAGCCCCGCCCCCTGCCTGCGCCAGGGCTCTCAACATGTGGCGATTGGCTGTGGAGCTGAAATGACAAACACAACCACTTCACCTGGTTTGAAGAGAAACTAAACATGAAAAGGAAGCGAGGGATGGAGACCTTCCTCACCTGAAACCGCAGGTGAAGAGGCGGCTGTGCTGGGCGTTGTCTCTGAGCAGCTGCAGGGTGGCCGCCGCGTTCTGGATGTGGCCGTCCGACAGCAGCAGCAGGTTTCGAACGCCGGCGGACGGCAGCAGCAGGCTGAGCGTCCGGAGAGGCCGCCACAGCTCAGTGCTGCCCCCTACTGAAGAGCAGCTCTAACAGCAGACAGAAGAGAATTATTGGTAAAATTTGGAAATACATTTTAACTCCAAGTAGAACTGCAGCTAATGATTATTTTAGTAATTAAATGTTTAATCAGTTACTTTGATGACTAATCGATTAATCAGATAAAAGGAACTGGGACATTTTGCAGATTTTTAAATTAGCCACCTCAGCCATTTTAGACAAAATTAGAAATACATTAAAAGATGCAGATAAATAATTTAATATCCCTTTTGAATAAGAAATAAGAAAAATTGCATGAAACACAATAACTTATAATTCTTTAGTGTATGTTTGATTATTTGTAACAAAGGATTTATTTTTTGTACAGTTTTGGATTCATTACTCTTTATTTTCCTGTGTTCTTCCCTCCCACCAGGTTGTTATTGTAAATACAAATTTGTTCTTATTAACCCAGCTGTTTAAATAAAGGTTATAGGGTTGGTATTATCTGTTTTCCAGGCACATAGTGCCATTTTATAGGACAATCCAATAACTATATTACAAAAAATGCTGCATATATTAAATATGACTTAAAAGAAATTTTACTTGCTAATTTGACCCCTTAAAATTGGGCCTCTGTCTCTTTAAGAAACTAGCTTTTTCATAAACTCACTCCTCTATTAACCTTTTCACAACATTTTCACCAGCGTTGCACTGAGAAGCAGCTCGTATAATGAGCTCAACAGATGTGCAGTTCCACCAGGTATTTGCCAATTGCTGCTGGCTAGAATCAATCAATCAATCAATCAATCAATCAATCAATCAATCAATCAATCAATCAATCAATCAATCAATCAATCAATCAATCAATCAATCAATCAATCAATCAATCAATCAATCAATCAATCAATCAAATGTTATTTGTATAGGAGCTGAATGGAGGAGTCACAGGGGAGGGATGCTTTGTGAGGCACATCTCTTAGGAGGAGCTATGCCTCTGAGATGGAGCTAGAATAGACTGTTAAATTGTCCTGTCATGGCAGCTGAATGGTTGCCATGGAGATTAAAGGATTTCTTAGAATTAATATAAATAGTTCAGTCAGTTTTAATGCTAAAAATTGAGATTTTTATGAAATTCATATCTGTATTTCAATTTAGCTTATAATACAGTTCATGATATTATATAAAAACAGTTAGCATGTTAGATAAATGGAAAATACTAAAAATCAAGCATTTCTGAAATGCTTGGTTTTAAAAACCATTAAAAAATTTTTTAAAGCTCAAATTTTTATAATTTTGAGCAATTTCTCCAGGTGCAGACGACCCGGAGATCCAGGCCCAGCCGAGGTCCAGACTCAGAGGCGGCGCCGGCAGATTGCTTGACACGTTGTGGGGGCTGAGACCTGTGGGGGCCAACCGGGTCCATGACTGGGGAAGGTCCATGCTGAGGGAGCCTGGTTTATTACGTCTTGGGCTGCTGCCCATTATCCCCTAGACAACCATTTTTAATAAATGCCTCTGAAGGGCTTAAAAATGTTTCTGGTTGCCGTGTCCTCCCTATTTTTTGTTGTGGCCATCCGAGCCGGGCCGTAACATCTCCCCTCTCATAGAGTCTGAACTCACCTTGATGAACTTCTTGGCTTCAGCTTGAGCCTCGTCTAGCTTCTGAGCCGTCAGGAAAGCTTCTTTGTAATCTGAAAATTAAAAACAAGACGAATCAAGAGAAAAACAAAGCCAGGTTGATGAAGATCAGTTCAGAAATTACTTCAACAGATAAAGTGTAAAAGTTTATTAAAAGCAACAATAGTTTTAATTTTAGAGGTGAAAAATCAGATGCAGAAAATAACTGAAGGGAATGAAGATATTTCAGAATTAATAGCAAATAGTCTGTACTTTCCTATGGAGTCATTTTAAGTAACTTAAAGAAGCATCTCAAGGAAAAAATAAGGTCTTTTCTACATTTAATTTACAGGAAACTTTTAGAAAGTACACCTTGCATGTTGAAAGTTACATGAACTTCTTCCAGGATGGCAACTTGCAAGTTCAAGAAAAGTATATTGCAAGTCCTTGGAAATTAAAAACCATGTTCAATGAATGTAAGCTGTTAGTTTGAAAGTGATTTGTGCATTCCTGGAAACAGTTTGTGAAAAGTCTCTGAAACGTAAAGCTGGTTCACGTTTTGATTTGGATGATTTAAATAATATCCAGTCCCAAAATTGAACAATGAGTCAGAGTTCAGTTCTGACCAGTTCTCTGCTCTTATACCAACCTGTTCCAAACAAAACAATGTTGATTTTGACGTCGTTCTTCAGATTCTTTAAAACCTGCAGGGCGATTTTCTGGGCCAGCTGGAATGATTCTCCCCTCATGGACTCAGACGTGTCCAGCAAAAGAACAACTTCACTGCCTTCAGAGCTGGAGTCAAACTCAAAGCTTGGGTAGAAAACCAGCATGCAGGCCTGCAGCAGAGTAAAGGTTAATTCACTTAATGAATAAGCTTAGGAACAGTTTATAAATAGAATTATATTTGGAGTTCCTCAGAGGTCAGTCCTGGGACTCTTTAGCCCCTTTTGCACTGCACAGCCAAGCCTGGGCCGACCCGACCAGGGCCGACCCGGCTTCAAAGCTGGGCTGAGCGGTTTTGCATTAGCTCTTCCGTCCCGCTCCCTGGAGCTGTGGTTCCAATCAGCCCCGCCAGATGGAGATAGTTTGGAGTCACAGGTTTGGAACAACCTGTGGAACAACTGTGGGTTTGTTCCACAGATTAAAAGGGTTGAAACTCATCTCCACTTTTAAAAAACAAATAATAAACTGTTTTGTTTATGTACCCGAGTTCAGTTGACTGTTACTGACTGTTACCTCTGAACAGTCGGATTACTGTTCAGAGGTAACAGTCTGTGTTGTATAGGGATGGTTTGTGGAATGAATGAACGATGTGCTTTTGTTGTGTTTTAAATTTTATAATATTAAAAATTAATTGTATGTTCCCAGGCTCCCTCTATAAGCTGGAGAACTGTTTCACTCACCTCTTTCACAGCCATGATCTGTTTTAAGTGGGGTAAGACAATTTGTTTGTAAGTTGATTATGGAACTTGTTAAATTTGTTAAAAATAAACTAAACTATAAACTAAGTTGTACTCCGCTCAATGAAAAACAACCAGGGCCGGAGTATAATAGGACTGGGCCATGCAGTGCAAAAAGGCCTTTAGTGTGGAAGAGGGAAGGACAAACAGACCTGGCTGTCCTTGTCTGGGTGTTTCTCCACCCACATTCTGGGAAGATGAACCTCAGAGAGAGTGACAGACATCTGGAAACCATCTGACCCCATGACCTGACCCGGCAGAACACTGACCACCGCCTTACGGTCCATCCTCTGGACGACAGAATACAAACAAAATGAATTGCATAAAAATAAAAACTGGATGACAATGAAGATTCACTTTAAAAAACAAAAAAAACTGTAAAAAATAAACATGAATCTATAGAAATTTATTAAATTGCAGATAATGTAACAAAATGCAGATGATATGATTGTGTTTATTGAAAACATCACCTTAATTTTGACTTGATGAGTGATGCACGTCAGACTAGAGATCTCAAAGGGCATCTCCACCGAGAACAGGGGAGAACAGGATCCTCCCGTCTCTGACCACCAGCTCTGACACAAAGGTCACCTTAATGAGGACGGTGGCGCCGGGCGGCAGGTTGCCCACGCTGATGGTGAACACATCCTGCAGAGAGGAACCAATCAGAGGCTGTAATACTTTCCTGAAACCATCAGGATGTTGCTGGACATACAGGTGCGCTCTGGTCCATGAGGTACGCTCCGTGGCCTTTCTCTATCGCCTCCCTGTACTTCTCACGAGCCGCCGCCTTCTCCTTCACCTGAGAACAAACACACAGCAGAACGGTCAAATTAAAACGAAGCTGGGCTTCCATTGAAACTCCTCTAAACCTCGCATTGATGCAATAATTGATGCAATAGTTGATGCAAAAGAGTCCCAACCAAGAGTTAAGGTCATATTATCTACAGAACTTTCCGCACACATTGGTGCCTAAAGTCTTTATGTATAAAAAAGTTTTTTGTGGAGTGGGTTTCAATTACTGCTGCAAGTAACGATCATTTTAGGTATCAATGATTCTGACGATTAATTTTTTTAAAAAACCTGTCACGGTCTGCAGATTTTGTTTTTTAAGGTTTTATTGGCTCTAGTGGTCTTTATTTGATAGTTATTTGACAGGAAGGTGGGTAATGAGAGAGGGGGAAACGCATCCAGCAAATGTCGCCAGGCCGGGAATCGAACCTGCGACAGCCACGTTGAGGACTAAGGTCTACATATGTTGGTTGTGCTTAACCCCTGCGCCATTCCTCCCATTAAAAGGAATGAATTATTTCCTATTGTTTTGTATTCTGAAAATAATAGTAAATAATAACAGTGGGTTGAACTGTGTCAGCTCTGTCCAGTTCTAAATGAGGTTGTATTTTGCTTTGTGAAATATTTATCTATATATTCAGCTTCAGATTACCTCTCCCACCACGTGTTTCCCATTGATGAAAGCTTCAAATCCACACACAGTAGCCGAGTCCAGCGGGAAGACGTACTTCGCCTCGATGGGCACTGAGCTCTGATTGGTGTATTTCTGAAAGATGATGACCTGACAGAGGAAAAAGCCTGAATCAGAACCAGAACCAGGATTAGTGTGACACCAAGCTGATCCAGGGGATTCTCTTTCCAACCTGGGAGAGCAGATCCATCAGTTTGCACTTCACATAGACGGCCTGCAGGGGGAGCTGCTGGCCTGACCTGTCCAACAGACCAGCTTTAATGCGCTTCAGAGGGTTCTTCACGTTTTCTAGATCTTCTTCTACATGTTCTGAAGTCAGATCTGCAGACAGAGTGGCTTGTTAGATGTGAATGTGTTTAAAAGCAAAAAAGCAGATACTACACAAAAATAAAAACTGGTTAAAGACATCAAAAATACTGAATTTCATGTTTAATTTTATTTTTTCCAGAAACTGGATGGATGACTAATTATCACAGGTCAATGTTTGCTATGAACCCAAAGCAAAAAACACCAACACCTTTTTTTTAATGGTTCTGTTGGCTTTAGTGGCCTTTATTTGAAAGTAGTTTGACAGGAAGCAGGGTAATCAGAGAGGAGGAAGACATGCGGCAAATGTCACCAAGCTGGGAATCAAACCTGCGACCACTGGCACCAGGACCAAGGTCCTGGGTTGTGCTTTGCCCCTGCGCCACCACAGCACCAGCGACACTAATACCTCTTAATTACAAAATTATTTATAGACTTATGGTTACTGCGACATTTATCAGGTAACTATTTTTAAAAACTCATCTGAACTCGTTGGTTTTAAAGTCAAGAATTACATGTGTAAAAAAAATAGTTTCCTAGCTCCAGAATACTAATCTCAAGACGGAGACATTCATTCATATCCAGGAAGAAGAGCTATGTGCTGTCGTCATGGCGACCTAATGTCAGGTATCTGCAGCTCACCTAGGTTCTTCTCAGGCTCAATGGGTTCTGCAGTCAGGTTGATGTCCGGACTGAAGTCCTTCTGCTCGTCTCCTTCCACTCTGAACTGAACTACATATTTCATCTTCACTTGGTCAAGAGAGAAAACCACATACTCATCATCCTGCAGCGCAGACAGAAAACAGAACTCAGTTTCTTCAGTGCGTAGAAGAACTTTAACATGCTGATAAAGTTGGATGGATATGCAGCTTCTGTTCCCACCTCAAAATCAGATGTTGGGTTGATGGCACGTCGGACTGCATGAACGCTGTGGTAGCCCGGAGGAGCCTCGGTCAGAGTCTGGTCTATTTTATTAAGGTCCTTACAAACCCCCAGAGCCACATCGCAGACCAGCAGGAAGCGCGATCCGTCCGTTTCACTGGGGTGGGCGTACCTCAGACTGGTGCTGAGAACACAGAGAGAGTCTAGAGCTCAGGAGGCCAACTGGAACATCTGAAACTGTTCCAACATTGTCATTTTCACACCAATAAACATACAAGATGGATGAAGTTTGTTTACAAACCAACCTCACAGCATCACCAAAGTAAATCCCGCTGCCAAGGTTCCCGGCGTCCGTTCTCTTAATCCCAAATTGTTCCACTACAGCACGGGGAAGCAGTAGACCTCTGTGGAACCAGATACAGAAACAAACTTGTGTTGAAATGAAACAAAACATAAGATATTCAGCAATCAGATGCAAAATTCTATTTTAATCCAGAGATTACTATGTTCTGATAGCGGTGAATGGATTAAATGACTGATCCAGGGGTCTGAGAATTTATCTAGGGCAGTAAAACAAATTATCTATTTTTGAAAATTTAATTGGTGGAAAATCTGAATTTGTTTTCACCCATTTTGTTTGACAAGCGTGCTTTACGGCTTCTGTTTATTTTGACTGTTAATTCTTGAATGCGAGTTAACCCTGAAATTACATTGAAATGTAATTTTTTTTTTTTTTAAGTGAGTAAAATATTTTTTTAAAAATTGATTTAAAATCTTGGAAGACTATTTTTAAGTCATAGTGCTCAGTTTATAAATGTTTGACAAAGTGATGCACTTGAGAAAAGCAGAGAAAGTCCTGAAAACTCTCTTTAAAGCTTCCAATGATTATATTATTCTTTTCTAACAGTGGTGGGCACCACCAGCTAAAAAGTTAGTTGCGCTAACCCCAAGGCACTAATCATAAACATTAGTTCTGCTAATTCTAAAGCTTATACCAATTCCAAAGCGCATACTTAAGAGCATGAATGTAAACTTCTAACTTCTTTAGGAATTCTTAATAGCCAAAAAACAAACTTGAACACAGATGTAGAACTTTACTCAATTGAAAGTTTACAAAACAGTCAAGAAAATTAGAACTTTTTAATTTATCCAGAAAAAATTATTTAGGGGAAGCCAAGTGCAATAAATGTTTTCAAAGTTATCAAGAGCACCAGCTAAATATTCGTTCTGCTATTAGCGCATTAGCTGATCAGCAGAAGCGAGCTCTCCACTGATTTCCAATCTAGTCATTTTCAATATGTGACCTTCAGTGTGTTTTAAATCAGGTTGTTCTTGTTTGATTGGAAAACTGAGTTATTTTACTCCATCATTGCTGTTATTGGCTGATGTTTTTTGATGCCATTCGTGTAGTTTAAACTTCAGACAAAGGACACAGGATGATTTGATTACAGATGGACGATACAGACTTAAAATTTTTATCATATTATTACTGTGACTACAATAAAAGTGACAATAAGAACTTTTTATTGCTTTTCTTAGGTAACTGTATTGCTGTGTGTCACTAAGCCTGTCTCAGAAATTATTGCATTAAACAATAATATTTGTTTTTATTTATTTCCTTTATTTAACCAGGGAAAACCCGTTGAGATCCAGATCTCATTTTCAAGCGGGACCTGAGCAGAAGTCTGCAATACACAGCAACTTGGTTACAAAATAAAACTAATTAATATATATACACCAGTATAAAACAAACAAAACTATTTTAAAGCGATGACACTGGTTAATAGAATCACGTTACATGTTTTTAAGAACCGCTCGAAATAAATCCAATGAAATCAGTTCCGACATCTTGAATTCAGACTGGAGCTGATTCCAGGCTGGAGGAGCATCACACTGAAGGTTTGCTTCCCCTTTTCAGTTCGAACACATGGAACATGCAAGAGAAAAATGTTAGAGTGTAAAGAATGGGAAATAACAGAGAGAGTTTAAGTAGCTGCAGCCAAGCCGAGTGGAGTTTTATAAATCAGGATCATCAGGTGATTGTTTCTCCGTACGCTTAAAGGAGGCCATTCAGCTTTTGCATACAACTCACAATGCTGTGAGTTGTATGTTACAAAAGCATATTAATCCATGTATACCCACTGAAAGATAAAAAAAAAAAACAATATAAATTTCTAAAGAATATTTCACACTGGAACTGGAAAAGAATTTAAGAATAAAAAACAAAAACAGTAAAAAAAATGGATTATTAAGTTTCTATAACCAAAATTGCATTTAAAAAAAATATATTATTCTGATTAGGCGGGAAAAACAGGCAAAAGTAGCAGATAGGACTATTGTAAATTTAAAACACATTTTATTGATTGTGTATTTGAAAATTGCACCTTTTCAACAGTATTGACGGAGAGAATCTCTTTTACAATTGTTGTTCAATTGGAAATGATCAAACTTACTTTATTTTATCATGAGATTAATTAATTTAGTATTATGATGGGCCTATTTATCACAGCCCCACAAACACAAGTCCTGCTCTTGAAAAACACTAATATGTTTCTTTAGTACGCCACTTACATAGAGAAGTGTGATTTATATCACTAAGATAAAAACTGCATTTAGTTGTATTTTCTAATTTATTGATGCGTTCATTGAACAAACAGTGGAAAAAATAGTAAAACCAACAATCCCAATAATAGGAACTTTTTTTTAAACATTAACTGGAATTTATCATGACAATGATAAATCAAAATTCTTACTATGATAAGAAACTTATCACAATAAATGTAGGGCACATGATTCTTCCCTGTTACGGCATTTTAAAATCTTCAGTATCTACTAGCTGTAAACTGTGTTCTATGTCTCAGGATTCTGCTGAGACTCACCTGGACAAGATTCCTACAAAGTTGCTGGGGCTGGATGCATGGAGGAGGGGGGTAACATTCCCGATCTCGCTCTGAAACCTTTGAAGCTCCACCGCTCTGCTGACATGCATGATCTGCTGGATCTGCACTGGGCTGAAAACACAGAGATGTTTGTTGTTTTCTTTCCAGAAAGGCTTGTGGTCAGGATCTGTAGTTTTTTATTTTAAAGATGGACCTGTCAGCCAGCAGGGCGACGATGTTCTGGAACTCTGAGCTGCCCCGGGGAACAGCCTCCATGCCGCAGCGAAGAGCGCGGTACTTCCCCACAGAGGACGGCTTCGGGTTGTTCATGGTCATCTCGCTCACATTCAAAACATCTCGGATTAACTGGAGGAAAATCAGTTAAGTTCTCCCAGTAGAGCCTAACATCCCAACATAAAGCTGTGGGTTGGTGCTACCTGACAGAGGTCCAGCTTCTGAGACAGAAACCTGGCTGTAGGTGACTGAGGTCTGGGCTCCTGGTGAGGCAGCAGGAAGAAAACCTCGTCCAGGAGGGACGACGCCTTATCCTCGTTTCCCTCCTTCAGTTTCCTCTGAGCCTGAAGCAGAAGGCCTTCAGCTCTGCTCACCTGAAACAGCAACAGCTTCATCAGGACGGAGCCTCGGATCTGACCCTGATCCGACTGCAGATCGGTGCAAACCCACATCGTTCAGGCTGAGACCGGAGATGGGGACTCTGAGGATGTTTCCAAGGCAACCGTGAGCTTCGGTCCACAGAAACTCCACAAATGTCGCCACGTCAGGGGACAACTCATCGGAGTTCAGCTTCTCCTCCAACAGCAGCTGAAGGTCATTCAGAAAGAAGATCAGAAACATCAAGGTCAGAAGGTGACATATAATGCTTCCTGGAACAAGTTAAAAAAGGTCTATAGGTGGTACAAAATATGTTCATCGCATTTATTAAACAAAATCATTCTTAGGTAATGAGATTTTAGCTGTTTCATGGTGACACATTTGGCTGATGCATGATTAATTTTTCACACACAAACAGTCACACAATGCCACATGTGATGCAGTGTGTATCAGACCTGCTCCAGGGGGGCGGAGCCCAGGTGTGGCGCCTCAGCAGGTAAGCTGCTCATCCTCTGCAGCTCAGAGCGCTCCAGTTCTTCACTCAGGACCTTGTAAACGTCCACAGCTTCTTCTGAGGTGGACAGGAACACCAGCTGATCCATCACAGCTGCCTTCTGTTGAAAAACAGTTACAGATTTGTTTTCTTCCAACAAAAAGCAGAAATATTAAAGGAAAACCTGCTTGTAATCCTACTGAAAATGTTACCGTATCCATAGGCTTGTCGCAATAAACAATATCGTTTATCGCAATAATTTCTGGGACAATTAATCACCCAGCAAAATGTGTTATCGGGACAGGCCTATGTATCCATTTAGCACACATAAGCCCTGACAGTAGGATGGAGAATTAGGACAATACTAATAAAAAATTAAATTACAAGAATAAACTTGGACGAGAATAAAGTCAATCAAGAACAAATTTATAGCATTACGAGAATTAAGAAGTAATATAACACGTTACTCTTGTAATAACACAACAATAAAGTTGTAAAAATACGAGAATAGTCATAACTTAGGACTTTATTGCAACATTTATTATTTTCTTAGCATAAGAAATAATAAAAATGTATTATTTATGCTCATAAATTATAAATATTTATGAAGCTCATAATCTGTCTGTCTGATGTCTTAATGGTTTCATACATAGACATTAATCTTTATGGTTTCATACCTTCGACGCCATGTCGTCCTTCCGGTATCTGGCCACACGGTCCCTGCTCCCCTTTGGCGCTCTGCAGCTCCAACACGCAAAACCTGCTGCCGTTCTCCTGCAGACAAACCTCCATCAGTACGAATCCCAGCGTCAAAACAGAAATGGAGGATAAAACTTTTCCCTCACCTGTCCGAAAACGGAGTACTTCGCCACCTGGAAATCATCGGGGAACGTCGGGAGAGCAGAGACCGACTCCTTGTAGATTCTGGGTAAATTAATGAGTTGAGGGTTAAATGAGTTTTGATTTCTTGCTGCTGAAGTGGAAAGTCACAATAAGTTCACACTTGCTAGTTATATTGCTATAAGTTTATTCTAAGTTTCTGTATATTCCCACCAAAGCTGAAGTTATGTGGGTTACATGTACAAGGTTGGGACTTGATTCCCACAGCTGCATGAGAACCAGACTGTCTCACCCATTTGTTTTGGATCTTTTATCCTGGTATTTATACCAGGTATCTAGATGAAAAGCTGCCTGCGGAGCTTTTCATTCAGATCTGCTTCATTATTGATTGTCCTAAGAGCTCTCAGTATTGTGCACAATTCATAAATAAACCTGATTGAGTGATTTTACCTGAACAGTGCTTGGTAATAATTTTTTTCACAACAATTTTCGAATTGATTTGAATTTGTGTTGTTTCATCGTTAGTGACCAGCAGCCTGATGTTTCTGTTGTTCTCTTGGTTTGTTGTACTTCATGTCAGATGGATTTCAGAATTACATAGTCTCTCTCTGTGGTGGTGAAACTTGTAAGCTCCGATGTTGATGTTGTAAAGTTAAATTATCATGAGCTTTATTATTTGGGTATAAGGCCCGGTCATTAGCCCCGCCCCCGACCGGATGCTGACTTGTTCCGCCACTGAAAGACCATGAGACATTTCTCCCTGTAGTGCCAGACTTGCGTCTTTGATTTGGTTGTATTTTCCCAGAATGTTTTTTGTTTTACTTTTTATACCTCAGAGTGGCCAACTTTCTTTTATTTTTATCTCGATTTGATAAAACAGGGGCTCCTGCACTGGATCTGTGCCCTTTGTTCCCCCACTTTTTTCAGCAGCTTAATCCTGTAACACAGAGGTTCCCAAATTGTGGGGCGCGCTCCTTAGGGGGGGGGCGCGGGAAGCCGTCTGGATGAAAAAAAACTAAAAACATGAATGCTGTGCGCTGGCTTTTTACCTTAGAATGGCCAACTCTGTTATTTCTCTGTCGATTTGATACAGTAGGGGCTTCCGCACTTCCCATATCTGTGTCCTCTGTCACTTTTATCAGCAGCTACAACTGTTAAATCTAGCGGTTCTCAATGTGGGCGGTACTGCCCCCCAGGGGGGGTTCAGAGTGCGGCAGGGGGCGCTGGCGGAAATTTTTACAGAAGGGGGGCGCTGGGATTCCTCTGGGGGGCGTTTGGTCGAAGGTAAACTTTACACCTTATATGCACAACAATACCAGTTTAGACTTTGAGCAACTTGCTAAAACTGTATTGTGTAACATTAAAACATGCTTGGCTGCAACTGTATCGATGGCAGCTCTCCTATTCAGTGTTTGTAGCTTCTTGGCGCAGCTCCATTCCTGCTAGTAGCTTCACCATCAGGTCAGCGTTACACCGGCTGATGACGTTGCTGTGATTCACTTTGTCTGGAGTCTGATTTTAAAATATTTCATGTTTTATTGAGGATTTTTGTACATATGTTTTGGCAGTGCTGTGATCATGTCAAAGCGGCAACTTATATTAAGAAGTGTTTTATTTCCGTCTGGTTGCTGCACGCTTCGAGGGAAGGACAACAGAAAATCGCTCTTATAAACATGTAATTACTAAAATCACGATACCCTCACTTTGTATCCCTCTGAAAAATGAACCCATTTAAATAAAGAAATCCCTCCATGGGTGATACCACGATAGAGAGCGTTCATTTGATAGCGTTAACACGGTGCTGTAAGTGGTCCGGTATGAAACGGGTGTGATAGAACAATGGTACCACAGCACTTTTAAATTTCAATAATCAGGATACCGAAATTGTTTCCGTTGTTTTAAAAGGTTTATGTCAGTCTGCCTTTTTCCCATCGATACACCCTGTACCTTAGGGTGTAAAAAAAACAAAAAACGACGCGCACATTCCGCAAAACTCTGAAACAGAAGCGGGACATAAAACGGAGCGACGAACTAGATGTGAATTATGGCATAAAAACAGAGAATCCGACGCTGAACAGTGAAAAATCAACACATTATGTGAAACACATGACGATTAGGAAGCGCAGCAGGTGATGAGTGAAGATCACTGGTGGTCAATAAACGATAAAGTAAATCTAGCAACAGGAAAGAAACTAAAGTGAACTGTCGAGGAATTTGGTATGGGTATGTGAGATCTGTCCAGGTATACGCAGAAAAATGGAATAAAGGCCTGAGAAATAACAGTATACCGAATAAGGATTAAATGATGATTATAAGTGATAAGTGATTATAAAGTGACAATACACAGGCCAATGAAGAAGTGTCTGTAATGTATGATCAAAACATGTATTCTGTACTTCTGATTAAGTAAATGTTATAATAATGTATACTCTGTACTCCTAATCAGTTGATGTTCTGTACTTATAATCAAGTGAATGATAATGGTTTACATTATGAAAGGCTAAAGATTGTACTTTTGAGTTAACCAACAAATAACATGATTATATAAAGTTAACATGTATTATTAAAAATCATAAGAATACTTCTCACTGAGCAAAAGGCTAGGGACAGAAGGGTGAGTCATCAAATGGGGAAGGAAAGCAAGGGTGCGGCAGAATTGGAAACAGATGGTCTCAACGGAAAAGGGAACTGCCCCGATGAAGCGAGGAGGTAGGGATGAGTCATTGGAAACTTGAGAAAGAGCCCGGTGCTTTCCACCGGCAGCCCTGCCTTGCATGATCTCAAACAATGACATAATGCGATGGGCGGGTTCCATGGAAACACAGTGCATAAATACCGATGTAAGGGACAGAACGAGGGTTCTTCGTTCGCAGCGCAGAAAGGGAGTCAGCAGAGGAAGCTGCCTAAAGATCAGCGGAGGATTACACCGAGGGACCGAGGGAAACTACTCCACGATTTCACGCTGCCTAAAAGGGACGAGTTCCACACGCCAACACCCCTGGTTCCAGATCCGACCGAATCCTCTGCCTCTACCCAACGCTCTCAACCCCGGTGCGGCTGACTTGGAGAAGAGACGGAGGTCCTTCAAAGACAAGGAGTCTACATGTTCAATGGAAAGCGTGAGCCTTCTCTCCGCTTCTCTTCAGTAAAGAGGACTTTGCTCCGGCTGGACAAAGACTCTGACCAAGGACCTCAAAATATTACAGCTGCCGAGACCAATGACCATCGGGTATGAGTTATCCAGCTTCTCCCAAAGCCTCGCTCAGTGAGTTTAGTGAAACAGGTTAGGAATGAGAACAAGGGAAGGAGGTGATTAATCCTAGTTGATTTCATTATATTTTTGCTTCTTTTATAACTCTTGGAAATTAATTTGTTGTTATATGCCCCTGCTAAAGCTTGCTTAATAAACTTGTAATTCTAAAATTCTAATGAGGATTGTGAACAGTGAGTTTAATTGTGTCAGTCTTAATTATTGTTGGTTCTCCTAAATATAGTAAAACAACATACATGATGCTAGAGACAGGGTGGCTTTGTGTTTTCCTCTGGTGAGTGTTAAAATAATGACCTTGGGACTTAACTCTAAGTCACTAAATTTAATCTAGCCGTTAACAAGTGCCGTTATTTTAGGAAAGGAGCTACCGTTAACAGGAGTGGTTGTAGGGGTTATGTCGCTGTGAGGGCTACTCGGCGGATTGCCCCTCAACTGTAAAAGGTCATAACTTCTGGATCGAAGGTAGTCAGAGCTAGACGTGTCCTTTCCGACCCCAGTTTAGACAGATAATTCTCCACAAACTATCGCTAGGGTAAGACCCGAGTTTCTGGGGGTTTTCCGGACCTGTTAGACAGAGAACTGGGCAGTAGTGAGTCCAAAGAGTTGTGAGGAGTGGGCGGGACTTACTATTGGGTAGTAACAGACATGGCGTCCCTGGGTGGGCCCCACCCTAATGAGTAGGAGGGCCTTACTTTGACCAGGTCAGTAAAAACAGACGAGAGGGTCTGAATAGCTCACTTGGGAGACCAACTCTTAGGAAATAGAGTTGGGAGCGACTGATGAGGCTTGTCAGCCGCGACCCTTGCAGTAACTGTACAGCGTGCAGGCGAGGGAAAAGCTTCCACTGAGGATGAACAATTGCATCTGGAAGGGAAGCCAGTAGCCAACCTAGCCTAGACCCATCCCTGCTCTAAGGTACCCTGAGAGGCTTTGGGGGATAGGCGACTCGGAGACAAAGACAACCATGGATGCTGCAACTGAAGCATCAGGGCTCATACCAACATCGGACATGGAGCTGGATACCAGCCCCGACAGGACCGAGAAGGAAGAGGATCTTCGCCGCACCCGAACTATACTACGGCAACTTCCAGTAAGGCTGCTGCTGCTGGGCGACGGGTACGACACCTGGATAATACCAAACCAGCAGATGCTCGGCCAGGCCCATCATACTGGAGACCCAGAGGGATCGCGGGTCCTGATGGAACTGACATTGGAAAGTCGACCGATCTACTACTGCACCCAGCTCAGGGAGATGCACAGACTGGCGATCGCCCCGTGCCCGGTGAACGTCGTCAAAAGGACGGAAGTTAAAGAATGGCTAGAGTGGTTCGCCAACCTCCTGGAAGAGTGGCCTGACGGCCAACTACGGATAATGGACAGCCCGTCTAAGAAGTACGACGGCATAGTAAAGCTGGCGGCGTTAACTGCCGGCGTGGATGGGATCCTGGTGGAGCCAGCGGTCCGGCAAACGTCCCGCTACACCGAGTGCGCGGAGGTCTTGGAGAAAATTGGATTATACAAGGAAAAGAGAAAAGAATACCAAGCACGGGACCTTATGGAATCGGAGGTGGCTGAAGCCCCGTCTCGGCGGGATAGCCGAAACCCGTCGCCCCAGCCGGAACGGCCCCTGATAGATCTAACAGGGGATGATGATAGGGAAGTCCAGGACACACGCCCTGGGCCGTCAGACCAAAAAGACCATAGTGGATCACCGGGCTGGGCTCCGACCAAGGGGCAGTGGGATAAGGCGTTAAAGGAATGGTCTTTCTGGAATGAACCAAAAAATAAGCCCCTGCCTAAGGCCCACAGCACGGAGAGAAAGGCACCAGCTTCTCCGCCGCCGCCATCGGGAAACAGCTCGGACGACGAGGAAAGCGACAAGGACAAGGGAGGGACTTATAGCCCCAAGAAAAAGACTCAGAAATCAAACACCCGGAGGAGGCCTCGAGAACTGCCTCCGCTGCCAGCTGATACAATCAACATCAGAGTACAGTCTGGGCTCAAGGTGTATCAACTCATCGGAGAACCTTGGGAGATTGAAGGCGACGGGTTGATCGTATTCACGGATAAGAAATACAAAGTCCACAACCGAAAGTTCAGGTCGGAACTCAACCTCCAGGCTGGGGACGAGTACAGGAAGGATCTACACCGGCTGAGAACTGCGGACAGTAAAATGACGGATAGGGAAGTAGTCACATTGAATGGCTACAACCTGACCTATGGGGAGATTATCCTGGTCCCTATCGACGCTTACAAGAAGGGAGATAACCTCGAAGATTATCGGAAAAAGATGTGGCACGGCCTGGAGCGAGGCCTCATAACCGCCCACAACCGACGGATGAAAAGGGTTGTAGTGAGCGTGCAAGGACTAAGGTCACCGGATCTGCGGGGAGACACCGCTCAGTCGGTCGCGGAGAGAGGGGTGGTGTCCATAGCTTCAGCTAATGGCCACTTCTTCACTATTCGTGAGGTGGTGGTAATAGTCGACCCCTACCTACACAAACTTCAGACAGAGCAGGGTGTGCGGAAAGCGGCAGAGACGGAGAGACAGTACCGCGCCGAACGCCAACCTACAGAAACCAACGACCGTCCCCAGGGGATCCCGAGGGGTGACCCCCCGGACGATACTCCGGTTGGACCAGCTAAAGTCATCAAGGCGGCGAAAGTAAGACTGAGAGCATATCCAGTCGAACCGGCAGACAGGGCAGCAGAATACATCCGGAAGCTCTCAATTGAACCAGAAGACGAAGGACAACAAAACTATGACATGGACCGGCCAAAGAAGGGGCCGCAGACGAACGCGGAAGACGGAGTTACAAGACCAGCAAAGATTCAGCCGTTGAATGCCCCCGGAAGTACACCCCTGCGACAGGCCCAATACAGCGACCTCAGCGACCCAGAGGAAGAGCAAGGGCCGCAGGAGGACGAGGACCGTGCGGAGGAGGGGGAGGAGAGCGAGCACGAGAGCGCTTTTTCCGACCCGAGACTCCCCATGGCTAACTACAAACCACTCCGAACGGGCCAACATCGAGGAACAAAGAATGAAGTGGAGGTGTATGACATCGAGAGAACCTCCGAAAGACTGGCGAGAGACGTAACCTGGGGCCCGGTTCAAGCCAAAGATGGGAGACGGGCGTATGTACCGGAGGTCGGCCAAACCGACTATCAGGTACCTCCAGAATGGTCCAGCCGCCTGGAAGACCGAGTTATGCTCGGTGTCGAGGCGACCGTGGGAGAGTGGGCCAATATCCTGATGGCGCCCTCCCGTTCCACGCTGGGGGGGTACAATTCCCTGACTTCCAACTTCAGGATGAACTACATCGGAATCATGCACGACGTAATGCTGAGGCGTCTAAAGAAAGCCGCCTTTAAGCATTCCCGAGAGACTCAGCAAAGGCTGGATGAGGTGTCCGCCGACGAGGAGGAACCACCAGAAACCTCAGCAAGGCCATCGCCACGGAGCCCTGTGACTCCTGGGACGGAGCCGACTCCACCGGTTGCCACTGGTGCCGGCCAGGACGCCTATGCTGAGCTCAAGAACCTCAGACTGGTGATCAGAAGAAAGAATGGGAACGAAAGCAATGAGGAATATTTGAAGGATGTCTGGCCAACAGTATTGTCGACCACCACCCATGAGGGAGCTAAGAAGCTGTGGCTGACAAGTGTGACTGCGGACCCGATGGTTGGGTCAGAATCCGCCCAGAGTAACTATGAGCGGTTGGTGCTGGAAGACGCGGATGACGAAGAATCTCAAGTGAAAAGAGCCAGGGGACGGCTCGACAAAGGGAGTCGGTTAGAACCCCTCTGGCACACCCTCAAGCACACCATCCCCCCGGCAAAGTATGTGAAAGTGCTGCGTGATGTGACGAGAGGCCGGAGGGGAGAAATAGTGTTTGTAAAGATGCCAATTAGAGGCACCACAATCGCCCAGATGGATGTGGCCGTGAAAGGATTCGACCTGGAGCAGCAGTATTACGAGGAGAAGAGGAAAAAGGAGGCGAGTCAGACGGTGAAACCGACCAACAAAACCAACGTAAAGCCTCCCTCCAACTTCCAAGGAAGACCACCACCCAACTTCCAAGGAGGACCGTCACCCAGCTACCAGGGCAGGCCACCGCCCAACTTCCAGAACAGAACATTTCAACCAAGACCACAAGGACCGCAAGGGAGGCCAAGCAGCCAGCCAGCACCCCCACGCCAGCCGAGAGGAGGCCCCTACCTCTCGGAGGAGGAGTACAGAAAATTAAGCCCTGAGCAGAAAACGGCTCTCCGCGTTGCCCGTGAAAATGGGACCGGAGGGCCGCCACAGTAATGACGTCCAGGTCGCGGGTCACGCTAGAGAATGCCTACTGGGAGGGGGACGAGATCTACGCGAGAGTGGAAGGAGTACCCTACCTAGTGGACACCGGAGCAGAGGTGTCGATGACCCGCAAAGACCTAAAAACAACAGGACACCTAAAAGTTCAATTCGCCAACGGAAAAATAGAGAAAATGCCTTATGGAACCTGGAAAGGAGTGGTATGGATCAAAGGTCCATACAACCTCCTCACCGTCAGAGACTTGGAAGAAATAAGTAAGAAAAAGTGTAATCATCGTGCTCTCGAACGAAGGTTGACAAGTCTAAAAGCCAGACTGGTGAAAGTCGGCCCGACACAGACAGGACCAGAAGCGCAAGGCTGGTACAGACCAGTGGATATACCAGCAGTGACAGAGCAGAAAATCGAAGAGAGCGATTTCTCCCCGGCTGGGAGAGAGGAGTTGCTTAAGATCATCGCCTCGGCGGAGGTAGCCAGATTCAAGAACGATTGCGGAGATTTGGGCCAGAGGTTCGTGCACCAGATTGAAGGTGGGGTGCACCCCCCTGTGCGGCAATACCCCCTGAATCCAGGAGCAGTCGAAGAAATGGACAAAATAGTGAAGGAGCTGAGTTCCCTGGGAATCATCAGAGAGGAACTCAACCCAATCACAAACAGCCCCATTCAGGCGGTAAAGAAACCCGAATCGGCAGGAGGGGGTTGGAGGCCAGTGATCAACTTTAAGGCTCTGAATCGGAGGACAGTGGCGAACAGAGCCAGCCTGATCAACCCACAAGGCACCCTGAAGACACTACGGGTCAAGAAATTCAAGTCCTGCATCGATCTGGCTAATGGATTTTTCTCTCTCCGCCTCGCGAGACAGTCCCAGGGTAAGACAGCATTTACCCACAAAGGCAAGAGCTATGTTTGGCAGAGATTACCCCAAGGCTATAAAAATTCACCGAACGTTTTTCAGTCAGCCGTGATGGAAGTACTGGGAGACGTGGGGGCAACTGTATACATAGATGATGTATTTATTGCCGATGACACCGAAGAAGAACACTTGGTGAGGTTACGGACTGTGACCGAGAACCTCACCAAGGCAGGCCTAAAACTGAACCTCAAGAAGTGCCAGTTCGGACAATTCCAAGTGAATTACTTGGGGTTCCAAGTCACGTCGGACTTGGGACTCTCGGATGGGTACAGGGACAAGTTAATGGGCATTCAGCCCCCACAGTCAGAGAACGATCTGCAGAAGATATTGGGACTATGTAACTATGTCAGGGACCACGTACCCAACTACCAGAAGTATGCCAGACCATTGTACAACTGCCTGAGGAAAAAGGAGGAGGATGAAGACGCAGGGCAGAAGCAATGGGTTTGGACGGCAGCAAACCAACAAGATCTGGAGGAATTAAGAAAAGCAATCCAAGCTGCCGTGAGACTGGAACCGAGGAGTTTGTCAGCACGAATGGTGGCAGAAATCAGCTGTGAAAACGACGACGCTATGATCAAAGTGAGTAACGAGAACGGAGGCCTGGTTACTCTGTGGAGCTATACCCTGACTTCTGTTGAGAAAAAGTACCCCCAAGAAGAGAAAGAACTAGCGGTACTGGCTCGATACTGGAGTGTGCTAAAAGACCTGGCGCAAGGGCAGCCGATCAAAGTCATCACGCAAAGTCAAGTTCACAAGTACTTACGCAAAGGCACCGTCGAAAGTACTAAAGCAACGAACACACGATGGGGAAGATGGGAAGACATCTTGCTGGACCCAGAGCTTGAAATCGGGCCAGCACAGCCCCCGAACAAAAGACGACCACAAGAGGCACCAGAGACATCGGAACAGCCAGAATGGACACTCTACACTGATGGATCGAAGAAAGGGTCGGACCAAGTGGCCTACTGGGGGTTCATCCTGAAACAAGACGGTACGGAGAGGTACAGACAGAAAGGGAAAGCCCCCGGCAGCGCCCAAGTCGGAGAAGTCACAGCAGTGTTGGAAGGATTACTGGAGTTGGCCAAAAGAAAAATCAAGAGCGCCAGGTTAGTGACGGACAGTTACTACTGTGCACAGGCCCTGAGAGAGGACCTAGCCATTTGGGAAGAAAATGGTTTTGAAACAGCAAAGGGCAAGCCGGTGGCCCATAGAGACTTATGGAAAAAGATTGCTGAACTAAAGATGCAACTGGAGCTCCAAGTGGAGCACCAACGAGCCCACACGCATGAGGGAGCTCATTGGCGTGGAAATGATGAAGTGGACTGTTATGTCCAACAGAGAAAAATTGTCTTTGTCGGAGCCGAGAAGTGGGACACTACTCCCAGAGGACGGGAGGTCCCAGAAGAGTACGTGGATGAGGTCGTGCGGAGCGTGCATGAAGCCCTTGGACATGCAGGCGTACGGCCTACCCGTAAGGAGCTGGATGAGCATGAGCTTTGGATCCCAGTGAAACAAGTCCAACGCGTGCTACGGGGCTGTGAAGTATGTGGACAATACAACGCAGGTCGCCGAGGGCAGCGGTTGGAAGGATTGACCATCAAGAGCACGATTCCCTGGGGCTCAGTCTGCATGGATGTAGCAGGCCCCCTGGGAATAACGGGAAGAAAAGGTGAGAAGTACCTTTTAGTGCTGGTGGACTCAATGTCGGGATTTGTAACTGTAAAAGCAGCCAGGAAGGCTAATGGCAACAGTGTTGTCGGCATGCTGGAGCAAGTGTGCAGCGTCCTGGGAATCCCAAAGGAGCTACGTACGGACAATGGGACTCATTTCCGTAACGCGCAGGTTGACCAATGGTGCCAGAAGTTTGGCGTGATAAGAGTTTATTCACCCCCTTACACCCCTCAAGCCAACGGGGTGGTAGAACGGACCATTGGATTAGTCAAAGGCTGGATAGCTAAGAATGCTAACGACAGCAGCTGGAGCACCGTGGCTGTGGAAATAGGGCGGGCCCTGAATGACAGGAACAGAGTCGACAGGCCCGCCCCATCCATGGAACTCAACCAACGACCGTTTGCCACGAAGGAAACGGGGCGGGGCTCCGGCGATAAAAAGGAGAAGCTGACGCCCAAAGTGCCATTCAGAGTGGGACAGCGGGTGTGGATCAAGGCAAGAGAACAACCTGTGAACGCAGCAGTGAAACCTAAGTTTGAAACAACAGACACCGTCAAGCAAGTACTGGACAGGAATACAGTATTGCTGGAGAAACGGGGGATCCAAGGAGTTGAGCAGCTCAAGCCAGTTCCTGACTAGAGAGAAATAGAAGCCGGTGAAATGGCCAGTACATCATGTATCGTTCCACCCTATCTCGGACTGGCCACCGTGAAAGGGGTGGTTGTAATTAGGAGAACAACTTCAGGGATCTGGGCAGGACGAGCCCTGAAGAAATTGGATTGGGCCAAAAATGGAGTCCTGTCAAGCGAACCTGAAATGCTGAAGTGGAGTAACACCAAAGACCGTTGCCCGGTATGCCTAACAGTCCTCCAGCTCCCCCTCACTTGGGAAGGACCAGGCCGCGAGAAACCCTGGCGGCAGGAGTCGACGGCGGACGGGCTGCGAAGTCTCCCCGTCTCCCCGGTTTCGGTTATAAGTATTACTTTTTGTGGAAATTGCCGACTAGGATACCTGCCACGGACCCTGGTAATAAATCAATGGGGATGGCGAGAGGAAGAACCAAAAAGATGCCTCTGCCAGTGGGATGGAGAAAAACTGATCTACTGTGCAACCTGCGAGGAGCAAATTCGCAAGGACGAGGTGACGGCAGCGGGACAGGCTGATGGCTGGCAGGTGAGAAGATATTACAGTTCCCTAAGATTCTTCCAACCATGCGTGGGGGCACAACCGACTTATGGGAGCCCCATACCCTCAGTATATTGGCCTCCGGGACCTTCAGCTCCCCCTAACACCCCAGAGGGACCCTCGGTCAGAGAGGACTGGATCTGGAGAAAGGCGGAAGGGCCGCATGACTTTCTTTGGGAATCTGTCCACGCTGCATGGCCCTATGATCCTGCACGAGTAAGCCTGTCCTTTCCACCAGTGAATACCTCGTACTCCCCAGTCATCTTCCGAGTACTGCGGCCTCAGGTGGGCCCCAGTTCTGTAGAAGAGTTAAGTTGGCTCCCGGACGACACCTTAGCACAAGCGGTGAACGGAGGCTGGACGGGCCCCTGGGAACTGACTACCTGGGCGCATTTGATTTTGGAAACCATCAATGACTGCACCATCCCAATAGTGGATCTGCCGGACGTACCAAGAGAGGGTGAGATACGCACGTCGGATCTGTACTATTGCACCACTGAGCTGGATGGGTGGGGCAGCAACGCAGCAAGACCCAAGGAGAAGTCGGCCCTGTTCCGTGTAACAGCAGAATGCAACTTTCGTGACGGAGTCCTGCAGGTCCCAGGAGGCGTGGCCCATAGAGTGAAGACGCCCTCTGATCCTGACACCACCCGCTCGGTTCAACTGTCAGTGCAGATGCTCACAATCCCGTATAAAGGAGTCTATTCGGTAGGAGCAACAATAACCGTGGTTTCAGAAGACCAAGTCTACCCCACTGTGTCCTGTACTGAGCCGGAGAAGCCAAGAAGAAGACTCGGAGGCGGCGCTTGGCGGTCGCTCTCCTCCACTTTTGCACGAAGGAAGAAAAATTAAAAACTGATGGATACACCGGCAGAAGGGGGTCAGGTCGTCAAGTCTACAAATCAACGAAAGGATAAATATCAAAATGGGAAGAAGTATTTTATAAGCAAATTATTTAAAGTAGGAACAGAAGTCTGGTCCGGACTCTCAGACAAAGGACCCTTTTTGAAACTCCCAAATAGTTCAATCTTGTTGGATACCCCTCGAGAGGACTTTACCGAGTCCTACCCGCTTTCGGAGGCTTATTTCCTTAACCACCTCGTCTATGTTCGACCCACAAATCTACAAGAGGTGAAGGTAGTACGGGGGAGTGAGGAGGCGACGCCACGGCCGTGGCATGACTCATACTTCTTCCTCCCTGCGGAATTCCCGATTTGGAAAGGAAAGATGTCTCCAGAGGCCATTTATCACACAGGGAGTACGCCAACCTACCAACAACGACTCCCGTGGATCTTTAATACAGTGAACCTGCCATTGGGGGGAAAAGAAATACAAGTGCGATGGGGACCCCATTATCTGGAACCACTGCAAGGCCTGTACTGCGAGATATCAGTGAATGGCGTGATCATCTGGACTACGTCACCAGGTATGGCCAGAACTGTGGTGAAAATGGAAGCGGACCCAGAAGATTTCATTTTCAATAATACCAGACTCCCACTAAAATTGGAACTAGACCGAGTTTATCCCAACCCGCCACACCTGAAGATTTATACTCCACCACCGTGGGGATACCGCACACGACTGACATTACGTGGGCAATCGTTGTGTACGTATGTTACACTGCCAGTCCCGCTAGGCTACAAGCATGAGGCCTGGCAGGATCAGGCACTAAGAGAAGGCACGATCCAAGGCCCATTTCCTCGGCCAGATAGTTGGAGAGTATTTCTGTGGAGGTGGGTGTGGAGGGGGTTGGAACCTCAGTTGCCCTACCCCTCTCCAGTATATACCTCGCTACTACAAGGACGAGCCACCAGACGTGCAGCTACAACCGCGGGACGTCGGCGACGCCCTAGAGCCTTAGCAAAGATCGGCACCACACATGGTACGACAGATCCCCGACTACCACTGACCTACGCCTTAAAGAACCCAAAATGGAAGATACCCGCTTAAGACGAGTGGGGACAAGAGCGAGTTTACTGGATGACTTTACGGATTCGGATACCACCACAGACGACGAACCAGACACCCCTGAACGACCCTTGCTACGGAAAACGACTACGGGAAAGAACATACCACTTTGTATTAAAGCTTTGCTTACGCTTTTGGCGCTACTAGTTACTGCCACTATTCTGATCGCCATCCTATATTTCATAGGAGTTGGACCATGGCACCTTACGCATACAAAAGTTACCTATGGTCGCTCCAAGTACTTTACCTTCAATTGTTGGAATACCAGTACCACCTCTATATTTGTGCCGTGGGATAACGAGTCTTCTGTTCATAACCAAAGTCAATTATTCAAGAAAGAGAATGGAAAGAAATATGTGGAAAGCAGAGCTTACAATCTAAATGACTCCATGATCGATGACCTCCTAAATCGCACCTGGGAGATCTACAGCTATAGCCTCCTCAAAGAGGGAGTAATTTGCTGGGTAAGGATCATGCATCAGAAAGAGCGACAGACGGCCCGATGCAACTGGATCCATCCAGACCACGGCATGCCAGAATGGCATTGCAACAAAGCCTGCCGACCCCTAGCGCTGGCACCGTCCCAAGGATACTGGGACACCGAGGTGATCTATTCGGCCCCACATAGGTCCTCAGGCTGCAGGACTTGGCTCCCACGTAAGGAGTTTTGGGGAGATTATCACCTGAATTGTGATGAAGATGAAATTGACACCGAGACCCTGTATCAGAACCGAACTGCCAGTAACAGCACTCGGATACGACCAACGGGGCAACCAGAACAGTACGTCTGGGAAAACATCACAGCCTTTTTGATAAGACAAGGATCCAGACGGTTCATGTATCAAGCCGACCAGCAAGAATGTTATAAGAATAAATTTGGTATCCTAAACGCATGCCTGTGGAACAAATTTGTTAGTTGCGCTGGACAAAACCACGTAGTTTTGGCTCTGAAGGGAGATTGGTCCTTCTCGTGGACCCGAGCTAGAACCGTGCAAACAGAAATAGAACCTTGGTTGAATGACTCATTTCCCTGGACTGGTATAGCACAAGATCAAGTGTTCTTCATAGGAGACTTCCCGGAGGGGGCAGTTCGCTCCCCTGCCGGGCTGAAAGGACCACACTTTGCCGACATGCGCACACAACCGCTTCCAACTCCAGATGACCTCCTAAATGCCCCTAAGGACCAGTTTACACAAATTGATGAGTGTGTAGCCCGACGCATTTTTGATAGCCTTAACGACACAGAATGGGTGAAGACGATGTCCTCCCCGCGATGTGACCTTTGGCAAACCAGCAACACCTTCCACGCTGCATGGAAATATCACTGCCCGAGTCCTGATACCTTCAAAACAGCGAAACTCGTCCTCCGTGCCTGGTACGAGGACTACCATCGTGCCTGGGATTGGGAGTGGTGGGGACTCCAACAGGAAGAACTGCAGGCTTGGGTTCTGCCTTGCCTCAACGCGTCCCACAATTATTGGATTAAATACCAATACATCGCCACTGTCTACTCCAAAGATCGGATGATTTGGCCGGGTATTTTTTGGAGACCCGACAACTACGTCCTCCCAAGGCCCTGGCGCATGACTTGCAATGAAAACAAGACCCAATGTACCATTGGGCTGGCAAGAAAACCATGTCAGACAATCCCAGGTTGGGAAGATTACTGCAAGGATCATTATGCGGATGAATATGACACCCATGCATCCGAGGTGGTTTGGCGAAAGATTAAGGGAAAATGGCGAAGAGCGATTGTGAAGGCCAAAACCTGCACTGACGCAATTTTGGGATACCAGCTTCAACAGCGCAAAAAGATTGTAGATCTACCTGTCCCTGCCATCCCCGACACTCTCATAGCCATCGCAGAGGGCCATGCATTCCGGAAAAGTCTATGCGACGGAGAAGTGGACCCGGGTTTTGACTGGGTAGGCCCTAACCTTCTTTATTCTAATCTCACCTGCAACAGTTCCAAGGAAGTGTGGCAGAAATGTGGAACGGGTGAGCAACAGCATGCTTGCTACTGGTACGAAACTTTGGGCTCTACCCTGACTGCTACCGTCATGGATGTAGTTGAGGAGGTTGGAAATGTGGTTGGTGGAGGCCTCAGTATTATCGAACATTGGTTGCTAAATGCTCTGAGCATGCTATGGCCATATTTGCTGGGCTTCCTGGGCGGAGCCATTGCCCTAATCCTGGGAGTGGTTGTCGTGAAGGAGTGGCTAAAAATGCTTTGCAATCGCGAGAGGAAGGACTACCGGCCCCTCCCCCCAGAGGAGGAGCCTGTTTCAGCATAAAAGCAGGCTGCCGGGAGCCAGCGAGCCATTCGCCGATCTTCACCACTGCAATCAAGACTGGACCTGAACTAAGGGACAAGAAAGGACGACATGGAATCTAATTCTTCAACCAACTTCTCTCTTCCCTCTACACTTTTTGCACCCATCCAAGTGAGTACCACCGAGCAGCTCGGATTCATCCTGGCCTGGGTTGTCTATTGCCACACCGGGTCCTGGTCCACCGGACAGCTCCTGAGGGTGCTTGTCTCGGTTCAAGGGCTCATCAAGATCATCCTACGCCCAATCTTTTTGGGTCGATGGGATCTCGCACCTTCCCTCTTCGCCTGTTACCTCATGGGTAGGACCCGCATCAACTGGCGACGAGGCGCGGTGGCATGCCTTTGGCTTTCCATCGACACCGCGGCCTTCCTGATGGAATTGATCCTCGGGGGAACTCACGCTACCCGAGCGGCACCACTCAAGATTCTGGCCGCTATCGTCGAGGGCATTTTGGCCGTATCCATCCTCATTTACCTAGCCTACCAAGCCCTATCCATCAAAGGCAAGGGTAGGCTCCGCTGGCTTCGTAAGTGGGCTGCCCTAACCCTCTGGGCAACAGGATGGGGAGTTTTTGTGCTTTTGTATTGGTTAGGGAAGTCGTCCCCACTGCCCATTGCTGTATGGCTCATGACCCATGGGGCCATATTTCACGACCCGACCCCGATGTCTACTCCCGGGTCCCCGGAATATGAAGATCCTCCCCCTATCATTAATTCCCCTTGGCTCGCAGCTCAATCCGGCACAAGAGTATAGAACCAGCCTTGATCCCTGCTCCTGCTTATGCGCATTTTAGCTTCTTTTTATCGAATTATATATGTTGATTAATCAATAACCACTAATCATGAAAGTTACCTGAGTTGCTGTTTCTCCTAGGCTCCAACTTGCTGTGTGGGATGCGGAGCGTCCGTAGAATCCTTGGGATTCATGTGGGTAGCATCGTCTACCCGATGGTGTAACGCTTGCGTGCACCTTGATAACGTTACGGCGATCCTCTGCCTCAATGAGCAACGGGAACTGCCGTACGTCTCGGCCTCTGCATCTCGATCCCTGGAACAAGTGCATAAAGTCGTGTGGACCTCTGCGTTGAACCAAGACGACGATACTCTCCGCACATCGTACTTGGGGAACGACCGGATATTACCCATAGTCCAGAAGCTATGGGAGAACCAGATCACTCGTCAATGCCTACCCACTCTGCACCTTTTGGATGGCCGAGTGTTGGCGGTGGGTGACCCCCGTCCACCTGTTTGTCCAGCGTCACCTGACATGTACATCGACGTCGGGTGCCAAACCAGCATTGCAACCCACGTACAGAGTACTCAAACTGAGTCCCTCAGTTCATCTCAGCAAGCATGCCAGACCGACGATATACCTGTCCCATCACCCCAGTACCAAAGTAGCAACGTCAGCACCTCTGTCGCCTGCATCTGCCAGGCACAGTCTCCTTCGTTTGCTATTGACTTCGAGAACCTGCTGAAGGAACTCGAGGAAAGTTGCAGTTTTCCAGCGGCCCCGCCACAGGATTTGGCGACCGAAGTGCTTTCTCCAACCTCACCACCTCAGTTGGAGCGCCAAGACCCGTTTGGGCCGTCTGAGTCTACTGTAGACGTGGGACTAGAGGCTGAGATCTGGTCTTCTCCACCTTCCCACCTAACGGAATACGAGATCGTGGACACTTGGACGCCTTCATCTTCTCCTGCGACCTGCTACGAGAGAGACATTTTGACTCTCCATGGTGGTGATGAATTGGACTTTTGGTAGTCGGAATTTAGATTTTCTGCGAAGCCCCGTCCGATCTCACGGAGGGGGTGTCGAGGAATTTGGTATGGGTATGTGAGATCTGTCCAGGTATACGCAGAAAAATGGAATAAAGGCCTGAGAAATAACAGTATACCGAATAAGGATTAAATGATGATTATAAGTGATAAGTGATTATAAAGTGACAATACACAGGCCAATGAAGAAGTGTCTGTAATGTATGATCAAAACATGTATTCTGTACTTCTGATTAAGTAAATGTTATAATAATGTATACTCTGTACTCCTAATCAGTTGATGTTCTGTACTTATAATCAAGTGAATGATAATGGTTTACATTATGAAAGGCTAAAGATTGTACTTTTGAGTTAACCAACAAATAACATGATTATATAAAGTTAACATGTATTATTAAAAATCATAAGAATACTCTCACTGAGCAAAAGGCTAGGGACAGAAGGGTGAGTCATCAAATGGGGAAGGAAAGCAAGGGTGCGGCAGAATTGGAAACAGATGGTCTCAACGGAAAAGGGAACTGCCCCGATGAAGCGAGGAGGTAGGGATGAGTCATTGGAAACTTGAGAAAGAGCCCGGTGCTTTCCACCGGCAGCCCTGCCTTGCATGATCTCAAACAATGACATAATGCGATGGGCGGGTTCCATGGAAACACAGTGCATAAATACCGATGTAAGGGACAGAACGAGGGTTCTTCGTTCGCAGCGCAGAAAGGGAGTCAGCAGAGGAAGCTGCCTAAAGATCAGCGGAGGATTACACCGAGGGACCGAGGGAAACTACTCCACGATTTCACGCTGCCTAAAAGGGACGAGTTCCACACGCCAACACCCCTGGTTCCAGATCCGACCGAATCCTCTGCCTCTACCCAACGCTCTCAACCCCGGTGCGGCTGACTTGGAGAAGAGACGGAGGTCCTTCAAAGACAAGGAGTCTACATGTTCAATGGAAAGCGTGAGCCTTCTCTCCGCTTCTCTTCAGTAAAGAGGACTTTGCTCCGGCTGGACAAAGACTCTGACCAAGGACCTCAAAATATTACAGCTGCCGAGACCAATGACCATCGGGTATGAGTTATCCAGCTTCTCCCAAAGCCTCGCTCAGTGAGTTTAGTGAAACAGGTTAGGAATGAGAACAAGGGAAGGAGGTGATTAATCCTAGTTGATTTCATTATATTTTTGCTTCTTTTATAACTCTTGGAAATTAATTTGTTGTTATATGCCCCTGCTAAAGCTTGCTTAATAAACTTGTAATTCTAAAATTCTAATGAGGATTGTGAACAGTGAGTTTAATTGTGTCAGTCTTAATTATTGTTGGTTCTCCTAAATATAGTAAAACAACATACATGATGCTAGAGACAGGGTGGCTTTGTGTTTTCCTCTGGTGAGTGTTAAAATAATGACCTTGGGACTTAACTCTAAGTCACTAAATTTAATCTAGCCGTTAACAAGTGCCGTTATTTTAGGAAAGGAGCTACCGTTAACAGGAGTGGTTGTAGGGGTTATGTCGCTGTGAGGGCTACTCGGCGGATTGCCCCTCAACTGTAAAAGGTCATAACTTCTGGATCGAAGGTAGTCAGAGCTAGACGTGTCCTTTCCGACCCCAGTTTAGACAGATAATTCTCCACAAACTATCGCTAGGGTAAGACCCGAGTTTCTGGGGGTTTTCCGGACCTGTTAGACAGAGAACTGGGCAGTAGTGAGTCCAAAGAGTTGTGAGGAGTGGGCGGGACTTACTATTGGGTAGTAACAGACAGAACATAGCAATAAACCAAGAGAGGATAATATTAATCAAAGGAAACTAAATGGAACGAAGAACAAAATGCAAGAATAAACTAAGAAACTAAAGTAAATACAGAGGAATAAACTGGTATGGCAAGACCTTTCGAGCAATAATTAATACAGAGGACTGTATGGCAAGAATAAACAGACACTATTTCCAGATAAAAGGTAAAATAATATTGTTGAAGTGCCATGGGTTTGTTGAGACCATATCTAGTACTGAGAGTAAATATATCTTACAGACCATAACAGTAAATAACTGATCACTTATTTATGTTTTAATTAGATTTGATATACTTATTTCTTCAATATTATTTTTCATGTCAGTGTTAACGTCATGAGGCTGATGACTCCATGACACTTTCAATTTGACTCATTAGGATTTGATTAAGAACCAGATTTGTTCTTTGTAATTTGTGTCCAGTAAAACTATTATCAATAGACAGGTCTATATAAATATATTATCCATGTTTCGGTATCATATTTCTATGGTATTAAAAGGACCTGGAACTTTTGTTTTCCCACTGAAAGCTCTGGTTTGCACAATAAATGCCATGTGGGTGAAATTTTATGGATGATACTCTGATATCCCATTCTCCTGAAGGCAGCACAGAGCTGCACCACCAGAAACCAACAAACACTGAAGAGAAGAAGAGCTATGATTAATGTAGTTACAGTTCTATCTATGTTTTAATGTTGCAGAGCTCAGTCGTTTGCAAATAGTTAAAAGTTTAAATTGGAATTGTTGTACATCTTTTATCTGGTCATTTTGTGTAATATTTAACAACTAGAAAATGGCAAATTGGCTGCTGTTAGGCCTACCAATTTTAACTTGAATGTTCATTGCATTTCTTGTAGACGCCTGTGAAAATAATTTCTATTCCCATGGCTTTTTTATTCTCTGGGAAATTATCTTGATAATAAATACAGAAACAAGCATAAAAATCAAAACATCTACAATAGTGATAGTAATACTAATAATAAAATAATAGTCAGTGCAAAGTAGCCTACAAATTCTTTGGTGGGGGGCGGTGAGGGACCTGGATAAAGGCTAGGGGGGCGCTGGGCCGAAAAAGGTTGAGAAACACTGGTTTAATCCGTTGTTAACATGATATAGTTTGGAAACCACTGGGGGAGCCAGGAGAAAAAGTTTGGGAACCACTGCTTTAACATTTCAAAACATGTTTTTCTGAGGCACTTTTAAACACACATGACTGTGAAAAACTCGCACAAATTTTACTCTTTCTGCAGAACAGCACACGTGTTTATTAGAATTATGGCAACAATCCAGCAAAGGATAAAAACCTTTGAAATGGAAAAACTGTTTTTTCCAGCTGAGTAATCCTGTTAGATGCGCACAAAAAGCTGTTGACTGTTGTAATGACAAAATAGAAAGTTTGGCCTAATTACTGGGGAAAACGGAAGGTGATGACAAAGGCTTCGGGGAGATGTTTTTCTTCTTTAGTGAAATTCCTTTCAACAGGGTTTCGGTCCAGGCTTACGGGTGTTTCTTTGAAAGAAGCCTGAGGAAAAGACTCCCTGAGATGAGGGAGCTGGATGGGAAGTGCTGTGTATGTGACTGACTGAAGAAGATATTAAAGATAATTGTATGTGTTCACTTCCTCTTCTTCCTTCTCTACCTCTCTCTCTAGCTTGATCCCTGAGAATAAATGATTTTGCTATTACTCTGTTTTCCTAAATAAAATGTGCATTTCTCTGATTGGCTCAGTGTTTCACTATTATCGAAAGAATATTTTATTCCACTGTGTAATAGTTTGTGTTTTTTGAAATTGTATATGGCAACTGGTTTATGGGATTTTTAATATTACTGTTGTGTTTTTATATGGATTATGGAAAACTTCCTTACAATTTGTTCTTATTTATTGTTATGTCTCAGTTTTTCGTTTGACAGAGGGCTGGCAAGAAACATGCTTTTGATTATTTGTATGTCTAGCATATATGACGAATTGATAATAAAATATATCTTGACTAATGTTGCCTAATTTATGGCTAGTTAGTGTACCAGTACACCCCGCTAAGCTTGCTAAAAAGAATAACTAATAATTTTTTTTATCTGTGTTCAGAGGTGAGTAGTTCTAATTACATTTGTAGGAGTAGTTTTGCATTTTACATTTATGTATATTGTATGTATATTTTGAACTATTACTACTACTACTTGAGTAGACTGATTTTGCATTTAAAGAAATAGACTTCAGAGATGAGAAACAGATTTTTAAAATTCTGCTAACGTTTATGTGAGTCTGAGCATAATTACTAATTTTCTTCATGTTTTTTGTATTAATGAACAACATAATTATTTTATACAAAAGGTTACATAAAAGGTATGCATTTAAAATAAATTAAAAGCCTGTTTACTGAGCTAAATTAATCTGAAGTTGGGTCTGCTCACACTGAATCTGTGTCCTCTATCTCCTGCACTTTTTTCAATTAATATGATGCTTTAATCCGTTATTAATGTGTTGTAACTTGTTTCACTAACGCTACCTCTAAACACAACATGAGCGTGAGAAGCTTTTACACCTGGGGCAACAACAGAGACCTTCTGTTTCTGCAGAACTGCTCCTCTGTGTTCGTTATATCCATGGCAGCAAGCCAGCAAAAAGTAAAAATCTTTGGGCAATAATTTCTAAAGAATCTCAGAAATTTCAGTGTCAGCTACATGATGACTAGTCAACACATGCCAGTACAATAATGACCTCAGTTGGAATGAGCCAATCAGACACCAGGCTCTAATCCCACCCTGTGAGTTACAAAAAAATGTGTTTTTAAATTATAAAATAATTATGGCTACTTTTAAAAGTGAATCAAAACAATTGAGGTACATATTATTAATTATATATTTAATAAATGATTTCTGTATTTATTTCCAGTTTTAAGAAATTAATGTCAAATTAAATTTATTACTTAGCACTCTCCAAAAAATCCCCTTTATTCCTGGAAATCTTTCTGAGAAAGTCATTATTGTAGCTTTAGCCTAAATCTCACATTTGAAAGTCAGATACAAAAACTTCAACTTATTTCAAAGTAAAACCATCGTGATGTGAGGTAGTGTCAGGAGTGAAGGTGATGATGATGATGATGGTCCCACCTGAACTTGTGATTGTTTTTTTCTGCAGCTGGTCCCTTTGATAAAGTCGGACCTTTTGGAAGCTCAGCTGCAACATTAGACACAGAAACATATCATTATTCCAAGACTTCACTACAATTAATAGTTTTTTCCAATAAAGATAGTCTAATAAAAACACTACGGTGACCCTCGGGTCCAAAACATAACATCTTTTTCTTACACTAAATGTTCTGTCTAACACTAAGGCTGTAAAAATATCATGAAACTAAATCCCTGTCACACCATAAACCTTCAGCAATGACTGTATTTTATATCTAATTCTTATAGTTTGAGTTTTTCCTGCTCTCTTTTTGGATTTATATTTGCAGTATTTGGTTAGACCTTTATGTGTTAGCCGATCTCTCTTCTGTGACTTACAGTGAGAAAGACCTGGAGATGATGAAGTGTCCATCTTCCACTCTTCCACTGACAGAAGAACAACGCTCACGTTTGTACAGATAGCCCAAGCCGACCACCGATGTCTGGTTCTTCTGGATGCTGTGCAGCCTGTTGGAGCTCAGGATGGACAAGTTGGAGGTCACCACCAGAGAGCACTGTGGGAAATGTAGGCAAATATATGACACTGTATTTCCATATCTGGATTATTAATTCAATTTGGTAGATTATGAAGTCCCCACTAAGTCTTGTATGTCATAAATGCATAACAGTTTGTCTCAGCATGCCAAGTTGCAGAGTTCGTATTAAATGATAAAATCTGTTAAAATGTACATTTTCCTCCATATGTTTGCAAAAAACTATGAAAAAAAGTCAAGTTAAGTGTAAAGATCTTAGTTACTCAATGTAAAGCTGAAAGATACTAAGCTGATAACTATTAGAAGTAAAACTAACATATACTAAGGGTAAAGTTAGTTCAATCTGGAAAGACTCTGACAGAGAAAAAGGGAACAATTAAAAAATTTAATGACAGGAATGAATAACAGTTCTTTGGCGCTCGGACCCCAGCAGCTAATTTAAGCTGAGATTTGATGTGAACTCGATGAACATCCCAATAACTGATTAGGGATGCCCCCCACCCGGGGCCCGACACTGGTGGAGGTGGTCAGGAGAGTGTGCTATCCTGGAGCTGAAGGATGTGGGTGGAGAAGGGGTGGTGGTGGGTTGAACGCAGCTGGGAAGCGGCTGACGGCTTGGGTGTGGATCCTTTTATGCAGAGCCTGATTGCTGATTGAACGCGCCGGGTGAGGACCAGCGCTGAGGTCAGAGATGAGCATGACGTCGATGGGTGAACGGAGGGGGCGGAGTCGTCCAGTTTGAACTTTCGCTAACTCCATTATCTACGAAATGTAAATCTAATAATTGCTAAATATAACAATAACTCATACCAAGAATAAAGCTAAAACCCATCAATCAAAATATTGCCACCCTAAAAAGCTATAATTTACCATATTTAAACATAATAGCTAATTTTTTTTAACATTGCTAATGAACATTTACAGCACTGGCAATAGGTAGTTAACTGAAGTCTGAAAAGCAGCTAGCTTAAGTTGCTTAAATATCTGATAGCTTTAGTGGCTTATAGCTTGAGTTTGTTATCTTGACTTTAAATGGCTTTAAAAACCATAAAGGTTTTGAAAGACTAAAAGCTTTAAAAGCTCCAAAAGCCTTAAAAGCTTTTAGAGCTTAAAAGTCAAGACAGTCAGACTTAAAGTTGATGTTCTTTAATTAATTCAGAATAAAAGACCTATAACATGTGCTATAAATGTTGTATTATCTGGTTCATTAACAGTTAAAGACTGTTATTAAAAGTTTACCAAACGTTCAGGTAAAAATGCATCAGCTCACCTGTTTGTTGATTGTGGAAGAAATGTTGCTTCCGTTCTTTGTTGCCACTGATTTGAGCTTCTTCTTCTGTGTGAAAGGCAGGTTTTTGAGCTCCAGGAGCACAGAGCAGCTGTCAAACACGCCCATTCTGCCTTGAGACGAAAAAACCTTAAGTTACGCAACTGATATTAACTGAAGATCCAAAAGAAGGTCCAAAAGGAATGCTCCATGTTTGCTGTATTAAAAGAAAGGTATGTTGTGTTAGGCTTGATTTAAGAAATTTATTTTCAGTAATAAGAACACACTTTCTTTCAAAGCATTCAACTTATCAACTTAATTTGGATGCAGAAAAGTAATTTTTTTTCAGTAAAACTCTGGATAAACATGGTTCTACTTACTGTAAATCATTGGTTGAAAAAATGACAAAAATCTACCTCTATAGAGCTAAACTAAATATTTAGCATGTATACAAACATCTGATAAAATCGAATATTTTCAAAACTAAAATCTGATTAATTTTTCCAGTTGAAAACAAACACAGATGTGAAGCTGCAACGCCAACCTCAACCTCTCCTGCAAAACACCTGCATCTGTGAACAACTGTGAGAAATCACCCCAAAAAAACAAATTTTCTTGGTTATTTTTGCTCTATTTCCTTGGGGTGAATTATTTACCTGATTTAACACTAGAGCCGAGAAACCCGCCCTTCTGGAGAAATTCGTGCTTCAGCTATTTGGACCAGAGTCAAGTGACACAACTGGCAACATTCCGTTGGAGAGACTTTCAATGTCCTGACAGAAAAAAGATCTTAAAAGAAAATCTAAAGTTTCATTGAATAAATAATTTGAGAAACAGGCAAAAGTAATTATAAATAAATATAACTTGTGGCCAACCATACCAACAGAAAGCAGAAAATAAATATAAACATATTATTTTTTGCAAAAACCATTTAATTTATTTTCATTTTTACTTACTCAACAATAATCTAAAATAAACTATAAATAAATATAATAGGACAAGCAAAGCAGAACTGTCAGAAAGTTTGTAAACAGCATAACTTGATCCACATATTTTAGTTTTGTGACCCACAAAACATTTTTATATGAAAAATTCCAGTACATTTTCAAACAAAAAACACTCTAAGATAATAATTTATTTTTGAAGTTAAAGGAAAGTATGCTCAAACTGCTTTCCAGTAAATGAATAATAAATTCATGAATTTATGATTGCTTTTGTATGGATGAGGGCCGTACAAAAGCATCCCGATGGGCTGTAAATGGCCCCAGGGACACACTTTGTACACACCTCCTGGCATTCTTTGAATTTTGTTCAGAGGGTTTGTGAAAAGCACAACATGACCCACAGATACTTTAGCTTTTAAAGTTCAAGAATAGTATGATATTCTTTTTTTTTTTTACCATGACACGTAAGATTTGATCTTCTTTTCATTAAAATGTTTTTGAGCTGCAGGGACACCGAGCAGTTGTCAAACAGGTTATGCTGCCTGTAGAGAGTAAAAACACAGTAGTTATAGAATGGATGTATAAATATAAACTAAATATTGCACATTTGCTGTATTATAAGAGAAGCATCTAGTTTTCAGTTTCTTTTAGGCTCGTTTTCTTCTGGGCTTGATTGAACAGATTTATTTTCAGCGATAACAGAATTTTGGTGCAGAAAAGTAATCTATTCAGTAAAACTCGAAATAAATGTGGGCATACTTATCGTAAAAAAATGATTATAAACAGACAAACTCTGGTTTGTACTTAATATTTCCATTGTAAGAAAATTATTAGCCGCCAACTGTGCTGATGTGCTAAATAAAAGAGGGTAAACTGCGCGCGCATCCCACACAGTTCACTAGCTTAGCATAACTTCGATTCTAAGGAAAAGGTCACCGGGACTTCGCATATACCTCGAGATTCAAATCAAGTCGAAACGTTAATACCTTTTCAGGAACAACTTTTAAAGTCAACTTTCTCCAAAAATTGACAGCGCTCAACCGTCCATTTATTACCCCTCGACTGTCAACTATCAAACAGAATCTTCAAGGCTTGAGGGAGGGGCTGAGATTAGAAAAGATATCGCGAGATTTCTTTTGAAATAACATGGGATTAAAAGAATGTGCATCTCGGGTATTTCCCCTTTATTTTATGTATTTTATAAAGCTTTTTTTTAAATCTGGAAAATCCTAAAGCTGAGAGAATTAGTCTGAGTTGAGTAATTTACCTGGTTTGGCGCAAAAGCTAAACTCAGAAACAAGATATAAAACCAAAACAATCATAGGTTGGCATCTTTAATTTACTTACCAACATAACCATGCACCAACATACCTAGAGGCTCGCTTCATTCATAAACACATTATACCAACTACTGCAATGACACAAATTTTATTTTAGATCTAGATAAATTGAACAAAAACAGACACTGACACCTACGAAATGAAATATTGTAATTTGAAATACAATTGCTACATTAGTAATTTATTTGAATTTTGCTATAAACATGACAATGAAACAAGTCGATTAAACTGTTCATTCATCGAAAATGTCAATGTTTCAATAAGAGAATCACAAGATGGGATGATTAAAAAAAATTACATGGACAGAACTTTGGCTGCGTTCATTTAATTATTTAATTTTCATTTTACCCAAATGCCATTAAAAAAATTGATAAACATTTTTCAGATTACTATAGTCAGTCAAATAAAAATGATTACAGATTCAATAAACGTGGACATAAAAACAAACCACATCTGAAATTTTATTTTAACAGGTTACCGTCATTAATAGTGAAAAATATTGTTTCTTTTTCAGATTAACCGATACTGAAAATAGGTACAGAATATTTTTGCTGTTTGTATTTCTAATGCCTGCTACAATTTTCAGGTGACAGCTGATTTTATATGTAAAGCAATATATCAAAACAGGTTAAAACAGTAAAAACAAAGAAGGTGCCTTAAACCACTGCAAAACAACAAAAAAGAAAAATATATATTTTAGTTCCAAGCCATCTTCAAATGAAAGTAATATCTGAAAGGGAGATAAAAAATTAGCAAATTTCTCCCAAAAAATTGGTTTTATAACACAAGAATTAAACTCAAAAAGTATCACAAAAAAACCACATGGACAAATCTTTAATCTTTTATGATAAAAGCAAACCACCAAGATTCGGCTTTCTGAATTTGTTAGGAAGACGTTTAGATTGTGGGATCAATTATGTTCTCCAGTTTGTGATTGATAACGGCTCGTTTCTAATTCCATTTATCCTTCTGTGAGTGTAATTTTACTGATTTTGCATCATTTAAGTGGATGAAACAAATCTCTTTTCCTTCCTCTCATGTTTTAATATTATAAAATATTTTAATATTTTGTTATGTCATTTTTGATCTTCTTTACATCTTTGCAAAGCACAAACCGAAGCAGATAAAAAGAAAAACAAAATACAAACTGATATATGACTTTCAGAAAGTGTTGCATCATTTCCTCAGTGGACAGCCAGCGGTGTTGTGGTCTTCTGCAGCTCCAGGCTGATGAGGGGTGACAACGGAGGGAAGCGTTCGAAGCCCAGCAGCTGTCGGGTGGAAGACTCCCAGCTCCAGCCGAACTCCAGCCGGCTGCAGGCGCACGGATACTCCCGGTCGGCCCAGCGCACCCAGTCCACTGCCTTCTTCACCTGCTGCCAGCGCTCAGACCTGCAGGGGGAAAACATTCAGAAACACTCACCTGGAAGCAAACACTCACATCTCTGCTTCATGCAAGTAATTAAAACAAAAATGTATAAAACATATTTACTCAACAAAGTTTAGTACATAAGGATCGATTCTATTTTCTTAAATTACTTTGTCTACAGACTTAGCAGGAATTCCTTGGAGATGTTTTAGAGAATGTAGAGGAAAAATTCAGCTTTATATATATAACAAAGTGAAGGTGCAACAAACTCATGCTTTTATCTAGACTTTATCCAGGTTACACTTTGTGTTCCTGCGATTGATGAATTTAAATATTGTTTGTCTATTTCTGTACTTATTTTGTCTTGTGTTTTTTTCAGTATTGTATGTTTTTTTTGTTTTAACATTTGTGAAGAAAGGTTAAAAATGACCGCAAAATATAATATGATATATAAACCAACAATGTATATTGTGATATATACACAATAAATATCAATGGAAAATGCAACTGATAAACTACTAAAAATGTGATTTCTATTTTCACAGGTGGGTCACGATTAATCTAATTAATCGTTTCCTGGATGGTAGAAATATGAAGTTAAGCCAACATGTTCCAGAACTAGAGTGTCAGGTGTTCATGTTCCTCCCATGGGGTTCTAGTTTGGATCAAATGCTGCTAATTAATGGACCTCTGGGTCTGCAGAAGCAATTTACTTTCCACCTGGACCAGGTCTGGTTCTGTTTTGGTCCGTTTTTGTTGGTTCTCATGTGTTTATGTAATGTGTTGTGGTTCTGACCTGGACCCGGTCGGCTCCATCAGGTGAAACAGACTCCGCAGCAGTTTTCCTTCCTCCAGCTTCTCCTCCCTCATCAGCTGCAGAACCAACAGAGTCGCCACCAGCCTCTGGATGCCTGCGTTGACCTTTGCACCTTTAACGTAAAGATATCGTTCAGTTTCAACACTGGAGTCAACCAAACCTAGACGACTGAGATTAAAACCACCAGGTTTATTTAAATATTTTTCTAGAAGATAAATAGTAAAAAAGAATCAGATCAGTGAATGTCTTAACATTAACAACTCTTCCACACATAGCGTAACGTGAACGCTCACCCAGAGAATGAATCCCTTTGCCCTTCAGGAACACGTTAGCAAACACATCCACGTTGACATTGATCAGTTTTCCCAGCCCAACAGTTAACTCCCAGTATCCGTCCTGCCGCACACAGAAGATTGACACAAGTTACAACTCAGAAAGGTTGAAACCAAATATTTTTGCTCAATAAAAAAACAAAACTTAGTCAATTATCTCTGCATCTTTGACATTTAGAGAGAAAAGTGCAGTTGTGACAAAAGCAGGACATATCTCATTAACATACACAACAAACAAATCTTATACCCAGTATTGAGGCTCATGGGTCACCACAGGTCGTACTGAAGCATATCGAGACTGATCGGTATGTACAAATTGCCATCTTTTATCAAGATAACTTTATGTAACAGCATTTTTTAATTTATTGTATAATATGCCTTTTTAGGTCAATAGATATCCTGTGGACCTTCCACATGTTTTTCCATTTGGTTGGAACATTGGGAGAAACTTTGACTCTTTAAAATAATGAAGACCTCTGTAACAACATTGTTTGGACAGATGAGACCAGAGGCAGATGGTTGTAAACTAAACAGCACATCAGCACCTCATTGCAACAACTATCTGACTCAAGTAACGTAGAGTCAGATGAATCAATTAGTCCAAACAGCAGCAAATTTCAACACGGAAACGACAAAAACTTCTGAAAAAGATCCTGAGTGCATCTTCCTTCTTCAGAAAATGTTAACAAAAATGGAGAAGAGTTCGATTTTAGCGGTTGTAGGATTTCTCTTCTGTTGTCGGTAAAAGACCATGAGCCATTTCTCCTGCTAACACTAGACACGCATTTGTTCTGGTTGTATTAATTCCAAATGCCCTGCACTATCGTTCGCTTCCTGCTTTTAGAGCGGACTCTGGTTCGCTTGGTGTTCACATTCAAATCACACTAGAAGTCACTTCAACCGAACTCAGACAGAGGTTTGTAGGCGAACCAGAGTTCAGTGTTTTGGTTCCCATCTCTGTTTGATTACTCACACTTACACAAACAAATAGAACTTTGTAGACAAGCAAACTGGAGTTGAGCAGAAGTTTCTATTACTTCATAAAATAAAATATGGATGGAGATCTTCTTTATGTATTTCTTCGTAATATAATTTTGTTCTCTGAGCTTTGGACCGATTTAAACAACGGAGCAAAACATCTTACCGACTGCTGCAGCTGGAAGATCTTAATCCACTTCAGCTTCTGCTCTTCTGGGTCTGGACTTCTGGACCAACATCATACAACACAAAAGACTCAATTCCAGGTAATAAGATGGAAAATATCAGCTCAGTGCTGATAAAGACAGAATGGTTTGTGTGTTCAAGAACTCACTCAAAAGATGGATGACGTGATTGTGTCTCATATGCTTGACAAACCAGACTATCCACTAATTTAGAGAGGCTCTTGTAACGAAAATGAGGAGGAGGTAGTGGAGCTTCACTGGCCACTGGAGATGGAGGAGCTCCAAAGGCTCCTGGAGGAGGAGGAGGAGGAGGAGGAGGAACTCCAATGGGCAATGGAGGTGGAGGAGCTCCAAAGGCCCCTGGAGGAGGAGGAGGAACTCCAATGGGCAATGGAGGTGGAGGAGCTCCAAAGGCCCCTGGAGGAGGAGGAGGTGGAAGAGCTTCATGCTGTGCAATACTACTTCCTATACATCCCCCCAAGCGAAATATGGAGCCTCTTTTTGGAGATTCAGAAAATGGGAGAGGTTGCCCAAATAATGCTGGATTTATATCAGCAAGAGAGCTTGTTTTGGACCATACTGATACCGACTGAACCAATGATGATGCAGAACTAGCAGGTGGGGCTGCAGTGCCACCAAGTGAAGTTCCAAAACCAGTAGCTGCAGTACTACCAAATAATCCTCCAGAACCAGCAGGCGGGGCTGCAGTGCCACCAAGTGAAGTTCCAAAACCAGTAGCTGCAGTACTACCAAATAATCCTCCAGAACCAGCAGGCGGGGCTGCAGTGCCACCAAGTGAAGTTCCAAAACCAGTAGCTGCAGTACTACCAAATAATCCTCCAGAACCAGCAGGCGGGGCTGCAGTACTACCAAATAATCCTCCAGAACCAGCAGGTGGGGCTGCAGTGCCACCAAGTGAAGTTCCAAAACCAGTAGCTGCAGTACTACCAAATAATCCTCCAGAACCAGCAGGCGGGGCTGCAGTACTACCAAATAATCCTCCAGAACCAGCAGGCGGGGCTGCAGTACTACCAAATAATCCTCCAGAACCAGCAGGCGGGGCTGCAGTACTACCAAATAATCCTCCAGAACCAGCAGGTGGGGCTGCAGTACTACCAAATAATCCTCCAGAACCAGCAGGTGGGGCTGCAGTGCCACCAAGTGAAGTTCCAAAACCAGTACCTGCAGTACTACCAAATAATCCTCCAGAACCAGCAGGCGGGGCTGCAGTACTACCAAATAATCCTCCAGAACCAGCAGGCGGGGCTGCAGTACTACCAAATAATCCTCCAGAACCAGCAGGTGGGGCTGCAGTGCCACCAAGTGAAGTTCCAAAACCAGTAGCTGCAGTACTACCAAATAATCCTCCAGAACCAGCAGGCGGGGCTGCAGTACTACCAAATAATCCTCCAGAACCAGCAGGCGGGGCTGCAGTACTACCAAATAATCCTCCAGAACCAGCAGGCGGGGCTGCAGTACTACCAAATAATCCTTCAGCTCCAGGAACAGCAGGCGGGGCTGCAGTACTACCAAATAATCCTCCAGAACCAGCAGGCGGGGCTGCAGTACTACCAAATAATCCTCCAGCTCCAGGAACAGCAGGCGGGGCTGCAGAACGAAACAGTAAGGTACTAGCAGGTGCGGATCCAAAATTAAATGATGCTCCTGCATTAGTAAAATGGGCTCCTTTATTACCAAATAAACAACTACCAGTTCCAAAACAAAATGAGGCTCCAGAAACAGCAGGTGAGGGGGCAGAACCAGCAGATCTTTGTGCAAAACTAGCAGATGGGGTTGCAAAGTCCGTGGACGTGTATCCTTGCGGTGTGCCAGACCAAAAGGCAAATTTTGTGCTTGAGGACTCGAAAGGCGAATTCGGCTGCAGCAGAGAAATTCAGACACAAGAACAATTATAAATACTTTAAACAGCTCTGATTGTTGGATGCTGTTTCTTCAGTTTAAGCTAAATATTTTTGTGAACCATAAAGTGAAACTAGAAAACTGTGCAGGACATTATCTGGATGGACAATTTTATTCATTACTTGGTGGTTATTTTACTTGAAGGCGACCTTTTATGCTCTCTTTAACAGATTAAGATATGACTTTGGGTGATGCAAAGCATGTTCATTTCATTTTTTTGCACAAAATCATTTTTGGATAATGAGATTTTAGTCTAGTGAGTTCTGTCCATTTTGAGCTCCTTTCAGAATGATCTGTTTTAGGGTGTCTTGTCACCAAATCCATATAAGCTGCTGTGTCCCATGACCCCAACTCAACGTTTACGCTCACCCGTAAAATGGCTGCAAATTATTATACAACCACACATCTTTGAAAAGCAGAATTAAAGCATCTGGCACAAGTAACAAGAATGCAGCAAATGGTTTCTGGATGGTAAACAAACAACAGAACACTTGACTTTTTCAGCAGCCATTGTACAGTGCATACAGCTGTAAAACCAGCTGACCAAACATGCTAGAGCTCTGCTGGGGTTGCTAGGTAACAGCGCAGTGGTTGTCGATTATGACAAAACAATTGATTTTTGAAAATGCTAGTTTTCCAAAGACCAAAAAACGGAGCTGGGTGTCTGAAGCACCTTTTTGAAACATTAAGACCCAAACAGAAGTATGAAACAATTTATTTTGCATAAAAGGTCTTTAACGTTCACTTGTTCATTGAATTAAAACAAAATTTACAATGTATGAATATGTTCTGTGTTCTACACACATCACAATTGTTTCCCAGCATTTAAACACATTTAAAAGGTACTAACCATATCTTCATTCATGAAGTCTGATGTAGTCGGGAGGTCATTAGAAACAGAACCAACATGACTGAGTGCTTCATTGGCAGACGGGCCTGAGGCGGATCGGATGAGTTTAGAATAATTCCCACTTCCAGATGAGGCAGCAAAACAGAACGCAGGAACGCTGAGATCCTATAATGACATACAATGGAAAAAAAACACATTTATTGTTACTCACACTATTGAGTTTAGTGGAGAGAATCATTATGTATTGCATTTTCCGGACTATAAGCCGCTACTTTTTTCCTGAGCGTTGAACCATGCAGTTTATAATCTGGTGCAGCTAATAAGTGGATTTTTCTTCAACCATCATGGGGCTCAGATCTGCTCTTCAGCAGGAGGTGGTTGCCACCCATCCCGTAGAATACAGACTCGTCCCATATTTTACAAATGTCCAATGGACGCGCCAGTACTTTATATAGTAGCCTGCCCCAGTCATTGTTTCAGTCACGGTGTTGTGCCCAAATGCCTTCTGGGTAACGCACACTAACCGATACGCTGCCGCACAGCCGTGGACTCGAAGCGGACATCCTGGACATGTCCGCGCAAGGATAGATTTTTATGACCGCATATGTTGTTAAATAGCATTAACTGGCCAACTTTTTCTTTGTCAAGTAATAAATGTGATGTTCAATTCACTTGTTTGACTAAAATTTTGGGTGTACTGGTTTTTTTTTTAAACATTTTGGGGGTACTCGGTCAATAGCACAGAAGGTCATCATTGAACTTCATTTGGTAATAAATCAGAAAATCCAAATGTCACTAACATTTTCACCTCAGTAAACAGAGACATCTACTGTACATCAGTGAGAATAACTGTAAGCCACACCTCTCCTTAAAGTTTTAGCCGACTCTGCATAGGTTTAAAGAGTAATTGCTGTAACTTTTGGGGATTACTGGTTTCATTTATTTTCTTTCATTTTTTTGGCTATTAGAGCTCCAGGCCTTTATTTGATAGTGAAATGACATAAAAGTAAGTTGTGAGAGAGGAAGAAGACATGCAGCAAAGTTCAACAGATCGGGACTCGAATCTGGGATTGCAGAATATAATATAGAATATCTTATATGTGCAAGATAGAGGAACGGAGTCTTTATTACCACAGTTCATTTAACATCCATCAATCCCACCTCATATCCAGGCTCCATGGGTTTCACTGTCCTTAAACTTGCATTAAGTGGATTGCTGATGCTGAAGCACCAAACCTTTTTATATAAATAGGCCTGCTTTTGGATCCGACATCGATAATACATTCAACTAATGAGAAAGGTGAAGTAAAATGCTCCAGAAAAAAAATCCAAATTGATACCACTGCCTATAAAAGCAGCTTGAAGTTTCAATATAGGTACCAACTCCATAAGTACTGGTTTTTGTCAAGTACTACCATTAAATAAGACCCGTCTGAAACATGGATCATTCTCCAAATTGAAAACCATATCAGTTAAAAACATCTGAGAAACTGGATACAAATACTAGATTTGTGTGTGAAGGTTTGTGCTTCTACCTCAGTCTCTGAAGATCTCTGCAAAAGAAACACAAGCAGAAAGTGAGTTAGAAAGATATAATCTGCACCTGATCACTTATTGCTTAAAATATATTAGTTGTATTTAATCTAAAATGTCAAATTAAAATTAATTCCTTCCAATTGTAACTCTTGTTTAACATTTGTTGAGTAAATACATCATGACACCTATAAGTACCAGTACAGTACTCTGTTCTTGATCCTATTAATCTTCTCCAAAATACCTTTGGATCATCCAGTAAATATCCTGTAGTAAATACTCAGTAGTTTATCCCTACAGGTTGTTTTGGAAGCAAGTGCTCCACAGGTGTATGGCCGTATGGTTCCTATAGATTTCCATGTCATGAGCACACCAGAGGTACCTTGTGTGTACTTTATTAACATCATGTAATCCTGCTACACTTGTAAATAGCACAGAAGATACTTACATACACTACAAGTTTCTCTCTAGTAACTCAGAAGTATGGGTGACATAAAAGGAAAAGGGTCACATACTGGAAACCTGCCTCTGGCTAGCTTAATGTTTCCCAATAGGTACTGGTTCTTGTCAAGTGTTACCACCAAAAAGACCCAGATGAAACACTGACCATGAAAGCCATATTAATTAAAAAGTCATAACATATAAATGTGTGTGAATGTAGGTATTTCTACCTCGAGGAGCTTAGATGTCTGTAAAAGAAACACAAACAGAAAGCAGAGACAGAAAGTGTTGTTGTTTATCTAAAATGTCAGAAATAAATCAACAATCAATACCTAGCTGTCAGAGAAAATGCATCATAATGACACCATAAGGACACCTATAGATACCAGTATAACTGTACTGACACCTTTTTGTGCTTCTTCATAAAATCTTTGAATCATCTGTAAATATCCTGTAATTAGCCTACAATTACCTGTCATATCCACAAAGATGCTTCTAGATGCAAGTAATATCTATGTACTTGTCTAGTTTCCAATATTTTCACATCAGTATCCTGAGAGTAAGTCGGTTCCCATATTCATGGTTACGTAACAAAAATCACATCGTTCTGTTCACGGCATGTTCACGAAGGTTCACGTCCGACCTTCATGTCACCACTTCCCTGGCGAACATTTTGCACCCCTGGATGTTAAACTATTGTGTGATTGATTGAACAAGTGAACTCATTATGGTCGCTCCTCCATGATGTCACAATCACTGTGTTTGTTGTTGTAAGTCACACATATGACAAGAGACCATGACAAATACTGCAGTGGGAGGAGTTTCACAGGAGCTTGGCTCAGTGTGGACCTTGAACGTTGTGTGTGAAAACAACAATCCTGAAACCTGATGACTTAGATTTGACCATGCTGAGCCCTTCAGAAACTGCTGTGACTTTTGGGAATTAGTGGTTATAATTTCATTCATTTTCATTTCTGGGATTGGAGCCGTTTAATGTGGAGGAGAGAGGAAAGGAGTCCTGATCGCCAAAGTTCATTTAACATCCAACAAACTGTGAAGAAGTAGCTAAAAACAACAGTGGGATTAAGCGCTCCATTACATGAGAAATTAGCGGATATTTTATTTGGTGATAAACCAAGAAGGACCAAGTGTGACAGAAACAACCAGTCCGATTACCTCAGTAAAGGCTGTGAGTGACTTTATATAGGTTTCTAAGAGTAATTGTTGTGTCTTTTGGGGGTTTTGGGTAATGACATGGGTTTTCATTGTAGGGATTAGAACTCCATTCAATGTGCAAGAGAGAGAAAAGGATTCACGATTGTTACAGTATGTAACATCCACCAATCCCATCTGATGTTGATCTCTATTATTCTAGCTTCTAGCTGTCCTTAGCGAAGCTAGCTTCTCTGGATCACTGAAGCACCACACCTGGTTTATGCAAACAGGCCTGGTTTTGAACCTCATTGTGAAGATGCACTTAACTAAAGGAAAAGGTGAAATAAAAGATCCCAGAAAAATATTGTAAGGAGTTTAAAAACCTGGTTACAGGTATCCTGTCAGCACGATATCCATGTAGGTAGTTAAGGAAGCAAGCACACCGTGTGTACACTTCTATTTTCTAATATCTTTCACAGAGGTATTCTGAGAGTATGTCACAAGTGAACTACAGATAAAGTGTGAACATCTCTTGGTTTGCTGTATGTGCCCTTCAAGAGACAGAAATGGCCTAAAGTAACAAACTGTAAAGAAGTAGCTAAAACAACAAGTGATGGAAACTCCTTGTTACCTCAGAACGAACATCCTGGACAACATCATCGAAGCAACCAAAGCCCATCTGTAACAGAAACATAACATTCAAGTTACAGTATTTTTACCAATCATTCTTTATATGTAAAACACTGATGAATCAGAAAGATCCAAAGATGCTGAGCATGATGCTGGGAGACTAAAGTCTCCATGGCCTGAGGAATGAGTGGATCATAGAATTTACTTTCTGATAAACCAGAAAGATCGATCCGTCAGAAACTGTGTTTCCATTGACGTTAAAACTACACAGGTTGGAATTACAATAAAAAAAAGCTTAATGTCACTTCCCTTGATTTCATATGTGGTGTTTGACCTTTGACCTGCATTGTCCACTGTGGGACCTCATATAGACAGGTGTCTTTCCAAATCAAGTCCAATAAACTGAATTTAGGTTGATTATGTTTATTTCAAAGAGTAATTGCTGTGACATTTGGCGGTTACGAGTTATAATTTCATTAATTTTCATTTCTGGGATTGGAGCTCCGTTCAATGTGGAGGAGAGGAAAGGAGTCATGATTCCCACAGTTCATCCAACATCCATCTGATATCAAGGCTCCACTGGTTTCACTGTCCTCAGATCTCTGCTAACGTTACAGTTATCTAAGCAGGCCTGGTTTTTACTCCACAGAGGAAACGCATCCAACTAAAAGGAAGTAAAAGTCCCAGAAAAAACTGCTTTGGGTCATAGTTGAAGCCTTTATAGATACTCCATGACTACTGGTTTGTGTTAAGCATCATCACTAAATAAGACCCAGATGTAAAGAGAAAGTCACTTCAATAAAAACATCTGGGCCACATGATACAGATACTAGATGTGTGTGTGAAGGTTCGTACATCGTCATCGCTCTCTTCAGGTGACTGTAAAAGAAACAAGAGGAAAGAAGGAAAGTGAATTAGAAAGGAATTATCTACACTTGATCACTTATGTTGTTTAAAGATTTAATTGAAATCACTTAAAGTAAAATACAAAACATTACAATCCATTTCTTCCAGGTGTAAATCCATTTTAAAATTAGTTTTATAAAAAATGCAGTAACTTTAGCCTGTTCTTGATTTAGCAGCTTGTCTTTGAAAATCGGGCAGCAATAGAGGAGAGAAAAACGGTGAAGCTGTGATCAGCTTCTGTCTGAGCTGCAGTTTGTCCAAACATGAAAGACCAAATTACACAACATTAGTTTGGTGTAATGTGAATTTCATGTTTTGTTTAGATTTAAAACTAAAACAAAGTTGGGAATTTGTTTAATTTTTTTTACTCCATTATCTGAATCCAGAATGTTACACATTTAAAAAAATATAAAGTGCCAGAATGTAACTATATTCATATGTATGACACAATAATCAGCTGATCTGAGTGTTTATCATTATGTTTGGATCAGCAATGAATTTCTATGAAACCAAATGAAATCTGGTTTATTTGAGTCCATCAGAACCAGAACCTTGAGGTGAACATCAGCAGAGTTGATCACAGCCCGTCCTCAATAACGAGGAGCAGAACCGAACCGCACATTGACAGGTTAGAGTGCGACTTCCCAGTGGAAAACACCTAAAGTTACTTCAAGACGCAAGTAAATAAGACCCAGCTGAACCAGAAAAAAGGGTCACATACTGGAAACCTGCCTCTGGCTAGCTTAATACATTCAACTAATGAGAAAAGTGAAGTAAAATGCTCCAGAAAAATATGCAAATTGATACCACTGCCTATAAAAGCAGCTTGAAGTTTCAATATAGGTACCAACTCCATAAGTACTGGTTTTTGTCAAGTACTACCATTAAATAAGACCCGTCTGAAACATGGATCATTCTCCAAATTGAAAACCACATCAGTTAAAAACATCTGATAAACTGGATACAAATACTAGATTTGTGTGTGAAGGTTTGGGCTTCTACCTCAGTCTCTGCAGATCTCTGCAAAAGAAACACAAGCAGAAAGTGAGTTAGAAAGATATAATCTGCACCTGATCACTTATTGCTTAAAATATATTAGTTGTATTTAATCTAAAATGTCATAAATTAAAATTAATTCCTTCCAATTGTAACTCTTGCTCAACATTTGTTGAGTAAATACATCATGACACCTATAAGTACCAGTACAGTACTCTGTTCTTGATCCTATTAATCTTCTCCAAAATACCTTTGGATCATCCAGTAAATATCCTGTAGTAAATACTCAGTAGTTTATCCCTACAGGTTGTTTTGGAAGCAAGTGCTCCACAGGTGTATGGCCGTATGGTTCCTATAGATTTCCATGTCATGAGCACACCAGAGGTACCTTGTGTGTACTTTATTAACATCATGTAATCCTGCTACACTTGTAAATAGCACAGAAGATACTTACATACACTACAAGTTTCCCTCTAGTAACTCAGAAGTATGGGTCACATAAAAGGAAAAGGGTCACATACTGGAAACCTGCCTCTGGCTAGCTTAATGTTTCCCAATAGGTACTGGTTCTTGTCAAGTGTTACCACCAAAAAGGCCCAGATAAAACACTGACCATGAAAGCCATATTAATTAAAAAGTCATAACATATAAATGTGTGTGAATGTAGGTATTTTTACCTTGAGGAGCTTAGATGTCTGTAAAAGAAACACAAACAGAAAGCAGAGACAGAAAGTGAGTTAAAATGATCAGCACCTGATCACTTATATAGTCATTGTTTATCTAAAATGTCAGAAATAAATCAACAATCAATACCTAGCTGTCAGAGAAAATGCATCATAATGACACCATAAGGACACCTATAGATACGAGTATAACTGTACTGACACCCTTTTTGTGCTTCTTCATAAAATCTTTGAATCATATGTAAATATCCTGTAATTAGCCTACAATTACCTGTCATATCCACAAAGATGCTTCTAGATGCAAGTAATATCTATGTACTTGTCTAGTTTCCAATATTTTCACATCAGTATCCTGAGAGTAAGTCGGTTCCCATATTCATGGTTACGTAACAAAAATCACATCGTTCTGTTCACGGCATGTTCACGAAGGTTCACGTCCGACCTTCATGTCACCACTTCCCTGGCGAACAATTCGCCCCCAAGCATGTTAAACTATTGTGTGATTGATTGAACAAGTGAACTCATTATGGTCGCTCCTCCATGATGTCACAATCACTGTGTTTGTTGTTGTAAATCACACATATGACAAGAGACCATGACAAATACTGCAGTGGGAGGAGTTTCACAGGAGCTCGGCTCAGTGTGGACCTTGAACATTGTGTGTGAAAACAACAATCCTGAAACCTGATGACTTAGATTTGACCATGCTGAGCCCTTCAGAAATTGCTGTGACTTTTGGGAATTAGTGGTTATAATTTCATTCATTTTCATTTCTGGGATTGGAGCCGTTTAATGTGGAGGAGAGAGGAAAGGAGTCCTGATCGCCAAAGTTCATTTAACATCCAACAAACTGTGAAGAAGTAGCTAAAAACAACAGTGGGATTAAGCGCTCCATTACATGGGAAATTAGCGGATATTTTATTTGGTGATAAACCAAGAAGGACCAAGTGTGACAGAAACAACCAGTCCGATTACCTCAGTAAAGGCTGTGAGTGACTTTATATAGGTTTCTAAGAGTAATTGTTGTGTCTTTTGGGGGTTTTGGGTAATGACATGGGTTTTCATTGTAGGGATTAGAACTCCATTCAATGTGCAGGAGAGAGAAAAGGATTCACGATTGTTACAGTATTTAACATCCACCAATCCCATCTGATGTTGATCTCTATTATTCTATCTTCTAGCTGTCCTTAGTGAAGATAGCTTCTCTGGATCGCTAAAGTACCACACCTGGTTTATGCAAACAGGCCTGGTTTTGAACCTCATTGTGAAGATGCATTTAACTAAAGGAAAAGGTGAAATAAAAGATCCCAGAAAAATATTGTAAGGAGTTTAAAAACCTGGTTACAGGTATTCTGTCAGCGCGATATCCATGTAGGTAGTTAAGGAAGCAAGCACGGCGTGTGTACACTTCTAGTTTCTAATATCTTTCACAGAGGTATTCTGAGTATGTCACAAGTGAACTACAGATAAAGTGTGAACATCTCTTGGTTTGCTGTATGTGCCCTTCAAGAGACAGAAATGGCCTAATGTAACAAACTGTAAAGAAGTAGCTAAAACAACAAGTGATGGAAACTCCTTGTTACCTCAGAACGAACATCCTGGACAACATCATCGAAGCAACCAAAGCCCATCTGTAACAGAAACATAACATTCAAGTTACAGTATTTTTACCAATCAATCTTTGTATGTAAAACACTGATGAATCAGAAAGATCCAAAGATGCTGAGCATGTTGCTGGGAGACTAAAGTCTCAATGGCCTGAGAAATGAGTGGATCATAGAATTTACTTTCTGATAAACCAGAAAGATCGATCCGTCAGAAACTGTGTTTCCATTGACGTTAAAACTACACAGGTTGGAATTACAATAAAAAAAAGCTTAATGTCACTTCCCTTGATTTCATGTGTGGTGTTTGACCTTTGACCTGCATTGTCCACTGTGGGACCTCATATAGACAGGTGTCTTTCCAAATCAAGTCCAATAAACTGAATTTAGGTTGATTATGTTTATTTCAAAGAGTAACTGCGGTGACTTTTGGCGGTTATGGGTTATAAATTCATTAATTTTCATTTCTGGGATTGGAGCTCCGTTCAATGTGGAGGAGAGGAAAGGAGTCATGATTCCCACAGTTCATCCAACATCCATCTGATATCAAGGCTCCACTGGTTTCACTGTCCTCAGATCTCTGCTAACGTTACAGTTATCTAAGCAGGCCTGGTTTTTACTCCACAGAGGAAACGCATCCAACTAATAGGAAGTAAAAGTCCCAGAAAAAACTGCTTTGGGTCATAGTTGAAGCCTTTATAGATACTCCATGACTACTGGTTTGTGTTAAGCCTCATCACTAAATAAGACCCAGATGTAAAAAGAAAGTCACTTCAATAAAAACATCTGGGCCACATGATACAGATACTAGATGTGTGTGTGAAGGTTCGTACATCGTCATCGCTCTCTTCAGGTGACTGTAAAAGAAACAAGAGGAAAGAAGGAAAGTGAATTAGAAAGGAATTATCTGCCCTTGATCACTTATGTTGTTTAAAGTTTTAATTGAAATCACTTAAAGTAAAATACAAAACATTACAATCCATTTCTTCCATGTGTAAATCCTTTTTAAAATTAGTTTTATAAAAAATGTGGTAACTTTTGCCTGTTCTTGATTTAGCAGCTTGTCTTTGAAAATCGGGCAGCAATAGAGGAGAGAAAAACGGTGAAGCTGTGATCAGCTTCTGTCTGAGCTGCAGTTTGTCCAAACATGAAAGACCAAATTACACAACATTAGTTTGGTGTAATGTGAATTTCATGTTTTGTTTAGATTTAAAACTAAAACAAAGTTAGGAATTTGGTAAAATTTTTTGACTCCATTATCTGAATCCAGAATGTTACACATTTTAAAAAAAAATAAAGTGCCAGATTTAACTATATTCATATGTGTGCCACAATAATCAGCTGTTCTGAGTGTTTATCATTATGTTTGGATTAGCAATAAATTTCTCTGAAACCAAATGACATATCTGGTATATTTGAGTCCATCAGAACCAGAACCTTGAGGTGAACATCAGCAGAGAGTTGATCACAGCCCGTCCACAATAACAAGGAGCAGAACCGAACCGCACATTGACAGGTTAGAGTGCGACTTCCCAGTGGAAAACACCTAAAGTTACTTCAAGACGCAAGTAAATAAGACCCAGCTGAACCAGAAAAAAGGGTCACATACTGGAAACCTGCCTCTGGCTAGCTTAATACATTCAACTAATGAGAAAAGTGAAGTAAAATGCTCCAGAAAAATATGCAAATTGATACCACTGCCTATAAAAGCAGCTTGAAGTTTCAATATAGGTACCAACTCCATAAGTACTGGTTTTTGTCAAGTACTACCATTAAATAAGACCCGTCTGAAACATGGATCATTCTCCAAATTGAAAACCACATCAGTTAAAAACATCTGATAAACTGGATACAAATACTAGATTTGTGTGTGAAGGTTTGGGCTTCTACCTCAGTCTCTGCAGATCTCTGCAAAAGAAACACAAGCAGAAAGTGAGTTAGAAAGATATAATCTGCACCTGATCACTTATTGCTTAAAATATATTAGTTGTATTTAATCTAAAATGTCATAAATTAAAATTAATTCCTTCCAATTGTAACTCTTGCTCAACATTTGTTGAGTAAATACATCATGACACCTGTAAGTACCAGTACAGTACTCTGTTCTTGATCCTATTAATCTTCTCCAAAATACCTTTGGATCATCCAGTAAATATCCTGTAGTAAATACTCAGTAGTTTATCCCTACAGGTTGTTTTGGAAGCAAGTGCTCCACAGGTGTATGGCCGTATGGTTCCTATAGATTTCCATGTCATGAGCACACCAGAGGTACCTTGTGTGTACTTTATTAACATCATGTAATCCTGCTACACTTGTAAATAGCACAGAAGATACTTACATACACTACAAGTTTCCCTCTAGAAACTCAGAATTATGGGTCACATAAAAGGAAAAGGGTCACATACTGGAAACCTGCCTCTGGCTAGCTTAATGTTTCCCAATAGGTACTGGTTCTTGTCAAGTGTTACCACCAAAAAGGCCCAGATAAAACACTGACCATGAAAGCCATATTAATTAAAAAGTCATAACATATAAATGTGTGTGAATGTAGGTATTTCTACCTTGAGGAGCTTAGATGTCTGTAAAAGAAACACAAACAGAAAGCAGAGACAGAAAGTGAGTTAAAATGATCAGCACCTGATCACTTATATAGTCATTGTTTATCTAAAATGTCAGAAATAAATCAACAATCAATACCTAGCTGTCAGAGAAAATGCATCATAATGACACCATAAGGACACCTATAGATACCAGTATAACTGTACTGACACCCTTTTTGTGCTTCTTCATAAAATCTTTGAATCATATGTAAATATCCTGTAATTAGCCTACAATTACCTGTCATATCCACAAAGATGCTTCTAGATGCAAGTAATATCTATGTACTTGTCTAGTTTCCAATATTTTCACATCAGTATCCTGAGAGTAAGTCGGTTCCCATATTCATGGTTACGTAACAAAAATCACATCGTTCTGTTCACGGCATGTTCACGAAGGTTCACGTCCGACCTTCATGTCACCACTTCCCTGGCGAACAATTCGCCCCCAAGCATGTTAAACTATTGTGTGATTGATTGAACAAGTGAACTCATTATGGTCGCTCCTCCATGATGTCACAATCACTGTGTTTGTTGTTGTAAGTCACACATATGACAAGAGACCATGACAAATACTGCAGTGGGAGGAGTTTCACAGGAGCTCGGCTCAGTGTGGACCTTGAACATTGTGTGTGAAAACAACAATCCTGAAACCTGATGACTTAGATTTGACCATGCTGAGCCCTTCAGAAATTGCTGTGACTTTTGGGAATTAGTGGTTATAATTTCATTCATTTTCATTTCTGGGATTGGAGCCGTTTAATGTGGAGGAGAGAGGAAAGGAGTCCTGATCGCCAAAGTTCATTTAACATCCAACAAACTGTGAAGAAGTAGCTAAAAACAACAGTGGGATTAAGCGCTCCATTACATGGGAAATTAGCGGATATTTTATTTGGTGATAAACCAAGAAGGACCAAGTGTGACAGAAACAACCAGTCCGATTACCTCAGTAAAGGCTGTGAGTGACTTTATATAGGTTTCTAAGAGTAATTGTTGTGTCTTTTGGGGGTTTTGGGTAATGACATGGGTTTTCATTGTAGGGATTAGAACTCCATTCAATGTGCAGGAGAGAGAAAAGGATTCACGATTGTTACAGTATTTAACATCCACCAATCCCATCTGATGTTGATCTCTATTATTCTATCTTCTAGCTGTCCTTAGTGAAGATAGCTTCTCTGGATTGCTAAAGTACCACACCTGGTTTATGCAAACAGGCCTGGTTTTGAACCTCATTGTGAAGATGCATTTAACTAAAGGAAAAGGTGAAATAAAAGATCCCAGAAAAATATTGTAAGGAGTTTAAAAACCTGGTTACAGGTATTCTGTCAGCGCGATATCCATGTAGGTAGTTAAGGAAGCAAGCACGGCGTGTGTACACTTCTAGTTTCTAATATCTTTCACAGAGGTATTCTGAGTATGTCACAAGTGAACTACAGATAAAGTGTGAACATCTCTTGGTTTGCTGTATGTGCCCTTCAAGAGACAGAAATGGCCTAATGTAACAAACTGTAAAGAAGTAGCTAAAACAACAAGTGATGGAAACTCCTTGTTACCTCAGAACGAACATCCTGGACAACATCATCGAAGCAACCAAAGCCCATCTGTAACAGAAACATAACATTCAAGTTACAGTATTTTTACCAATCAATCTTTGTATGTAAAACACTGATGAATCAGAAAGATCCAAAGATGCTGAGCATGTTGCTGGGAGACTAAAGTCTCAATGGCCTGAGAAATGAGTGGATCATAGAATTTACTTTCTGATAAACCAGAAAGATCGATCCGTCAGAAACTGTGTTTCCATTGACGTTAAAACTACACAGGTTGGAATTACAATAAAAAAAAGCTTAATGTCACTTCCCTTGATTTCATGTGTGGTGTTTGACCTTTGACCTGCATTGTCCACTGTGGGACCTCATATAGACAGGTGTCTTTCCAAATCAAGTCCAATAAACTGAATTTAGGTTGATTATGTTTATTTCAAAGAGTAACTGCGGTGACTTTTGGCGGTTATGGGTTATAAATTCATTAATTTTCATTTCTGGGATTGGAGCTCCGTTCAATGTGGAGGAGAGGAAAGGAGTCATGATTCCCACAGTTCATCCAACATCCATCTGATATCAAGGCTCCACTGGTTTCACTGTCCTCAGATCTCTGCTAACGTTACAGTTATCTAAGCAGGCCTGGTTTTTACTCCACAGAGGAAACGCATCCAACTAATAGGAAGTAAAAGTCCCAGAAAAAACTGCTTTGGGTCATAGTTGAAGCCTTTATAGATACTCCATGACTACTGGTTTTTGTTAAGCCTCATCACTAAATAAACCCAGATGTAAAGAGAGTCACTTCAATAAAAACATCTGAGCCAGATGATACAGATACTAGATGTGTGTGTGAAGGTTCGTACAGCTTCCTCGATCTCTTCAGGTGACTGTAAAAGAAACAAGAGGAAAGAAGGAACGAGAATTAGAAATTAATTATCTACACTTGATCACTTATGTTGTTTAAAGTTTTAATTGAAATCACTGTTAAAGTAAAATACAAGACATTACAATCCATTTCTTCCAGGTGTAAATCCTTTTTAAAATTAGTTTTATAAAAAATGTGGTAACTTTTGCCTGTTCTTGATTTAGCAGCTTGTCTCTGAAAATCGGGCAGCAATAGAGGAGAGAAAAACGGTGAAGCTGTGATCAGCTTCTGTCTGAGCTGCAGTTTGTCCAAACATGAAAGACCAAATTACACAACATTAGTTTGGTGTAATGTGAATTTCATGTTTTGTTTAGATTTAAAACTAAAACAAAGTTAGGAATTTGGTAAAATTTTTTGACTCCATTATCTGAATCCAGAATGTTACACATTTTAAAAAAAAATAAAGTGCCAGATTTAACTATATTCATATGTGTGCCACAATAATCAGCTGTTCTGAGTGTTTATCATTATGTTTGGATTAGCAATAAATTTCTCTGAAACCAAATGACATATCTGGTATATTTGAGTCCATCAGAACCAGAACCTTGAGGTGAACATCAGCAGAGAGTTGATCACAGCCCGTCCACAATAACAAGGAGCAGAACCGAACCGCACATTGACAGGTTAGAGTGCGACTTCCCAGTGGAAAACACCTAAAGTTACTTCAAGACGCAAGTAAATAAGACCCAGCTGAACCAGAAAAAAGGGTCACATACTGGAAACCTGCCTCTGGCTAGCTTAATACATTCAACTAATGAGAAAAGTGAAGTAAAATGCTCCAGAAAAATATGCAAATTGATACCACTGCCTATAAAAGCAGCTTGAAGTTTCAATATAGGTACCAACTCCATAAGTACTGGTTTTTGTCAAGTACTACCATTAAATAAGACCCGTCTGAAACATGGATCATTCTCCAAATTGAAAACCACATCAGTTAAAAACATCTGATAAACTGGATACAAATACTAGATTTGTGTGTGAAAGTTTGGGCTTCTACCTCAGTCTCTGCAGATCTCTGCAAAAGAAACACAAGCAGAAAGTGAGTTAGAAAGATATAATCTGCACCTGATCACTTATTGCTTAAAATATATTAGTTGTATTTAATCTAAAATGTCATAAATTAAAATTAATTCCTTCCAATTGTAACTCTTGCTTAACATTTGTTGAGTAAATACATCATGACACCTATAAGTACCAGTACAGCACTCTGTTCTTGATCCTATTAATCTTCTCCAAAATACCTTTAGATCATCCAGTAAATATCCTGTAGTAAATACTCAGTAGTTTATCCCTACAGGTTGTTTTGGAAGCAAGTGCTCCACAGGTGTATGGCCGTATGGTTCCTATAGATTTCCATGTCATGAGCACACCAGAGGTACCTTGTGTGTACTTTATTAACATCATGTAATCCTGCTACACTTGTAAATAGCACAGAAGATACTTACATACACTACAAGTTTCCCTCTAGTAACTCAGAAGTATGGGTCACATAAAAGGAAAAGGGTCACATACTGGAAACCTGCCTCTGGCTAGCTTAATGTTTCCCAATAGGTACTGGTTCTTGTCAAGTGTTACCACCAAAAAGACCCAGATGAAACACTGACCATGAAAGCCATATTAATTAAAAAGTCATAACATATAAATGTGTGTGAAAGTAGGTATTTCTACCTTGAGGAGCTTAGATGTCTGTAAAAGAAACACAAACAGAAAGCAGAGACAGAAAGTGAGTTAAAATGATCAGCACCTGATCACTTATATAGTCATTGTTTATCTAAAATGTCAGAAATAAATCAACAATCAATACCTAGCTGTCAGAGAAAATGCATCATAATGACACCATAAGGACACCTATAGATACCAGTATAACTGTACTGACACCCTTTTTGTGCTTCTTCATAAAATCTTTGAATCATCTGTAAATATCCTGTAATTAGCCTACAATTACCTGTCATATCCACAAAGATGCTACTAGATGCAAGTAATATCTATGTACTTGTCTAGTTTCCAATATTTTCACATCAGTATCCTGAGAGTAAGTCGGTTCCCATATTCATGGTTACGTAACAAAAATCACATCGTTCTGTTCACGGCATCATGTCGTCCGACCTTCATGTCACCACGTCCCTGGCGAACATTTTGCACCCCTGCATGTTAAACTATTGTGTGATTGATTGAACAAGTGAACTCATTATGGTCGCTCCTCCATGATGTCACAATCACTGTGTTTGTTGTTGTAAGTCACACATATGACAAGAGACCATGACAAATACTGCAGTGGGAGGAGTTTCACAGGAGCTCGGCTCAGTGTGGACCTTGAACATTGTGTGTGAAAACAACAATCCTGAAACCTGATGACTTAGATTTGACCATGCTGAGCCCTTCAGGAACTGCTGTGACTTTTGGGAATTAGTGGTTATAATTTCATTCATTTTCATTTCTGGGATTGGAGCCGTTTAATGTGGAGGAGAGAGGAAAGGAGTCCTGATCGCCAAAGTTCATTTAACATCCAACAAACTGCGAAGAAGTAGCTAAAAACAACAGTGGGATTAAGCGCTCCATTACATGAGAAATTAGCGGATATTTTATTTGGTGATAAACCAAGAAGGACCAAGTGTGACAGAAACAACCAGTCCGATTACCTCAGTAAAGGCTTTGAGTGACTTTATATAGGTTTCTAAGAGTAATTGTTGTGTCTTTTGGGGGTTTTGGGTAATGACATGGGTTTTCATTGTAGGGATTAGAACTCCATTCTATGTGCAGGTGAGAGAAAAGGATTCACGATTGTTACAGTATTTAACATCCACCAATCCCATCTGATGTTGATCTCTATTATTCTATCTTCTAGCTGTCCTTAGTGAAGATAGCTTCTCTGGATCACTGAAGCACCACACCTGGTTTATGCAAACAGGCCTGGTTTTGAACCTCATTGTGAAGATGCATTTAACTAAAGGGAAAGGTGAAATAAAAGATCCCAGAAAAATATTGTAAGGAGTTTAAAAACCTGGTTACAGGTATTCTGTCAGCACGATATCCATGTAGGTAGTTAAGGAAGCAAGCACGGCGTGTGTAGACTTCTATTTTCTAATATCCTTCACAGAGGTATTCTGAGTATGTCACAAGTGAACTACAGATAAAGTGTGAACATCTCTTGGTTTGCTGTATGTGCCCTTCAAGAGACAGAAATGGCCTAAAGTAACAAACTGTAAAGAAGTAGCTAAAACAACAAGTGATGGAAACTCCTTGTTACCTCAGAACGAACATCCTGGACAACATCATCGAAGCAACCAAAGCCCATCTGTAACAGAAACATAACATTCAAGTTACAGTATTTTTACCAATCATTCTTTATATGTAAAACACTGATGAATCAGAAAGATCCAAAGATGCTGAGCATGATGCTGGGAGACTAAAGTCTCCATGGCCTGAGGAATGAGTGGATCATAGAATTTACTTTCTGATAAACCAGAAAGATCGATCCGTCAGAAACTGTGTATCCATTGACATTAAAACTACACAGGTTGTTGTTACAATAGAAAAATTGCTAAATGTCACTTCCCTTGATTTCATGTGTGGTGTTTGACCTCTGACCTGCATTGTCCACTGTGGGACCTCATATAGACAGGTGTCTTTCCAAATCAAGTCCAATAAACTGAATTTAGGTTGATTATGTTTATTTCAAAGAGTAATTGCTGTGACTTTTGGCGGTTACGAGTTATAATTTCATTAATTTTCATTTCTGGGATTGGAGCTCCGTTCAATGTGGAGGAGAGGAAAGGAGTCATGATTCCCACAGTTCATCCAACATCCATCTGATATCAAGGCTCCACTGGTTTCACTGTCCTCAGATCTCTGCTAACGTTACAGTTATCTAAGCAGGCCTGGTTTTTACTCCACAGAGGAAACGCATCCAACTAAAAGGAAGTAAAAGTCCCAGAAAAAACTGCTTTGGGTCATAGTTGAAGCCTTTATAGATACTCCATGACCACTGGTTTGTGTTAAGCCTCATCACTAAATAAGACCCAGATGTAAAGAGAAAGTCACTTCAATAAAAACATCTGGGCCACATGATACAGATACTAGATGTGTGTGTGAAGGTTCGTACATCGTCATCGCTCTCTTCAGGTGACTGTAAAAGAAACAAGAGGAAAGAAGGAAAGTGAATTAGAAATGAATTATCTGCCCTTGATCACTTATGTTGTTTAAAGATTTAATTGAAATCACTTAAAGTAAAATACAAAACATTACAATCCATTTCTTCCAGGTGTAAATCCTTTTTAAAATTAGTTTTATAAAAAATGTGGTAACTTTAGCCTGTTCTTGATTTAGCAGCTTGTCTCTGAAAATCGGGCAGCAATAGAGGAGAGAAAAACGGTGAAGCTGTGATCAGCTTCTGTCTGAGCTGCAGTTTGTCCAAACATGAAAGACCAAATTACACAACATTAGTTTGGTGTAATGTGAATTTCATGTTTTGTTTAGATTTAAAACTAAAACAAAGTTGGGAATTTGGTAAAAAATTTTTGACTCCATTATCTGAATCCAGAATGTTACACATTTAAAAAAAAATATAAAGTGCCAGATTTAACTATATTCATATGTGTGCCACAATAATCAGCTGTTCTGAGTGTTTATCATTATGTTTGGATTAGCAATAAATTTCTCTGAAACCAAATGACATATCTGGTATATTTGAGTCCATCAGAACCAGAACCTTGAGGTGAACATCAGCAGAGAGTTGATCACAGCCCGTCCACAATAACAAGGAGCAGAACCGAACCGCACATTGACAGGTTAGAGTGCGACTTCCCAGTGGAAAACACCTAAAGTTACTTCAAGACGCAAGTAAATAAGACCCAGCTGAACCAGAAAAAAGGGTCACATACTGGAAACCTGCCTCTGGCTAGCTTAATACATTCAACTAATGAGAAAAGTGAAGTAAAATGCTCCAGAAAAATATGCAAATTGATACCACTGCCTATAAAAGCAGCTTGAAGTTTCAATATAGGTACCAACTCCATAAGTACTGGTTTTTGTCAAGTACTACCATTAAATAAGACCCGTCTGAAACATGGATCATTCTCCAAATTGAAAACCACATCAGTTAAAAACATCTGATAAACTGGATACAAATACTAGATTTGTGTGTGAAGGTTTGGGCTTCTACCTCAGTCTCTGCAGATCTCTGCAAAAGAAACACAAGCAGAAAGTGAGTTAGAAAGATATAATCTGCACCTGATCACTTATTGCTTAAAATATATTAGTTGTATTTAATCTAAAATGTCATAAATTAAAATTAATTCCTTCCAATTGTAACTCTTGTTTAACATTTGTTGAGTAAATACATCATGACACCTATAAGTACCAGTACAGCACTCTGTTCTTGATCCTATTAATCTTCTCCAAAATACCTTTAGATCATCCAGTAAATATCCTGTAGTAAATACTCAGTAGTTTATCCCTACAGGTTGTTTTGGAAGCAAGTGCTCCACAGGTGTATGGCCGTATGGTTCCTATAGATTTCCATGTCATGAGCACACCAGAGGTACCTTGTGTGTACTTTATTAACATCATGTAATCCTGCTACACTTGTAAATAGCACAGAAGATACTTACATACACTACAAGTTTCCCTCTAGTAACTCAGAAGTATGGGTCACATAAAAGGAAAAGGGTCACATACTGGAAACCTGCCTCTGGCTAGCTTAATGTTTCCCAATAGGTACTGGTTCTTGTCAAGTGTTGCCACCAAAAAGACCCAGATGAAACACTGACCAAGAAAGCCATTTTAATTAAAAAGTCATATCATATAAATGTATGTGAAGGTTTGAACTTCTACCTGGACCAGGTTAGATCTCTGTAAAAGAAACACAAACAGAAAGTGGAGACAGAAAGTGAGTTAAAAAGATCAGCACCTGATCACTTATATTGACTAATAAAACCTCATCAGTGCTGATCAGGATTTATTAGTTGAAGTCAGTTTATCTAAAATTCCAGAAATAATCAATACCTATCTGCCACTTACTCTTTTGTGCTTATTCATAAAATCTTTGAATCAGAACCAGTTTCAAGTGAATTAGAAATGAATTATCTACACTTGATCACTTATGCTGTTTAAAGTTTTAATTGAAATCACTTAAAGTAAAATACAAAACATAACAATCCATTTCTTCCAGGTGTAAATCCTTTTTAAAATTTCTTTTAAACACCTAAAGTTACTTCAAGACACAAGTAAAGCAGACCCAGCTGAACCAGTAAAAAGGGTCACATACTGGAAACAGTTTGTTTTTCTATGAGCCTTTCAGTTATGAAAGGCTCATAGAAACTCCATGACTACTGGTTTTGTTAACAATCATCACTAAATAAGACCCAGATGTAAAGTGCAAGCCATATCAATAAAAACATGAGCTGGATGATACAGATACTAGATGTGCGTGTGTGAAGGTTCTTACATCCTCATCTCTCTCTTCAATTATCTGTAAAAGAAACGAGCAGAAAGCGCGAAAGTGAATTAGAAAGGAATATGATCTACACTTGATCACTTACGTTGTTTAAAGGTTTTTGTGACTTTTAGGAGTTAATGGTTATAATTTTATAAATTTTCATTTCTGGGATTGGAGTTCTGTTCAATGTGGAGGAGAGAGAAAAAGAGTCCTGATCGCCAAAGTTCATTTAACATCCAACAAACTGTGGAGAAGTAGCTAAAAACAACAGTGGGATTAAGTGCTCCATTACCTGAGAAATTAGTGGATAATAAGATTTTATTTGGTGATAAACCAAGAAGGACCAACTGTGACAGAAACAACCAGTCCGATTATCTCAGTAAATACAGAGATTTGCATCAGTGAAACTTATTGTAAGTCACACCTCTCCTTAAGGCTGTGAGTGACTTTATATAGGTTTCTAAGAGTAATTGTTGTGTCTTTTCAGGGTTATGGGTAATGATATGCGTTTTCATGGTTGGGATTAGAACTCCCTTCAATGTGCAGGAGAGAGAAAAGGATGCACGATTGTTACAGTATTTAACATCCACCAATCCCATCTGATGTTGATCTCTATTATTCTATCTTCTAGCTGTCCTTAGTGAAGATAGCTTCTCTGGATCGCTAAAGCACCACACCTGGTTTATGCAAACAGGCCTGGTTTTGAACCTCATTGTGAAGATGCATTTAACTAAAGGAAAAGGTGAAATAAAAGATACCAGAAAAATATTGTAAGGAGTTTAAAAACCTGGTTACAGGTATCCTGTCAGCGCGATATCCCTGTAGGTAGTTAAGGAAGCAAGCACACCGTGTGTACACTTCTATTTTCTAATATCTTTCACAGAGGTATTCTGAGAGTATGTCACAAGTGAACTACAGATAAAGTGTGAACATCTCTTGGTTTGCTGTATGTGCCCTTCAAGAGACAGAAATGGCCTAAAGTAACAAACTGTAAAGAAGTAGCTAAAACAACAAGTGATGGAAACTCCTTGTTACCTCAGAACGAACATCCTGGACAACATCATCGAAGCAACCAAAGCCCATCTGTAACAGAAACATAACATTCAAGTTACAGTATTTTTACCAATCATTCTTTATATGTAAAACACTGATGAATCAGAAAGATCCAAAGATGCTGAGCATGATGCTGGGAGACTAAAGTCTCCATGGCCTGAGGAATGAGTGGATCATAGAATTTACTTTCTGATAAACCAGAAAGATCGATCCGTCAGAAACTGTTTCCATTGACATTAAAACTACACAGGTTGTTGTTACAATAGAAAAATTGCTAAATGTCACTTCCCTTGATTTCATGTGTGGTGTTTGACCTCTGACCTGCATTGTCCACTGTGGGACCTCATATAGACAGGTGTCTTTCCAAATCAAGTCCAATAAACTGAATTTAGGTTGATTATGTTTATTTCAAAGAGTAATTGCTGTGACATTTGGCGGTTATGAGTTATAATTTCATTCATTTTCATTTCTGGGATTGGAGCTCCGTTCAATGTGGAGGAGAGGAAAGGAGTCATGATTCCCACAGTTCATCCAACATCCATCTGATATCAAGGCTCCACTGGTTTCACTGTCCTCAGATCTCTGCTAACTGAATTGCTGATGTTACAGTTATCTAAGCAGGCCTGGTTTTTACTCCACAGAGGAAACGCATCCAACTAATAGGAAGTAAAAGTCCCAGAAAAAACTGCTTTGTGTCATTGAAGCCTTTATAGATACTCCATGACTACTGGTTTGTGTTAAGCCTCATCACTAAATAAGACCCAGATGTAAAGAGAAAGTCACTTCAATAAAAACATCTGGGCCACATGATACAGATACTAGATGTGTGTGTGTGAAGGTTCGTACATCGTCATCGCTCTCTTCAATTATCTGTAAAAGAAACGAGCAGAAAGCGCGAAAGTGAATTAGAAAGGAATATGATCTACACTTGATCACTTACGTTGTTTAAAGGTTTTTGTGACTTTTAGGAGTTAATGGTTATAATTTTATAAATTTTCATTTCTGGGATTGGAGTTCTGTTCAATGTGGAGGAGAGAGAAAAAGAGTCCTGATCGCCAAAGTTCATTTAACATCCAACAAACTGTGGAGAAGTAGCTAAAAACAACAGTGGGATTAAGTGCTCCATTACCTGAGAAATTAGTGGATAATAAGATTTTATTTGGTGATAAACCAAGAAGGACCAACTGTGACAGAAACAACCAGTCCGATTATCTCAGTAAATACAGAGATTTGCATCAGTGAAACTTATTGTAAGTCACACCTCTCCTTAAGGCTGTGAGTGACTTTATATAGGTTTCTAAGAGTAATTGTTGTGTCTTTTCAGGGTTATGGGTAATGATATGCGTTTTCATGGTTGGGATTAGAACTCCCTTCAATGTGCAGGAGAGAGAAAAGGATGCACGATTGTTACAGTATTTAACATCCACCAATCCCATCTGATGTTGATCTCTATTATTCTATCTTCTAGCTGTCCTTAGTGAAGATAGCTTCTCTGGATCGCTAAAGCACCACACCTGGTTTATGCAAACAGGCCTGGTTTTGAACCTCATTGTGAAGATGCATTTAACTAAAGGAAAAGGTGAAATAAAAGATACCAGAAAATATTGTAAGGAGTTTAAAAACCTGGTTACAGGTATCCTGTCAGCGCGATATCCCTGTAGGTAGTTAAGGAAGCAAGCACACCGTGTGTACACTTCTATTTTCTAATATCTTTCACAGAGGTATTCTGAGAGTATGTCACAAGTGAACTACAGATAAAGTGTGAACATCTCTTGGTTTGCTGTATGTGCCCTTCAAGAGACAGAAATGGCCTAAAGTAACAAACTGTAAAGAAGTAGCTAAAACAACAAGTGATGGAAACTCCTTGTTACCTCAGAACGAACATCCTGGACAACATCATCGAAGCAACCAAAGCCCATCTGTAACAGAAACATAACATTCAAGTTACAGTATTTTTACCAATCATTCTTTATATGTAAAACACTGATGAATCAGAAAGATCCAAAGATGCTGAGCATGATGCTGGGAGACTAAAGTCTCCATGGCCTGAGGAATGAGTGGATCATAGAATTTACTTTCTGATAAACCAGAAAGATCGATCCGTCAGAAACTGTTTCCATTGACATTAAAACTACACAGGTTGTTGTTACAATAGAAAAATTGCTAAATGTCACTTCCCTTGATTTCATGTGTGGTGTTTGACCTCTGACCTGCATTGTCCACTGTGGGACCTCATATAGACAGGTGTCTTTCCAAATCAAGTCCAATAAACTGAATTTAGGTTGATTATGTTTATTTCAAAGAGTAATTGCTGTGACATTTGGCGGTTATGAGTTATAATTTCATTCATTTTCATTTCTGGGATTGGAGCTCCGTTCAATGTGGAGGAGAGGAAAGGAGTCATGATTCCCACAGTTCATCCAACATCCATCTGATATCAAGGCTCCACTGGTTTCACTGTCCTCAGATCTCTGCTAACTGAATTGCTGATGTTACAGTTATCTAAGCAGGCCTGGTTTTTACTCCACAGAGGAAACGCATCCAACTAATGGGAAGTAAAAGTCCCAGAAAAAACTGCTTTGGGTCATAGTTGAAGCCTTTATAGATACTCCATGACTACTGGTTTGTGTTAAGCCTCATCACTAAATAAGACCCAGATGTAAAGAGAAAGTCACTTCAATAAAAACATCTGGGCCACATGATACAGATACTAGATGTGTGTGTGTGAAGGTTCGTACATCGTCATCGCTCTCTTCAGGTGACTGTAAAAGAAACAAGAAGAAAGAAGGAAAGTTAATTAGAAATGAATTATCTGCCCTTGATCACTTATGTTGTTTAAAGATTTAATTGAAATCACTTAAAGTAAAATACAAAACATTACAATCCATTTCTTCCAGGTGTAAATCCTTTTTAAAATTAGTTTTATAAAAAATGTGGTAACTTTAGCCTGTTCTTGATTTAGCAGCTTGTCTCTGAAAATCGGGCAGCAATAGAGGAGAGAAAAACGGTGAAGCTGTGATCAGCTTCTGTCTGACCTGCAGTTTGTCCAAACATGAAAGACCAAATTACACAACATTAGTTTGGTGTAATGTGAATTTCATGTTTTGTTTAGATTTAAAACTAAAACAAAGTTGGGAATTTGTTTAATTTTTTTTACTCCATTATCTGAATCCAGAATGTTACACATTTAAAAAAAATATAAAGTGCCAGAATGTAACTATATTCATATGTATGACACAATAATCAGCTGTTCTGAGTGTTTATCATTATGTTTGGATCATCAATGAATTTCTATGAAACCAAATGAAATCTGGTTTATTTGAGTCCATCAGAACCAGAACCTTGAGGTGAACATCAGCAGAGTTGATCACAGCCCGTCCTCAATAACGAGGAGCAGAACCGAACCGCACATTGACAGGTTAGAGTGCGACTTCCCAGTGGAAAACACCTAAAGTTACTTCAAGACGCAAGTAAATAAGACCCAGCTGAGCCAGAAAAGGGTCACATACTGGAAACCTGCCTCTGGCTAGCTTAATGTTTCCCAATAGGTACTGGTTCTTGTCAAGTGTTACCACCAAAAAGACCCAGATTAAACACTGACCATAAAAGCCATATTAATTAAAAAGTCATAACATATAAATGTGTGTGAAGGTTTGTGCTTCTACCTGGGTTATGCCAGATCTCTGTAAAAGAAACACAAACAGAAAGCCGGGACAGAAAGTGAGTTAAAATGATCAGCACCTGATCACTTATATTGACTAATAAAACCTGATCAGTGCTGATCAGGATTTATTAGTTGAAGTCACCGTTTTTCTAAAATGCCATAAATAAATAAATAAATAAATAAATAAATAATCAATACCTAGCTGCCACTTGGAGAAAATACATCACATTGACACCATAAGGACACCTATAGATACCAGTATAACTGTACTGACACCCTTTTGTGCTTCTTCATAAAATCTTTGAATCATCTGTAAATATCCTGCAATTAGCCTACAATTACCCGTCATATCCACAAAGATGCTTCTAGATGCAAGTAATATCTATGTACTTGTCTAGTTTCCAATATTTTCACATCAGTATCCTGAGAGTAAGTCGGTTCCCATATTCATGGTTGCATAACAAAAATCCAGTCATTCTGTTCACGGCATCATGTTGTCCGCCCTTCTTGTCACCACTTTCCTGGCAAAGATTTTGCCCCCCTGCATGTTATGTGATTGATTGAACAAGTGAACTCATTATGGTCGCTCCTCCATGATGTCACAATCACTGTGTTTGTTGTTGTAAGTCACACATATGACAAGAGACCTTGACAAATACTGCAGTGGGAGGAGTTTCACAGGAGCTCGGCTCATTGTGGACCTTGAACGTTGTGTGTGAAAACAACAATCCTGAAACCGGGTGACTTTGATTTGACCATGCTGAGCCCTTCAGGAGCTGCTATGACTTTTAGGAGTTGATGGTTATAATTTTATGAATTTTCATTTCTGGGATTGGAGCCATTTAATGTGGAGGAGAGAGGAAAAGAGTCCAGATCGCCTAAGTGCTCCATTACCTGAGAAATTAGTGGATAATAAGATTTTATTTGGTGATAAACCAAGAAGGACCAACTGTTACAGAAACAACAAGTCCGATTACCTCAGTAAAGGCTGTGAGTGACTTTATATAGGTTTCAAAGAGTAATTATTGTCTTTTGGGGTTTATGGGTAATGACATGGGTTTTCACTTTTGGGATTGGAGCTCCCTTCTATGTGCAGGAGAGAGAAAAGGATTCACGATTGTTACAGTATTTAACATCCACTAATCCCATCTGATGTCGATCTCTATTATTCTAGGATGATACAGATACTAGATGTGTGTGTGAAGGTTTATACCCTTCTTACCTTCCACCGGTTAGATCTCTGTAAAAGAAACACAAACAGAAATCAGGGACAGAAAGCGAGTTAAAATGATCAGCACCTGATCACTTATATTGACTAATAAAACCTGATCAGTGCTGATCAGGTTTTATTAGTTGAAGTCATCATTTATCTAAAGTGGCAGAAATAAATAAATAATCAATACCTAGCTGCCACTTAGAGAAAATACATCATATTGACACCATAAGGACACCTATAGATACCAGTATAACTGTACTGACACCCTTTTGTGCTTCTTCATAAAATCTTTGAATCATCTGTAAATATCCTGTAATTAGCCTACAATTACCTGTCATATCCACAAAGATTCTACTAGATGCAAGTAATATCTATGTACTTGTCTAGTTTCCAATATTTTCACATCAGTATCCTGAGAGTAAGTCACAGGTGAACCACAGATAGTATGTAAACAACCAACTGTTGGTTTGCTGCGTTTGCCCTGAAAGGGGTTGAGAAATATGGATCTAAAGTAACAAACTGGAAAGACGCAGCTAGAAAAACAAGTGGTGAAAACTCCATGTTACCTTTCTACGTGCTCTTATGGGAATAGGTTCATCATCGAAGCGAGAAACACCTCGTAAGTCCATCTGCAACAGGAAAACATAACAATCAAGTTGCAGTATTTTTGTCCATCATTCCTTCAATGTGAAAATCAGATAAACCAGAAAGATCCAAAGATATTGAGAAATATTGCAGGGACAAACATTTCTGTATCTTTTCCAGAGTCGTGCCTCAAGACAATCGTGTCTCTGAGATCAGCAGACGGTTCCTGGATTCCCAAATGGTTGGCATTTAACATTATATAGACAGATGTCTCTATAATTAAAGTAAAATTAGTTGAAATTTTATTGTTTATGTTGGTTTTGAAGACTAACTGCTGTGACCTTTGGCAGTTATGAGTTATAATTTCATTCATTTTCATTTCTGGGATTGGAGCTCCGTTCAATGTGGAAGAGAGAGGAAAGGAGTCATGATTACCACAGTTCATCTAACATCCATCTGATATCAAGGCTCCACTGGTTTCACTGTCCTCAGATCTGTGTTAACTGGATTGCTGATGTTACAGTTATCTAAGCAGGCCTGGGTTTTACCCCACAGAGGAAATGCATCCATCTAATGGGAAAGATGAAGTAAAAGTCCCAGAAAAAACTGTTTTGTGTCATAGTTGAAGCCTTTATAGATACTCCATGACTACTGGTTTTTGTTAAGCCTCATCACTAAATAAGACCCAGATGTAAAGAGAAAGTCACTTCAATAAAAACATCTGAACCATACGTTACAAATACTATTATTGTGTTTAAAGGTTCGTACATCGCCACCGAGGTCGTCAGATGACTGTAAAAGAAACAAACAGAAAGAGGAAATTGAATTAGAAAGGTATGATCTGCACTTGATCACTTATGTTACTTTTTTAAAGTTTATTAGCTAAAATTACTGTTAATGTAAAATGCCAACCATTTAGATAGATTTCTTCTAGCTGTAACTCTAAACATTTGTTGAGAAAATGTGCCATAAGGACCTAAAGTAACAAATTGCAAAGGAGTAGATAAAAAAACAACAGTGGTGGAAACTCTGTTTGTTACCTCTATAGTGTTGCAGAACTCTGCTAACACCATCTGTAACAGAGACACATAACATTCAAGTTCAAGTAATTTTTATCCATCATTTCTTTGATTTAAATAAAATTTTAGATAAACCAGAAAAAGTCAAAGATGCTGATAAGAGCTCCATGTTGGAATGAGTGGATCATTGGACTTTATCATTGATAAACCAATAAATCAGCAACCAGTCCTTTATTTTTAAGTCACACCTCTTCCTAAGCTTTGGAGTGACTCTACATAGGTTTCAAAGAGTAACTGATGTGACTTTTGGGAGTTAATGGTTATCATTGTATTAATTTTCATTTCTGGGATTAGAGCTCCTTTCAATGTGGAGGAGGGGGAAAGGAGTCATCTGATCAATCTGATGGATTTAATAGCCATCAATCCCATCTGATATGAAGGCTCCGCTGGTTCTTAGAACTGTTTCAAGGATTGCCGACACTGTAGCACCAAAACCTATTCATCCATCTATGTAAACAGGTTTCTGTTTGGATCCTACAATATGGAAATGTATTCAACTAATGAGGAAGGTTAAGTAAAAGATCCCAAAAAAACTGTACGGGTCTCATAGTCTAAACCTGCCTACAGCTAGCTTAAAGTTTCCTAATAAGTACTCTATAAATACTTGTTCTTGTTAAGTATTAAAGTATCATAAAGTTAAAGCCATATGATACACATACTAGATTTATGTGTGAAGGTTCATACCTCTTGATAGCCTTCTTCAGATATCTGTAAAAGAAACAGAAAGCAGGAACAGAAAGTTGATTAGAAAGGTTTGATCTGCATCTGATCACTTCAGTAGCTGCAAATCTATTGGTAGGAATCACTGTTCCTCTAAAATACCAAACAGTAAGACATATTTATTCTAGCTGCAACTGTTTAAAATTTCAGTTAAAAAATAATCAGTACCTCTTCATCACAAATCACCACCTGAAAAGAAGAGAGCAGATAGAAGAAAATCAGTTACAGGGGCAATAATTAACTATTTATCACAATTGTTATCCAGTTCCTGCCGCAAACCTGAGGTTAGGGTTTTATGAAAAGCAGAACCATTTCTTTAAAACCCTTCAAATTATCTCCTCAGCTTTCAAAGCTTTTAAATTTGTATTTTACTGTAGCAGAGAAAACCAAAAATCTTAAAGAACTGATGTATTATGATCATGTTTTCTTTAGCAATAAATTGCCACGTGTCCAGAAACATTTCTTCAGTTTGGTTGTAGAAAACAAAGAGTTGATCCCTGAGGGACATCACATGTTTTCGATGCAGCTATTCCCACCAGTAGATCAAATGTACACTGAGGTGAATTAAAATGGAGTCCGATGCGGCTGTAAAACAAGTATTTTAAAAATAACCAAACAGATTAAACCTCTTCGTACAGTTTTGATACCCCGGGAATTTTAACAGAAATATTTTCACTTTTTCTTTGTCCTCAGGAAGAGTCCAGGTGATGTATGGCAGGAAGTCCACATCCTCCTCTGCGATCAGCTTTGGGATGTCTGTGACGCCATCGTCTGGCTTCCCAGAATCCTAAACCAGGAAAAATTTACTTTGGTTTGATTCAAAAACACAACTCTAAATGTGACATGAAAACAAACAGACCCTTTCTTCGATGGCCACGAAGCTGGTGAACTGAGACAGTATGGAGAACTCTTTGCTCAGATCGATGATGAATGACTTCAGCTCTGCTTTTTTACCCTGAAAACACAAAAACAGGAGTTTCAACAAAGTTTAGCTCTGATTTGAGGTCAAAGGTGACACGCATGCTGACCTCGTGTTCAGCTTCGGTGATATCAAGGTTCCCATCCTCGTAGTCTCTGATCAGGGCTCTCGCTGTGAGCTTATGAAGAAACTAAAACAACAAATCCACAGCTGAGGTTGATTGTTTTTCATGTTTCAATGTGTTTATACAGATAATGAACAGCCGTACCGTTCCTCTGGTCTTCTGCAGCTCTGTTGTTGACACCATGGTTTGAAGTTCCTGACCACGCAAATCTCCAAGAAGAGTAGCCTGCATGAAAAATCACAGATTTTATTACTATCATCATTAATCGTTAGTTGCAGCCACTTCATAACCAGAACAGTTCATAATCAACTGAACTCTCCTTTGTCATTTCTCTAATCAACGATCCACCTGGCCCAGCAGGTAAAGCAGAGAAGAACCAGTTGAATACCTGAGTGCAGTGGGGCACAAAGCCGTAAACCAGCGTGTGGCAGTCGTTGAACAGAGCGTTCAGCTGCTTCGGGGCTTGAACTGGAGGAGCTCTGGGGTTGAACTGCTGCCACTTCACAGAGACGGAGCTGCAGCCGGGAGACGACATGCGCTTCACCTGGCGCTCCACCTGCAGCCACAGCATGTTCAGGTGTCACAATGTCTCCAGTTCAGCTGATAAAGACTCAAATTCATCTTCATGACGAATGTTCACCTTGTAAAATGCAGCATGTAGAGAACTGTACAAATGAATTAAACTGACATTTATTTTGGGTCATATAAAGATCATAGATGTTGTCAAGGGCCAGTTGTGCCAGAATGTATTGATAAAACCCATTAACAAATTGTTAAAATATTGATAAATAGCTGTCTCTAAATTCTATAGATACTTCTTTTTATTGATCAGTTCATCCAGAATATTGTGATTGTTTCTGATTTTATGCAATCAAAATAATTGATTTTATGTTGCTCAATTTAAAATGATATAATGTATGACATTAAAAGTAATATTTTGTGACTCGCCGTATTGACCGTGGTCTATAACTTCAGATAGGCGAGTGAGGCAGGTGTGTGGTAAAATTAGGAAATGCTGCCACCTGCAGGTGAGAGTTAACATCACCCCACGTTTTTGACAAGTCCTGCAGAGAATTTGTAATAAACTTGTAGTCAGTGGCGGTTTCTGATATGGTCGACATGGGATACCACCCAGGGCGGTATCTTGTGGAGGGGGCGGCATGAGCTCTGCAGAAATGTACAAACGTCAACCGGACGACTGGCAATAAATTTGCACTTGCCTGTGATAGATCCAAAAAAGCTAATTAGCTAACAAGGCTATGTTAGGAGTGAGCGATAGCCTCGACTGGCCAGAGTCACACTGTGATTACGACTCAAACTTTTGCCCAACAGAAAAGTTGGATGCGAGTTTGTCATGTGAATTAGAAAGTCTCACCTTCTCAGCCCAGCTGTGCTTCGCTTTAGAGTCAAAAAACTCATAAGCCCCGCCCCCTGCCTGCGCCAGGGCTCTCAACATGTGGCGATTGGCTGTGGAGCTGAAATGACAAACACAACCACTTCACCTGGTTAGAAGAGAAACTAAACATGAAAAGGAAGCGAGGGATGGAGACCTTCCTCACCTGAAGCCGCAGGTGAAGAGGCGGCTGTGCTGGGCGTTGTCTCTGAGCAGCTGCAGGGTGGCCGCCGCGTTCTGGATGTGGCCGTCCGACAGCAGCAGCAGGTTTCGAACGCCGGCGGACGGCGGCAGCAGGCTGAGCGCCCGGAGAGGCCGCCACAGCTCAGTGCTGCCCCCTACTGAAGAGCAGCTCTAACAGCAGACAGAAGAGAATTATTGGTAAAATTTGGAAATACATTTTAATTCCAAGTAGAACTGCAACTAATGATTATTTTAGTATTTGATTTTTCTTTTCCTTTGACATTAATCATTTATTTCATTTAACCACTTGTGCAGCCATTTAAAAATTAAAAATGCTACAAATGAAAACACCTTTAAAAATAAAGCATTAATTTGTACAATTATTAGCATTTTCTCCAAATAAAAACCTTGCTAAAGAGTCTGAACTCACCTTGATGAACTTCTTGGCTTCAACTTGAACCTCGTCGAGTTTCTGAGCCGTCAGGAAAGCTTCTGTGTGATCTGAAAACCAAAAACAAGACAAATCAAAAAACGAAGCCAGGCTGATGGAGAGGAGATGGTGGTTGCTCCTGAATATAGAAGCTAAATAAACCAACACAAGTTTTAATTAAGGAAGAGTGCCTTCTCCGGGTCAGGGGGGTCGTCCTGCCTCAAGTGGAGGAGTTTAAGTATCTGGGGATCTTGTTCACGAATGAGGGAAGAAGGGAGCGGGAGATCGACAGGCGGATTGGGGCAGCGTCTGCCGCGAAGAGGGCGCTGTACTGGTCCGTCGTGGTGAAGAGAAAGCTGAGCCAAAAAGCGAAGCTCTAGATTTACCGGTCGATCTACGTTCCCACCCTCATCTATGGTCATGAGCTTTGGGTCACGACCGAAAGAACGAAATCACGGATACAAGCGGCTGAAATGGGTTTCCTCCACAGGGTGGCTGGGCTCTCCCTTAGAGAGAGGGTGAGAAGCTCGGTCATCCGGGAGGGACTCAGAGTAGAGCCGCTGCTCCTCCACGTCGAGAGGAGCCACTTGAGGCTCTGGCATCTGGTCAGGATGCCTCCTGGACGCCTCCCTGGTGAGGTGTTCCAGGCATGTCCCACCGGGAGGAGGCCTCGGGGAAGACCCAGGACATGTTGGAGGGACTATGTCTCTCGGCTGGCCTGGGAACGCCTTGGGATTCCCCCGGAGGAGCTGGAAGAAGTGGCTGGGGAGAGGGAAGTCTGGGCCTCCCTTCTGAAGCTGCTGCCCAACCCCGGATAAGCGGAAGAAAATGGACGGATGGATGGAAGTTTTAATTTAAGAGGTGAAAAGTCAGATGCAGAAATTACCTGGAGGGAATTAAAATATTTCAGTACTAATATCAAATATAATCTGTACTTTCCTACATTTTAGCAACTTAGAGGATCATTTCAAGGAGCCAATAGGGTCCTTTCTGCAACTTTTAAATTATTTACAGGAAACTTTAAGAAAGTGCACTTTGTATGAAAAAGGTTACATTAAATTCTCCCAGGATGGCAATTAGCAAGTTGAAGAAAAGTGACCTATTACGGAAAGTAATCTCCAAGTTCATGGAAAGTAACCTGCAAGTTCAAGAATAGAAATCTAGAAGTTTTAGGAAAGAAACCCTTAAGTTCTGGGAGAGTAACATGGAATTTCTTGGAAAGTGTCCTGCAAGTTTAAGGAAAGCAACCTGTGGTGTGTTTCTGGAAATTACAGTGCAAGTTTGGGAAAAGTCTCTGAAACGTCAAGCTGGTTCAAGTTTTGATTTGGATGATTTAAATAATATCCAGTCCCAAAATAAAACAGTGAGTCAGATTTCAGTTCTGACCACTTCTCTGCTCTTATACCAACCTGTTCCAAATAAAACGATGTTGATTTTGACGTCGTTCTTCAGATTCTTTAAAACCTGCAGGGCGATTTTCTGGGCCAGCTGGAACGATTCTCCCTTCATGGACTCAGACGTGTCCAGCAAAAGAACAACTTCACTGCCTTCAGAGCTGGAGTCAAACTCAAAGCTTGGGTAGAAAACCAGCATGCAGGCCTGCAGCAGAGTAGAGGGTTAATTCACTGAGTGTGGAGTATCTCAGGGTTCAGTACAGGGACTCTTCAAAAACAGAGGGAAAGAGGGAAGGACAAACAGACCTGGCTGTCCTTGTCTGGGTGTTTCTCCACCCACATTCTGGGAAGATGAACCTCAGAGAGAGTGACAGACATCTGGAAACCATCTGACCCCATGACCTGACCCGGCAGGACACTGACTACTGCCTTACAGTCAGTCCTCTGGACGACAGAATACAAACAAAATGAGTTACATAAAAATAGAACAACTTCACTGCCTTCAGAGCTGTTACTTTGCAAGTTACTTTCCAAACATTGATTGTATAAGAAACAGGTAAACAGTAAAGATTGACCGTCAAAAAACAGGTTTAAGAGGTAAAACTCTATAAAAATACTAAATATGAAACCAGAAAAATTAACTTGTAACAATATGCAGATGATGCGATTGTGTTTATTAGAGATGGCACCTTCATTTTGACTTGATGGGTGATGCACGTCAGGCTAGAGATCTGAAATGGCATCTCTACCGACATGTCCAACGTAAAATCTCTAAAGACCAGAAAGAACAACAGTCTGTTTCTTCACATTTACTTAACCAAACAAAAAGGTTAAAGGTTAAAATAATCCAACACAATAAGAAAACAGATCAGTGATGTCATGAGTTAAAAAAAAAAAAAAAAACTAAATTCAATTATTCTCACCTCGCTGCTTCATTGGCCACACAAACCTTCTCCACAGAGACCTGATGGGTAAGAAAATACATAAAATGATCTCTGATTAAAATTATTCCTAAATTGACTAAAGAAAATGATAGTAATACCCATTCCTTTTGAGAAATAAGTCACATTTACACTTAAAATTTAAAGATCCCGCTATATGATCTTTTAGAAAAAGATAAATATCAGTAATATTTACTGTAGTACTTACTGCTGAACAAGAAAAATTAGCTTGCCAACATAGCTTTTGTCAGTGAACATGTAGCCTACATGTCTGTTACTACATGGACTTACTCTGCCAGTCACCAGAACTTTGTTATTCATACGAAGAGTTTGTACGTCCTTTACAAAGCTGTTTAAACATTGATTGTATTAGGGTAAACGCCTTTGTGTTCACAAGGCAGTGAACTATGACAGCAGCCATTTTTTAGACATACGTTGCTCTTGCACTTTGGTCAAAGGGTCAATATGTTTTCTTTTTGATCTCAAAGCCACAGTTTTGCTATGCTTCGCGCTACGCTTGCCTACCAAGATGGCGGTTTAGTGGCAGAACCACTTCCGGTTCAGACTTGTGGAAACGATGTATTCTAGATAAGCGCAACAACACATCATTCTATTAAGTTTTGTACTTTGTTGCCACAAAATGGCAACTATTTTGAAAGAAATTTCCTCTAAAATGTTTCTAAACACCCACCAAATATTGGCCCCACCTCCGAGTACAGGCTCCGGCCCCTACCTGTGTGGTCTGGTTGAGCGCAGCGCTTTCCTGCCACGGAGCCACGCTGCCCGGCAGGGAGAACAGGATGCTCCCATCTCTGACCACCAGCTCTGACACAAAGGTCACCTTAATGAGGACGGTGGCGCCGGGCGGCAGGTTGCCCACGCTGATGGTGAACACATCCTGCAGAGAGGAACCAATCAGAAGCTGGAATACTTTCCTGAAACCATCAGGATGTTGCCGGACGTACAGGAGCGTCCTGGTCCATGAGGTACGCTCCGTGGCCTTTCGCTATCGCCTGTTTGTACTCCTTACGAGCCGTCTCCTTCTCCTTCACCTGAGAACAAAAACGCAGCAGAACGGTCATATTAAAAAGCAACCCGGGCTTCCACTGCACCTCCATGCTACGTCGCATGGATGCAGTAATTGATGCAAAAGAGCCCCAACCTTCTTTGGGATTATTTTTTTTTTTGGGGGTTTCAATAAGAGCTGCAAATAACTATTTTTTTGGTATACCGACGGTTAATTGGGGAAAAACAATTGGCCCTTTCTGCAGATTTTCCATTTAACAACTTCAGCCTTTTTTGTACAAAATTTGAAATATGTTAAATGTGAAAAAATAATAATAACAATAATAATTCAATTCCGTTTTTGAATAAGTAAAACATTTTCCTTCTCAAAGTTAAGTAACGGCATTCCTTTAGTGAACGCTTGACCATTTGTAGCAAATAAAGGGATCTGGTTATATCCCCTACTGCAACATCTTTCTAACAATATGGCCAGAAAAAGATTTAAAGAGGAGCGGCAAAAGCAAATGAGGTGGATTAGCCATGCCTGTCAAAATAACTTATGGAATAACTTGTAAATAAAATGTTTTTTAGCCTGAAATGAATCAATTAATGAACATATAAGACCAAATTGATTTTAGAGAAAAGTAAAAAACAGACAACACTGTGGGTTAAACTATGTCAGTGCTGTTGTTTTCTAAATGAGGTTGTATTTTGTTTTGTGAAATATTCAGCTTCAGATTACCTCTCCCACCACGTGTTTCCCATTGATGAAAGCTTCAAATCCGCACACGGCAGCCGAGTCGTCCAGCGGGAAGACGTACTTCGCCTCAATGGGCACTGAGCTCTGATTGGTGTATTTCTGGAAGATGATGACCTGACAGAGGAAAAAGCCTGAATCAGAACCAGAATCAGGATTAGTGCAACACCAAGACGATCCAGGGGATTCCCTTTCCAACCTGGGAGAGCAGATCCATCAGTTTGCATTTCACATGGACGGCCTGCAGGGGGAGCTGCTGGCCTGAACTGTCCAACAGACCAGCTTTAACGTCCTCCAGAGGGTTCTTCACGTTTTCTAGATCTTCTTCCACATAATCTGAAGTCAGATCTGCAGAAGAGTTGCTTGTTACTTTCAAACACATTAGATGGGAATATATTTGAAAGTAGAAACCACACTGAAGCTTTTTATTTTATTATTGAAACCTAGTTTATGAAATCACTAGATTTCATTTTTAATTAAATTTTTTTTCCCAGAAGCTGGATGGATTGCTAATTATCTCAGGTCAATGTTTCCTAAAAACCCACAGCAAAAATACACTAAGACATATTTATTACTTAATTCTTTATAGATACATGGTTACTGTGACATAAACTTAAATCAGGGGTGTCCAAAGTGCGGCGCAGGTGCCTTCTGTGGCTCTGAATAGTTTTGAGTGGTTTCTCTACCAATATTCTTGTAGAGTAGCAACAAAAGTACGTCGTCATGGCGACCTAATGTCAGGTATCTGCAGCTCACCTGGGTTCTTGGCAGGCTCAATGGGTTCTGCTGTCAGGTTGATATCCGGACTGAAGTCCTTCTGCTCGTCTCCTTCCACTCTGAACTGAACTACATATTTCATCTTCACTTGGTCAAGAGAGAAAACCACATACTCATCATCCTGCAGTGCAGACAGAAAACAGAAATCAGTTTCCTTAGTGCGCAGCAGAACTTTAACATGCTGAACAAGCGATGGATATGCAGCTTCTGTTCCCACCTCAAAATCAGATGTAGTTTTTTTGGTTTGTCTGACTCCATGAACACTGTGGTAGCCCTGAGGAGCCTCAGTCAGAGTCTGGTCTCTCTTATAGAGGTTCTTACAAACTCCCAGAGCCACATCACAGACTAGCAGGAAGCGCGATCCGTCTGTTTCACTGGGGTGGGCGTACCTCAGACTGGTTCTGAGAACACAGAGAGAGCCCAGAGCGCAGCAGGCCAACCAGAACATCTTAAACTGTTCTAACGTCATTTTCACACCAATAAACATACAAGATGGATGAAGTTTGTTTACAAACCAACCTCACAGCATCACCGAAGTAAATCCCGCTGCCAAGGTTCCCGATGTCCGTTCTCGTAATCCCATGATGCTCCACTCCCACATGGGGAAGCAGCAGACCTCTGAGGAGGGAGATACAGGGTCAAACTCGTGTTTTCACACTTAAATGAAACAAACGATGTTAAAGGTAACATGGTTTGTTGACTTTTACTTAACATTAGTTCTGCTAAAGCTCTAAACCATCACTGGACTTACTGGAAGCGAATGCTAAAGCGCTACACCAACCTCGTATATGGTGGAAACTAATGCCAAATCATAAACGTAAAACGCAATAAATAAATACAAAATAAATTATTTATATATATATATATAATTAATTTTTGGCCCCCTAAAATCTTTACTGTCCTGGTCAGGCCACTCTTATGAAATTTTCTGGTCACCTGGACATAATTCCTACAAAGTTGCTGGGGCTGGACGCATGGAGGAGGGGCTTAACGTTCCCGATCTCGCTCTGAAACGTTTCAAGCTCCACCGCCCTGCTGACGCACATGATCTGCTGGATCTGCACCGGCCTGAAAACACACAGAGATATTTGCCGTTTTATTTCCGGAAAGGTTTATGTTGAGGATCTGTAGGTTTTTTTCATTATTAATTTGACAACAGACCTGTCAGCCAGCAGGGCGGCGACGTTCTGAAACACTGAGCTGCTGCGGGGAATGGCTTCGATGTGGCAGCGAAGAGCGCGGTACTTCCCCACGGAGGACGGCTTCGGGTCGTTCATGGTCATCTCGCTCACATTCAGAACATCTCGGATTAACTGGAGGAAAATCAATCAATCAAGTTAGCCAAGCACTGGGGACCACCAGGGGACGCTAGCTACAAGGTTGGAGGAAAGAGGAGAAAAGAAATTAGCAACAATAAATATTAAATAAGTCACAATAAGAAATAAATTACCGTATTTTGCGGAATATAGAAGCGCACCAAACTATAAGCTGCAGCTACAAATTAAAAAAAACAAACAAACTGGAAATGTACATAAGCCGCTGGTATCTCCACTGGTCTTGGTTTTCCACAAGGACACTGCTAATAAATCCAGCAGATTTATTATGACGCAGCCCTCCGTCTTCAAAGCCAAACCATAGTTTCATTCATGCCGAGTTTACGTGCAGTGGCTCCATTTCCCTCCTGTACTGCCAGATCAATACTCAAATTTCTCGGTCCTACTTGCTGCTAGCATGAGCTTGTTCTAAATGAAAATTTGCCCTTTTTTCTTTGATTTCCATTTTTGACTTTCAATGATTCACTTCCTGCTAAAGTTAATAATAAAAATTAATAATAATTCAAGAATGTGTTCTTGCGTTATTTAAAAAACGGCATAATAATGCCGTTTTCAAAATTGAATAAACTGCCCAATATTTTTGGACAATTTATCGTCCAACAAGATGTGTTATCATGACAGGCCTAATAATAAATATTTAATATTTCTTATAATAAAAAGAGGGGACTGTGGGGAACAATTTTATTTTTTATTCCACCATAGTTGCCCTTAGTCACTGATTCAGCATCTTAGAGTGCCTTGAAAAGCGCTTTATAAATGGTTATAAAGGTAATGTATTATGGCACAAACATCATATTAATAATGTCATAGCATATTATCTGATAATAAAACTGTCCACTACAGAACTCAAGGCCAACTAAACCAGAAGACAGTTTAGTCTAAACATTTGTTTAGACTAAATGAATGTAATAACTATTGAATAGTAAGAAAAACACATTGTAATGTTGATGTGTCTTTACATATTTTGTAGCATATCCAGCCAGAAGCTAATGCTAATCAAAGTGTTAGGGAATCTCTCGTGTAAAAATCCCACCATAAAGCTGCATGTTGGTGTTACCTGACAGAGGTCCAGCTTCTGAGACAGAAACCTGGCTGTAGGTGACTGAGGTCTGGGCTCCCGGTGAGGCAGCAGGGTGAAAACCTCGTCCAGGAGGGACGACGCCTCATCCTCGTTTCCCTCCTTCAGTTTCCTCTGAGCCTGAAGCAGAAGGCCTTCAGCTCTGCTCACCTGAAACAGCAACAGCTTCATCAGGACGGAGCCTCGGATCTGACCCTGATCCGACTGCAGATCGGTGCAAACCCACATCGTTCAGGCTGAGTCTGGAGATGGGAACTCTGAGGATGTTTCCAAGGCAACCGAGAGCTTCGGTCCACAACAGCTCCACAAACGCCGCCACGTCAGGGGACAACTCACCAGAGTTCAGCTTCTCCTCCAGCAGCAGCTGAAGGTCATTCAGAGAGAAGATCAGAAACATCAAGGTCAGCAGGTGATTAAAGGTGACCTACTTGAACAGGTTAGGATCATACAAAACATGTTCATTACACTTTAATGTGCAAAATAATTCTTTGATAATGAGATTGTTTTAGGGCCTCCTGTCACTTTACATCCAAATAATTTGCTGCTGACTACGTCCCCCAACCCAACATTTACACTCAGACAGGAAAATGGCTGCAAACAGATGTACAATTATTCAATCATACATCTTTGAAAAGCAGAAGCAGAGCCTCCTAAACAACCAACAAGAATGCAGCAATAGTTTCTGGATGGTAAATCAACAACCAAATTCTTGTCTTTTCCAGCAGCCATTGTACAATGCACACCGCAATGAAACCAGCTGACCAAATGTGCTGGAGCTCCTCTTGGGTTACTAGGTGACTTGTGGAACTCTGCTGGGGTTGCTAGGTAACAGGCAGTGACTGCTGATTTGTGACTATATAGGCAGAAGGTTTTTGAAATGGCTCATTTTCCAGACACAAGAAACTTGGGTTTCTTGTGTCATTGCCAAAAACTCATTGCCAAATAACTGTTTTTTTAACTCTTAGAAGCAGTTTAGACCCAAGTGCAAGAGCAAAAATTTGTAAAATGTGAATTTTGCACAATGTTGTACAATTTGGTTAATACTGCTGTTATGACTGATAACCAATTTAAATGATGTGTCATGGCTGTTTGAAAAAGCAGGGAGAGGAGGCACTAAATGTTGTTCGGCTGTATGATGCCACGTGTGGTGCAGTGTGTATCAGACCTGCTCCAGGGGGGCGGAGCCCAGGTGTGGCGCCTCAGCAGGTAAGCTGCTCATCCTCTGCAGCTCAGAGCGCTCCAGTTCTTCACTCAGCGCCTTGTAAACGTCCACAGCTTCTTCTGAGGTGGACAGGAACACCAGCTGATCCATCACAGCTGCCTTCTGTTGGAAAAACCATTTAAGACCATTTTATTCCAAGATGATTTTAAGGAAAATCCAGGAGACAAAAAGCAGAAAGATTTAAGGAATAAGTCAGGGACTTCTGATCTGATTCAGTTTTTGCTAAAGACACCAAATATTTGGATTATTATGCATCTATTGTACTGGAACACTGAACTGAAAAATGCAGAATTAGATTAAAAAAGCCATTACCTTCTCCAAATGTCAAATTCCTTTGTTTTAAAATCCTACTGAAAATATCAGTAGGACTTTTTTTTTTTTTTGCACACATGAGCCCTGACAGTATGATGAAGAATTAGGGTCATAAGAACAAATAAAAAAAATACTATATTAAGAATAAAGCCATAGAATTACAAAAAGCAAGTCAAACATAATAAGAAAATAACGTTATACAAGAAAGTCAAAATATTTCAAGAATTATTCATAGTAATACCAGAATAAAGTCATATTTTTAGAATAAAGTTACGGTATTACAAGATTAAAGTCATAGTATTATCACTTTATGGTGGTAATTTTATGACTTTGTCTTAATTTTATTTATTATTTTCTTAGTATGGCCCCAATACTCTGTCGTACTGACGGAGCAGGGCTCATGTTTTACTGCCCGTCTGATGTCTTAATTGTTTCATACATAGACATTAATCTTTATGGTTTCATACCTTCGACGCCACGTCGTCCTTCCGGTATCTGGCCACACGGTAGCGCCGTCCCTGCTCCCCTTTGGCGCTCTGCAGCTCCAACACGCAAAACCTGCTGCCGTTCTCCTGCAGACAAACCTCCATCAGTACGAATCCCAGCATCAAAACAGAAATGGAGGATAAAACTTTTCCCTCACCTGTCCGAAAACGGAGTACTTCGCCACGTGGAAATCATCGGGGAACGTCGGGAGAGCAGAGACCGACTCCTTGTAGATTCTGGGTAAATTAATGAGTTGAGGGTTAAATTACAACTTTAATTTCTTGCTAATTATTTACTAGAAACTATGGGTGACCAACTCCAGCCTCAATATCGATAGTTTGATCTGCAGTATCTCTAATAAGAGAGCTCCCGTCGCCCTGTGTGGAGGAAGTTTCCGGAGAAGACATGATCAACGTTAGCTCCGCCCACTAGCTAACGACGGTTAACGCTCGTGAAATTAGAGATATTTCAGACCAAAGTAGAGATATAGAAGCAGAAGAGTCATTTTTCCTCACCTAGATATGTGGTAAATAAATTGAAACAATTAAATTATACCATCGAAGCTATTTTTTGCACTTTCCGGCGAAAATGTTGACTTTAGAATCATAGCTAACTGAATGTTTCAAGCAGCCAATCAGACTTCAGGGTTTCTATATGAATCGCTTTACTTCCGCCAACTGAGTAAGATGGCGCAGGTTTACAATTTCATTTAAAGAACATAAAAAAATTATTAAATCATAAGACAACTATGAAAACACTTATTTAAGGGACATATAATCAATTCTATATTTAATAATTTTTTTCCAGTAAAAAAATAAACTGATTCATTAAAATAATAATTTCATTAGTTATGTAGTCATTATAATTTCACTCTCCAAATCCCCTTTAGCCATTATTGTAGCTTTTAACCTAAATCTCCCCTGTGAAAGTCAGATAAAAAGACTTAAACTCAGATTAAGCCTGAAGTTTGGATGATGATGATGATGATGATGATGATGGTCCCACCTAAACTGATTGTTTTTTTCAACAGCTGGTCCCTCTGAGGAGGTGGGACCTTTTGGAGGCTCGGCTACAACAAACAGAAACAACGTTAGACACAGAAACACATTATTATTCAAAGTCTTAACTACAATCTACACGTTTTTTAGATAAAGATTGTTTAATAAAAATGCTACAGTGACCCTCAGGTCCAAAACAACACCTGTCTTTACACTGAGGAAGAAAAAATGTAATAAAATTAAATTCCTGTCGGTCTCTAAACCTTCACTAATGATTGTACTTCTTGTAGCCCTTCTACAATATTTTTGTACATGTTTTGAGACCTTTATAAGTTAGCGGAGCTCTCTGCAGTGACTTCCAGGGAGGAGGAGGATCTGGAGATGATGAAGTGTCCATCTTGTACTCGTCCACAGACAGAAGAACGCCTCTCTCCACACTTTTATACAGATAATCCAAGCCGACCACTGGCGTCTGGTTCTTCTGGATGCTGCGCAGCCTGTTGGAGCTCAGGTTGGACAAGTCGGAGGTCACCACCAGAGAGCACTGTGGAAAATAGAGGCAAAAATGTGACCCTGAATGTCTAACTTTAAAGTAATTGGCCAATAAATCCAATTTGGTACAAATCTCTCAATAAGTATTGAAATGGATATCATAAAAATAGATATTTTTTATCTCAGCATGCCAAACTGCAGTGTTAATTTTAAATCATAAATATGTTAACATTCTAATTTTATTACATATTTTTGAAAACCACAACTGAGAGCCAAGATAAAGGCTATGAAACGGGTCAAGAAACCAGCTACTAAGGGTACAGTCAAACGCTACTAAGTGTAAAGTTGCAGCTTCTAAATGTGAAGCTAACAGCTACTAAGTATAAACCTTAAAGCTACTAGATGTTTAAGAGATGTATCAAGAGTAAAACTCACAAATACTAAGAGCAAAGCCAACAGATACTAACTGTAAAGCTAACAGCCACCAGGAGTGTAGCTAACTGTAAAGCTAACAGCTACTAGGTGTAAACCTGCTAAAGGTGAAGCTAACAGCTCCTAGGTAAGGTAAAGCTAATAGCTACTAAATGTAAAGCTAATAGCTACTAGTATCAGTCATCAATCCAGATGTTGTCATCCTATTAGCTACTAAATTTAACTCTAATAGTTAAGCAGAGTATGCAATTTAAAGTCAAGATAGCACAAGCTAGCAGTTACTAAAGCTATTATATATTTGAGCTACTTAAGCTAACCACTTTTCAGAGTCTGGTTTATTACCTATAAATCTTTTATTATCTGGTTTATTAACGATGTTAAAGTTTGTCATTAATAGTTTACCAAAACGCTCAGGTAAAAATCGATCTTCCCACCTGTTTGTTGACTATGAAAGAAATGCTGCCTCCATTCAACGTCACTATTGATTTCAGCTTCTTCTTCTCCTTGAATGGCAAATTTTTGAGCTCCAGAAGAACTGAGCAGTTGTCAAACACACCCATGCTGCCTGAAGAGAGAAAAACAAACAATAGTTAAAATCAAACAAGAAACAGATCTCCAACTTTTCCAGTCCTCTAATCGTAGACTCAGGCAGTCCAGACTCACCTGCCCTTCACAAACCATATCAGCTTCCTAAATAGTAAAACTAGAAGACAATGCCTGTAAATCCTCCATAGAAAAGAGTGGACAATATGGACTGAACTAAACAAATTAACTAAGCTAAATCCCAAAAATGCAGACTGTTTTTTTTTTTTTTTGTTTTTTTTTACATAAAACATTGAAACAAAAATTATGTTATGACAAAATTCTTGTCATAAGAAATTTATAAAGATAATTGATAAACCATACGATAAATCCCAAAACGGAAAAAGAATTAAACTATAATCAATAACCCCCAAAAGTCACAGCAAACCTTTTTTTTTTAAACTGACGTGTTTCCATTAAGCTAGTTCATTTTGTAAATGCCAAATTGCAGTTATATGCTTCATCTGCATCAAGCAACTGAGCTGTGCAAGCCAAATTTGTATTGTTTTGAATTGTAGTTGGGGGCCGCAAAAAAACAGTGTAAAGGCCACCAAAGGTCCCCGGGCCGCACTGTGGACACCCCTCCACTAATCAAAATTCAACATAATTGGATTCAACATAATTGCGTTTTTATTGGTTCATGATAAACACCAGAAAATTGTTTAACCTTATAGGGAAACAAAACAGCTCAACTAGTGTTAAACTAAACATTTAAAGGTCATAATAAATAAACATCTGATACAATCTGATCTTTTCTACACTAACCCTCCTGTTGTAAATAAACACGGAAGTGAAGCTGCAACACCTTATCCTCTCCTGTAAAACACGTACATCTGCAAACAAATGCGAAAAATTACGGAAATAAAACCGATTTTCTTCGCTATATCTGCAGGTTATTGATAAAATGCTAAAGAGTTTTTAATCTTAAAGTGGAACGACTTAAAGTTTCCCACGGCGACATAAACAACTAAAACACATTTATTTAATCTTAGCTGACATTAAAGCTCAGAGGAAAACACATTTATTTAATATTAGCTAACATTAAAGCTCAGAGGATGAGTCTTTGAGTTGAGTTATTTACCTGACTTCACGAAAGAATCAAGAAAAGTTATTTCTGGAGAAATTTCTGCTCGTTGTTTGGAAAGGCGACAAACGGCAGCGACACAGATGGGAACATCCGGTTGTAAAGACTTCAAAAATAAAAGCCCCGAAGAAAAGGACAATTTAAAAACCGAAATCTCAGCTCAACTGAAAAAAAGGAACAAACAAACAAAAAAAACTTGGGGCCTTCCTTACCAACAAAAAGCAGAAATACATATAAAGACAAGGTTTTAATTATTTTTACTCAAAAAATAAGCAAAACTACTTTATTTTCATTTTAAAACTGAACAATTCATATTTCATACCACTCATGAATCATGGTTGAGGGCTGCATAAATACATTTTGATGGGCTGCAAATGGCCCCTGGACCGCACTTTGAACACCACTGCTGTTAATTTTGTTCAGAACCGCCCGGAAGTTGCATAATTAGCCCAGATTTTACCTTTAAATTAATTTAGATTTACTTACAAACCATTGTTTTTATCTGTAATGGTCTAGATTCGAACATTTTCTTTAAAAAGCCAAATAAACTGAGTAAAAGTATTAAGATTTATTAACCTCTATTTTTTTTATTTCTAGTAAATCACTAAAAAAATAACAAAAAGCACTTAGCTGGTTGTTGAAACAAACATTTGCTGCTTTGTTTTTTTATATGGCTTTGTTTTTACCGTTAAAATAAAAACGTGTAAATGAAAACTCGACTGCCCTGACAGGAAGTGATCTCACCATCGCTTAATGTAACTTTACAGGTAAACAGCTGATTTCCTGCTTTGGAGCAGGATTTCCAGTTACTGACGTGAAGCTGGAGCTCCATGCTGCCCCCTGTGGAAGAGAAGAGCAAGTACACACAGCTGATATTTTGTAATCAGTAATAATCAGACGGAAATTACTTTTTTATTTTATCCTTTTACTTTTTTACATTAATCTGTTTTCATTTTTACTTTGTGTTCAGCCTGCATCTTTAGATTGTAAATCAGTGGGATGTATTTGGCAAAACATTTAAACAAAGATCGATTAAAAATGTACCATATTTATAAAAAAAGCAAAATAAAACAGAGAACAAGGTGTTAATTTTTCAGAATAACCCTTTAATGACCGGCCTTTTCTTATGGACACTGACTCTTCTGCTTCTTTTTCATTAAAAAGGTACAGGAATAATAAAAACTCAAATATATCCAGTTTAAAAAACAATACAGGAAGTACAAGATCATTAAAAAACAAAAACACATTTCTATCGTACCCCTGAAAGAGAACAGATTAATGCTGTTACCTTAGCAATCACTGGATCCCTTGATTTAAATAAAAATAAAAACTAAAGTCTCTACAGCAGCAGGCAGATGCTTTGTCAATACAAAAATCTAAATATTTACATGTTAATAAATAAAATTAACATAACTAAAACAACAGAAACTGAAAAAAATAAATTACATACTTTACAGCTATAATTAAAAATGTTCCAGTGGTTTCAAAGTTCATAAATTACCCCCAAAGTGACGATAAAGAGCAGCTTCCATATTTACTCAGCAGAACCACATAAATAATTTAACCTGCGAGGTTCTGGACTCATCTGTTCTTTCTGTTTCCCTTTAGGATATACAAAAATCAGCCTGAAAGTCACTCTTTACCTGCATGTAAAACACAAAAAATATCCCTTTTGATATCTAATGTCAACATGTGAGGCATTAAAATCTAATTCTCATTTTAAAAAACTATTAAAAACATGTTTTTTAAACATGTTTTTAATATAAATGTAATATAATAATAATATATGTAAATATTCAGGAGCAGGGAATATTTACAGATACAGCAGTGACAAAGTCAGATGAAAAGAGTAAAAGGTGAAGACAGCAGGACGGCTCGCCGGTTAACCCCAAAGGTTTTCTGTGCGGCCAAACTTGTAGATCAGAGAACTGCAGACAAACGCTGTTGTTGGTTATTCAGGCAACTCAGTATGGTGGCCCAGAAGGGTCAACAGAGGCCAAATACACAACAGAACAATAAAACAGAATTTATGCTAAAATAAAAGTTATGCAAAAACAGTTTTAGGAATAATGGTAAAACAGAAATCATGCTATGCTAAAATGGAGTTTATCCTGAAATGGAATTTATGCTAACGCTGAAACTATGCTAAAACAAAAGTTATGCTAAAATGAAAACTATGCTAAAACAAAAGTTGACAAACTTGTTAGTTTCTTAACTTCTGTTGTGGCTTTTGCTGTAGTTAAATCTTTTTTTTTCTTGTGTCGTAGCTTTTAATTTTGGTGACTTCTCTTTGCCACCTTAACTTCCTGCGTCTTATTTCTATCTCAGTGTTTTCTCATCTGAAACACTTCAAATGGTAACTATTTCTAGCTTCAAGATCATTAAGCAGCATCATTAAGCAGCAATGCTTAATGCAACAAAACCCAGGAGCCGCTTGACTTTACATCTGAGTTCCAGGTTTTACTCACCTGAAGAAGATGAAGGCGTTCTGAAAGAACACGGCCAGACCCGGAGCAACATCTTTCTCTGAGAAAAGGGGAACATCAAAGTTTTTAATTGTTTTCAGACCACTGACATATTATTGTTAAAAGATTGTTGAAGCCACTGGAGAGTTTGATACATCACAGTACCATCAGCATAGAAGTGGAAGTTTGACCAGAACATTTAGTATTTAAGATAAAATACGAAACCTGATGCCAGAGGAATATCTTCGGGCAAATCAAGGCCGAGATGTCCAAATATTTTCTTACATGGGTCAATACTTTTAAACTGAAAGTACATCTGAGACCTAATTTTATACTTTTTATTTGTAAAATATACAGAATGAAATATTTTTTTTTTCTTTTGATCAATTTTCTACAACCAAAGTTGTCAGATTTGACTAGATAGAAAACAATTCCGTAAATCATTAAAGATCTTGACTGAAAGTGGGTTTTTGGAGGGAATCTTTTTGCATTACTAAAAGAAAGGCATAAAATATGCAAAAAATATTAAAACAAATACTACTTGCTATAGATGCAAATTTTAATGAGATTTTATTAAAATTGTGTAAAAAATTTTTTTTTAAATTGTCCGTCTTTATCAACATTTGATCAAATTTGCGTCATTCTGGAATTGCTTTTGGGGGCCGCACAAAATCATCCCAACAGTCACAAATGGACCTCGAACCATATATTGGACACCCCTATATTGGACACCTTTCCTATATTAAGGTATAGGAAAAATCTGCTTTCACAGAGTTAATTTATAAAAAAATCTAAAAGCAAGTTCTGAAGAGTATATGCTGTCTAGTTTAAATCTTGTTTTTTAATTTACACAGAAACCTGTTTCTTTCTTAGTTTTCTGTCTGAATCAGAAGAATAAAAACAAACAAACATGGAGGAGATGGAAGGAAACCTACTTGGCATGACGTACGCTCCAAATAGGATCCAGATGGAGCCGATGAACGACCCAAACATCATCATGAATCCGATGAAGAGCCAGAGACGAGCGCCTGGAGTTCCAGAAACACATCAGGTTTAGAAGGATGCGACCAAAAACTGATGGGAGCTTTAACTACCCCAGTGATCAGAACCAGAACCCAACAGAACCAGAAGCCATCAGAACCAGGGCTCAAACTCACCTGTCCGCCCAAGGCAGCCCTCGCCGTACGCGTCTCCTCTGACCTGGCTGTTGGAAACGGCGTTAATCCTGGAACAGAGAGGAACAGCGGCGGCTATTAAAACCGGGGCGGCCATTACTGAACAGGACAGAATGTTCTGATACTGGTTTTACTGGGACTACCTGGTTTTATGTTACTGGTGAGGTCATCCAAGCATCCATCCACTCACTCGTCCATCAAAGTATGGTTTCATCCTTCCATACATCCATCCATCAAATCATGGTTCACTCCATCCATCCACTCATCCAACCATTCATTGTTTCATCCATCCATCCATCAGTTTTCCATCTGCTATTTTGTTCCTCACATGAAGAAAGCGATGGTGGAAAAAACTCCACATGTGTGGAATGAATGGTTCATCATGTCCTGAGTGGGGTACATGACTGCAGCATCGATCATGATCCACCAGCCGGTGAAGAACTGCAGAAACACAGAAACTGCTCAGAAACAGGAACCCATGAAACCAATAAACTGTTATTCAGTTTAACACCCATCGGGGTGCCACTAACCAGGGATCCAGCCACCACCGAGGCCACGGTGTTCCTCCGCTCTCCCCAGTCAAACCAGTCACACTCCGGCCAGCGGAAGTTGTCCAGGAAGCCAGCCATCATCCGCAGGGTTTTCCTCCCAGCGATCGATCCGTTTCTTTGGCTCGGTCCTACTGGACTTCCTGCAGCTCCGCCTGGAAACCGAGGCTCTGAAAATATGCATGAAGACACTGAGCGGTCTAATTAACATTCTCAATTTCTATTATTCTGTCTCTAAAACTGGAGAGCAGCTATGATAAATAAAATAAAATAATGAATTGATTATTTGACAGTTTCTCAGTAAATGACTAAAAGCATATTTCAGCCTCTAAATGAAGCAGCTCTCAGGGTTTAGTTTCATTTTACAAAAATCCTTCTTTACATTTTAGCAACAGAAAGCTCTGCTCACTTTGAAAAAACGAATTTTGACACTTAGATAAATTATTAGAGCTTTTTAATTGGATTTAAAATCAAACGTTTGGTCTGTCGGAGCGACAAATGTCTATAACCAACCCGTATTAACGTCAGAATGAGTAAATCTGCTTCATAATGTCAACATGCAGCTTAATAACCTACTACTCACCTTTATTTACCCCGATTACCCTGAATAATACTCAGATTACTTCAAATCAAATACGGATGTTCCTGCTTCTCTGGGTCATCTTCCTTTCGTTTGCATACGGGTCGAGAAACAGCCGCAAGCGACGTTTCCGCCCCCTGCTGGTCGATAGTGCAACTACAAGGGGTTTAAACAATCTCTTTCATCTCAACTGACCTGCCTAAAAAGAACTATAGTTTAATCTAGTCAAAAAGAAAATATAATCAATTACGTACAAACAAAAAGCTAAATATTACTATTAAGAAATATACTGCTAAAAAAGATAAATTAAAATGTTGCAGAATTAAAAGAACATATGTAAATATAAGGCAACTTAATATGTAATAAATAAAAATGTATAAAATAAATGAAAAAATAATGTAATAAATAGAACTAAATGAAAGAATTTAAAAAGAAACAATTCAAATAAATGACATTTCAATCTTAAACATAAATGAATAAATAAAATCACATGGATCTTGCCGATTAAAAAAAAAGAAAAAAAATGACATGTACACATACTTGCAAAACAAATAAGCAAAAACTATAACTCAATCCCAATCAGTAATTTACTGCTATCAACTTGAGCTGTCAGACTGAAGCGGCTCCTTAATCTCTCATTTTATTTAACTGTAACCTTTTAGGATTCATGTCTAACTTTTGACAATGAAATCCAGCTGGATGTAAATCCTCAAATTTACATAGGCATGAATGTGTTCACAATAAAAAAGAACCACATAAGGAGATTAAACTTCAGGATTCATTTTAATGCTTTCGCTCAGTTGAGATAAAACTCCCTTTTGATGAATAGCTCAGTGGATGTACATAAAATGGGACTCAATATTAATGAAAATCTATTCTTACACTGGAATGTTACATATATAGCTAAATAAAAACATCAGAAAACTTGATTTTTTACCCTACATTTTATTTATTTTTCTACTGACAAGTTTAAACCAAAAGAAACCATAAAGTGAAACGTAAAGATCCTGGGTTCAGTTGCAGACAAGAATACAGGTTTATTTGACTCGTTTCAGTCTGTTAGGCACCACGATGAGGCAGAAAGATAAAGTCCTGAGCAAAAAATAAAATAAAATCACAAAGATAAACACAGATTTGTACAAACGTTACTGATCCAGTGGAGAAAACAGTTCAACACATTCTGGCTGCTGGATCTGAATCCAGGTTTTCCATTGTTGAATCCAACTTTGGCAGGATAGGATGGCACGTGAGGATCCAATCCACTTCATCCCAGCAACCGCCATTTTAGTCCACTGGAAGAGGAAGTTATCAGGCTGCTAAGACTCCGGAAGAATAAACAATAAGCGACTCCCCCATTTTCCAGGAACACAGAATCACTGGGACAGATGATAATTCCCTTTTTGTTCAGACTGTAGGAAACGTTCTGGTAAAATAAAGACACAAAAGAAGGTCGAACGTCCCGAGAGTGCCCTACTTCCGGGTCGCTGCCTTTCAAATTAAAAGCATGCAGCTTTAAACTCCATAACAGGAAGCAGGAAAATCGGTGAAAGTGGAGAGATTCATGGATCCTTTTGAGGACGTTTCAGTGATTGCTCTGTTAGCGTTCACAGCTATGAGTCAAAAACATTAAAACCACCGCGTAAAAACAAAGAAGCAGTCCAGTCCGACTCACTTTGGGACATTCAGAGGAAAAAATAACTCAATTTTATAAATATAAAAACCAGGGATTTGATTAGATTCTTACTGGGATGTCTGGACTTTAACTGGTGAGGATTTCTGTTGGGATCACAGGTGGGTGGTAACTAGTCACATTTATTTGAGCAACTTTTTAGAAAAAAGGGTACAGTTTCTGGCTCCTCTACCCAAATTTGGTCCGTCTGAACAAGTGCTGATGAACCTGGGGAAGCCGCAGTCCAGCTAATCTTCAGTATTTAACAGAAATATCAACATTGAAAAGTGCAAACAGCTGCTGGTTAAGGCCTGTTTGTAACAGAACCTCCTCCATTTTCCAGACCTCAACAGTTTCACCTGCCAGGACCAAGTTAGGAGCGCTCCTCCATGAAAGGAGAAGATTTACAGATTAAATCTGTAAAGTTTTTAGTCCCAGCAGGAAGCGAAGGTCAGACTCCTCTGGACTCATATGGAATTATAACGGAAACAGCGTCGTAACGTTCCTCTGAGGGACTCACGGCCACAGGCTGGTAGTTGTGCTGCGGAAGCGGCTCTTTGAACGTCTGGAGGACAGAAGATTATGATCAGTCAGAGTGAACACGAAGAAGAAAAACCTTTTTTAAAGTTTGAATGAAACCAGATTAACTGTTACCATTTTTACCTTCAGGCAAACCAAATAAAACTCATTTAACCTGCAAATGTCACAACTATTAAAAAAAAGACAACTTATAATTTTACATAAACACCTATAATGAGAAATTTGTTGTAATTTTTAAAGAACTGTCATTTTATTTCTACTTTAAAATAGCAAAGTAAAGATAATTATAAAATTTTGCAAACAGATGATGTTTTTTTTTCTTTGAGAGAAAATTACATTAAAAAATTAAATAGAAAAGCGCATTGGCACCGGAACCAATGGTGCACCATTGGCACCGGAACCAATGGTGCACCATTGGCACCGGAACCAATGGTGCACCATTGGCATCCCCTCAGAAAGCAAAGTTCACACATTTTCCTCCCATTCACTTCTGTTCTAATGCTCCTCTGAATCTTCCCCTCACAACGGGAAACCAAAGTTCTCTTTAACCTCTCACATCTACAACATCCCACACCGTAGACACAAAGATTCACGTGTCAGGCCATCAGAGGATTCTACCACGTCTGGTTCAAGAACTTTTTCAACACAACGTAACATTTTTACAGAGTGACGGTTTGTTTGAGGCTCAAAGTGATTTTCCATCCCTTCTAGAAAAGGAGGGAATCACCATAGCAACCAGTGACCCAGCATGCAGAGTTCAGTCCAACACTAAAATGCTATTAATTTACTGTTTATGTCCTGATATTAAAAATGAAAAAGAAAAATAGATATAAAGAGCACAAATCATTCTCATAAGAAAACAAACAAACAAACAAACTGATGTCTAACTTCCTGTTTGAAAAACAAAGCGGGTTCTCACCATTGGGATCATGTACGGAGGTTGAAGGATCTCTTTGATTTTCTTGGATTTGAAGAGGTGGACGTATGCAAAAACAACTAAAAGAACGATACCCAAAAGGACGATGCAGATGACGATGATCTGCGTCTGTTTTGATCCACCTGAGGAGAAAACAGGACCTTTTAAATAAATAACACCGACCTCCATAATCATCTTCAATCATCCTGGGTTGCATCCTACATGAAATATGTGGCTTTATCCAGTTAATTTCAGTTAGTGAGCAGTTAAAATGGGGCAGAAAACAACTGGAGGGGTAAACAACAGGCTCTTACTGGAGCTAGGGATGGTTTCACACTGCATACAGCTGGCTGGACCGTATTCCTTCAAATGAAAAGCAAACTGCACCGTCACACAGTACGTCTCGCCAACTTCCAGGCCATCGATTAACACTGAGGACAAGGTGACTTTCTCATTCTGAAAACAAAAAAAGAAAAAAAAAAGCAGAGTTAATAGTTGAGTTAATGAGAATATCTGGTGATAAAACATTTCACTCTTCACCTTCGGTTGCTCTCCTTTTTTCCAAAAGTAGATCCGATGTTTCAATTTGTCTGCATGCTCCTCATGCAGATTGTGGTTTCTCTTCAGGTTGACTGTGAGGGATTCAGGCGCTGCGGTCAGAGTGAAGTTCGGAGAGCACGGATGGCCTGGAAGAGACAGGAATACTGGTTGGATTCAGTCCGTTAACGACCCGAGACTCTGGAGCTCAATCAATCTTCAGAAATTATAAACTTATCATGACATATTCATCTCGTTAGTATGGCCCGACACTGAACCTTAACAGCTCAGTTACGAAATAGATCCTTCACTTTGAGTGTTTTGAAGATTTTCACACCTCTCACATCATACAAACCACGCCGGTCTGAAGGTTAACCACAGCTAGAAGCAGACTAACTAGGTTTTCTTTTTTGATGTGTGTCAGGTTGTTGACCTTCTTGGTATCCTCCTGAATTTCTTCCAGTTCTGAACAGTAACAAAAGGTTTTGCTTTTTTTTATTACTCGTACTTGTTCAACCAGTGTTTATGTACTATTTTACATTCTTTATTTCTTCGTCTGAGTTGTGGAGTGCCTCAGGGTCGAGTCCTCAGACTCTTTTTCTTTACCATTTTGTGCATTTGATCCTAATAAAATGAGGCTAAAATCTATCATCCATGATCTTTTCTTTAAAGTTGCAGTTTGTAACTTTTATAAACAATATTTTTTAACATATTCATTGAAACTGTCACTATGTCATGACAGTGTGGAATGAGACAGATAATCTGTGAAAAAATGTAGCTCCTCTGCCTTCACCCAGGGTCAACGAAAAACGCCCAATCAGGGCCAGGAGGATAGTCTTAGTGCTGTTAATCACTCTCAGAGTGGTGTTGCTCATCCCTAAAGTTTCTTCCTGATAGCAGAGCTTGTTGTAAACTCTAAGGCTAGTTAGCATAGCCACCGATTATGTGGATAAATGGTTTTCCCTTAAAGATGAGTTGTTTTTCCTCCATTGGCATATTTTGAAGCGAGCACATGAGGTTGATTGATGGCGCTAGCACCCTCCTCTTGGCTCTGATTGGTTGTTTTTGGTCGGGAGTGGTGCATTATTTAGATGATAGTAGTAGCTCAAGGAGGAGTTGGAGGAGATCGATCTTTTCATAGATTATCTGTCTTATATTCTGCAGTCAATTTAATAAATAGGTTAAAAAAACAGTTTAATAAAAGTTCATACTGTAGCTTTAAATTTGATTTTTAAAATGCTGATTATGCTCGAAAACCCTCTGATTTGGGGGTTTTCTTTGCAGATTTGTTTGCAGAATCAAAAATCTACAAAGAAAATTCCTCGACGGTGATGAAAAAGACTCATTACCAGTTATACTAAATGCGTGATATCAAGCGGCCATGTTGATTTGGATACATTTCACCATTAACAGATAAAAGCATCCCTTGAAAACTACATTTCCATCTACTCAGGTTATGTTTAATGATCTGAAACATTTACATATGCCAAGAAGGAAAAAAATAGAGCAAATTTATTTTGTATAATTATTCCATGGAGAAAAATAAAAAGTTATAAAGGACGACTGGAAAATTCCAGGTGATCATCGTTTAACCGAACAGCAGCAAACATCTGGCTTATTACCATCTCTGCTGCAGGCCTCAACAGGCTCAGACTCAATCCCGTTTCTCCAAGCTGTAACACGATGCCGAATGCAGCTGCTGCTGCTTTCCTCCCAACTCAAATCACAGGAAGTGAAGCGCATCTCTCTGCACGTCTCTATGGGCGTCCAACCCGACTCAAAGCTGAGGACAAAAAAAAAGACCAAAAAGTTATAAAATACACCTGCGATGCATTTATGAAATATATTCAAAAAAATCTAAATATAATAATTGAGACTCTAAAATATACAACTACTTTTAATTTCCTTTAGTTCTATATGATTTAAAACTTGTATTTTATTTTATTTTGAGCTTTATTTTCTCCCCGATTTTTTAACTGTCATAACTGATCTGTTCCTGTTTCTCTTTAAGTTTTATTTAATAAAATGTATTTATTTATTTCATTCATTCAATAATATGAACAGTTCATGCAACAAAAGAAATCATGAATGAAAAGGAGCAGAAAGAAGTATAAACGTATAATGTTCACAGAAACTAAAACTAGTTATTCAACTCAGAACCTACTAAAAACATATTTCTAATACACAAAAAATTTTAAATACACATCAACCCACCACCTTATTAAATGCCATATTGCTTCATCATAATTATTTTCATTTAAAAACAGAGAGACTTACTTTGTTTAATCTCACTCTCAAAATTATTCCATAAATTGACAACTTTAATTGAAATAAATCTTTCCATCGTCGCCATTCTAAGATTTTATTCTGCCTCAAAGTTAATATAGTTTTCAATATAAATATTTTCATCCATCCATTCATCCATTTTCTTTACACCCTTGTTCCTAATGGGGCGGAGAGGGTTGCTGCTGCCTCTCTCCAGCTTCATTTCCGGCGAGAGGCTATAAACATTTTCATCCAATTTTATTTTGATTTCCACCAAAAAATAATCTGGATTTCACCTGTTCCATATTAGACCATCTCCTAATTCTACCCCAATTTATGTTAGATGTTTTCCTAAAACATATTTGGATTTTGTCCTGATTTGATTTAATCTTCATCTTATGATTTTACCCAAATCGTTTCTGAATTCCTATCCAGACTTTGTTCCTGATTTAATTGGTGTCATCCCACATTAGCAGAACTTTTCCAGCAGAACTCACTCGTGAGACTCGACTGTAAACGTCACGTCACTCGCTGTTGAGGTCCAGTTCACACTTGATTGGTCGATCACAACGTCGATCGGCTGTGGCGTCGTCACAGGATCTGAAGAAAATAAACATTGTATTGTGAAAACCATGAATAAAATATCCAGATTCTATCCCAGGTATCTCTTGGCTTCTCTGGATTTTATCCTGGCTTTTATTAATCCTTTATTTTCCTCTATTATATTAAAATGTTATCATAGATTAACCCTGATTTTAAATCTGTTTAATGCCTTACTTTATTTTGGATTTGTTGTCATTTCATCTTGGCTTTACCTGGAATATATCTTAAATGTATCCTGATTATATTCCAAAATCATCGCAGCTTCATAATCAGACATCATTCAGATTTTATCCAGCTTTGTTCTGGTAATAACTTAATCCTGAAATTATCTCTGTTTTGTTCTGCTTTTACTTTGATTTAATGAAGGATTTTTATCCTTTCTTGACCTGAATCATTTCTTAAATGTCTTCTGTTTATATCTCGACTGTTATCCAGATTTTAATCTTGTCTTTTTTCTAATTACATCATGATTTACCTGGATTTTATTTATATTTTTTCTGACAGTATCTTGATTTCAATCCTGCCTTTTACAGGAATTTTTATAATTTTATCTTTTCATATATATGGATTATACTTTAAATGCATCCTGAAAGGTAATTCTGACTTAATCTTTGCTTCACATTGATTTTTTGTTGTTATTTAATCCTGTTTTTACTCAAGGTATTTTTAAACCTTAAATATAAGGTATAATCCAGGTAAAATCTGATATTTCCCATTGGGCACCAATAAAGTATATTCTATTCTGACATTTATTCTAAATGTATACTTTTTCTGGATTTTATGCCGTCTTTGGTTTTTATTATTATTTATTATTATTATTATTATTATTTCAAAAACATTTCCAAACTGTTTGATACGCCGAAAGAAAAACCTTGTTAACTCAAGAAAAAAAAAACTGGACTTCTTTTCAGTCAACACTACAGGTAAAGTTCCGACAGGTTCCTACAAATAAAAGCTTTATAGAAGGTGAACCAGGCCTCAGAGGCCTCTTCCCTTTTTTTCAGCGGCCTCCTTGAGAAACTTCCCTTCCGAATTCGGACAGTTCTACTGACTCAACACGAACATAGGAAAAAATGTTTAATAATAAAGGCTAAAATGTTTCATGTCCGAGTTAACTGACTGAACCCGAACCGACAGAATCAGGCCGAGCTGAGGAGAGAGAAGCAAATCAGAGAAAACGAAACATTCGGGTATTTCCGTTAAACTCACCTCCTGCGGCCCAAACTAAGTAGAACAGAACCAGGACAACGAATTTCGGGCGGAAAAGATCCGTCAAAGGACATAACCGTCTCCAATGGTCCATATTTACCAACATTTCCATAAAAACATTACTCCCGTCAAAAGATCTATACGCATTACAACAGTCACCTGACCTCAACCATCGACGGGCTTCTTCTTCTTCTCCTCTTTTATTGATGTGCATTGCCGCCATCTACTGGAGCGCAGTGTGAACACCGGGATGCTAAATGTATATTACCCACACCCAAAACGAACAAACAAAAAATAAATAAGAAAATCAAAAAAATATCTCTATATATTTTTTTCTATCAACTTCGTTTTCTTAAGGTATTTCTGTACTCACTTGCGTAACTTCCGCTTCATAAACGTTTCGGATACGTCGCTGTTTTTCTAAAGAATCGTGACCAGAGTTCTGTGATATTAAGTTATATTTACCTGAGTAATTTTTTTTTTGGGAGAAAAAAAACTCTTTAGGAATATTATTTTTTTACTACGCTGCACTTCTTACTTTTACTTTATCTAGAATGAACAAGTTAGCTTTAACCAAAAGTTTATTTTGCCTTGTTTTTTATTTTTGCAATTATGTTATTTATATAAATATAAATTACAAACATTTTCACAAAACTTTATATTTTGGTCTGAGTTATGATGTACTTTGTAAATATTATATCACTGATGTTTTGAACAATACCAAATATTTTTTACACATACTTGACAAATTTATGGATGGCTACCTTTTACTATTATTTTAGTATAGTAGAGCTATTATTACTTGAGTACAGCCTCCTTTGATCATTTATGTTTAAAACATAAATAAATTTAAAAGATCAAAGTTGGACTGAATCATTTTGCAACGAAGACCCAAAGTTTTATGTCTAAATCGATCGATGTTTGGGTCCATTTCTTCCACCACATCGTTAGACAATTTAAACCTGGACTAGATTATTCTAAAATAATCTTAAATTTCAGAAAATACAATGCTTAACCAGTACAATTTTAATTTTATTTAAGAACAGATTTTTTCTTCTCAAGGGGTCGCCAAAGCGAATCATCTCTCCATTTAGTCCAATTCTCTGCAACCTCTTGCTCCATGTCCTCTCTCAGAACTTCAATAGTTCTTTTTGGTTTTCCTCTTGGCCTCCTGATGCATTTTATAGTTTAATGTAGCCAATCAATCTGCTATGCCACCATATAAAGTCTTTATTTTGAATAAAACTGCAAACTAAACCCTGAAACACAACAGTACCACAGTGAAATGGGACCATTGTAGATCATTTTAAAATTCTACCAAAAATTCATAAATTTTATATTAAAAAAAGCTTGAAAAGTCAAAAAAATTGCAACAAAAAAAAATTGATTTTGAGGTTAATTTCAGAATTTCAGAAACTTTCTACAAAAAAAAAAAAAAAAATTGAACAAACATTTGCTAAATTTTGACATCTTACAAATTTTCCTGAAAAAAAAAATGAATTTTTTCTGGTAAATGTTTGACTTTTCAAACTCAAATTTCTAAAATTGAGCTAGCAATTTAGATCATTTTTTCCCCAGCACATTTTAAGATCGTTCAAACTCAGAAATTTTCAGTATTTTTTTTAAATGTCTTAGATTGATCGCAGAATTTGAGTTATTTTTCTAAAAATTTTTTTTACTTTTCAAGCTCACAAATTTCCTTGTTTTCTTTTTCTAGGAAATTGATGGGATTAATCTAAAAATGTCCTTGTTTTTTGGCATAATTTTTTTTTTTTCCCTGTCTATCATGACACTGATAGGCCGCCGTACACCAGAGCGCAAACAGGTGGCCGAGTCAAACACTTGGACCACAATTGGTTTATTAGAAATTACAGAAGCATCTCACAGATGGACAATCTGACACAACTTCATAAAATGTTTGCCTTAAGCCAGTTTGAAGCACTGAATTCACTATATCCTGTTTCATTATTCAATCAATATTCATAATTAATGCTCATTAATAAAAGCTGCGGCACGCCAACTATGACAGTTTACAACAACAAGATGACAAAAAGTAAAAAAACAAACAAACAAAGAAAAAACATCATTCAGTTCAACATGATTTACAACATATGATGATTAAAACAGCAAAGTCAACAGTCCTTCCAGTGGAACGGCGATCCGGTCTGGAACCAGAACCAGCATATGTCACCATAAGGCGTTTTCAGTTTCTGAGCGAACAGCTCCCCCTACAGGGGAAAAACGAGCTGCTCTTCCTTCAGACCTCCATATCTACGACTCCCTCGTCTTGGACGACGGGAGAAACTTTAAACTCTGAGTTCATGCTCAGCATATTCAGCTTCTCGGAGTTGAAAAGGGGATTCACGTCTGTGAAGGTCGAGGCGACCTTGGGCTGCAGGCCTGCGGAGTTTCCTCCCGCAGAATAAACTCCAGAATCTCCGCTGCTGCTGCTGTTCTGACGGCTGTGTCTGCCGCTGCACACAGAGAAATATTCAGTTAAAACACAAACGTCGACAAATAACCAGTTACAGAGAAAAACAGGATAATTTAAGAACTTTAAAGTGACATAATGTTCACAAATGTCATGAAAACTTTAGATCTTTTAGGGAGAAAATAAAGGTAATTCATCAGTCAGTCAAAGGTCACATTGAAGGTGGAAAATGTTGTGAAATTATTTATCTGAAACTCTTTACGTCTTGCTTATTGACACCACAAAAGATCCCAGATATTTTAATTGCATCTCAGAATTATTTTAGTAATCAATTATTCAATCGATTAATCGTTTAAAAATCATCACATTCTGCAGATTTTTCATTTATCTACTTCAACCTGTTTTTTTTTTTTTTGCACAACATTAGAAATACATTAAACGATGCAAATATGCAACTAACTAATAATTTTTTTCCATCCATCCATCCATCCATTTTCTTGCACCCTTGTCCTTAGTGGGGTCGGGACTAATCATTTTTTTAAATAAGAAAATAAAATGTTAGTTCCTGAAATGCGATATTGCATATCCTTTAGTCCCTTAAACATTTGAGCATCTATAGCAAAGAATGAATCTGTAGCTTAAAAAAAACACACTGTCTACTAATATGTTGATTATTTGGGATTAATAACTGGACAGCAAAAGTTGCTTAAAGGCTGAAGAAGCAAAAATGTCACTTGAGGAGTTCTAGGTAGTTTGTTTTCATCTTAAATGTAAAATGTTCATATTTTTGAACAGTTTTAGGTTAACTGTTCCTCTGAATGTGTTATTCTTTAAGAAAATCGCCTTTTTTGGGTCTGTGATCTCCAATTAACGATTAATCAATACTTAATAGCTGATAATCATTTAAATTATCAATTAATCACGATTAATTATTTCAGCCCTAATTTAATAGGGATATTTTTAATTCCCCCTGCAGATCTCAAGAGAAAAGGAGCTAAATGAACACCAAATGACCTTCTGTCCTGATCCAGGCCAGCTGGGGGCGCTGCAGAGTCCACAGCTGGATTATTCATCAAGATGGCTGACTCTGGGCAGACAATCACAGGATCGCACAGATCCAACTCACAGTCAGAGACGATGAGGCATGGGTAGTCACCTTCATGCTGGAGGAAGAAGAAACAGGAAGAGGAGAAATAAATAAATCTGCAGTTTTAGGAAGACAATAAAATATGTCCTGCTGTGGGAAACGAAGGCTGTACCTGTTTGATGTAGGAGGGCAGCTTCTCATTAGGAAGGAAAGTTGCTTTGCACATCTGGAAACAGCGATGGCTGCCGTAGAGGAAGAGCAGCACGACCAGGAAGCAGCTCACCAGAGACAGCAGGAAGAACAGGAAGATCTTCCACCAAGGAACAACACCTGATGCGACCAACACAAACAACTTAAAGCAATCTGACTACTAACACTAAATCTTAAAGAGTATTTTTGTCTAGTTAGCTCAAATAACTTAGTAAACTTCAGCAAGATATACGAGCTTGTTTTAATAATTCCGCCATGAAAAAAATACTCATTTCACTGGCAGATTATTTCACTTACAAACATGGTAAAATGTCTTGTTATAAGTGAAATAATCAGCCAGTGGAACTAGAAGTGGGTTGCTAGGCAACGGTCTTGGTTTGGCTTGGGTTGCTAGGTAACGGCACAGTGCCAATTGAATATGAAATAAGTGACATAATCTACCAGTGGAAGTAGTACTTTTTTTTGAATCAATATTAAGGAATTATTGACTTAAAACAAGCTCCTTTATCTTGCTGAAAAGTTACTTGTAAGTTGTTTTTTATTTTTTTTATTTTGAGTGAACTAAAATATTTCCACTGAAGACTAGACCAAAAACATTTGTAAGATTTTGTGTTTTTGCAGTGTACTTCCTTCTGCGATTCATCCAGTCCTCATTTATCTTTCTGTGATGATTATTTTAGTCATTTATTATTTTGACGATTAATCAAATTAAAAAAAAAATTTGTCTTACGGAGACAATTTAAACTTCCTTATAAAACTATTTTTCGACAAAAACAAAGCAAAAATCACACAAAAACATTGTAACATGGTAAATTTGTTGTGTTTTTACTCTGCTAACATTATGACTATACTCTCGCAGTTAAAATATTTTTATAGCCATCGTGCAACTCCCCGAAACCACTTTTTGATAATATTTTCACTAATTTCCAATTTCTTCTTAGAAAAGTAAAGTGAGAAAAGATGAAAAAAAAATTGATTAAAGAAAAAATAGTGCATTTAATTCAGTTACCTTCGGTCTGGGTACAGAGAGGCTGCGTGAATGTGCTGCTTTTGTTGTAGAAGTCGTCGTGGGATCGGATCTGCACGCAGTACCGGGTCCAGGGTTCGACCTTGGACAGGGTCAGCATGGTGACATCGGTGGTCATCGTCATCGGTGTCGAACCCTGAAAATCACACCGCAAATTAATTCACAAAGGCAGAACATGAACAGCTACAGCACGAAATGTCCCAAAAACTTAAAACAGTCACATTTAAAACAGAATCTAGAGACTTTTTTTTTTTTCTGAAGACAATGATAAACATAAAGGGGAAAATAATATCTCAATAAATGAGAATATTAACAAAAGCTTATTTTTTTGTAATTCAATTAGAAAGAAGAAACTTAACTACTTAAACCGTTTTCATGTAATATTAGAAATACATTAAAAATGCAAATAAATAATTGAATTTTTTTTTTTTAAGAAAATAAACATTGATCATTTGTAGCAACATTCCTTTAGTAAATCTGAACCAGGTGAAACTAAAACTGCACAACTTGACAAGTTTTGTCTAAAACATATTTACAGATAAATATGTAAATATGCATTTAGGTGTTTTCATCCTAAATGCAAAATGTTTGTATTTTTTGTTCAGTTTTGACTTAATTACTGCCCTCGATATGTTATTTTAATCAGTTACTAAATTATGACAATTATTTCAATAATCGATTAATCACAATTATTGTGATTAATCGTTTCAGCTCTAGTATCTGCAGTGTGGCAGGAGTGCTCGTAAAGGCCAATATCATCAGGGAATATTATTTATATGCGGGTCTGAACTTGTTTTTCGACGTGCCGTGCCACCCAGAAGTTTCAATTCTGCATACAAGAAAGAGATGCAAATCTTCTTGCAGCATTACTAAATAAACCTACACGCAGGAAGTGATTGCCCCACTTGGTGTCTGTCATTTATCATGAGATGCAGGAAGCACCTGTGCAAAGTTTCCGCAGCACGAGTGAAAAACCAACATTGTGCAGAAACAAACAGCTCAGTTGTGGGTTTTGAGTGACTGTTTTTAGACAGTGGCTGAAATTTCAGGTTTGTTCTCTGATAAATTTGGAGAACAGAGAGAAAAGTGGAGGGGAATTTAGAAAAACAGGTAGTTAACCTACCTTTCCATCTTTAGGCTGTTCCCAGTAAACAATCTCATAGTACAGCTTATTAAGTTGCTCCTTCATGGAGCCGTTGGAGCTGTTCTGAGGGTCGGTGATGAAAATATCCAGAGTGCTTCCTGAGACACCAAGCTGAACTTTAGACGGAGGTCCAATAGCAGCTGGTGGAGGAAAAACAAACACAAGATGAAGAGTTAAAAAAGAAAGCAATCTTGACTTTCTGGAGCAGAGACGACTGTGTGTTAACACTAGGACTGAGACGATTAATCGCAATTAATCGTGATTAATCGATTACTATAATAACTTTCACAAATTTCAGAATTTATTAATCATTAAGTGCAGTATACAGACTCAAAAAGGCCATTGGGTATTTAGGCCAAAACTGAACAAAAAAATAATATTTTGTATTCAAGATAAATGCTATGTTGTTGCATTTTAGTTCATAAAACCCTTGTTTTGTTTAAAAAAGGAATTGAATTATTTGTTTATTGTAATCTTATAATGCATTTATAAAAAAAAAGTTCAAGTGGTAAAATGAAATATTTTCTGAATGTGTACATTTTTAAAAATCAGATTAAATTGATTAATCGTCAGAATAACCGATTAATCGTCAGAATAACTGATTAATCGTCAGAATAATCAACCACCCTGCCAGCATGCCTAGATGGGCTCCACATGGCGGAAAGGAGGGCAGACATATGGGTCCCATATGGTTTTGTCCGCGGGTTCCACGGTGGCCCCACATGGGGTATGCCCATGTAGGGCCACAGCCTACGTGGGCCCTACATGGGCCCTAAATGGGCAAACCCATGTGGGCCCACCACCATGAAGGGCCCACGTGGGTTTGCACCGTGGAACCCGCGGACAAACTCATATGGGACCCATCAGGTCTGCCCTCCTTCCCCCCATTTGGGGCCCACCTAGGCATGCTGGCAGGGCAAGAGCTCTATCTCAGACTCTACAAACCTCATATGTAGCATGTTAAAGGTTAAAGTTCAAGCAGAATAAGATTGAACAAATGGCTCGACAACCCCCCAAAGCAAAAACTCTTCACACCAAAAACCAAGCACGGTGGTGGAGGAGTGATTATTTGAACTGTTTTTCTTACCGTCTTTATCGGGACAGAACTGTAGCGATTTCCACACTGAGTGACTTCCGTTCATGTTGGTCTGAACGCGAACTGTATAAAGGCCCAGGTAGTTCAGTCCTGACCTAGTGAGGTCACATGACCTCCCAGAGGTCTCTGCACACACTGTGGTCCACTTTGGGTTCCTCTTCTTCAGCTGGTGATTCCTGGGAAAATAATAAAAAAAAACATAAAACACTCCCTCCATTCTGAAGTTGATTTCTACCATAAAAGCTTATTGATTATTGGTACATTTGTTTTGTCATACAGGTTATGTTAGTGAACAGCTCTGAAAACACGCTTTTTACTTGAAAATTAATTACCAACAAAAGAATGCCTCTTATGGAGGACCAATCCTGTCATAATTAAAAATAAATATAGAAATAAATGACTCATTAAAATTATATCTCCAGATAGCAGCTTGACTAAATAAAATAGTGCCTTTAAATGCAATAAAATAATAAAAATGAAGAGATTTGTTTAATAAATTTTCCGGACTATAAGGCGCCATTTTCCCCATATTTTGGCTGGCTGAAGATTAAAATAAACAGGCACAAACAAAACTATTCGGTTACCAAAAAATAAGACTGGAGAAAATATATCAGCGTTTAAAAAATAAAAGAGCAGTAAAATATTTTGTAAATACATTTTAAATATATCATCACCCTCCAAAAGTTTTTTTTCCCCTCCAAATAATCTTTTGATGATTTTCTTTTTATTCTTTGGGGCAAAAAAATCAAAAGTCATATTTGGGTGGTAATAAATATGGAAGAAAAAAAAGCTTGTAATAAACAAAAGAAAAAAAATTTAAAATTCAAGAAAAAAAGTATGACTGAAAACTATCGGAATAAATAAAAAAATATGCATAAAAGCACATAAATAAAATCATATTCTGTTATGTGTAAGGCTACTTTTTGATCCTGTATCTTCTAATGAGTCATTTATTTATTCTTGTATTTATTCTAAATTATGGCAGCACCAGTCTTCCATAATTTCTGCTGTTCGTCTCTTATGCAGAGCTCTGAGGAAGGAGAAATGTGATTAATTTGTCAGGTGGGTTTGGATTAAATTTTCCAGCTCATGCTGAACATTTTAAAGCATTAAGTAGCAGCAGAAGTCCTCAGAAACACACGGTGTTATACTTTAGAGCAGATTTGAACTCTATGCAGCATTAATACTTTGAAAAAAAATTATCATAGCTTAAGTATCTTCTAGCAGAGTGGTTTCCAGTGCAACAACGTTTAGTTTTTCCCTTCATCAGATATATCAGGTTTATATTTTTATTGGAGATGTAAATGATTTACCCGGCGTACTGCACAGTGAAGGTGGCGGAGTCGGATCCGGCAGCGCTCTGGTCCCAGTCCCAGGTCAGAGTGTAGTTGGTGTTTAAGGTCAACATGAAGAGGTCATGAGGAGGGGTCAGCTCTGCTTCAGCTGCAACCGAAACAAATTAATCTGAATAAGATGATGAGTTGTCATGTATTTGAAATGTTTGAAACAGTTTTCTAAGTTGAATAGCCAATTTTTTTTTCAATGTAAATAAGTGTTTATAGGTTTATTCTTCTTTTTGGTGCTTTTGATTCTTTTAGTTGGTACATGAACTATTCATAGTTACATGAACTATGTAACTACTCATAGTTCATAGTATGAAATAAAAAATAAAATGAAATTAAATTAGATTATTTGCTGGACTTAAACATTCTGTCTAGCAACTCCAGAAACACTAAAATACTACGAACTCCAGCTAATCTTCAGTATTTGTAGATTTTCTGTGGAATGTAAATTATTTTCTTTTGTTTCCCTATAGTTGAAATAGCTGGGGAAAAATGTAGTTTAGGAAGCTGAAATAATGAGATGTATTGCTCCTTTACACACTATTGGCTGAAGCAGCTGCATTTACTTTCCTTTGTGCTAATTGGTTGAAGCCAGAACAGTGGAAATAATAAACATCTATCAATCAATCAAATTTTATTTGTATAGCTCATTTCAGCAGCAAGGCATTTCAAGGCAAGCTTGTCACAATAATTAAAAAACAGCTTGATAAATTAAGAAGTAAAACCAGTTGATCAAACATACTGAAACTCAGTTTGGGTTGCTAGGTGACAAGATGGGCTAGCCTGGGGTTGCTAAGCAACGGGTGGGGTTTCCAGGTAATGGGAGGGGTTTCTAGGTAATGGGCAGTGGCTGCTGATTTGTGATGTTACTGTTGTAAGTTTGTTTTTAAACAGTAATTTATTGTCAGTAAATGTCTGGATGTTTTTCTAAGTGCTTGCGCTGTATTAAGAAGCAGTAGACAACCAACCTGAAGTACAAAAACGTCCAAAATGTGATTTTTAAAAGGCGCTTTTTTGTTAAAATTGCATCTTTATTCTGCTATAATTATTACTACCTTCTCATAATTAAACAAGAATTATTGTTTAGCCTCTGTTGTACAATTCAGAGACGGGATGAGTGAATTTAAAGTCACTATTTGAAACCGTTTTCTTTTTCTTTTGTAATTTATTTTTTAGAAGAAAAAAAAAAGCTACAAAAAAAAGATTAAGATCTGAAAAAAAGGATCACATTTAATTTTTATTACATATGTCCCAGCCCTAAGTTGTTTATGCAGTTATCCACCTCCATCATTAAATCAATAACCGTGCTCGCCACAAACCCTTATTACCCTGCAGGGAAAGTTATGCATCATCACTTAAACATCTGAACACTTTGAAGACACTTAAGATCGTTTAAATGTTTGCTAAAGCACTTCAGACTCTCTGGATGCTTCAAATAATCTGATCTAAAGGTCACAAAACGGGTCCGGATGCCCTAAAACCTCATTTCTATCATGTTACTTCCCTACCATGTTGTTACTGTAGAGCTGAGCAGCAGGAGACGTTTTGCTTTCACCCAGATGTTGATGACAAACCGTTCTGGACTCTTGTTCTGTGTAAAATTATTCTGGGATGTTATTTTTTTTAGTCATAAAAAAGCCTGACATCCCTGAAAGGTTGAACGCCTTTCTATGATTTAGAAGCTGAAACCTCGGCAGCAGTCATGTGAGGAACTGACTCATTCTGAAACACATTGCACAATCTCACGTACAAACCAAACCCTGAAGGAGTCCGTCGGCACGACAACAAGCAGAGACTCATATTATAAAAGCACTTCCTGTTTTTGTTCTGTCTCGCAGAGGACCTGCAACAACCATGGCACAATGTATTTCAATGTATTACAGATTAGCTGTAAAACCACCTGACCAGCTAATCTGTGGAGGAACTTGTTCCTCTTTCTTCAGTAACATCCAAAGATTTGAGAGAAGATGGACAAGAAGAAGTCCTCACTTCCTTTATTCTGTTTCATCCTTCTATTATTCATAATATTTTTTGTTGAATTTGAGTTTGTTAGCTCACGCCTCTCTAAGCTTGTAGGAGTTTCTCTGTGGTGCGAGTTCCTCGTTCAGGAAAAGCATTGTGAGAAAAACCTGCTGCTGTTCTCGGATTTGAAGCGTCTCGGGTTTTTCTTTAGTTCCAGTCATTGTTTCTGGGAAAATATTCAATTTTCAGGGCGTTCAATGAGCTGAAACTCGGTTGCAGGAACGTTTAGAGTTATTCCAATGAAATCTTGGCTCATTTATCAGGCAGTCAATGAAACAGGACGGTACAAAAATTATGAGCAATCAGCTTCCAAATAAAGATTCTTGGCCAATAACCAATGAGGAATGACAATAACAGTGACAGGAATCAAGTGAAGAACGATTGTAATGATCACAATGATAATTGGGTCATTTTCTGCTCATAACTTTTTACTTTCGGTGCGTAACCATAGCAACAAGGAGTTCCAAGAAGAGCTGAGAAAGACGCAAGTTAAAACCATCTCTTCTATTGACCAAAATGTTCAAGGATCTTATCCCCTTCTCCATCATCTCTTTAATCATGATAATTAGGTCTTCTGCTCTTGCTTTTTTTTTTTTTTGCTTGTTAAAGTGTGTGACCGATGGCAACAGTGTCCCAAGAGGATTTGAAAAGAACTAGTAGGAAAAGTTAAAACGATCTCTTTCATTGACCACAATTTTCAAAAATCATATGCCCCCTACTCTAGCATCTCCCTAACCATAGTCAGAATAACCATTGGGTCTTTTTCTGATGCTTTTTAATTGTCAGGCAGTTATTAAGGTGTGTAACCATGGCAACATGAAGGAGTTGACAAAGAGGCAAGTTAAAACCGTCCATGATGTTAAAGGATCGTAACTCCTATTCCAGCATCTCTCTAACAGGAATCACCATGAAATTTGCCTTTTTCTGCTCTTACTTTTTCAGTTTTGGACAGTTATTAAAGTGAGTAACCATGGCAGACATGGGAGTCCCAAGAGAATCTCGAAGCAAATTTTTCCTCTCCACAAGAAGAAATTACTAAAACTTTATCATTTTCAAATACTTCAGTATTGTTACATTCATAAAAGTCTTAAATTATTATTATACCTCCTGTAATATGGGCTTATGAATCGTACATATAGAACAATGTCTGCAAAACATGAATTCATAAAAAACGTTAATGAATAAAAAATAAAGAACTAAAAATCTCCGCCAATCTGTGTCAACATTTAATTTTTGGATAAATAAAGTACTTTGGAGTTGAATTTATATTTTTCAGAAAACGCGGCATCCTCAAGACAACAAAACACAATTCAATGCAACGTTTTGGACTATTTGAGGACAGTTTTTGTCCATAGTAGTATTCTACAGAAAGAACAGGTTTGATTTTAACAAACGTTCTGGTTTCTTAGGATATTCACACACAGATTTAAAACTAAATTGTGTCACATAATCTAACTGCTTTTATTGAAGAACAACTAAACAACTGTAGTTTGACATGAGCATTCACTTAATAAGAGTGCTCCTTTAGTTCTAATAAATTGATTTTTAGGGGTTTTATTGACCAGATAAATTTCTGCAAACATGAATAAGATGCAGAAGTCTTTTTTCAGCCAGATGATTGGCAGTGTGTAGCAGCAGTAAGGTTGGTGGGTTTGATCATATCTGACTCTGTTCTCTCTAAAACCAAATGAAAACGGATGAAACATTTCACACGTTTTGAAACTGTTCTAAACATTAGTCTAAAACTTTCCCACATGATGTTGTTATGAGATTTTCATATTTCCATTTCAGTAAAGAGTTGAAACCAGTTTAACAAGCAGCCACTTTATCAAAAGCTTCAATGCATCTGATAAACTGAGGAAGAAGATAAAATCCTCGAGGAAAATATTAAGCATTCTGAACTTTACATAACCTATTTGAAAGTTGGCTAACAGAGCATACAGTACCCTCTTTATTGCTAGAAAACAACGGTGTGGCTGTTGGGAAAAATGTGCCCTCAGTTTGCAAACAATGTTTTATTATAAGCCAAATTTGTTTATAACTGCTTGGAAAAACCCTAAAAACAACATCAAAGCTGCAACACAGTTTTTAGACTATTTCTTATAACCTTAACAGGTGAAACATAATTTTATGCTTAAATCCACTGTGTAAATAGAGTCCTATGTTTATTTCACTAGAATTACTATCAAAATAGTAAAATACTATGTTAATTTCTGCAAAATAAGCAGTACTTTACATATAAACCAGGTGTCAAAACAGAAAAAAATAACATTCAGCAATCAGCGTATGACCACTACTGGTGCTTTCATATCTTCGTTTTGTACGCAAAGTCAAACCCTTTCTTAAACATCTACATGAGGTGTATATTAACTGTTGTTATATTTTAGTATTTTCATAAATTAGAGTTAAGTAGTCAGAAAAATACAGAGAATTCCACATATAATTACGTTTAATGTTTATTCACGTCTAAAAATGTTCTTTCAATGTATTTATCAGCAATTTATGATACTAAACTTTCAAGTTGTTACATTTCCATTTAATGTGCAGACTGTGCATGTATGGCATGTGACAATACAGTAAATCAAGCAGCTAGAGGGGGAAATGGAGACATTAAAGGTGAAACCACGTGGAGACACCTTCAAGATCTGCATCACAAGAAGAAAATTACTTTTTTTAAAGAATGGGAGATACATATAAAAACACATCAGCTGCTTTGTTTTCTGATTATTAACCACAAAAATATCCACGTCATTCAAACTCCAGTTGCTTTCATTTGACAAAGAAATTCAGAGAGAGAAGAATCAAAACCACGACCTTATCTAACCTGAGATGGTTCGAGATAAACTCTCAGATCAGTTCAGAAACGTCCTTTCTAGGTCAAATTTACCAGGGCAGAAACACTTAAGTAAAATCTAATCTGCGATGATTATTGCTTATGGGTGTATCCACTGCAAGTTTACAACATAATTTGAATTATATAATGGCGAAGCAATGCGCATTTACAATCGACCTTTTACTTTTGGGTTTTGCCCAAATGATTTGTTTTTTGCTAATAATGCTTGGATAGGGGTGTGATATTAGAGTATGAACATACAAAGCAAAACAGCTCCCACTTAATATAATTACATTGGAAGAATTCAGCAGCGTCATTGAACAAAAACACTTTCTGTTTCCTTTAACATTACACGCCAGACTCCGTTTAAACCAGATCAATTTTAACCTTTAATAGATAATAAAATCACCTCCGCAAACAATAGCATAATTTAATAAAGGAAATTCAAAATAAAGCAGCTATAAATCATTCGGCTTGCTAAAATGATTATGATAAACATATACAGATGATTAAAAATAGTTATTAAGAACATCACTCGTTCCGAATGATGTTCGCAGACAAATGTTAGCATAAAAACAGACTCACCTGCGCTGCCCTTAAGGCACACAAGCAGAAGGCAGAGGCGAACCAAGGCCAACATGGTTGATATTTGACCATATAAACCTTTTATTTTTAATTCCGATCAAGTCTTCATTGTGCTGGCTCGGACGTTGTCGGCTCCGATCCGTCCTGCTCGAAGCGACGTCGAACTTTCTGACTCTTGCTGCGTTTCTTCTTTGAAGTCTCGCAGTAGACGCTCTGGTGTTTGGTTGCATCTTTCGCCCCCTACTGGTCATTATTGACATTACCATCAAAAGAGTATTCACACTTTTTCATTTGATAAAAAATAAAACTCTAATCACAACCACGCAAAGACATTGAACAAAGCTGATCTAGTCCCATTTGGGACGTGAAAAACTAAAACTATCAATAATTATTACATTTTTTATATACACATCTTATAAACACTAACATTTTGCTCAACAATTGGGACTGAAACAGAATGTTGTTTTTAAAATATTAATGTGATGTAACTTGAAAATGCAGCAGCTGCCTCTTACGGAATTGTAGATACAACCTTCCAGACAGCATATCTCAGCCACAAGAAAAGGCTAATGCATTGATCGATATCACTTAGAGAAATGTACCACAAAAAATAAATACACTTTTAATTCATTATTTGCATGATTTAATTATGCAAATTTGTGTCCTAATTTTTTAAAATAATTTTTTAATTTAAATTAAAATTCTAATTATTAATGCTGCTGATGGGCAGAAAGGATCTCTTGTAGCAGTCTGCAATGGACCTTACCAAGCTCCGCCCAGAAACGCCCCTCGAAAGTCCCACGTGGCTGCATGTCTCACAAACAAAGCCTCGCGGTGCTTAGTTTCTATGTTTAAACATGGCATTTTTTATTTCGACTGACTCTGCAGAGTATTTCTGAGTCGATTAGTTTAGCATTTCTGCCGGATTTTCGCAAAATATTACGGTACTCAGTGCTAGTGTAGCTAACACGATTAGTTTAGTAAAAAGCCTTTTCAGGTAAAATAAAAATCTTTAATGTATGTCAGATACGATACACATTGCATATTGATCTGTTCAGCTAACGTAAGACTGTGTAACAGACAGACTTCAAGGTGTAGAAGTTGTATCGGTACTGCCATTATGCTGTACTTGGCTAAAAGGTTTTCATAATGGATGTGTTTATTATTGACTTTATTTTTTCATTCACTAAACACAAAGAAAGCAAAGCAATAATACTTACACCAGCAGACACTCCTTTGTTCTTATTGATCCTATGACGATTGAGCTGCAAACGCAGTCGTGCACAAGCTTTAATCCAAGCAAGGCATTCCGTTTCAGATTTTGGAAATCTGTGAACTTTAGTTCCACGAATACGATCAGGATACCTGACATCGCCTGTACAGATACCCCACTGACGGTGGAGTACCATTCTTTTTCGAGTCCTGACGCAAAAACTTTCTGCCGGTCTGCTAGTCCACAATGTACATTAGCATGTTTTACTACTGTAGCTTGTGCTTGTGAGACGGTCACGCACGTGGGAGCTGCGCTGTGACGTAAAATGGGCATTAGCCAATGAAACGCGGCCCCTGTGGAAAGGGGGCCTTCAGTTATTCATTCATGACTGACAATCAAGCCTCCAGTCACTAGGGGGCAGCAGATTTCAAATTAATCAACATGGCTGCCTGTTCAAGCTGTAGAAGCAGGAGCCGACAAACACCGGTGTAAACAGAGCTGGCGGATGTTTTGAAGCATATCTACCTTTCTTTTGTTTTATTTTTATGTACTTTATAATTCTGTGTAATATTTTAGCATCCCGATTCAAACTCTTTTCCAGTAGCTGACAGTAAGGCACGCCAAAACGGCACTTGCTAACGTCGATAAAAGAAGTAAAGGAAAAAGAAAAAGAGGAGGGGTGACAGAGAAGTTTGACAGTGAAAGGAAAAATGGCGGCAAAGCAAGTATGACTGTCATTAAAAAAAAAAACTAGATTAAAGTCATAATATTACGAGAATAGTTATACCATTACCGGAAGAAAGTTGTAAAAATTAGTATTTTTATTGAGGAAAAAAAGTTTTGATATACTTGCAATCAGCTCAAGTTCGTGGCTCTTTTTAAATGTATTCAGTAGTTTAAACAATTGATTTAACCCTTGTGTTTACAAATAGGATCCAACCGACCCCACACCCGTAAAACTTGCATAATTTACCACAGTCCTTTACGTTTGTTAGGCAAACATACGGAAGAGGATTAGGGCCACTGGAAAAAAGAAAAAAAAATCTGAGATTAAATTCAGAATTCTGAGATTAAAATCAGAAAAAAAAAATTTCCAGTGGCCCTAATCCTCTTCCGTACATTTGCCTCAGTCCTCGCTAGCGAAAGGGTTAAAGTCAAATAATCTGATGCTGATGTGTTAAAAGATGGTGTATTTACTTATTTGAAAACCAACTATAACTCCACAAGATGCTAAGCATTTTAACGCAGACTAATGAAGAGTTGTCATAACTTTATTCTGGTTTTTAAAACAAAAACAAAACTCTTAGTCTGGCCTTAATACTTCATCGTAAGCAAGTGACTCTAGCTCGCAGAAAAAGACCAGAAAATAAACCAAGCCTACATGGCCCTTGGTATACTGTGAATGCAAAATGCAATTCACTTTTCACCTTTTCTGACAAGCTGAAATATAAGCATTATTATTGCAAATTTTGGACAAAAAAGTTAAAATAGGATTAAATATTACTAATTGATCTTATAAACTGAATTTTAAATTGTTTTGAAATCCATCCATCCATTTTCTTGCACTCTTGTCCCTTAGTGGGGTCGGGAGGGTTGCTGGTGCCCATCTCTAGCTAACGTTCCGGGCGAGAGGCGGGATACACCCTGGACAGGTCGCCAGTCTGTCGCAGGGTAACACAGAGACACACAGGACAAACAACCATGCACCCACACACTCACACCTACGGACAATTTGGAGAGGCCAATTAACCTGACAGTCATGTTTTTGGACCGTGGGAGGAAACCGGAGTACCCGGAGAAAACCCACGCATGCACAGGGAGAACATGCAAACTCCATGCAGAAAGACTGGGGCTGGGAATCGAACCCAGAACCTTCTTGCTGCAAGGCAACAGCTCTACCAACTGCGCCACTGTGCAGCCCTTGTTTTGAAATTAAAACAGTAAAATGAGCTGCAACAAATTTAAACTGTTGCAACTCTGTGAACAAATTCCAACAGTTGTAATAGAACAGAGAAATATGGGAGAATCAAACAACAAACACACGTTCTAAAGACAAATCAAGAACTGCATTTTTATCATTTCAACACATAAAAATGTTCAAACACACTTTGTAGTTCAGTTTCATCAGCACCCGATAAAAAAAGCCAGTTCAGCTTTGGTTTTGAACATCTCTGGACTGGTAAAAGTGCAAACAATTAAATTAGTAACGTTTGATTGTGAAAACGTCTTCAGTTTTACATGTTTATAAACAATTCTCCCAAAAACCTACTTCCACGTCTTCAGAAACACCGTACAGTCTGACATTTTATGTCACCACAACCCAGCTAGTTATAATACAGGTACAGTAAATAGACAGTTTGTAGGATGACGGCATATATCCGTTTACAATCACATTATTTAGAAGTCTTTGTTCAAATCAAAATCTTCCATTTTATTGAGTCTTTGTGGTCAACTGCGGTCACATCAACAAGCAGGATGTAGACAGTTATTCTCCACTGTGCCATTTAGTTGTTTGCCGTAGTAGCTCTCTTTAGTCCCTTCATGGCTGCTTTCCTCGACTGTAACGATGCTCACCGGGGCGATCTCCTCAGTGGGCTGCGTGATTAAACAAACAGAGGACTCTGGTGTAGCCAGCAGAGACTGGGGAAGCAGAAAGAAGCGTGATGTTAGATTAAATCAATCTTACATCCAAGGCAGAAATTCTGAAAGCAGATGCACCTTTTCAAAATGCAGCGGAAGAGAAACCTTTGGCCATAAGAAGTGGGAAATACTTTTCCATTTCACTATGGCCAGCGCCGTCACAGCCACTGCGATGATGACACATGTGATCACAGCTGCAACCACCGGAGAGTTGTCTGAAACAGAGACTGCGATTGGTTTGGAGAACTTTTCCACCTCTGAACATGAAAGTAGCATAAACTCCACTTTACTCAGGTTTAGGGGAAGGGATTCATCATATTGTTTATAATGCATGGTGATAAATTTCTTATGATAAAAGCTTAGATTTTTTGTTGTCATTAGTAATTCTAATTAAGGAAGTTTAACCTCCCCCCAATAAAGTCCTTACTGTCAGGATTCATACATTTATCATTTGCTCCACTGTTTGTTCAGTGACAGCGTCAATAAATGACAATCATTTAAAATAAAAAATTACACTGTGCAGTTTATTGATACATGTTACACACACACACAATCTTTATGTGATTGGTGTCCTAAATAACCATATTACAAACAGGAATGTTTCTTAACAGTATTATTTGTGTTTGTGGGGCTTTATTTGCTGTGACACACAGTCACAGTCATACGGTTGTCTAAGTAATAAATAGTTATTTTTGTCAGTTATTGTTATTGCAACAAAACTACAAAATGTTGTAATATTGTTGCAATAACAATGACAGCTACTCAGGCTGCCATTGTTAGGAATCTAAAATCTATTGAATGATTCGAAAAGATTTCTTAAATATTTTAAATATGTTTTTAACTACTTATGTCAGTTTCACATTATTAACCAGAACAGATATAGTTTTAAAAGTAATGGCAATGTCCTTATAAACATTTCTGAGAAAACGCAACTCTTAGCTATTAAAACCATGTGATTTATTTTGATGCTTTTATTTTGAAATAAAACCGGACGTTGTCTGTTAAGACAAGGCAGGAGAAGTTATTATTATTGAGACGCTGCTAACATTGGACCAGATTAGGGCTGAAAAGATTCCTCGAGTGATTCGAGTACCTCGATTATTAAAATTCCTCGAGGAAAATTGACCTGCCTCGAAGCTTCGTTAATTTATGTTTTATCATTTAGCGCTCCGTGTTTCAGCCGGAACATTATTTGCGTTGAGCGGAGCTCTGACTTCCGCCTCTGAGTTGTTGACGGAAGCTACGTGTTAGCGGCATAACGTCCAATCTTCAAGTTCGGCCCGCGGGGATTTTACTGATTGGTGATAATTCCGGGTTTTCATCGTTTTTGTGGAACCAATAAACATCCTTAAAATGACCGGCGCGATGCCGGGAGTTCGGCAGCCTTTCTGCTCCGGAGCTGCTGGTTGAACGGCGGAAAGAAGCTGAGGAGGATTTATACAGGTGAGCGTTGATGCTTACAGGGTAAGAGCAGATTTACGGACGAACCGCACAATAAACTTATATCATCTCGGTCTGAACAAACAGGAGGCGGAACATGGCTGGTAGATGAGTTTCTGAACGGAGGAGCGGTAAATATCCCGTGTTGCTCCCCCGGTCTACAAAAAAGTAACTGGTAGGGAAGCACAAATGTGGAAAAAATAGACTGATGTTGATATCCGATAGTAACACTGGTGTTATGGAAGATTTACCAATATTTTATTTCATAATTGTTTTTATCCGATTACTCGATTAATCGTAAGAAAAATCTATAGATTACTCAATTACTAAAATAATCGTTTACAACAGCCCTAGACCAGATAAAACCATCTGTCTCCTGATATCGAAGAGCTTAAAGTGTAACCAACCCCAAGTCTTCTAATAGTCTGAATTACAACAACAAACTGTTGAAACTAAATAAAAATAATAATAAAAGGAAAATCCGATGACAGAGAAGTAAGCTAACAATACTTTCAAAAAGAAAACGTCGAATGACAGATGTTAGTTTCATCCAATCAGTCGTAATACTTGAGGTATGCCAAGCTGACTTGATATGTCCACCTGTTTCCAGTTAGGGGATCAGACCAAATCTGAAACGATTCCTCGTTTCAGATTGGCCAAGCTAAGGGTTGTAGCTTGGCCACCACCCAGAAGAGGGCGCCACTAAGTTGATATACAAAGATAGCAGTGACAGAACTGGAAAGAGAAACGCTGTGGTGTGGGATGCAATATGTACTTTATGCAATTCTGTTTTGAAATATAAATACAACTGACTCAAGAAAATGTCAAAATATATCGATGTTCCTTGTTTTAAATGCAGCATATAGTGAAAAATGAAGCCCTTATGTTATGGAAAGAGGATTGAATACCTCAATACAAAAAAAAGCTCATGTTATTAAGAAAAGAGCTGCTTATCAATTAATCATTAATCAATTGATAAGATCAATCAACTTTAGATCAACTCATTGATAACTTGCGTCCCTGTTCCGTCTGTATGGACTTCCTCACTGATTACTGTCAAACACAAAGAGCGTACCGGTGTCGCCGGTCCTCTCACACAAGACGCTGCTGGACTCAATGCGGCTCCTGTTTGTGAGGTTGATTCGGACCTGTACGCAGTACTTGGTCGAGGGATCCAGATTATCTAAAACGACCCAGTCCTGTTGGACGTCGCTGTGGGTTCTCGCCTATAGGGGGTGACAGAGAGGTGGTTACGCAACATCAGACCTCAAATTGGTAGATGAGACCAGGTAATGATCAATGAAATCAATCTTCCATGGATGGATGAATAAAGAGATGGGTGGATGTACAGACTAAATGATGGATGGATGGATGGATGGATGGATGGATGGATGGATGGATGGATCAATGAAAGGACACAGATACAATTGGATGAATAGATGGATGATGGACACAGACAGGCAGATGAATTAATGGATCAATGAAGGGATCGATAGATGGATGAATGGAGATACAACTGGATGGATGGACAGACAAGCAGATTGGTTGATCAATGATGAGACGGATTGATGGACATGCTGTTGATAAGCTGCTGCTGTTTATCTAAAAATCCAGCAGGTGGCAGCAGAGGGCCATTTCTACAGAGTCTGATCAGCCAGACAAAAAGCTGTGCTACACCTTCAGCCTGTTGGTGTTGAATTCACATCCACTCAGTAATCTGATCAACATTCTGGTTTTCCATGAACCGATTAACCTGCATCCCACCTGCTCCTCCTGTCCTTCCTTCCAGTAGGTGATGTTGTAGCGGACTCTGCTGTACACATCCCTCAGAGAGGACATTTTAAACTCTGGATCCTTAATGCTGACCTCCAGAGTTTGACCGATGGGTAAGAGCGACACGCTAGGAGGACCGATGAGGGCTGTAGAGGAAGGAAAAGATCATAATTCCTTTCTGGATTGCTTGGAAACTTGCACCACCAATCGCTTTTGTTGCCAGATCTGAAACCGATGCTTAAGTGAACTTTTGGGGTATGTGCGTTAAAGACTTACTGTCTTTATCCAAAGTGATGTTTTTACTCTCCACCCAGGCTGAGGCCTCTTCTCCCAGCAGAGCTCGGACTTTCCCACTGTATGTAACATACAGTGGGAATAAAAAAAATAAAAAAAACTTCATTGTCTGTAAATATGTTTACCCAGAACGCCTAAAGTGGCTATTTAAGCCTCATCTGGTTCAAGTTCTCCCATTAAGGACCCTGTTGCTATCCAAGAACTAATCATTTAATCTAGAAAATAATCAACCGATCAGCCCTACACTGTATTGATAAAACAGAAAAGGGCTGAGCTTCTCACAGTTGATGTTAGAATTATTTATTAGATGTAGATCCATGCTTCCCTCCTAATGACCAATGTTATGTTGTTGCATTTTAGTTCATAAAATTATAGTTTTGTTTAAAAAAGGAATTGAATTATTTATCATCATCTTGTAATGTATTTATAAAAAACGTTTACGTGGTAAAATGAAAAATTTTCAGAATTTGTACATTTTTAAAAATCAGACTAAATCGAGTAATCGTCTGAATAATCAACCAAGAGCTCTATCTCAGACTCTACAAACCTCATGTTTAGTTAAAGGTTAAAGTTTAAGCAGAACAATATTCAACAAATGGCTTGACAAACCCCCAAAGCACTTTAGCAAAGACTCTTCACACCAAAAAAACCAAGCACGGTGGAGGAGTGATGATTTGAACTTTTTTTCTTACCGTCTTTATTGGGACAGAACTGTAGCGATTTCCACGCTGAGTGACTTCCGTTCAGGTTGGTCTGAACGCGGACCGTATAACAGCCCAGGTAGTACAGCCCTGACCTAGTGAGGTCACATGACCTCCCAGAGGTCTCTGCACACACTGTGGTCCACTTTGGGTTCCTCTTCTGCAGTTGGTGATTCCTGGGAAAATAATAATAAAAATAAAACAGAAAACACTCCCTCCATCCTGAAGCTGAAGAAGAACGCTTATTGGTAGGTTTGTTTTGTCGTACAGAAGGTTATGTTAATGAACAGCTCAGACTACACCCTTTTTATCAACAAAAGAATGCCTCTATGGAGGACCAATCCTGCCATAATTAAAAATATAGAAATAACATTAAAAATTATATCTCAAAATAGCAGTTTGACTAAATACATTAGTGCCTTTAAATGCAATACATTATTAAAAATGAGGAAATTTATTTCATAACATATTTTCTGGACAATAAGGTGCCATGTTTCTCATATTTTGGCCGTTTGAAGATTGAAACAAACAGGTTCAGACAAAACTATTTGGTAAACAAAAAAAACAAAAAAGGAGAAAATATATCAGTGTAAAAAAACTAAAACAGCAGTAAAATAATTTGTAAATAAATCTCAAACATATCATCACATTCCTAAACCAGTGGCCAAAGTCATTTTTTGCTGAAAGTACATTTCTTTTTGCCTAAATCATCTTTTGATTTTGACCAAAAAAATCAAAAGTTGTATTTGGGTGGTTATAAATATGGAAGAAAAAACAAACTTATAAAAAAAGAAATATAAAAATTAAGAAAAAGGTATGACTGAAAACTATCAGATTAAATAAAAAAAATGCCTAAAAGCACATAAATAAATGAAATCATATTCTGTTATGTGTTGGGCTACTTTTTGATCCTGTAATTTTTTTATGAGTCATTTATTTATTCTTGTATTTATTCTAAATTATGGCAGCACCAGTCTTCTATAATTTCTGCTGTTTGTCTCTTATGCAGAGCTCTGAGGAAGGAGAAATGTGATTAGTTAATTTAACTTGTCAGGTGGGTTTGGATTAAATTTTCCAGCTCATGCTGAACATTTTAAAGCATTAAGTAGCAGCAGAAGTCCTCAGAAAGACACGGAGTTAGATTTTATTTAGATTAGATTTGAACTCTATGCAGCATTAATACTTAGAAAAAAAATTATCATAGCTTAAGTATCTTCTAGCAGAGTGGTTTCCAGTGTAACAACGTTTAGTTTTTCCCTTCATCAGATATATCAGGTTTATATTTTTATTGGAGATGTAAATGATTTACCCGGTGTACTGCACAGTGAAGGTGGCGGAGTCGGATCCAGCAGCGCTCTGGTCCCAGTCCCAGGCCAGAGTGTAGTTGGTGTTTAAGGTCAACATGAAGAGGTCATGAGGAGGGGTCAGCTCTGCTTCAGCTGCAACCAAAACAAATTAATCTGAATAAGCTGATGAGTTGCCATGTATTTGAAATGTTTGAAACAGTTTAAGTTGAATTTTAATTTTACATTTTGTTTTCAACGTGAATAGGTGTTAATATACACATTTATGCTTATTTTTGCTCCTTTTCATTCATGATTTCTTTTAATTACATGTACTATTCTGTGAATGAAAAAAAAATTTAATTTAATTAAATTAGATCATTTGCTGGATTTAAGCATTCAGTCCAGCAACTCCAGAAACACTAAAATACTACGAACCCCAGCTATTTACTCTTCAGCATTTGTAGATTTTCCGTGGAACGTTACTCTAAATTATGTTCTTATTTCTATCTGAAATAACTGGAAAAAAAATGCAGCTTAGGAAGCTGAAATAAGATGTATTGCTACTTTACACCCTATTGGCCAACATTAGCAAAGCACCCAATGAAGCAGCTGCATTTACTTTCATTTGTGCTGATTGGCTGAACCCAGAAAAGTAGAAATAATTAACTTTTATGCTTAAGTGCCAAGTAAGCATGTCACGATAAGCAAAAAGCAGCTTGATAAATTAAGCGGTAGAACCAGTTGATCAAACTACTGAAGGTCTGCTTGGGTTGCTAGGTGATAAGCTGGGCTTGCCTGGGGTTTCTAGGTAGCGGGTGGGGTAACTAGGTAACGGGTGGGGTTTCTAGGTAGCGGGTGGGGTTGCTAGGTAATGGGCAGTACCTGCTGATTTGTGACATTACATTTGGAAGTTGTTTTTTGTTAGTTTATCAATTTTCACAGCACATTCTTTGCAGCATTCAAGCTTTATACAGCACTGTCTCCTTTAATATATAAAACCCCAACATGAATCGGAAAATAAAAATCATACACAAAATAAAATTAAAATAAAAACACACACACACACACACACACACACACACACACACAAAAGGACAAATGAAAATGCAAAAAATGTGTTCACTTTACTAAAAGGATATAGCAGTAGTTTGGTTACGATGGGGTACTCATCCTGAATGTTTCCATGTATTGTAAAAATGGCTGCCATGCCTTGACAAATTTAGCAGTCGAACCTGCCAATGTACATCTCATCTTTTCTAAATGCAAAAACCTCATGAGCTCTGCAAGCCACTGTTCATGTGTAGGAGGGGCCTCCTGTTTCCACCTCAAAAGTATAAGACGTCTTGCAATCAACGTAGCAAAAGCTACTGTATTTGTATTATTCTTGGAAAGTAAAATATTCGGAGGCATGACTCCAAAAATTGCAGTTAGAGCAGAAGGATCAAATTTAACATTGTATATTTCTGAGAGTGTATCGAATATAGATGTCCAATAGGTATTAAGTTTTGAATATCCCCAGAAAGTGTGAATAAGGGAACCCACTTCTGACCTGCATCGGTTACACAAGGGATCAGTCCCTGGATAAAACTTAGCCTTCTTTTCTTTAGAGATATGCAACCAGTGCAGGCCATTTAACTGAAGGAGCCCATGTCTAGCGCATATAGAAGAGGAGTTTACCCTGTGAAGAATAGATTGCCAGAGCTCATCTGTTAATGTAACTGCAAGATCTTTCTCCCAATGTGACTTAATAATGGAAAAAGAAGGAGATTATAGATCTAACAGTATAGAGTAGATCTATTTAATTACCCCTCCTCTTATGAATGTTTATACCTATGATTTTATCCAGAGCTGTTTCCTCAGGTAATTCAGGAAATGAGGGATATCCATTCTTAACAAAATGCTGCAGTTGCAAATAGTGGAAAAAATGTGTATGCAGGATATTAAACTGTTCCATGAGTTGTGTAAACGATACAAATGTCCCATCAATCAAAAGGTGTTTAACTTTACTTAATCCATTTCTTTTCCAAATTTTAAAAGCAGAATCAGACATAGAAGGTAGGAACATATGATTTGAGCAGATAGGAGTTTTAATTGACATAGAATGTAGCCCAAATCTTTTCCTACATTGCACCCAGATTCTCAGGTAGTTATATATAACTCTATATAACTCTTTAGAGTTATATAGAGTTATATATAACTCTATAGAGTTATAGGTACATACTTCTAAAGGGAGAGCGGAGGTCAACAAAGAAGACAGGCTAGTCTGGCCACAATTAGACGACTCAATCTGAAGCCAAGACGGGGTTTCTGTAGAAAAGTCACTGATCCAATATAGCATGTTTTGTATATTTGATACCCAGTAATAAGACTGGAAATTTGGCAAAGCCAATCCGCCCACAGACCTAGGTCTCAGCATAAAATCTTTATGTATTCTGGGGGATTTACTATTTCAAATAAATGCAGAAACCTGTTTACCTAGAGTCACAAAGAATTTCTTTGGGATATAACATGGAATGCACTGAAATAAATAAAGGAACTTGGGTAATATGTTCATTTTTATAGAATTAACACGGCCTATTAACGATAGTGGCAAATTATTCCACCTTTGAACGTCTAATTTAGCATTTTCAAGAAGTGGTACAAAGTTCTTTTTGAAGAGATCTTTATATTTGCGAGTAACTTTGACCCCAAGGTAAGTCACGTAATCTAATTTAACTTTGAAAGGAAAGTTTGTAAATTAAATCTTCCTGGCTTTAGAGTTTATACTAAGTAATTCACTGTTATGTAAATTGAATTTGTAACCCGAAACAGTGTCGAATTGTTCAAATATTGTAAGAGCATGGGGAAGAGAACACAAAGGATCCGAGACATACAGCAGGAGGTCATCAGCATATAAAGATATTTTGTGCTCCTGATCAGCTCTGTAAATACCCTTAACATTATCTTCTGCTCACAACTTAAATGCCAAAGGTTCAATTGGTTCAATTGCTAACGCAAATAAAAAAGGGGACAAAGGACACCCTTTGTCCCCTTTAGGTAACAGGTGGAGTGGACAGTGCTGTCTTGTCCCGCAGTGGAGTGGGAAGTAACAAGAATATAATGAATTTGTTCGAACAAACACCATAGGCGAGGAGTAAAGTACCTGAACCCAAGAAATTAATTTAGGGCCAAATCCAAATTGATTTGATATGTAAAACAGATGGTCCCACGTCACCCGATCAAAAGCCTTTTCAGCGTCAAGCGATAAGGCGACTTCAGAGGTTGCAGTTCACTCCGTGTGTAAATATGTTAAAAAAATCAATGCAAATTGAAAAAGCCATGTCTTCCCTTTACAAATCCTGTTTGATTGGAATAAATAACATGAGATAAACATCGTTCTAGCCTGAGAGCCAGGATTTTAGACAATATTTTTAGATCCACATTTAACAGAGAAATTGGACGATATGATGAATACTCAAGTGGATCCTTATTTGACTTCAATAATAAAGAAATAGTAGCTTGACGAAGCGTTGGGGGAAGACATTGCCAGTTAAATGATTCAACAAACATATCCCGTAACAATGGAGACAAACTATCTTTAAAGGTCTTGAAAAATTAAACTGGGTAGCCATCTGGTCCCGGAGACTTTGCATTCTGCATTGAGTTAATTGCCAATTTAATTTCTTCTACAGTAATCTGTTCCTCCAATTGATCCCTAAATGTAGAGTCTAAAGTTGGAATCACCAGCTTTTCAAAAGAAAGCATCGAACAACCCAGGCATTTTTAAAGTAAAATATTTTAAAACTCTCATTTATTTTTTGTGGATCTGTAGTGACATTCAGCATATGACCTCTACTGATCTGTATATTAATTGTTGTTATATTTTAGTATTTTTATGAATTAAGAGTTAAGCAGTCAGAAAAATACCGAGAATTCCACATATAATTACATTTAATGTTTATTCACGTCTAAAAATGTTCTTTCAATGTATTTATCAGCAATTTATGATACTAAACTTTCATGTCGTTACATTTCCATTTAATGTGCAGACAGTGTATGTGTGGCATGTGACAATATAGAAAATCAAGAAGCTAGAAAGGGGATGGAGAAATTAAGGTAAAACCACGCAGAGACACCTTCAAGATCTGCAGCACAATATGAAAATTACATTTAAAAAAAAGAATGGGATAAATATATATATATATATATATATATATATATATATATATATATATATATATATATATATATATATACACACACACACACACACACACACACAGTCCTGCTCACCATTATTGGCACCCATGAAGTTTAAGTACATATAATGGAATATCTACTGAAGGAAATTCATCAAGTGAGTGAAACAACATTTTACTGCTGATAGCTTGTGCTTGATGCAAAACAGCAAATAATAAAAAAACATTTAAAAAAAACATTATGAGGAAAACAAAGAAAAACATCATTTTTACCATGCCAATGGTATTGGCACCCTTTGCTGCAAATCAATATGAAAACCCAATTTAGCTCTCCTGTTGCAAATCACACATAAAGATCACTTGTTATGGACTGCCTCCACACATGTGACATGAATTAACCAATGAATAATCATGTTGGTGCTTTAAAAGCCACCTGTTAGTTCATCTCCACATGTGACAATGGTAAAGACAAAGGAGCTGTCTGAATACATCAGAAATGCTATAATTTGCAAGCACAAGACCTCCAAAGGGTATAAAGCCATCTCCAAAGACCTTGGTATCCCTGTTTCAACGGTGCATAATGTTATTAAGAAGTTTTCCAGACATGGAACGGTCAAGAACCTCCCTAAACGTGGGGGGAAGAGAAAAATTTATGACAGAAGTCTTCGACGGTTGGTGCGAATGGTGGAAAAAACACCATTCGCATTCCAGGTTGCCTAAAGACCAACCTGCAGCCGTCTGGTGTGATTGTTTCAACAATTACCACATGTCGTACACTAAACAAAGTGGGGCTTAATGGGCGGAGGCCAGGAAGACCCCATTGCTGAAGAAAAGACATAAAAAAGAACGTTTGATCTTCGCAAAAGAGAACCTGGACATACCTCAATCCTTGTGGGACAACGTTTTATGGACAGATGAAACAAAAGTGGAGCTTTTCGGTAAATCACACAAACAATATGTTTACAGACGGCGCAATGAAGCCTTTAAAGAAAAGAACACCATACCAACAGTCAAGCCTGGTATAGGATCCATAATGCTGTGGGGCTGCTTTGCGGCATCTGGTACTGGAGACCTTGACCGTATCACAGGCATCATAAAATCAGAAGATTATCAAGCAATTCTAGAGCGAAATGTCTTGCACTGTGTAAGGAAACTTGGTTTACGGCGAAGATCCTGGGTCCTCCAGCAAGACAACGACCCAAAGCACATCTCCAAAAGCACACAGGCCTGGTTGAAAGGGGAAAAATGGACTGTTTTAAAATGCCCAGCAATGAGTCCTGATCTCAATCCAATTGAAAATCTTTGGGTGGAGCCGAAATCTGCCATTGGAGCTTGAGCATATTGCAAAAGAAGTGTGGGAGAAAATGCCACCCGAGAAGTGCAAGAAGCTTATAGATGAATATAAGAAACGTTTGGAGGCTGTCATTGCTGCCAAAGGCTGTGCAACCAAATATTAAAGAGGGGTGTCAATATTAGTGCACATGCTGGTTTTCTGTTTTGTCCTTTGGAATTAAAATATGTATGCTGAAATGGTAATAACCTTTGTTAAATTACTTTGGACCTCAAATTGAAAGATCCTGCTGATATAAGTTTTGAACATTTCCATTTATTTCTGAAGATATTCACTCAGCTATGCAAATCATGAAGGGGTGCCAATAATGGTGAGCAGGACTGTATATAAACTAACACCATCTGCTTCGTTTTCTGATTATTAACCACAAAAATATTCACGTCGTTCAAACTCCATTTGACAAAGAAATTCAGAGAGAGAAGAATCAGAACCACGACCTTATCTAACCTGAGATGGTTCGAGATAAACTCTCAGATCAGTTCAGAAACGTCCTTACTAGGTCAAATTTACCAGGGCAGAAACACTTAAGTAAAATCTAATCTGCGATGATTATTGCTTATGGGTGTATCCACTGTTAAGTTTGAAACATAATTTGAATTATATAAAGGACAAGCAATGCGCATTTATAATTGAGCTTTTACGTTTGGGTTTAGCCCAAATGATTCGTTTTTTGCTAATAATACTTGGATACTGGTGTGATATTAGAGTATGAACATACAAAGCAAAACAGCTCCCACTTAATATAATTACATTGGAAGAATTCAGCAGCGTCATTGAACAAAAACACTTTCTGTTTCCTTTAACATTACACGCCAGACTCCGTTTAAACCAGATCAATTTTAACCTTTAACAGATAATAAAATCACCTCCGTGCAAACAATAGCAGAATTTAATAAAGGAAATTCAAAATAAAGCAGCTATCAATCATTCGGCTTGCTAAAAATGATTATGATAAACATATACAGATGATTAAAAATAGTTATTAAGAAACTTGCACTCGTTCCGAATGATGTTCGCAGACAAATGATAGCATAAAAACAGACTCACCTGCGCTGCCCTTAAGGCACACAAGCAGAAGGCAGAGGCGAACCAAGGCCAACATGGTTGATATTTGACCATATAAACCTTTTATTTTTAATCCCGATCAAGTCTTCATTGTGTTGGCTCGGACGTTGTCGGCTCCGATCCGTCCTGCTCGAAGCGACGCCGAACTTCCTTCCTGACTCTAGCTGACTCTTCCTGACTCTAAAAGAAGAAGGAAAGGAAAAAGAAGAGGAGTGACGGAGAAGTTTGACAGTGAAAGGAAAAATGGCGGCAAAGCAAGTATGACTGTCTGGACATTTAAAAAAAATACTAGAATAAAGTCATAATATTACCAGAATAGTTATACCATTACTGGAAGTAAGTTGTAAACATGAGTATTTATATTGAGGAAAAAAAGTTTTGATGTAATTGCAATCATCTCAAGTTCGTGGCTTTTTATATGTATTCAGTAATTTAAACAATTGATTTAACCCTTGTGTTTACAAATGGGATCCAACCGACCCGACACCCGTAAAACTTGCATCATTTTCCACAGTCCTTTACGTTTGTCAAATAATCTGATGCTGATGTGTTAAAGATAGTATTTACTTATTTGTGAACAAACTATAACTCCACAAGCTGTTAACCATTTTCACGCAGACTAATGAAGAGTTGTCATAACTTTATTCTTGTTTTTAAAACAAAAACCTTAGTCTGGCCTTAATACTTCATCGTAAGCAAGTGACTCTAGCCCGCAGAAAAAGACCAGAAAATAAACAAAGCCTACATGGCTTGCAACAATTTAAACTGCAACAAGTTTAAACTGTTGCAACTCTGAACAAATTCCAACAGTTGTAATAGAACAGAGAAATATGGGAGAATCAAACAACAAACACACGTTCTAAAGACAAATCAAGAACTGCATTTTTATCATTTCAACACATAAAAATGTTCAAACACACTTTGTAGTTCAGTTTCATCAGCACCCGATAAAAAAAGCCAGTTCAGCTTTGGTTTTGAACATCTCTGGACTGGTAAAAGTGCAAACAATTAAATTAGCAACGTTTGATTGTGAAAATGTCTTCAGTTTTACATGTTTATAAACAATTCTCCCAAAAACCTACTTCCACGTCTTCAGAAACACCGTACAGTCGGACATTTTATGTCACCATAACCCAGCTAGTTATAATACAGGTACAGTAAATAGACAGTTTGTAGGATGACGGCATATATCCGTTTACAATCACATTATTTAGAAGTCTTTGTTCAAATCAAAATCTTCCATTTTATTGAGTCTTTGTGGTCAACTGCGGTCACATCAACAAGCAGGATGTAGACAGTTATTCTCCACTGTGCCATTTAGTTGTTTGCCGTAGTAGCTCTCTTTAGTCCCTTCATGGCTGCTTTCCTCGACTGTAACGATGCTCACCGGGGCGATCTCCTCAGTGGGCTGCGTGATTAAATAAACAGAGGACTCTGGTGTAGCCAGCAGAGACTGGGGAAGCAGAAAGAAGCGTGATGTTAGATTAAATCAATCTTACATCCAAGGCAGAAATTCTGAAAGCAGATGCACCTTTTCAAAATGCCGCGGAAGAGAAACCTTTGGCCATAAGAAGTGGGAAATACTTTTCCATTTCACTATGGCCAGCGCTGTCACAGCCACAGCCACTGCGATAATGACACATGTGATCACAGCTGCAACCACCGGAGAGTTGTCTGAAACAGAGACTGCGATTGGTTTGGAGAACTTTTCCACCTCTGAACATGAAAGTAGCATAAACGCCACTTTACTCAGGTTTAGGGGTCCCTGTTCTGTGCTTATGAACTTCCTCACTAATTATGAATACAAAGAGCGTACCGGAGTCGCCGGTCCTCTCACACAGGACGCTGCTGGGCTCGGTGGGGTTCCTGTTTCTGAGGGTGATGATTCGGACCTGTACACAGTACTTGGTCGAGGGATCCAGTTTTTCTAAAACGACCCGGTCCTGGTGGACGTTACTGTGAGTTCTCGCCTGTAGGGGGTGACAGAGAGGCAAGGTAATGATCAATGAAATCAATCTTCCATTGATGGATGGATGGTTGGATAAAGAGATGGATGTATGAACAGACCAAATGATGGATGGATGGAGATATAATTGGATAGATGAATGAATGAATGAATGAATGAATGAATGAATGAATGAATAGATGGATTGGTGGATGGATAGTTAGGCATATCGATTGATCGATCAATCAATGAAAGGACAAACTGATGGATACAGACACAATTGGATGAATAGATGGATGATGGACACAGACAGGCAGATGAATTAATGGATCAATGAAGGGATCAATAGATGGATGAATGGAGATACAACTGGATGGATGGACAGACAAGCAGATTGGTTGATCAATGATGAGACGGATTGATGGACATGCTGTTGAAAAGCTGCTGCTGTTTATCTAAAAATCCAGCAGGTGGCAGCAGAGGGCCATTTCTACAGAGTCTGATCAGCCAGACAAAAAGCTGTGCTACACCTTCAGCCTGTTGGTGTTGAATTCACATCCACTCAGTAATCTGATCAACATTCTGGTTTTTCATGAACTGATTAACCCGCTTCCTACCTGTTCCTCTTGTCCTTCCTTCCAATAGGTGATGTTGTAGTGGACTCTGCGGTACACATCCCTCAGAGAGGACATCTTAAACTCTGGATCCTTAAAACTGACCTCCAGAGTTTGATCGATGGGTAAGAGCGACACGCTGGGAGGACTGATCAGGGCTGCAGAGGAAAAGTCAGAATTAATTTCTGGATGGCTTGGAAACTTGCACCACCAATCGCTTTTGTTGCCAGATCTGAAACCGATGCTTAAGTGAACTTTTGGGGTATGTGCGTTAAAGACTTACTGTCTTTATCCAAAGTGATGTCTTTACTCTCCACCCAGGCTGAGGCCTCTTCTCCCAGCAGAGCCCGGACTTTCCCACTGTATGTCCCATAGTAACTGATGTTAAAATTGCTGAGTTCACATTGAAAGGTTGTGATGTTCACGCAGCCTGGACCGTAGTATTTAACAAAACTCCTGAGACAAAACAAGCAATAAAAGGACACACAGTTTGATAATGACACAGGAAAAAAGCAAACAAACCATAAAACAAGCTTTTATAATGGACAACTAGTCAAAACTAATGAGCCGGTTTTATAACCACTTTGACAACAGCGACTGTCACTATGGTCCTGGGAGAAGCTAAATCCGTCCTCACAGCTCTCAGTGGATTTAAGATTTGAGGTAGCAGCCACGTCTGGCCGATCGGATGATTAACTGATCTTCCGAGTGATCGCCTCTGCAGAAGGTGAAGTTTGCTGCTCTGCAACTCGACACCAATAAGACATCAACAATGACCTCAGAGGAGCAACTGGGGCTGCATTTAACAAGCTAACTAAGACTAATAGTGTCTGAGATCACGCTCTTGAAAAGTCTGTCTTTCTGTAGAAAGATTAATCTTAAACAGGCAGTTTGCATGGAAGGGTTAGAGTTGTGCGACTCTATGCAAAGATGCATCTGAATGAACAATGTCATCAGAACAGCTGAGACCAAAGTCGATGTTGGCTACAATACACATCACCATGTTTGAATAAGAGTTGGATCTGTTTTACAACCAGGGCAGTCTGCATCCACTAAGTCGACTCTGATCTCCTCGGTAGTTCGGACAACAACAGATTTACAACAGAATGGCTTAACAATAAACAAAGGTTCTGCAATGAACTAGTGAACATCAAGACCTCAGCCTTATTGAAATGCTGTGGTGGACCTTATTGAAATGCTGTGGTGGAACCACTAGGCAGTTGCAAAAACTTCAATGAGGTGAAGTGATACTAGAAATATGAGTGGATCAAAATTTTTCCTCAATGATTTAAGAAATTGATAAAGTCAGAAAAGTACTACAGAGAGTTATCACTGGTGAAGGTGATTCTAAAAGCTGCTCACTGGGGTGGACTTGCCCCAGTCAGTGGATTGTCCCCCATCTGCAGGGGTCCAGATCCACCAAATCTGGTCCTAAGTAGGAAAACCGGAGAACAGAAGATCGTATTGTGGACAGAATGACCACAGACCAACCAACATGTTCTTTGGATGTGAGCTTTGGATTCAGACCATTCAGATGTTGTGTGGATTGGTCAGATTTTAGATTCCTTGGACAACTAGTCATGTGTTACCTCAGGAACACATGAAATCAGGTGGGATCGTGGCAAGAACTCAAGCTGGTACAGAAAGTGGGATGCATTCATGTTCTTCATGTTTTGCTTTGAGATGCTGCACGTCTTTGTTGAAGAGGTATGCCCTTGTGGCAGTGGAGGGACAAGGTTTCCTGAATGATCTGAAGAACACAACAACCACTTTGAGGTATTCTCTTGGCTTCCAAATTTTTCAGATCTCAGTCAAATCAATGTTCTAGAATCTAGATAGAAGCGTCAGATCCATGGAGACTCCGTCTCCCAAATTACAAGACTGGACAGGATCCGCTCCTTATATCTCAGAGACATATCCCACAGCAAACCTTACAGATCCAGAGAAGATCATTAGGAGAAAAGTAAGGGGTATTGGCTGACATCATTTGGTCTTATGCCTCGTTCTCCGCTGAGCAGTATGGCATTTTATGGTCCGGCGTATTCAGGAGAGCATTTTCACCACAGGTTGGACTATTACTAGGCAGGTAAGGTTCAACCCAAACTATACCAATGTCCCATGGACCTACAACTGTTAACAGTGCGGAACATGTTGGTTGTACTTGACAATGGATGTGATCCACACTGACCTGTGCTGAACCGCCAGCTGGAAACAAGGAAGTATTATTATGGCTGATTGTTGTAAACATGTTTGCTCATTAACATCAGTCAGCCGTTTTCCTTTCCAGAAGAAAATCCTGATTCATAACTAAATAATTCTTCTCCAGTTGACTCCAACTTTCAGTTCACAGTTTTCTGTTTAAGGAAGATGCAGAGAAACACTCAGAAACTCTCTGTAGGCAGTTTTCTGGAAACTGACACCAGCGTATCAGAATAGAGGATGCAGCAGTGCAAATAAGCAGAACAACACAAACGTCTGCATGCACAGAGGCTTTCTTTAGTTTCTTCCTGTTTGACTATGACTGTAAATGTGATTTTTTAATCACATTCCAGCCACATAACGTCTCAGACAATTGATGACTATGTAGAAGTCAGTAGCTGCATTTTTATTGACCATATAATTGTGTAATTTGACATTTTGAAAATAAATTCACTGAAATAAATAAATAAAATACCACCATACCAATTTTGAAAAAAACAATTTTTTTGATAAAAAGCTTTATTACCATCATGAAGTGTTCTTTTTGTTCATATCAAAATTGGTGTAGTTTCCAAAACTGCAACAGAAATACTTTTTTTGCAGGACACGAGTCACGTGATCAACAACTGGGTGTTGTCATTGATGGAACCCCAAAGGAGGCGACGGGAAGTAATTGGAGGACCATGGCGCGAGATGTTTTGTAATAACTTATCTTGTGAACTGAACAAATGTGTGATTTTTTAATTGTGTTACTTATTTAATGGAAACACTGCAATTGCGAAGTTGTGTTATTTCGACATTAGTGGAATATTGACAAAGTTTTTGTGCAAATCTTAATGAAAAGAAGGCTAACAGGCCAAGAAGGAGAGCGAGAAAAAAAAAAACCTTGCTGGTTTATAATTGAGAATATATTCTGTTCATTCACAGAAAGACTCCATCTTCTGCTGCAAACAATAGTTCATTTCCTCCATCTTCCCTATGAAGCTCACGAGTCAGTTTCTCATTCTTCATCCATTTATTGTCTTCCATCTCTCCAAGGCTGAGCCATCTTTTCTTTCCCAGGATCCCAAGAGGTTCCTGGAGGAAATGGTTTAAATAATCCCTCCAAAGGGTTCTGGGTCTGTTTAGTGTTTCTTCCAATTTGTAATAACCTTCAAAGACAGCTGAGCCAGAACAGCCACCTGCAGAGGAAGCTCAGTTCAGAGGAGAATAGTGGTTAAACTTACTTGAACTCGGTGGTGTAGATCAATCCGCTGGGTGCTTCTGCAGGTGGATCCCAGCTCAGGACCAGGTTCAGGTCCCTGGAGGTCAGCTGGACATTAGTGGGACTGCTGAGGACTCCTGATACAACTACACAGACCCGAGAAACAAAGTTAGGAACGGCATCAGTCTCCTGCTCACATCTGATCATTTACCACTTTCTATTGTGCTTCCTTGAACAGGTTAGGTCTCTTCTATGAGATACAAAACATGTTCATTATATTTTATGCAATAAATCATTGTTAGATAATGAGATCTTGCTCTGCTCAGTTATGCCTTTTTGAGCTGTTTTAAGGTCTCTTGTCACTTTAAATCAAAATAACTCAACGTTTACACTCACACATGAAAATGGCTACAATCAGATGTGCTATTATGAAACAACACATCTTTGAAAAGCAGAAGTGGGGCCTACTGCACAGCCAATAAGAATGCTGCAGCAAGTGTTTTCTGGATGGTAAGTGAACAAGAAAACACTTGATGTTGCCAAAGTTGGAACAACCAATATTGGGCTATTTGGCTTGGGCCTAAGTTGGTTGGTTGACATTTTCTTTTTCTTTTAATGTGATGAATTTTAAAACCAGAGCTTTATATTTACTCTGGATGTCTTTGTCTAACATTTTACAAGTTACAGAAAAATAAAATAAATGAAAAAATAAATAAATGGAATATTTCTTTGAAAACTTTACGCCCTGGAAAAAAAAGAGAAAGAAAGAATGTGGCGACAATTTAAAATTGAATTTAAATTACTAGAACTTTTTTAATAGTTTACATAAATAGTGTCACATTAGGTAATTTTAGGCTCTTTTTAATGAATAAATCCCTAAAAGTAGCCAGCATGAACTATAAATCAGTGGTGTCCAAACCTTTTGTCATGAGGGTCAAATTAGCCGAATCACATGTATTTACACGCCAGAAATATAAATATATAAAAAAATTAACAAAAGTTTTATTACAAATTATTATCTACCTACTCAGTAATAAGCTAAGCATGTAATATTTTATCGTAGAATTTATTTAGTTAATATGGACAATGAGATGCATTGTTTTTACGCGTCTTAGCAAACAGCATATTAAATATATTTAATTATGTGTATGGTAGAAAAAAGATGTGCAAGTCATTATAGAACTAAAACTAAAAGAGGTAATTTGCCAATTCTTACAGGTCCAGCTAAACACATTGGTCACTCTTTCTTTTAAAATGCTTGCTCTATTCAGTCAAATTGTATAATTTAATTAAAATAATATTTGGGTGCACTAAAGTCAGCTTTTTAGTAAAAGTTACTGGGTACATATTGTTCTGTTTACCTTACAAGCTTAGTTATAAAAACATCATGAATACTTTGTGATGTACCTAATATTTCCCATTGCAAAAAGAAGAATTGTTGGTAATAATTTCCCCCAAATAAGAAATAAAAATGAGCCATCTGCATCGTGTTGAGGAAGTAAATTTACATGATTCTTGAACTGAAGTTGGTGGCCACACAAAATCAGTCCAGGACCCACATATGGCCCCCGGGTCACACTTTGGACATCTATACATGGTTTTAGTGTCATTTTTGTGACATAGATTTAATTTTTCATAGTTTCTTTTCTAAATAAACAAATCTGTTGACTTGGCAGCCAGAAGAGACTGAAGTAGAAAAATGTACAACAAACATTTCTGGGAGTTCGGTCTAAACCTGTTATGTCCATTTGGAAAAAACATGAATTAAACTACAATATCTCAGTACACACTATAAACTATCACGAATAAACCGATTAAAACCCAAAAATGTTCATGCAAGTTAATCAGAACAACAAAAGTCCTCCATTATCCGATTGTTCCTCTATATTTACGGTAATACGTTCACTGACCCACAAGAACAACGGAACTTTACCTCCGTTTAGTGTTGAAAGTGTCAGGATGAAAACACAAACAGCGACTGACATGTTGATCCGAAGGTTCGGTTCGGTCCGGTTCGGCCCCCGTCTCGTCCCGACTTCAGTACAGTGTCCCAGGGTTGGTCGTTTCAAACTCGCCGTTTCATTCAGTTCCCGTTTGCATTCATCAACAACAGGCGGGGGAAATACGCGGAAACAAATGTATAATAATAATTTCAGCGTGGACACGTCACGTTTCACGTCAACTCAGTCACTTTTCATTTCACTTCAGGGAAACACGACGTTACGGCAGCTCGCAACTCGGATTCCTTTCTGCTGCGCGCTTATACGGAGCCTTACGGTAACCTTTCGAAATAAAAGCTTCCAAATAGGATATCGTCGAAAAGCTACCATAATTTATTTCAGGTCAATACAGAGACATTTATAAAGAACAGGCAAAAACTAACAGCAATAATTTGGATTATTTAGCCTTTCAAAAGCTTAAAAAGTGGGTTTGTTTTTAAAATAATTTATTCATTTATTAATGCCAGTTTTAAAATAAATATTTAGTTATCAAGCTAAATATTTATTGTGAAATTAAATATTTAGTTTGCTAAAAAAAATAGTTTGTAGCTAAATACTTAGCTTCAGTTTAAATATTAAGTAGCATGCTGAATATTTACTTTCGAACTAAATATTTAACCTTCTAAATAGATATTTAACTTTGAATGAAATATATTTTTAGAAAGCTGTCTTTATTTTGAAGCTTAATATTTACTTATCAAGCTAAATATTTAGCTTCAACATTTAGTTAACAAGATAAATATTCAGTCTGAAGCTAAATATTTAGCTATAAGGTAGACCTCCTTCAGTTTATTAGTAAGAACATAGATATTTATGTTCTTACTAATGACATTTGGTTTCTGTATGTAACATGAATTCGTATATTATTACAACATCATAAAGTTTCCCCAATTATTGGCAGTAAATTATGATTTTAAAAACAAATGTTTGAAACAAAGACTAGGAAAATTCACAATTTATTTCATTTTTATTGCATTTACAATCAAATAAAAGGCTCAGAAATCTGTTCCTGCACAGACATCGAGAAGAATTGCCATAAGGACCAAATAAATTATATTTCTCGGTTATATTTCTGAATGAAAAAAACACAGTTTGGATCTTCTTACATCACAGTTTCGTCACATCACAGAATATGCTCAAATTTTTCACCAGAGTATAGATATTACTGGATTATTGATTCAAATGATTAATTTCTTTCCTCGGCAGCCGTTTCCTGTTAAAAAACTCCAGAAGCAGTTTGCATCTGTGCAGATTCTTTTACAGGTGTACGTCATTTGTCTCAGAAATCCAAAACACAGGTTTAAAAAAAGTGCAGGTACCTTTTCCAAAACCATGAATCATTCAGTTTTTTCCAACAAAATAATAAGATATAGATTTTTACACAATAAACACACATTCTGTTATTGAAGGGTTAAAACACACTGGCAGAAATTTCTTCAAGAAGAAGGAAAAAAACATATTTTAACAAAAGAAAATTAAAATAAACCTCAGTGAGAAAAGATAAATTAAACCCTTTGTGCTGATTAACAGGGATTATTTTACACTAACTGTATTAAAAATGTGAGGCAGGTGAGGTGGTTATATCCTGAGTACAACTCGGTCATAAAAGTAAATATACAAAAAAACAAAAAAAAACGAAGTTCCCTCCAGAAGAGGAACTCAAAGTAACTGAACTCCTGTTTCCTCAGGATGACTTAGGTCGTAACGCCGTCCCCCTCTGTCAGAGAAGACTTCAGGCAGGTATAGGACTGAGATCTGAACTTCATGCAGGGCAGATGCAGATTTTTAACCTAAAGAACAACAAAAACAAAAGAAAAAAAAAATCACATTTAAGGATGTCATTTAAGAATAGCCATTCAAAAACAACTTTTTATATTTACGTTTTATATTTATTCAGGTAAAATTAACATAAATTTATAACCTTTAAGATATGCAACAAACTGAATCAAGAGAAACCAAGTGAAACTTAGACTCCATCAACTTCTATGCTAAATGTTGCGTTCTGTATTTCTGAGCATTAAATTACTGAACTAAAACAAAAATAAAGCGATCTAATATCTTAATCAGCCGACCAGACACTGATCCTCTGACTTCTTCCTGAGTTATTCTTACTTTAAAGTAACTAAAGCGGCCATTTTGATTCCCAACAGGGTGTTCTTTGTGTGAACTGACCTGTTCAGGTGTCGTCTCAGTAATTCCAAGCTCACCTTGCTGCTGAAGATGAACCGGCCTACGACGATGACCACCAAAAGAGTAAACGTCCCCAACAGGCCGAGGACCAGGAACACTGAGGAACGGCAGGACGAGACAAGTCTGAACGCCAAAGTAGTCACACCAAAACAGCCAAATTAATCAGACGTTTTACACTCGGACGCAGGAATAACATCATTTGAAGAGGCGTACATGAGTGCTCGGGTGGGGGAGGACTGGTGAAGGCGCAGCGGCGTTCACTGGGGACGCTGTTCTGGTTTATGAGGGACTTGAAGGAGACGGAGACGCAGTACTCCACACCTGGCTGCAGGTACGAGATCACGGTCTCCTGCTGGTAGGGCTGCTTCCGTGTGAACTGAAACAGAATGGAAACGACAAAACGTCACCAAAGAGAGGATGAAGATGGTCATGTGGAAGACTGGTTGGAAAAGAAAATTAAGCTATAATAAAGGAGGATCAAAAGCTGCATTAGTTGCGCAATTTAACATTTCAAAAATAAATTAGCTTAATGGAAACACACCAATATTGAAAAAAGATAACTTGTTTTTCAATAAATAGTTTTGGCACTAAGACGGAGGTTTATCAAAAAAAAAATTGCTCTAAGCAGAACACGATTTTGGTAAAGTTGCAAAAATAATCTTAAAATTTAAACTGTAAAAACTATAAAAAAGTATCAAAATGCCAATTCGGTTTGGTAAAATCCAACTTTCTGCAAGCGATTCTCTCCTTCCTTTCTTTAAAATCACATTTTGTCACATTACTTTTGTATAATTTTGGTCAAAAACGATGAATTCATTATGCCATCCATCCATCCCCTCAACACCTCGGCTGCGCCTATAAATTCTGTCCATAAAGGTAATGAACAGAATCGGTGACAAAGGGCAGCCTTGGCGGAGTCCAACTCTCACCGGAAACGAGCCCGACTTACTACCGGCAATGCGGACCAGACTCTGACACCGGTCATACAGGGACCTGACAGCCCGTATCAAAGGGCCCGGTACCCCATACTCCCGGAGAGCCCTCCACAAGGCCCCCCTGGGGACACGGTCGAACGCCTTCTCCAAGTCCACAAAACACATGTAGACTGGTTGGTCGAACTCCTATGGACCCTGCTGAGGGTGTAGAGCTGGTCCAGTGTTCCACGACCAGTACAAAAACCACACTGCTCTTCCTGAATCCGAGGTTTGACTATCCGACGGACCCTCCTCTCCAGGACCCCTGAATAGACCTTACCAGGGGGGCTTAAGAGTGTGACCCCCCTGTAATTGGAACACAACCTCCGGTACCCCTTTTTAAACAGGGGGACCACCACCCCAGTCTGCCAATCCAGGGGAACTGCCCCCGATGTCCATGCGATATTGCAGAGTCGCGTGAGCCTACACAACCCTACACTATCCAGAGCTTTAAGGAACTCCGGGCAGATCTCATCCACCCCCGGGACCCTGCCACCGAGGAGCTTTTTGACCACCTCGGCGACCTCGTCCCCAGAGATTGGAGGGCCCAACCCAGAGTCCCCAGGCTCAGCTTCCTCAACAGAAGATATGTTGGTGGGATTGAAGAGGTCTTCGAAGTATTCCGCCCACCGGCCCACAACGTCCCGAGTTGAGGTCAGCAGCACACCATTCCCACTATAATCAGTGTTGGTGCTGCACTGCTTCCCCCTCCTGAGACGCCGGATGGTGGACCAGAATCGCCTCGAAGCCGTACGTAAGTCTTTCTCCATGGCCTCTCCAAACTTCTCCCATGCCCGAGTTTTTGCCTCAGCGACAACCCGAGCCACATGCCGCTTCGCCCGCTGGTACCAATCAGCTGCTTCTGGAGTACCACAGGCCATAAAGGCCCGACAGGACTCTTTCTTCAGCTTGACATCATCCCTCACCGAAGGTGTCCACCAACGGGTTCGAGGATTGCCGCCGCGACAGGCACCAACAACCTTGCGGCCGCAGCTCCGATAAGCCGCCTCGGCAATGGAGGCACGGAACATGGTCCACTCACACTCAATGTCTAAGTGGACGTGTTCGAAGTTCTGCCGGAGATGGGAGTTAAAGCTCCGTCTCACAGGCGACTCCGCCAGACGTTCCCAGCAGACCCTCACTACACGCTTGGGCCTACCATGTCTGACCGGCTTCCTCCCCCACCACTGGAGCCAACTCACCACCAGGTAGTGGTCAGTGGACAGCTCCGCACCTCTCTTCACCCGAGTGCCCAAGACATACGGCCGCAGATCCGATGAAACAATGACAAAATCGATCATCGAACTGTGGCCTAGGGTGTCCTGGTGCCAAGTGCACATATGGACACCCTTATGCCTGAACATGGTGTTTGTGATGGACAATCCGTGACGAGCACAGAAGTCCAACGACAGAACACCACTCGAGTTCAGATCGGGGGAGGGGCGTTCCTCCCAACCACGCCCCTCCAGGTCTCACTGTCATTGCCCACGTGAGCGTTGAAGTCCCCCAGTAGAACAAGGGAGTACCCAGGAGGGGCACTCTCCAGTACCCCCCCTAAGGACTCCAAAAAGGGTGGGTAATCTGAACTGTTGTTTGGCCCGTAAGCACAGACAACACTCAGAACCCATCCCCCCACCCGTAGGCGGAGGGAGGCTACCCTCTCGTTCACCGGGGTAAACCCCAACGTACAGTCGCCAAGACGGGGGGCAACAAGTATGCCCACTCCTGCCCGGCGCCTCTCACCGTGGGCAACTCCAGAGTGGAAGTACGTCCAGCCCCTCTCAAGGAGACTGGTTCCAGAACCAGAGCCATGCGTCGAGGTGAGGCCAACTATTTCTAGCCGGAACCTCTCAGCCTCGCACACTAGCTCCAGTTCCTTCCCCACCAGAGTGGTGACGTTCCACGTCCCAAGAGCCAGCTTCTGCAGCCAAGGATCAGACCGCCAGGGTCCCCTCCCTCGGCTGCCACCTGTTACACACTGCATCTGACCCCTTTGGCCCCTCCGATAGGTGGTGAGCCCATGGGAAGGAGGACCCACGTCTCCTCTTCGAGCTGAGCCCAGCCAGGCTCTGTGGGTAAAAGCCCGGCCACCAGGAGCTCGCCATCATACCCCACTTCCAGGCCTGGCTCCAGAGTGGGGCCCCGGTGACCCTCATCCGGCGAGGGAACGCTAGATTCAAGGTTGTTGTGCATCATAAGGGGTCTTCATTATGCATATTCCTTAATTAAAATGATAAGCTGTCTTCAAACGTACACAGCAAGTCTCCAAAATATGGTGCTATCCCCAAAATTAATTAATCGTCTTTTACAACCATTTCTTTCCTGTAATTTCTGTGAAATGGTGAAGCACATCACTTCCTGCTGCACAGGAAATGTCAAGCATAACCAGGAGTCAACCACTGAGGTGTGTAGACTGAAACTGGAAGTTCAGTTTCAGTTTATTCAGTAAAGAAACTGTCAAACTTTGAGCTCTGCTAAATAAAAAAACAACATCAGCAGGTCTTAAGATGAGCTGAAAAACATCACATGGTGAAGAGAAAAAGCAACCACAGGGGAAACGTCAGAATGATGACATGAAGGCTGTAAAATACCCCGAGGGAACGAAAACAACCAGAAACCAAACGCAATTCATCACAAAACAGGCCGGAGAACCACAAAGACGTAGAAATTTATGTCTCTGGGTCAGTTTGTCCTTTAAAGTATTCATACCCACACTGCCATTTCATCCCAACCATGCTCTGAAACCACAAACAAAGCTTCTTTTTTTTTTATCAGTTTAACATGCTGCATTTGATGTGTTTTAACTACACATTAGCTTTACATTGTGCCTGGTCACCAATGGTTGGGGTTTGTTTGCGGCCGTTGATAAGACATTTGACAAGATCTGATTCCTGACTGTAGTCACAACTAGTCCATTGCAAAAATATTCACACCAATGGAGTATTTTCACATTTTGTATCATTACAATCCCAATTTACAAAGTATTCAACTGGGTTAGATGTCAGCTACATGAAGTAGCTACGCTTTGCCACTTTGAGCCCATCAGCTTTCCTTCCGTATACATAAACAAACTATTTCCTACCATTCCTTCCACTTTATTTCTCTATCAAAATAGCTTAAAAATGCTGAATTTCACACATCGTTTACTTTATATTAATTTTTCAAGGTTTAAATTTCACGAGCTTAAACCACTGATTGCAGTTTAATCAGTGGTTTGGGTTAGTTGATAAAGAAATATAACAGATTACGACTCTTAATAGGAGTCACATCATTGCAAAACATAGTGACACCAATTGAATATTTTTCACATTTTGTATCATTACAACCCCAACTTACAAAGTATTCAACTGGATTAGATGTTAGCTACATGAAGTAGCTACGCTTTGCCATTTTGAGCCCATCAGCTTCCCTTGTGAAACTATAAACAAAATATTTCCTACCATGGGATTCCGTTTATTTCTCTATTAAAATAGCTTAAAAATGCTGAATTTCAAATATCGTCCACTTTACATACATTTCTCAAGGTTTTACATTACACTTGGTTTCCACTGATTGGGGTTTGCTTTTGCCAGTTCATACAAAATATGACAGATTATCATTGGAGTCACATCTCCTACATTGCAAAAATATTCTTATCTTTGGAGTATTTTCACATTTTTTTCACATTTTGATGCCAAATTACAAAATATTTAGTTGGATTAGATGTGACAGATCAACAGGAAGTAACTACGCGTTGTCATTTTGATCCGACCTGGTTTTATTCTGTTTCCTTCAGGATTTGTTAAATGGAAGGAAAAAATAGGAAAAAAGTCACATGCATTTATATTCAACCCACTTTACTTTGATACATGAGAGAGATACGCCGTTGACAATCCTGGAGAAAAACAAGCAGGAAAACTAAGCTGGTAGAGACATCGCCCAGAACACTCATTGTCAGAAAAAGTGGTTCACATTCAGATGGTGTAACAGGAGAAACCAGCAAGAAACAATAAAACCAAGCAGCTGAAATACTGAGAAGGAGAGGAAAGAAACATAAAAACCAAGTGAGACCAATCAGAGGAAGCAGAAAGCAAAGAGAAGGAGAATACTAAACACAGAGGAAACCGAACCACAAATGTAAAGCAACTAAACCAAGGAGGAAAACACAAGAGTCAAAACTAGAATGCACTGAAAGAAAAGAAACTTGACACAGTTCTGTCTGGTAAAACAGAAATAACAAGAATAAAAACCCAAATGTTGGTGGATTATCAGGACGTCACTGTAAACAAAGATAACAAGTTAGAGAGAATCTAAATTACTGCTAATCAAAGCAAATAACAATTAACATTTGAATGATACAAAATGTCCTGTGGAGAAAAAGTTGTGAGATTATGAAAAATACAAAATATTAAAGGTTGAAGTTGCAAAATGATCAATTCCTGAGTCAATCACAATAAAGAGGCAGAGAACTAAAGATGCACCAAAGCATAATAATGTCTGTAATGGGTCACGGTGTAACAGTTTATTTTTCATTTTAGCTGAACCTTTTCATTGGATTCAAACTGATTTATTAAAATCAGATCAACATGGATTTTAAAGACTGCCGTTTTAAAAAATAAATCAGTAAAACGCTATTTTCCATTTAATTATTTTTCTCTCAACTAGCACCTTTTTATTTACAGAGACTTCAGTATTAATTTTATTTGTTGTTTTGTTTCTTTATATTGGACATTTAAAATGTCGTCCAGTTCCAATGTCAAATATTTATTAGAAATCAAAGTTTACTGATCTTTAAGAGGGTGAACTTACTTGAATTTTAACTTGAAAATGGACTCAAAACAACAATATTATCACTTATCGCACTAATTTGATCGTCCAGAAAAATTTGCTCTCACAGCAACGACGATGAAACACAAATGAGGGACGCCTGAAAAAAACTCACATCCAAGTTGAGGAAAAGAGAAGGAAAACTATTGTGAAATAAAGAATAAACAGGATCTTTGTCAGGAACTCTCACCTCTGCGCCGTCTCTGGTTCTCCTCACGTTCAGTTCCATTTCCCTGTGCAGATCCGTCAGATCCGCGTTGATCCCAGGACCGTCTCGGATCTGCAGGACCAAACAGTTCCCACAGCCGGATACGGAAACCTCAGGAGGTCCCAGAACGGCTGACGAAAAGAAGACATAAATCTGCTTTAAGGTTTTAAACTTATAAAAGGCTCAGGTTACACTATAAGTGAGATAAATACTAATGATGTAAATGCTGACATTGTCAAATTAGGGACAGTTAAATCGTTTACTGGCAGATTTTTATCACCAAAGTTTAGAAAAAACTGTTAGGGTTAAGTAAGATCAACCACAATGCTCTTTGCTTGGTTCAAAACTTTTTAAATTGTGGTTAAATCGCATAAATTATGCTACAAACACTCTAAACGTCACTTTATATGCAGATGACACCACATTATACTACTGATAAAGGTTGAACCGGGTTCAGATTACAGAAAGACAAAAGGGAGGGAGTTAATTTTGAGGAAATGGTTTGATACAAACAAATTACGCAAAATATGATTAAAATACATAATGTGTATATTTATATTTCTATGTTTGAAAAGTTACAGTCAAACTTAGCAGCAATAATTTGGGTTATTCAGTCAGAGAAAGAAATAAGAGTTCAGTTTTAAAGTAATATTTTCACCATGTTACTCATTCATTTGTAAATTTCTCAGTTTCAAACTAAATGTTTAATCAGAAGCTAATTAAATATTTAATTAGAAGCTAATTAAATATTTATAGTATAGTTTACAAAGTAATATTTAGTTAGCAAGCTAAATATTTTGTTTTAAAACAAAATAATTCAGATTAGAGCTAAATATTTTGTTTGTAAACTAAATATTTAGCTTGCATTTTAAACTGAACCCCCATTTTTTTCCCCTACAGGCTAAATAACCAAAACTAGCACTGTTAATCTGTTGTGTTTCTTTAGAAACATTACTTCTTCATAAATCTGTAATTATTTGCCCTTGGTAAATACTGTTGGCAGTTAGACCGTTGGTAAATAATTCTTTAATATGGATTTTAAAAAGTACACTGGCAGATTATTTCACTTATAACAAGACATTTATCCCATTTTATGAGTGAATTAATCTGCCAGTGGATTCAAGAATTGCTGACTTAAAACAAGCTAGTATTTATGCTGAAAAGTCAGTTGTGAGTTAGTTTTGTCTTATTTTGGTTGCAATAAGATATTTGCACTGGAAACTAAACCAAATTACTTGGTAAGAGTTTGTGTTTTTGCAGTTTGCAATTGCTATCACACCTTAATTTATGGTCATTTATGTTTGAGAAAACAGATAAATAAAGCTCGACTTTTCTCGACACATGTTACCAAATGATTGGTAAACAAATGATCCTGACAATAAATCTGAAGTTTTCTGTATTCACGTGTTTTGTTGAAACATGTCAGGTCTGAATGATGATGTTTGTCTCTCACTGTCAGCCAGAGGGTGGAACAGATTCGATGTGGTCCAGCTGGAGGTCTGGTTGGTCCTGAAGGCTTGGACTCGGGCCACGTAGAGGCCAAACGAGTCCTTTAGTTTGCTGGTTAGATTGCACGTCTGTCCGGCCGTCAGCTCGGCGCACTCAGCCACCGTTTTCCATCGCTGCTTCCTACACAGAGAAAGCAAACAGGCAGTTAGAACGGAGCGAGGGCTGCTGTGTCACACTACAGATATTAATGTTTCCTAAATGCTGAGGCAGGAAACTCACAGCTTTTATGAAACTTTCACAATCACTCAGAAAGAAAAGCACTCGGTCAGAGGAGCTCCCAGAAACAGAAATGAAACTTAAGAGCGGCTCTGTGGAGAAATAATGGAAACATCAAAGTGCAATGAGGGATGTTGATGTTTCTGCGGATGTTTAAAAACCTTTTGAGCTTTTTACCAATTCACATGAGTGTCTGCACTCATTTCCACAAACCTCAGCCATGTCCACTGTTTCATATTGTTTTATTAGCTGCAGTGGAGTATGAATTATCCCACAACACATTCACAAGTAGAAAATGCGTTTTAGCTACTTGTTGCATCAGATTAATATATATATGGCTTTATTTTCTGAGAAGAGACATATTTGTTCTCTGGATCACTTCCCTGCAAAATCACAAAATCTTAAAGTTTTTTTTTTTTTTGTCTAGTTTCTATTGTAAATATCTTTGTACACATGAATTAAAACTAAACTAACTTACAAGTGGCTTTTCAGCAAGACATAGGAGTTTTATGTTAACAATGAAAAAGTTTAGTTCTACTGGCAGATTATTTCAGTCATATTGAGACTTTTTTTTACATGTAAGTGAAATAATCTGCCTGTGAAACTAGAACTGGGTTGCTAGGCAACGAGGCGGGCTTTGCCTGGGTTGCTAGGTAACGGCACAGTGCCAGCTGAATGTGAAATAAATTAAATAAACTCCCAGTTTAACATGTACTTTTTCATTAATAATAAAGAATTATTGATGTAAAATAAGCTCATATATCTTGTTGAAAAGTTACTTGTAAGTCAGATTTGTTGTATTTCAAATGTACAAAGAAATTTAGACCAGAAACTAAACAAAAATACTGACCCAGAACCAGATGTTTAGCTGCATGTCATTCTCAGAGTTGGGTAGTAACTAGTTACATTTACTCAATTACTTCAACTTGAGTAACTTTTTGGCAAAAATGTACTTTTACTTGAGTAAAATATTTTGAAGTATAGCTGCTCTGAGTCAATTTTACAAATAAGTTTTAAACAAAAATACACCAGACAGAACCAAAAACCTACAAACATATTTTTGCTAAATTAAAAGTCAAAAGTAGCCATCTAATAAATCATTCCTGTAAGAGTAAAAAAGTATTTGGTAAAAAGGCGACTTAAACACTGAGTAACTGATCAAAACATAATTTAATATGTAAAAATTATATCACCAGATTGACCAAAATATAACATTATGTAGAAATTTTGGTGTTTTAAGGACCATTGTGAATCCTCCGTCTGCTGACTGATTCGGCTGGGTAGATTCAAGCAAATGTTTAACTAAATAACTAACTTTATTGCTGATCATGACAAGCTAAGTAAGCACAAATATATCTCATAGTTATAGTTTAAATAAGGACATTTAACAAAAACAATGATGGGTAATTTCCATTACTTTTTATTAATGTTAATTTTATGTTGTTTTTCAGATCAACAGAAATGTTTGTGAATCCAAACCTGGTTCTTATTTTGTCCAAAAATGCGGAAACAATAAAAGTTTTTTATTTAAATAACATTTTTAGCTGTAGACTTATAAATAGTTGCTCTAAATAATGGATCAATTCAATTAAAACTTGAAATATTTTCACTAATTCTGGAATATCCACATATTGACTCCAAAGTCAAGTCCACACTTGACTTTGGACAAGCTTGCACTTGTTTTTAAGTGCAAGCTTAAAAACAAGTGCAAGATTGTTTTTAAGCTTGCCCTAAAAAAACAAGCTTAGTTATAAGATGTTAATTAGAATGAGCACTTTAGCTAAATTTAGGAGAACATTTCTTATTCTAAACATCATACTTGGTAGAAATATGGCCAGACTGTATTGAAAACATTCTAGATTTCCTGGAAATTATTTGTTTTCATTAAACTCTGCCATCTAGATAAACTGGGTGGCTGAGAGTGATGAAACCATCTGAAATGTTGCTGAAAGGTGATTGGTTGAAACCAAAACCAAACACAAAAAAGCTCATAAACCTCAAACATAACACCTGGTTATATGTGTTTTCAGTGTCAGCTTCTAAAAAATACGTTCTCAGTAAAGGTTAATTTCTATCCCAGTTATACACATGTCTGGCACCAATTCATTCAGAAGTTTGAGTATTTCAATCTCTATTATCAGTTTAGACAAATCATTCCCACTTTGTAATGCTTACTTTTCACTGTTCATGTGCAAAACTTCACCAATTTGGAACTTAAAAAAAACAAAAAAAAACTGGAAATTATGTGAGAAATTCCTACTAATATGTCTAAGATTTATAAAAATAAAGGCTTCATTTGGGGAAAAACAACAGATTACAACTCTTTCTTTTCTAGAAAATGCCTTAAAGTGAACAGTATTAGTCAGATGATCAGATCTGATGTGTCTCTTCTATATCCTGTTTGGATTTTTTACATTAATATTTTCACAATGGAAAAAAGTCCCAACTCAAATGTTCACCTTTGACCTAAATAATGATGTCATATTTAGGTCAAATATGACATCATTTGACCTAATGATGTCATCATCATTTGGTGAAAATGGTTACTGCTCATTTTCTCAGCAGTAACCAGTAATACCTTGTCAAAAACATTATAGGATTGTTTACTGCTTACTGGTTTCATTTTAGGGAAACAAACATGGAGGAAATTATTTTAAAAAATCCAGAATGATATCATCTGGTTTGTGTGGAAGAATCACACCTAACAGGCACGTCTAGATCTGTATCCTGACAAACTCTGAGGCATCTAAAGCATTCATATAGCGAAAAGAAATCATATAAAGTCTCAGCGCAAACATTCACCAACTTTCTGATAGATTAATATTAAAAAGAAGAAGTTAATCATTAATTAATATAACAACCAGATAAAAATGCTCAGTGACTGGTTGCTAGGAAAACTCCTTAGAGCTCACCCTGAGTAGTTGACGCATTCTAGGTGCTAAACCGCTAGCTCCACCCAGCATGAAGTTTTTTTTTTTTACTTCGTTCAGCTCATTTAATTTCAACCGAAGCGAGTTGAAATGGATGGAAATGTAGAAATGTGGAGAAGGGGAATGAAGATGAGGAGGACCAGACGGAGGGAGAGCCGAAAGTCGGTCATGTTTGTGCTTCTGCTAGTTGCAAAATGCTAACCGGAAATGCTAACTGGAAAGGAAACTCAAACTGCTTACAGTAGGCATCAGGATCAAAACATTTTCTCAGATATATTAGATTGGTTTGCTATAAAACTTTCATTTTAGACATCTATTTGTTATCTTTCAATTTGTTTTGATTTCGCGCTAGCTCACTACTTTAGCTCCTGCTAATGGTTTTGGTTACAGTGTCAGGCATTGCGCAGGTGAAAAAATGGCGACCTCCGTAGGTGGAAAATATAGTGAAAAAATACAGTTTCGTAACTTATCACAAACACCAACTTTTAGATAAACAGGAAAATCGCAACATATTTAGGCCAACATGTTTCACAATCCCTGGACGAATTTATAGATTAACATATTTCCATGTACATGATTGTTATTTATTTTATATTTAGGTCATATTTAAATGACTTCCAATATAACACTTGTTATTGTTTTTAATACAAATTTTATATTGTTTATGGTTATATTGTATTACTAATAACACGTTGGATGGAATAGCTTGTGAACAAGTACATAATTTCCCCTGCTCACATTCTTTCTAGTTGTGGATCCATTTAATGCAGAGCCCACAGCATCACTCTTTTTATCAGACGAAAATGTAAACCCCAAACAAACACATTAAAGTAATTATCGAACCTTCTGTTGGCAAAATGACCTTTTTATGTATCTCTAAGAGATAAAATCAATTTAATGAGGTAAGGTCCACCTTCAAACTCTGAATGTAGTTTCTGCTGTTAAGTAATACCGGGTTTTCCCTCTTTTTCGACAAAATTTCTTTACTAATTCTTTGTAAATTCATAAAAATGGTAGCATCACTTGTAAAAGTACTTTTTTTTTAAACTCTTCAGGAAGAAGCAGCAAAACGGCCCTGACATTTACACTTCCTGTTGTAATTTGTGGTGAAAAATACGTCACAAAAGTTCTTCATGACGTATCTGAATCCAGTGAACAAAAGTATTTTGGTCTAGTTTCCAGTGCAAATCTCTTAGTATATTTTAAATAAAACAAAACTAACTTACAGGTAACTTTTCAACAAGAATTAGGATCTTGTATTAAGTTATTAATTCCCTAATGTTAATTTTAAAAAATACTGGTTATAAGTGAAATAATCTTCCAGTGGAACTATAGACATTTTCCCCATTATATAAGTTAAAATATTTTGCTCCACTGGCAGATTTTGTTACTTATAGCATGCACTTTTTAATCAATATTAAGCAATTATTGACTTAAACTCATGTATCTTGCTAAAAAGTTACTTGTAAGTCAGTTTTGCTTTATTTCAATTGAACTAAAACATATATGAGGTACAAAGTGTTGGAAATTCAACCAAAAGAAACAGAAAATTAGCTCAGGAATTAACTTTCTCTGCTTATTTTATCTGGCAACTGTTGGTGCAACAACAAAGGAGGAAAGGTTTAACTCCAAGTATGGTCACACCTTAACTCATCCACTAATGCCTAATTAAAATAGGCTTAATTAGGCGTTAAACCTACTTTTAAAATTAGAATGAGTCACTCTGTGTTGTACTTCTGAAGTAGGTCAGTGAATTTGTTTGTGGGCAGTACCTGGTGCTGTGGATCTGGACCGTGAAGCGGGCGTCTGGGGGGGTCAGCGGGTCTGGCCAGAACCTCAGGATGTGCTCCATGTTGTAGGAGGTGATGGAAACGTTGGCCGGCGCTGGGAGGGAAACGCAGACTGCTGCAGAAACATGCAGAGAAACATTTAAAAAACACGCAAAAACAAAAACACAGACTTCCTTCTGGTCAAAAAACAACAAGGACAGGTGGTAGAGTACCCAAAAACTGTAGTAAAAGTAAAAGTAGAACTACTTCAACATATTTTTAGTCAAGTAAAAGTAAAAAATAGCCACCCAAAAGGTTACTCAAGAGTGAAAAAGTATTTGGTAGACAGTCTGATCAAAAAATCAATCATTACATTTTGAGTATTTTATGAACAAAAGTGACAATAATTTATATAAATAACATAATTACAAAGTAACAAAATCAGGCAAAAAAAAGAAAAAATCCCAAATCCTTTTATTTTAATGTAAAGTTTATGAAACTTTGACAAAAACACCAGCGGTGTCTCTGTGTCAGGTGAAGTTTTGGTTAAGAAATGTTTTTAATTCAATATCAACTGTACGAGTAGAAATACTTCAACATATTTTTACTGAAGTGAAAGTAAAAGGTGGCTATCCATGAAATTACTCAGGTAAGAATAAAAAAAGTATTTGGTAAAAAGTCAACTCAAGTACAGAGTAACCGATCAAATTATCAATCATTTACTATTTAAAAAATACATCATCAGATGGACCAGAATGTAAAGTTAAGTGGAAATTGTGGTATTTTAAAGATGAAAATGACAATAATTTATATGAATAACAAAAAGGCAAAAGAAAATGTTTCCAAATCTGTTTTTTCAACAAAAAACCGATGAAACTTTAACAAAAACCTCAGGTGTGTATCTGAGTCTGCTGAAGTTTTGGTTAAAACATGTTTGTTTTTTATTTGGAGGGTAGAAAATCCAGAAATTTTACTCAAGTAAGAGTAGAAATACTTCATAATGAAGTTACTCAAAGTACAGCGTAGTAAAAATACTCTTAAAAGTAAATTTCTTCCCCACTCTGCTGTGTATGTTTATGTTGCAGTGAGACTTTTTGCTGTTGCATAAACTTTGTTTTTATGTCTTATTCTCTGTGCTGAGCCCATTTTGCCATTTGTAGATGAAGTGAATGTACCATAAATACCATAAACACCATTATTACTGGAAGTACTGGTATGTAATACTATATTTAGCAACTTTTCAGACAATAAAGAAATTAGTTTAGGACAAAATCTGTTTTTTAATGATCTAAAATCTGTCATAAAACTCCCCTAATATTACTTAGCATTAGTGCAAGTTTTATTGGAAAAGTCTATTTTTTCTGAACTTGTTACTTTGCATTGTATTTTACATTATTCTTTTAATTTTGGTCCTTAAAATATTAGAATTTGCTTATAAATGATAATTTTCTTAACCTGTTTACATCACTAGTTACTCAGTACTTATGTTGCTTTTTATACTCTTACAGGAGACATTTATTTACTTTAAAAAGTACAGCGTAGTAAAAAGTAATTTTTTTCAAAAAGTTACTCAAGTGAGTAAATGTAACTAGTTACTGGAAATAAGAGACACTAAAGAACATCAACAAGCGAGTAAGTCCAACAGAGGCTGAGAGATGTTTTGAAGTGAAGGCAGGTGAGTTTACCCAGGTGTAGGAGCAGGAGAAGCAGCGTCCACAGCCCCATCGTCCCCCCATAGGGTTGAAGCTGGCAGCGGCCGGGGAAGCGTTGTTGTCTTGTCAGAGGTAAAAGACGCTTAGAGGGAGGTGATGGAGGGGGGCGGAGGTGTGGGGGCTGGGAAACCAGATCCGTCACTCAAAGTTTCTGTTTCCTGAGAAGTCCCTCCCTGTGTGTCTGTGTCTGCAGCCTGAACGGACGGCGACACACACACACACACACACACACACACACACACACACACACACACACACACACAGAGAGAGAGAGAGAGAGAGAGAGAGAGAGAGAGAGAGAGAGAGCACCGTTCTGAAACCAGAGGATCCAGACGCCACAGAGAAAGTCATGAGATAAACTGATCAGATGATTTTTTTAATCTCTAGTTTAACTCCTGTAATCCAGATGATCCTGCACTGCAAAAACACAAAATCCTACCACGGTTTTTGTCTAGTTTCTGCTTTACCTAGTGCATTTGTAGGAGCTTATTTTAAGTCAATAATTCCCTAATATTTATTTTTTTTAAAAAGTATGTTACACTCGTAAATTATTTAACTTATAACAAGGAAAAATGTCTTACTGGTGAAAAAAAAATCTGAAAATCAATATAAAGGAATTGACATAAAACAAGCTTGTAAGTTAGTTTTGTCTTATTTCAAATGCACTAAGATGTTTGCACTAAAAACTAGACAAAAATGCCAGTAGGACTTTGTGTTTTTGCAGTTCAGGAACATCTCTTATCACACACTGCAAAAATAAAACTTAAGGATCTCTGGTCTACTTTCTACTGTAAATATCTTAGTGCAGTTGAAATAAGACAAAACTAACTTACATGTAACTTTTCAAAAGATATAGGAGCTTGTTTTAAGTAAATGATTCTTTAATATTGATTTTTTAAAGCACCAGATAAATAGTTTCTTTTCACTTTAACAAAAAATTTCCCCATAACTTAAATAATCTATCAATGGAATAAGATATTTTAACTTGTGCCACATTAGGAACACGTCTAGTTCCAGTGACAAATTATAAGTGGAACTGGAACCTTTTCCATCAATATTAAGGAATTATTGACATAAAACAAGCTCCTGCATCTTGTTGAAAAGTTACTCCTAAGTTAGTTTGTCTTATTTCAAGTGTATTAAGATCTTTGCACTAGAAACTAAACCAAAAATACTTGGTAAGATTTTGTCTTTTTGCAGTGTAGGCCCCCAATAACAAAACATAAACACACGGTTTGGATAAATAAGTCCAGGAAAACAGGATCCTGAAAAAAGGATTAATAATCCTTAAACATTTGAAATGTGTTAAATTAGTCCCACAAATCAGATTTTCTGAATTTTAATTTCTGATTTTTCACTCATTTGTCTTTGAAAAATACCTCCAGTTTACTCAACCTAGTCACAGTCTTAATCCCAATTACATCAGGACTTTGACTAGGCCATTTTGACACTTTATGGAAGGTGAATCTTCAGGTCTTTTTCACCATCCAACATGTTTCCCCCCCTCCCCATGTTTCTCCTGTTTTTATCTTCCCATCAATTATCTCTCTTGATGAAAGTCCCACATCATGCTGCTGCCACCACCATGTTTCATTACAGAAATAATGCACTTAGATGGATGAGCTGCTTTCCTCCAAGTCCCTTTAATTTACCATTCAAGATTGTCTCTGAATGTCCAAAATATGATTTTTTAAAAATTTAAAAGATATTTTGTGTAAATATTGGGCACATCGTCTATTGAATCTTATTTTATAAATTCAGAAACGCAACAGAATTCCAATTAAAATATATATATTTCTATATTAAAGTATAGAGATACACATTAATCCAGAAAGACATGCAGATGATAGATTGCTCAACAGATTTGTAAATACTTTGTCATTCAAACTGATTTTTTATAAACAGGATGAGTTTAAGAATATTAATATAGTTTAACAGACTTTTGCTATTTAGACTCCATTTCATTTTACATTTATGAAATATAAAGAATAAAAAACTAGAATCACAATAAAATAAGTTACAATAATAAGGAAATATATTTAAATTTGAATTTAATTGAAGCCAAATACTACAGATGTTCCAACATTAATAATTTAAATACGATTTCTTTGGTTCAAAGTCTCAATGAGTGTAAATCCAGCAGTAAAACACGGTGGAGGTCCCATCATTAGCCGTGTTGGAGATCTTATAAAACATTAAATAAACTCAACTTGCTAAATGAATAAATCAAACTGAATACTGGAAACCATCCAGCTGGACGCATTACACAACATGCTGAATTTAAAATGAAAAATAACACTAAAGTTTAAAAAAAAAAAGTTTTTTGTACCATTTATTTTTAATTTTCCCATCAGTGCAAAATACAAAAATATAAAATATACAACAGACAGAGCGTTCCATACGGAGCGGTCCAATTTCACAGGAAAACCGATTATGGCTGAACAAGGTGAGGTGATGAGGCGAATTTGATCGAACAGTGAGGATAACAAAATGAACATTTAAACAAAACAACTAAAAAATATGGCAACATTTCACCAAAACATCCAGACTGAAGTAGCTGCAGGAATCTGACACGGATTTGGAAAGAGTTAACCACCCGGGTTAACATCAACTTTGATCAGAACAAAAACAAAACTTAGGAGTTCCTGATTGTGCATTTTTAACCAACATAAAACACAGAATCAAATTATAATGACAGAAAACAATCAGTGTAGATGAGCTGACTGTTCTCAGTTTACAGTCATTAGAGGGGAAACCAAGGTAATGTAGACCTGCACAGCTACTGGTTCATTATTCACCTTTAAAAGTCCATTTGGAAAAAAAAGAAACGGATACAACAATAAAATACTGTAACTAGTGAAAAACACTCCAAAAACACAAAATCTTGCCAAGTATTTTTAGTCTAGTTTAGTGGAAATATTTCTGTACACTTGAAAATAAGACAAAAAAACTAAATTTGCTTTTCAGAAAGATATAAGAGCTTGTTTTAGGCAAACAATTCCTTAATATTAACATTCCCACATTAACCTGGGAAAAATGTCATGAAAGTAAAATAATTTGCTAGCAAAACAAAGTCTTCATCAACATTAAGGAATTATTCACTTAAAACAAACTCCTATATTTTGCTGAAAGGTTATTATAAGTTTTTGTCTCATTTCAAGTGCACTAGACCAAAAATACTTTGTAATATTTTGTGTTTTTGCAGTCCAGGAGCAAAACATGAGAAAATGTTTTCATTTCACAACTGAACTCTAAAATAATACTCAGAAAAATAATAATTGGCCCTTTTGCTTCATGTAAATGTTAAAAGAAATGCCAGAAAAATCTGAAAGAAATACCTGCTTGGTGTAAACGAGAAAGCGGGCGGTTCAAGTTAGAAATGAGGCGATTATGAGCCGCCGGATCGACACAAAACTAACCAAACATTCTGGAGTTCTGCTTGGGTTGCTAGGTGACGGGCTGGCGTTGCTAGGTAACGGGCTGGCGTTGCTAGGTGACGGGCAGTGCCTGCTGATTTGTAACGGAACATTTGGGAGGTTTTTGAAATGGATAACTTATTGCCAACAAAAAAACTTCTGAATGTTGTTTTAGTTTAGTGATTTGGCTGTTTTTAGAAGCAGTAGAAACCAAATCCAAGTATAAAAACGTGCAAAAACGTTAATTATTCCTATTAAGTTCCATCTAAATCTAGGCGGTCGGTCACTAGTCACAAGTTTTCCACCACACTGTCCAAAGGTTTGAACCCTTTACAGCAGTGCTCCCCAACCTTTTTATTACCGCGGACCGGTCAAGACTTGGAAATTTTGCTGCGGCCCGAGGGGGGCAGGGGAGGTGGGAGTGAACCGTGAGATAAGGCTTCTGCATGTTGGTGTTCCCGCCAAATACTGAATATACCCTATTTGGGTTGTCTTGGCCCTTTTATCGCAGCCTGTGGGGTTTTCCCTGACCTGTTGAATGTGACAGGTAGCCAATCAAAAAGCGCGGTGACGTAAGAACAGAGGGGAATCCCAAACAGCTGACATATTGCGCAACCGAGAGTCCGGTGGATATCGGAGATGATATGTGGAAATGTTTATTATTAAATCTAAAGGTCATTTTTATGTTAATTCAGTTAAAAACCTTAACTATGAAATAACATATTCACCTCCAAATTATAGTGCAGCAAATAGAGCGGCTGCTCCCGTCGTCTTTCATCCACCAGCTTTTCTTTTTATTACATCTTTTATCTATTAAAATGAACTATCACTATTGCTTCTACATCGTCATTCGTGTTTGGTTATTCTAAATTCCCGCCATGTTGGGGGTTTTACTGGATCATCCTCTGGAATCAGGACGTTCGTGACTGGAATCAGTTCGTGTTGCTCCTGCCTTGGACACACGAACCGATCGAACCTGTTGTACTTTATCAGCTCTGTGGTCACAGAGGTTTGGAGAATCGGCCGACAATTCTTAAATCTTGCAGTCTAAACCAGACTTAAGACTCACAAGCTCTACTCATCTCCTCTCGACCACTGCCCAAACGCTCTGACTCTGGTCGCTATGGTAACGTTTACATATCCTTTCAAAATAAGATACAGAAGCGCCACAAAAACGAACATTTTACTTTTGTGAAAATTTTAACTCACGATAATGACTAACGGGAGCACTGAGCTTGTTTCTCTGCAACGAGACGGTTCATCTGGGAGTGATGGGAGACAATGACACCCGACGTGTTGCTTATATGCAAAGGGTGCTCATGGTCTCTACGTGGTGAAGCAGTTTGAAGCTTCATTGCCTCATTAGCGAGCCAACATAAACTATCGAGCAGGAGACTTGGGAAACAAAACCAAGAACTAGGGGTCGGTGTTTATCGTATCGTTTATCGTGATAAATTTCTTATGGCAAAAATTTTGATACATCGTTGTCATAATAAATTCCAATTAATGTTTAAAACCTCCCATATTATCAGGAGTTCTACCTTTACTACTTTTCCCACCATCTGTTCAATGGAAGCATCAATAAATGTGAAAATATGATTAAAAGCATTTATGATTTGCAGTCCAATTATATAAATCATATTTTTTATGTGACTGGCCTAGGAAACCTTTACAAAAAGGAGTGTTTTTCAAGAGTAATACTTGTGTTTGTGTGGATATTATTGCCCGTCACAATAAGCAATAAATCGATTGATCGCACGATAAGTTAAAATAGATTTGGCAGATAAATATTCTGTATTCTGTTTTTTTTTATCTTTGAGTTGGTATACTTGCATAAATATGCCTTTATTATTATTAGATTGGTTAATGATGTCAAAATGATATCGTTTAACGCAATAATTTCAGGGAAAATTTATCATCCAGCAAAATTTATCATGTGATACACAGCCATACAGTTTACCTAGAAAAGAAGCAAGTAGCCCTTATTGTCACTTTATCCTTATGAAAACGGAACAATAAAACCTTAAGCCCACCCCGGGTTCTGAAGTTTGTGGGCTGAACGGACTCCAGCCACTAACCGTGGTTGGTCGTTGGAGGGCTGGAAAGCAGTTTGAACCATTACCATGGCGACGGGTTTCACACATGTACATGGTTCAAGCGACTCATCTCCCTGAGGGAAAAACATCGGCTGCGTTCGGGTTCATCAAGGAGCGGCTTGTTTGGCGCCCACCGCACGGTGCGTTTATGTTTCTATCCGTTTAACTTTGTTAATCTAAAAAACAAACAAAAAAACAAACTGGCTTGGATTTGTGGAGGTTGAATGTCTTCCACTAAATGATCTAAAGTGCCAACATGCAGCGACTGACACAAGAAAGTCCAATTTGATCACAAATCTATGTGTAGAATTGTTCTAATGAAGATGGAGTGGAAATGTATTCCTGACCAGAGCCGGGTCAGTCCAGCTGATCCAGACCGGATCGGGGACGCGTCACGTTGCCTGTCTGCGCATGTAGTCGCAGTCATCGTAATCTTCATCTTCATCAGTATCAGTACAGCATGACGCCGCGGCATCGTCAGCAGGCTGAGGAGGCTGAACCAGAGGAGTTGCCAGAGCGCTCAACTCATCTGGAACATCTGGGCAGCCATCTTCCTCCTCCGTCTCCTCCTCTTCCTCCTGCTTCTCTGGCCAGCCGAACGTCAATGTGAGGAGGTTCACTTCCTGTCCAACGTTCACCGCCGCCTGCTCTTCCTCAGTTCTCCTTTTTTTTAAACTATGAAGTTTCTGTTCAGCTCCAGGCCGAGGTTCTATAACAGCTAGAACCTCGTGTTGCGATATTGGGGTCCGGTTGGGTGGAGGTTCCGGTTTGGAAGGTGAAGATAAGGATGATGAAGATGATGAGGGGGAGGAGAGCGGGGTGGCGCCTTGACGCAGAGCGTAGTTTGCACCAGAGGAGCTCATACCGGAGGTTTCTGTGCAGCTCTCCTTGTCCGATTCCTCTGAACTGCTGGAGGTCCTCTTGCCTGCAGGGGGCACCATCGACCTGACGTTGAGCAGAGACGACGGGGCGTCTCCACAGGACGAAACTTTCACTTCTTCTAAGTGAGAAATGGAGGTCTGGTGGAGAGGCAGGAAAAGCAGGTTCAGATTTACTACATCTGGAGATTAAAAACACTTTTTCAGAAAACTTTAAAATACTTTCCTGAACGCATCAGGAATATAATGTAGCAAAGAGTGAAATCCTTTATTGTATTCATTAAGTGAATACAATAATAAAAAGGGACATTGCAAGAATTTTGTCACAAATTCTTAAAACTAGAAATATTTCCACCTGACATGCAACCAGAACAGAAAAAGTTAGCTGAAAACTGCAGAAGAAGCTGATAATTAGCTGAAATTTAAGCAAAACAAATGGCAAATTTAGTGCATTTAGTGACAGATTACAAATGACAAATTACAAATGGACTCATACAAAGGTTGGGCTGCTGTAAGGAAGATTATTCCACTGATTTCTGTCAGGGCTATGAATCATTTTGAGCTTGACAGTAAAACTGCTCAGCCTAGTTGGCAGCTCACTAAGTTAGACTGTTCAGCTTCATTAAGCCTATAAATGCATAACAGCATGTTAAGTGTATTGGTTAATGCTAGCATAGCTAGCTCTGAGCAGCATGTCTGCATAGCAGCAGACTGCAGGCTAGCCACTAGATAAGACTGATTACTTATCCAGCTGAGGATAGATAAGATGACCTAGAGAGACAAAGATACAGAAGATTGGCTAGAGACATAGATAAAGATAAATGAGAATAGCTAAAGACATACAAGATTAGATACAAATAGGAAACTTACACTGTATTAAGTGGCTGTTTGCAAAAAATGCCACAAATACAATTATCCATGTCAGGGTGTTTTATTATTTTAGCAGGAGAAGGAATAAATGTTGCTTTTCTGTGTTAAATGTAGGGAATTAGAATGACAGCATTATTTCTCATTTAAAATGTTTTTTTTCCCCATAAGATTATTTATGCAAAGTTACGCAAGTTTCCCAGGGGGGAAATAACACATGCAAAACTACCATGAAACATTCACCGGAAACTACATGGTCTCTGCAGATGGGTGCTTCCGTTTTGTCTCGGTGCTGCAGACCACAGATAAAAAAAAACAACAACCAAGGCCAAGTCTCCAATCTGAGAGTGCTGACATGGTAGCTGATGTTCCTTCCTGTTATCACAAATGTTCAGTCTTTCAAACAGTTTGAAATTGAAAAGTTTCTAATGTGGCAGGGAGTGTTTTACTCCCTGATGATGCAGCCATTAAAGGGAAATTTTAATGGCTGCATTAGTTGATCCTCAGCTTTTAAAGTACATTTGCACAGCAGACATTTATGTGGGTTTTGATGTAATAGAAAGTCGCCCGCAATGGTTATAGAGAACAACCTGTGGTGTTTAAACTGTAAAGCGCATCATTAAAAACATTCGGCATATTGGAGCAGTGAGACAACCTGAAACCAATTTCTGTTACCTTCATGTAAGGACAAAGCGAGAGGTTTGCTCTGAGTGCTCTTCCTCGAAGTCAGAAACCACTGCGCTGTTTTTATTTCTTCACAGAAACGTTTGAAGCAGTTTTCTCAGAAATCTCTAGACGTACCAACCTCGCGCCGTTAATCCAAACTGAGGCTTCATTGTCAACGGACAAAAAAAAAAGTCTGAATATTACATTAGATCCTAAAAAAACAAAAAGAAATGCTAGGTTTTCTGAAAAGTATGTTTGTTGGCTGTGGAACCCAGTGGACCAGTACCAGACATGCTGATCCAAACCATCCAGAGTCTGTGACCTCTATTTTAAAATGAAATTTAACTTTTCCTTCACCTGAAAAGAGGATTTTTGACCTCACCAACTCAAATTTAAGACTTTTTAAAACCACTATGAACAAAATTTAAGACTTTTATCAAGACAGAAATGTTCATAAGAAAATCGCAAATAAATAAATGGTACGTGTTGGCAACTGGCGAAGATGAACGTTATCCAGTCAGACGATAAATTTAAACTTGGCTAATGTTAGCCATTTTAAAAGCCAATTAGCTAACAAAAGTATATTAGCAGCTAGTTAGCGGTTGCCACAGCAGCAGCCGCCATGAGTGCAAGTCAAAAGTTTGCGCAAAAAAAAAAAAGACATTGCAAAGGAAAAAGGAAAACCAGAATACACACGATTAAATAATCCTACCACAGCAAAATTAAAGTTGTTTTCCGTTTTACCGGCCGGCTGCGTTTCACTCACCAGAACCGACGGCATCGGACTCCGTTTCAGACAGATGAAACCGGTCCAGACCAGCAGAGCTAAGACGGCGATGACGGCCAACACCAATAAACTCAGCACTGCAGAAATGACTGCGTCTGCATGGAGGAGACATTATTTTAACCGATTAATCCAGAGAAAACACCTTCATCATGGCAGAAACTGACTGGGCCTTTTTCCTTTCAAACACAGGATTTATTTCCTCATTAATACGTTTTTTTAAGGTTTCTATCAGGGTCTGTACACTTTTCTCAAAGTACAATCAAACGTTTTTCAAAATTTTCTAGAACTACACTTTGAAGATAAAAACAATCCATCACCAAAAACAGGCCGTGTCGATTTACTGTTACATGATAGAATTTATTACCATTATTAATAACAATCTACAGCAGGGACAAGGAAACTCAAATTTTATGTTTGGAAATGTCTCACGCATGACTTATACACCTGACTGGTCTGAGAATAAACCACTAATTTAACAAAAATATAAATATATAAAACTATCTTTATTGCAACTACAGAGTTCTGCAATTCATTGAGAAATTAGGAATAATACATGTTCATTATATTTAAACAATTCCAATCAACCCTAATTGCGCAAATTACTGTAAAGACAATATACAAAGAAAGTAAAAAAGAAATCTCTACAAAATGCTCCTGCTTAGTTTTCTGGCATTAAACAAATAGAAATGATTTACTAATTCTAACTAACGTAAAACAAAAAAGATAAGCTCCGATTTCACTTTACAGCGAGGAAAAATAAAAGTGTTTTTATATATCTGAACACAGAAGTACGTAAGCTTCTGGTTTCAACGATAAACAAAGGTTTATTCTGTTTAATTTTTTTATTTTTATTTAAATTTCACACTTTTTCCTCTTTTTCTCGTTTAAACACAAATGGGCTCAGAAGATTAGGATCCCAATATGAGTCGAAAGAGCAACACTTGATTTCATTGGACTTTGGGGGGAAATATTTAAGAAAAATTCAATAAAATTGATAAAAATATTTAGAGATCTGAGTTTTTCCACACAAAGCTCATATTGATTTTGTTACTCAGACATTGCAGCAGCTCAATAAAAGCATTAAATAACTTGTTTATCCAATAAAAACAGGTGAACTGTGTAAATACAGAGTGGATCATTTAGAAAACAACAGGAAAAATGTTTCCACCTGAATAAAAGTGTCCTGGGACAGAAATGCACTCAGGCTGGCTGAAGTTGGACGACAGGTGAATCAGGCTGTCGTTGAACCGGATCGAGGCGCAGTAATCTCTGCCCGGAACCAGATCCATCACGTTTTCCCTGCTTTCCAGGGAGCGAATGTTCAGGATCTGACATGAAGAGGAGAAGAACGGGGATGTCACACCGCAAAACAGACAAAACTGTGATTCTTTTATTAAAAACGACAACAAAAACATCATTTTATATACCTTTAGATGTGGCGCTGTCCCGCGTATACATGAAATCTCAGACTTTGTTCATAATAGATCCGATTTCCAATTTTAATGCAATTTTTTTCCAAAAAAATGAATTACAGAAAATATTTCCAGAAAGTGGCTCGTTTTTGTTTCAATCATCTCTTCTGTGAATTATCAGGGCCAAAGTACGAGAATTTTTGTTCAACAAGAAATATTATTATTATGTTGGAAGAATAAAGATGCAGATTTATCAGAAGAATGTCTTAAATTACTAAATAAAAAAGGTTTGATGAGAAAAAAGCTTTAATAGTAACGTGACAACCATGTGGTTCTTTCTTAGAAATAACTGCTTAACAGTTTCAGAGTCTTGCTGCTGATAATTTGATGCTGATGTGTTGAAAGATGAAATATTTCTTTATTTGTAAAATTGAAGCCACAGTATAACTTCACAAGATTCTTCATTTAAAACTTCTATAGAAGTTCAAATAATTAAAAGCTGTAAAAAGTGGTGGTGCTGACAACCAAGGCACAATAAAATGTCTATTCACAAACACTTTGCTTAAATTGAATTAAAGCAAAGTGGCAAAAAAAAAAAATCTAGGCCACTTTTGGCAGAACATATTTACAGAAAAAGTTTTTTTTAATCTTAAATGCAAACTATACATTTTTGTACAGTTTTGGCTTAATTTACACCTTTGAGGATATTTTTCTGACAGCGAATTGCCTATTTTTGAATCAAATTACTCAAGTTAACAATTGATTACTCACTTAGTTGGTAATTATTTCAACCATCGATTAATCACGATTAATCGTTTGCAGCAGGTTATAACAGCTTAATGAGACTAAAGTCATTGTTAGAGTTGGGATTTCTGTTTAATCCGAGTTGTGTAGAGGTTCTAGTTTTGCTATCCTGCCAATAATCTCCACTTGCATTGCAGGTTTGAATGATTTTATCTCTGAACTTGAAAACAGTTCCTGTGTTTAGATTATTTACAGGAAGAGAAACATCTCTTCTTCTGACATCCTAAATAAATCCCGTGGTAACCTCATGCTGCTGCAGGCTTTTTAAACCACATCACATGAAGATATTTGTGATTCCTGCTCAGCAAGTTGCATAAAAGTTTAACCCCTTTAGGTTTTGATAATGCTAACAGGAAGCTAACAGGAACCATCCAGGCTGCTGAAACTGGCTCCATTTATAAGTCAGTACCTTGGCTTTGCTGGTGTGGCTGCTCTTGATCCGAAGTTGGTATTCGATGTTGTTGTAGGTCTCCTGGAAGTGCGAGTACGGAGGCAGGAAGCGCAGGCAGAGTTTGGTTTTGCAGGATGTGACGTTCAGCTTGGGCAGAGGCAGGTGGGCTGGCAGGGCAGACATGACGATCACATGATTAACGAGCCATAAGGCAAAGATCAGTCATCAGATGAGTGCAAACTTGTCGATAATTATGAAAGTTTCCCTGAGGCGGCCATTAAAATAAGTGAACGTGAACCATTTAAAGGAGTGGCATCCCTCCTCAGATTGTTTTCATTTGATACTGCAAAAAACAAACATCTGATCAGAATTTGAGAGCAAACTAACCAACTAAGGAAAAACGTCTGTTTTTATGTATTGTGATGCACATTAGTGCTTTTTAATCTTCTTAAATTTGTAACTTAATATGTTTATTTTGTTCATTATAATTATTCCAATTTTTGGAAGAATCTTGGATAAGTCTTTATTTAAAGAGGTGAGCATAAGACTGACATGGCAGCTGTCATGAACATAAAGGAGTCTTCAGGAATGTTTACGGCTGTTGTCATCGTGTCATTCGGTAAATGACACTTGATGCAAAGTTGACTCTTCTACCTGAATTTTAATGTAGGTTTTAATGCAACTTTGCATAAAAATGTAATTATTTACCAAGTAATGCAACTTTTAAGGCACATTTGCATTAAAACTGTCAGTCAGACATTCATGAAGACTCTCTCATAGTCATTGTAGGTATTATGTCATGTTTATAGCAGAGTACCGTGTCAAATAAAGTATTACTGAAACCTGTTTTTTATATTATTGTACCTTAAGGGACTGCAGATGAAAACTAGACTTTATGGCTAACTCTGTCATATTATGCAATGCACATTTTCCCTTTTGAAATAAAACAACATGTAATAAAAAGTTTAATAAAAATAATAAAAAAACGAAGTGAATCAGACAAAGAAGCCTCTTTAATACCAAAGCTATGCTAGCCCCGCTCCAAACATGGAGATAACTCACCCACTGGTTTATATTCTCCAAGTTTGGCTGGCTGGGATGCGTTGTTCCCCAGGTGAGCCTTCACCTCGATGTTAAAGTTATTCTGTAGGCCTCCAAATGTTTCAGTCAGGTTGCAGGTCAGTGGACTCTGAACGCGTTGGCAGCCGGGTACCGGGATTAACCGCTGGTTTGAAACCAATCTGGAGAGGGAAAACCAAGCAGAAAACAAGAGATTTGAGTTGAAATAATTGTTAATGTCTATGTTCACCATGAGTCTCAAATTAAAAACAATCCAAGGGTATCTAAACCGAGCTTTCTCACTCCCATTAGCTAAAGGAGCAGTTTTTTTAAGTGAACCTATTATGGAAAATTCACATTTTGGATGTTTTTGTACCATACTTCCATTTGGGTCTCAACTATTTCTAAAAACAACAAATACCCTTAAAATATGCCATCCAGCCGTTTTGTTTGGAAATAATTTAATGTTTTTTGAGTGTGGAAAATAAGTTATTTCAAAAAGTCAGAATTGACTGGAACTATGCAGTTGCCTAGCAACCCCAGCAGAGTTCCATCCGTTACCTAGCAACCCCAGCAGAGTTCCATCCGTTACCTAGCAACCCCAGCAGAGAGGTTGCTAGGTAACCCTGCTGGGGTTACCTAGCAGAGGGGTTGTCTTTTCCAGCAGCACAATGGCTGCTGGAAAAGACAAGTGTTTTGTTGTCAACTTACCATCCAGAAACCACTTGCTGCATTCTTGTTGGTTGTGCAGGAGGATCCACTTCTGCTTTTCAAATATGTACAATTGTATAATTGCACATCTATCTATGTGGGATCAATAGAGTATTTTTGAATTTGAATTGAATCTGTTTGTAGCCATTTTGGTGAGTGCGTGGCCGGCATCAGCTTATTTGGATTTAAAGTGACAGGACGCCCTGAAACAGCTCATTCTGAAAATAGAACTGAGCAAACTGAAATCTTAATATCCAAAAATGAGTTAAGCCTGTCTCAATAACAACATTTAGCTGGATGACAAATTGTCCCAGAAGTTATTGAGATAAACCATAATACTGATGTTTTGAGACAATTTTTAAGTAATATAACGGTTATGGCATCATAAAACAAGTAATATCAATACATTTTAATTTATAACAAACATTTAAGTCTGGAACCGGAAGACTTTTTAAATATATAAAATAAATAAACAAAAACAACAAATACAATGGATACTGACGCCTCTGTAAACAAAATTATCCTCCAAGAAAGGGCTTGTTGAGACTGAAGACTTTAGTCATCCAGTTTTTGGTAGAAATGGAGAAAAAAAAATCATGCAAATTATATTAATAGATTATCTGTTAATCTAGTAAATTAGGTGATTAATTACTACATAAATAAACTGTGACCGTAGATGAAACGGCTGACAAAGTGGTTTGGTCCCAGTAGCTTTAATTCCTGGCTGCTGGTTTGTTTAGGAAACATTTCCTGAAGTGAAACTCCTCATGGATCTCCAGGTTTCTCTCTGGGTGAGAGTCCCTCGACACAAACAGTGACTCATCTGCACACAGCAGCCTGCAGCGGTTTCCACTCAGAGACGCCACCAGGTGAGACACGCCAACAGGTGAGACCCACCTGGAGGTATGAACGCTGAAATACGTCCCACTGGGGGTTCCTGCTCCGGGTTCCCATCTCAGCATGTAACCCGACTGATCCAGGGTCACCTTGACGTTTAGTGGTGCTGGAAGCCCACTCACAGCTGCAACACAAAAACAACCAGAACGGTAAGCAGAAGGGGACAAAAAGCCAGTTTTAATGGTAAATATATTTTCAATCATGGGGAAAAATAAGGTGAATTCTTTACAGATCGTCCACTATAGTTCAGTTGTGGTTCGCACACTTTTTCATCAGCAAAATTCAAGAACTTTTCTAAATTTTCACACTTTTCCAGCTAAAAAAAAACAATCCAAAATAACTAAAAAAACAAACTTTCAATTCACTAATATATCATTTATTACTGTCACTAATAATGTCTTGTTTCTAGTATTTTTACTTTATAGCAGGGACAAAATAAACTAAAATATAACAAAATGTCATGTTTTGAAAAGCATCTTTCACTCAACCTATGCACAATTTTTTTTAAATGATTTAAATAAAAATGATTAAAAAAATACTAAAAATGAAAATGACTAAAAATAAATAAAAATTATTAAAAATAATAAAAATAGAAACAAAAAAATTAAAAGAAATGATAGAAATAATTTTGTCCAAGTCTTTGTCAAAATAATTAAATTAAGCATTTGTAGCAACCATAATCGTGATAACAATGCAACAATGTAAAAAATTTTTTTTTTAGGAAACTGCATGGCCACATGACTGAGTCACAGCAATAAAAGCCCCACAAACACAAATACTGCTCTTGTAAAACATTCCTATTTGTAATGCACTTCTTTAAGTCATATAAAGAAATGTGATTCATACAATTAAACTGCAAATTGTGAGTATAGTTAATTATATTTTTGAATTTTTTCATGCTTTCATTGAACAAACAGTGGACAAAAAATAGTAAGCAGAAAACTCTTTCCTCTGCATGCTCTGTGTTTTACTGGGTTGTTAGTCCATTGCATTTTGCCTGATTCACTTCTAGCTGTTATATTAGTGGGATAACAGGGATAATTATCGGCCCATCGCTTTAGCCAGTACACTATCCGAGGTCCTGGAAAGGATTAGATTACCGTAAATGAGACAGAACATTTTCTCCTTACTTCAGATAGCCAGTTTGGTTTTAAAAGTGTCTTCGCTTTGAAAGATTTTAGATTTGTATAATAGGCACAACTCTACAACTTTTCCTTGAAGGTTTTTGATCGGGTTAATCAAGAAAAGTTATTTTATAAGCTACACAACAAAGGGGTTCCCAGATCTATTGTAGAATTTTGTCCTTTTGTTTCATGCATCAGTTAATGAACATAAAATGTGGTAATCGTGTGTCGGCTCCTTTTAAAATAAGGAACAGGGTTAGACACGGACGTATTTTGTCTCCTCTTCTTTTTAATGTGGATGATTTATCCAAGTGGCTACAACACTGTGGGACAGGGTGGGACCATAATTAACCATCTGATGCTGATGATTTAGTTATTTTTAGTTCTTAGTGCTGGTCTTCAACAGTTATTGAGGACCTGATCAGAGTATGGTCAGGAGTCTGGTATTATGTACAACGCACTGAAAAGTAACATTATGATTATAAGAACCAAGGAGGATCAGAAGTTGGTTGGTACTTCCTGACTTCTCCTAATCTGGTGTTGTTCTTAAAGTGTTCTGTCAAATACCTGGGATATTATACAACTGATGACACTAGGGCTGAAACGATTCCTCGAGTGATTCGAGTACCTTGATTATTAAAATTCCTCGAGGAAAATTGACCTGCCTCGAAGCTTCGTTAATTTATGTTTTATCATTTAGCGCACCGTGTTTCAGCCGGAACATTATTTGCGTTGTGCGGAGCTCTGACTTCCGCCTCTGAGTTGTTGACGGAAGCTACGTGTTAGCGGCATAACGTCCAATCTTCAAGTTCGGCCCGCGGGGATTTTACTGATTGGTGATAATTCCGGGTTTTCATCGTTTTTGTGGGACCAATAAACATCCTTAAAATGACCGGCGCGATGCCGGGAGTTCGGCAGCCTTTCTGCTCCGGAGCTGCTGGTTGAACGGCGGGAAGAAGCTGAGGAGGATTTATACAGGTGAGCGGAGAGACTGAACACGGCGGGCGGCTGAGGGTTGATGCTTACAGGGTAAGAGCAGCTTTACGGACGAACCGCACAATAAACTTATATCATCCCGGTCTGAACAAACGGGAGGCGGAACATGGCTGGTAGATGAGTTTCTGAACGGAGGAGCCGTAAATATCCCGTATTGCTCCCCCGGTCTACAAAAAAATAACTGGTAGGGAAGCTCAAATGTGGAAAAAATAGACTGATGTTGATATCCGAAGATTTACCAATATTTTATTTCATAATTGTTTTTATCCAATTACTCGATTAATCGTAAGAAAAATCTATAGATTACTTGATTACTAAAATAATCGTTTACAACAGCCCTAAATGACACTGATGGACATTTACAGACAACGTTGTTTAATGTATGCACTAGCCAACATGCTGGTACGTAAATTCAGGATGTGTTCTGCCTCAGTGAAGGCGTCTCTCTTTACAGCATACTGCTCTCCTCTGTATACTGGTCGCTTATGGAGACAGTAGAAACAAAGCAGTTTACAGAAACTCCAAGTGGCTTACAATGACGGAATGAGGATGATGCTTAGGATGCCGAGGTGGATCAGTGCTGGTCAGTTATGTGTTGGTGTCTCCACTTTTCATGCCGTCTTACGAAACCTTATGTACAGGTTAATGTGGAGGTTACATGTTTCTACAAACAACATCATCCAGATACTAAGATATTTCACAAAGCTCAGTCAGGTTTAATGTGGAATCACTGGCGGTCTAGCTTTTCTGTAAATCAGTGACTATATGTGATTATCATCTTTTTATGTGATTGTTTCTTTCTTTAATGTTCTTTCTATGGACCCATTTATGTCTTAAATAAAGCTGATGATGAGTAAAACTAAAAATACTGACAGTTCATTAACAGAAATTTTCCATGACGACGATAAATCAAAATTATCATCATGATGAGAAACTTATCATGATAAATGATACGACAAATGCCCATCGTTAGCTTGAAAACAAATTAGTTTCAAATGACTTGCAAGCTTCCCTGCTCTGTTTATAGTAGCCTGTCATATAAAAACCCAATAAAAACTTTGAACTTTGTGGCTGAAATGTGAGGAATCTTGAAAAAGTAAAACACAATATGCCAAGTCCCAAACAAGTTTAAGGACAGAGCTCAAATCGTGTCAGCTGCCGGAAGCTGACACAGACTCAGTGGCAGATTGAATATTAAATATGGATATAAATAAGTTTACTTCAAGCAAATCGATAAAAACAATAATAAAAACAATACATCTAAATATGTCCATACAGCTGCCACAGATTTTCCTTGGCAGGTACCACCAAATTAGTGACTGTTTGTGTGTATGTACTTATGTATTTTTTATTCATTTATTTAGTCGATTTGTTCAATGTTACGGCCCTGGGCCTTAAGGGCTGGGCTGCAGGTGTTGCTTTTGTCTGTCCTTGTGCTCCTCCCCTTTACAGGTGCTGCTGATCAGGTTGATTGGGAGTGCAGAGTACTTAAACCTGGCTGTCTCCATCTTCTGGGTCGCCTTCAGCGTCCACTCTGCCGCTTGACGCTTGTGGTGTTTTGTTGCCTGGCCTCAGCTCCCCTCCTTTTTGCACATTTGCGTTTGTCTTTGTTTTGGCACTTCAACACTTCCATATACACTCATACAACACATCCAAGCATTTGCATTACACCACTGATACTGATATCCACAATCCATTGTTGTTTTTGTTAATAAATCTTCATTTTTCTACACTTTAACCCCTGCATGGTCTCCCGTTTTTGTTATGACATTGAGCCAGTCGTAACATTCAAAATAAACGTATTTGTATTGATATTCAATTTGCCACAGAACCTGTGTTAGCTGCCAAAACTAAGCTGTGGCCCCTGTCACCGGAAGTGCCACTCTAGCTGCCAACTGCCAAGACACGAACATGGTGTCTCTGCGATTTGAGCATGTGTTGCAATGGGTCCACAATGAGCTCCGAACCCGATAATAAATAGGTAAAACATAAAAAGCTCAGAGAGTCATAATAATCCAGGTGTTTTTGGGTTTCTGGTTGGTAAACTTTGAACTCACCTGTCAGAGCCAGCGGCAGCCAGGTGAGAATCCACAGCAGTTCAGTCATGACGGAACCATCTCAGAACCGTTTTCTCCTGGGCTCCGCTGCTTTCATGTTCCTTAACTCTATACTTGACGCTTCTCTTTAAAAGTTAACAAAAATAAACACAATTTCCCCAACGAGTCCAGTAAACGCCAAATATTTGGACGATACCCCACTAAACAGACGCCCACTCCCCGGAAACGTGTCGCTAGCTTAAACACGGACTACCACCGCTCGGAACCAGTAAAACTCCAGAAACCGAACCGAATTTTACTCGGAAACTGGTTCGGAATGAAAGTATGAGGTTTCCCAGCGGCATCCATTAGGACTTCAGGGAAATATTCCCACCACGGACAGAAGACAACCCATTCTGGGAACCGTAATATGTACTCCTGCTGCTGGTGCGTTCACTGACATGCTGTTACTTTTGAAACCTCTTTAGGAAGCTTTCATAAACTATCATACCCAGATAGTTTATGAATAGAGACTTTATAAACTATCTCGGTATGATTCTATAGTTATAATTACAGATGCTGCTGATGGTAATTCAAGCATTTACTTACTTGCGATTGCCTTTCTTTTTCCGCATATAGATTTTACACCAAACGTCCGACTGACAATAAATGCAACATAATAGAAGCGGTTTTTAGGAAGTCATGTGACCTACCCAGCCTTTTATGCGAAGAGCTTCACAATTTACAGTTTAAATCGTTTAATTTACAGTTTTAACAAACTTTAACTCTGGCTCAGCTTAACAAAATGATCAGTAAACAAAAACCTTAAACTTCGACTGAACGTAAAGACTCTTGATCAACATATAAACAGGAAAAATATGAAGACTTCTGACTTGTTTTTTATTCATCAGTATAAAAGTCCTCATTTCACAAAATAATTATTTAAATACGCAAATACAAAATACTGTAAGAGCAAAATAACTAAAATAAACTAAAGTAGCTCTATGAGGTGTTTAAAACATTATTAAGGCAAAAACTACTACTAATATGATTAAATAATAAGTGTAATAAATGAAAATCAAATAAATCTGTGAAAAAAATTAAGCAAAACTCTAAATGATACTAAAATAAAATGAAATAAATATGTAACACTATAATCAGAGGAAAATAAGACCAAATGTATAATAAAATACAAGCGTAAAATTAATAACAAATAAGAACACAAGACAAAAAAATGAAATAAGATAAGTCTGTCAAAATGCACAAAATTAACTGAAAGAAAACTTCAGATTAAGTATTGTTTTATCTGAATAAAATAAAATAACACCCACATTTCTGAGTTTCAAATGTAAAAAATGTTCAACATTTGAACTCAGAAATTTTTTTTTCTAGAAAATATCTGATAATAGTGTTGACTTTTTAAAAGTTTAACATTATTGAAAATTGAAATTGTCAAAAAGCTGAAAAATCAAGTTTTCAAAATATTCAACTTTTGAAGCTTAGAAACTTCCATTTTTTTCCAGAAAATTTCTGAGATTTATCTAGAAAAAAAAACCATTTTGACTTTTGAATCTCAGAAATGTCCTCGTTTTCTGAAAAATTCCTGAGATTAATCTCAAAATGTCTGATATTTTCTCGCAAATGTTCATACACAGAAATTTCCAAGTCTTTTCTTGAAAATTTCTAAGATTAATCTAAACATTCCTGAGTTTTGGAGGAAATCTACTCCTATTAACTTCTTTCCATCTACAGAGGCCCTAATACACTGTGGTGGAATCCACATAGTCAATTTTATTATTTTTATTATTAAATCCTTTTCAGACTTTCCACCCATCAGGTTTTACGAAGTGAAAGACCAGCTGTTTTAAAAGCCAGAACAGTTGAACTGTTGTGATTATGTTTTACTGAACTGCCCCACTTAGAGGCTCCCTAATGGGGGCAGTTCTCTCACTTTTACTTTTGATTTAACTTCTGTTGAATTGATAATAAAATAAATGCTGATGTATCATGTGAGTCATCTGGAATAATAAACTCCTTGAGATAAAATAATTTATCTGGAAATAATCAGGAAGGAGAAGACATATGTTGCAAAAAATTATAACGTATTAACATACCATGTTTTTTTCGATAGATGTGTAGCTAACATAACTAGTAGCTAGCTAGCTAGCTCGACATGCTCGATATGTTCGCTATGCTCTAGCTAGCTGAATATATCTAAGTACTTCCCAAGAGGAGCTGGAAAACATCGCAGGAAAAAGGAATGTCAATTTTTCGTTGGTACAATAAAAAAAAATGTGCATAAAAAAAATCTCAAATTAACATGGTTTTGTGTAGTTTCTAGTGCAAATTAATACTTAAAATTAGACAAAACTTGTCAGCAACATGTAGGAGAACATTAATGAATAAGTTGAGCTCCACTGGCAGATTGTTTTATTTAGATAAGATATTTTTCCACATTATAAGAAATAATCTGCCAGTGGAACTAATACTTTGTCATTAGTATTAAAGGACTATTGATTTAAAACAAGCCCTTATATCTTGTGAAAAAGTTACTTATAAATTGTCTTATTTCTATAGTACTAGAAATTAGACTGAAAATACTTAGTAATATTTTGTTTTTGCAGTGTTAAAGTGTTTAGATTTTATATGGTCGGCCATAAGTAACACTTGTGAGAAAATGATCTAATCCCAGAACACTTTTCCTTTTGGTTTAGTTTCTGGTGAAGGGAAAACAGTCCACTGTGATGTTGTCATCTAAGACTTAAAGTCCACCTCATTCTGAAACATAGTGTCCAGATTCAGAAAGATTGCTTTTCTTAAGTCAGAAAATATCAGAAAACAAAAAGATCACACAGGAGGCGCAGTGGAAACTTTTAACAGATTTTTATTTTGTTGTTTTCACCTTTAAAACAGGTGAAGCAGATAAACATTTGTCTTTGCTCTAAGGCACTAGTCCGGTTTCATTTTGACCCAGCAAAAAACCAACTGGAACTGAAATGCGAACAATCACAAAAAACGTGAAATGTCGCTGCAGAAAATCCAAAAATACAGACGGTAAAAACTTTGAGCACCGATACCGTTAGGGTTGGATTAAATAACTGGACAGATCTGACAAACTGACTGCAAACAGTGGGAATGTGAAGAGAGCTTTACGATTAGAGGTGATTGCAGTCGGTCTGAGTTTAAAAACTGGAGACGACGTCACATCGATATTATCGGGACAGGGTTATGCGGAGTAATTGACAGGAGTCAGTGTGTTACCTGTAGTAAACGTCTTCTTACTGAAGTAGTTTTGGAGAAAAATTTAGACATTTTAAGACTACATTCACACAGCATGTTTTGATGCTCAAATTAATGAAAATGAATTTTTTGTCATTCAAACTATTAATTAAATGCGACAAAAGTCAGACTTCTGTGCGACTCCAAAGCAACCCGCATGGACCTGCTGAAGAAGAACAACAGGTCCATTTCTGATTCTACAATTCTGTGTGTGAACCGACAAATGGAATAATCATCCACACTGCAAAAACACAAAATCTTACCAAGTATTTATGTCTAGTTTATAGTGAAAATATCTTGGTACACTTAAAATAAGACAAACGTAACCTATTAGTAACTTTTCAGCAAAATATAGGAGCTTGTTTTATAATAATGATTCCTTAATATTGATAAAAAGTACTGGCAGATTTTTTCACTTATAACAAGGGAAAAACATTTTGTTACAAGTCAAATAATCTGCCAGTAGAAATAGAGCTGGGTTGCTAGGCGACAGGTTGGGCTCAGCGGGGGTTGCTAGGTAACGGTGCAGTGCCTGTTGATTGTGAAATAAGTGAACGTACTGGAACTAGTAGTTTTTCATCAATATTAATAAATTACTGACCTAAAAGAAGCTCTTATTGCTGAAAAGTTACTTCTAAGTTAATTTTGTCTGATTTTAAGTGATATTTGCAGTAGAAACTAAATAAAAATACTTTTTTGTTATTTTGTGTTTTTGCCATGTGGGTGATTATTCCATCTGCTGGTTCACACAGAGTCGTAGAATCAGAAATGGACATGCTGTTTTAACGTGCAGTCCTCCAGTTTGAGAAAACATTTCATTTATTTGTCAGATATTCAGAGAACTCTTCTTCTTCCTCCTCCTCCTCTTCCTCCTCGTCCATCCAGGACTCTGTGCAGCTGCCATCTTGTCCCGACTCTGGCGGACGAATCCCATCGTCCCGTTTGCTTTCAGAGTCTATCTGGCTCAGAGGTTTCAGGGTGTAAGTCCTCAGAAAGTCCATGGAAGAGCTTCCAGAGTCCTGATCCTCCTCTACCTCGTCTTCATCGCAAGCAGCCATTGAGGCGAGGGTGACGGAGAACAGGTTGACGTCTCCAGAGAACTCCAGAGTCTCCATTTTGATTTCCTCCTGCTGAGTTATGGAGTCCTCCATTCCAGATTGATCTTTATCATAAATAAAAAGAGTTTCTGCTTTGGCCTCATACTGGTTGGACTCCACCTCCATGAAGTCACCCTTCATCACGTCAGCAGAACCGCCGCCTGTGGAAAGTTCTGCGTTTCTGTCCATGTACAGCTTCACTGAAGCCTCCTCATCGCCGTCTTCGTCCTCAGAGCTGGCGTCCCCGGCGGGAGACGGAGACGTTGCCGGGCGGTTTCTGGTTTTTACCGTTTGGGGGATGATGGTGACCCGGTTGATGTCCGTGGTACTCAGGGTTAGGACGTAGCTTTGCCTCAAAACGACCTGAGGAAGAGGAAATGAGAAGGCAGAAACAGGAACTGTAACTGGAAATGAACTGTGGTTGGAGAGATGCAAGGGTCAGAAGTATGGCAGCAAATCAGGGCCAAAATAGATGGAAAAAAAGGAATAGATTTCCATCAAAAAACTCAGACATTTTCTAGAAAAAAGTTTAAAAAGTCAAAAATTTACTACAAAATTAATCAGAATTTTTGAGAACAAACTCAGAAATTTCTAAAAAAGAAATTTGGAAAGTTTACACTTTGAAAAGTGTAAGATGTGCTAGAAAAAACTCAGAAATGTTGAGATTAATCTCAGAAGTGTTATAGAAAAAAGAGACTTCAAACTTCTGAAAAGGCAAAGATTTGCTAAAACAACTACAGAAAACTTGGAAATTTTTGAGTTTGGAAAGTTGAAAATTTGCTAGAAAAAAAAATCACATCAATCTCAGAAGTTTTCTTGTCTGTGTGTGTGTGTGTGTGTGTGTGTGTATGAAGCCAGGTAATCAGAAATGTTACTGTTTTGTGTTTTTACAGTGTAACAATAAGGGTGACCCAGAATATCGACAGGTGAATCATTGTCTCACCATCAGGGCTGCCGGCATTTCCTTTAGTTTGCACAGGAATCCGGTGTAGTAGAGGCAGAAGATTCCCATCATCAGGCCAATCAGGGAGGAAATCAAAACAGCTGTGACGACGACTAAAACCAACAGTCCTGAAAACAATCATGGAATGACGAGGAATTCAGTCAGACTGGAAATGCTGGATCTGCCCTCTGACATCACACTGGGATTTAACTTGTTTAAACGCCTATTTTTAAACTCAGAGGGCTGGAACTTACACTGCAAAAATACAAAATCTTATCACATAATTTTCTAGTTTCTAGAATTTTAGAATTCTTGAAATGAAAAAACTAAATTATAAGTGACTTTTCAGCAAGATAATCAATCATTGCTTTGCATTGATGAACATTTACAAGTTTCTTTGGCAGATTATTTCCCTTAAAACGAGACTTTTTACCATGTTATAAGTGAAATAAATTGCCAATGGAACCAGTACTTTTTCATCCATATTCAATAATTGTTTATTTAAAATAAGCTCCTATATGTTGCAGAAAAGACCATTGTAAGTTAGTTTTGTCTTATTTCAAGTGTATAAAAGTATTTGCAGTAGAAATTAAACCAAAAATATGTGGTTTTGCAGAGTATGTTGAAGAACCGTTTCCATTTTACATTGTTATTACAGCATTTTCACTGTAAAAAACTATTTTCGGTCCAGTTTTCACTGCAAATATCTTAGTACACCTGAAAGTCTGAGAACTTGTTTTAAAACAACAATTCCTTAATATTGGTTAAATAGTGCTAGTTCCATTGGCAGATTGTTTTCACTTATAAACAGGAAAAATGACTTAATACTAATTTGCAAGTGGAATTAATAATTTTTTCATGAATATTAAGGAATTATTGATTTAAAACAAGCTCATATATTTTGCTGAAAAGTTTCTTGTAAGTTAGTTTTGTCTTATTTAAGGTGTACTAAGATATTTGCAGTGTAAACTAAACCAAAACGACTTGGTTAGATTTTGTGTTTTTGCAGTGTACTGTACTTCATTGAACAGAATCTGTTGTGGCGGTCCAGCTCACCGTAGTCTGGTTCTGAAATGCTGGTGAAGATGCATTTCCACTCGGACGGCTGCGTGTTTTTGTTCGATCGGGCCTTGGGAAGCACCCGCACGCAATACTCCACATCTTTCTCCAGGTTGCTGAGGTTGAAGATCCTTCTATGAGTTTCCAGCTCCTGAAAATAATTGAGATATAAATCCACACGGTTTTTTTCTGTGTTTTCAGCTGACTCATGTTTTCTTTAAACATGATTATGAATCGGAGCAGCTGAACAGATCCGTCCAGACTTGACCGAAGGGTTTGGGAGTGAATCATGTTTCCATTTTTCCTCCGAGCCTCATTTTAGCCCAAACAGTTCAAATGATGTGGAGCGATTAGATTCCAATTTATTCAATACATCGTTCACACAAATCTGAACGACGCCATCTTGGTAGGCAAGTGCAGAAAGCATAGTGGCCCCATGGCCAACAAGAAGAAGATATGTGGATACTATTGACCAATGTGTGAGACGAATATATACTGCTCAAAAAAATAAAGGGAACACTTAAACAACACAATATAACTCCAAGTAAATCAAACTTCTGTGAAATCAAACTGTCCACTTAGGAAGCAACACTGATTGACAACAAGGACCCTCGTCGGGTCAATCAGTGTTGCTTCCTAAGTGGACAGTTTGATTTCACAGAAGTTTGATTTACTTGGAGTTATATTGTGTTGTTTAAGTGTTCCTTTTATTTTTTTTGATCAGTGTATATCTGAAAAGTAGCTGATAAAGACTGAAACATGTTAGGTGAATCAGGTAAAAACATATGAACAGCATCCTCCTTTCCTACGTAGATTAAATCTGTAGTTTAAAATGTTGGAAGGTATTTTTTTAACTAATCTTTGAATGGAGTTTTAGCTGTAAAGTAAAGCCTCAAAAAAAGAAAAGAAAATCCTGCGCAAAAAAGTAGAACAGAGATTGCACACAGGAGGAAATCAGAAGGAAATATTTGCTGTATAAAAGAGAAATTTGATATAAGTATTTTACCTGAATTTCTCTACCGTTTCCTTTCCTCCACAGGACTGTGAAGCTGAAATCATAGTTTATATCTTCATCCTTTGTGTATGGATCTAAATCAGGCATCGAAATGTTCCCCTGGATGAACGTCCCATATCCGGCCACCGAAAGCAGCGGAGGACCAATCACAGCTTTTCACACAAGAACGAAATTAAAGTTAGTTTTATACAACACTCTATAAGGGCCATTGTAGACGGAAACAAAGGAGGAGAAAATTTATGGCAAAAAAAAAAAAGTTACATTTTGAGATTAATTTCAGCAATTTTCTTTAAGAAATATTTTAAATTTCTGACACATGCTGACACATTTCTAGAGAAAAAAAATGCAGAACCTTTCTAGAAAAAAAACACATTGAAATTTCTGAAATTCTAAAGTTGAAAATTTGCTATAATAGATTCAGAAATTTTGAGATTATTTATAACTGAAGGTTATGAGTCTAAAAAGTTTAAACTTTGCTGAAAAAAACTCAAATTTTCTAGAATAAAAACTTGGTAAGTTCTGGTTCTGTGAAGTTGAAAATTGGCTTTTTAAAACTTAGAAATTCAGATTAGTCTCAGAAATTTTCTTGAAAAAAATCTAGAAATTTTTATACATGGAAATTTTAAAAGACAAAAATGTTGTCTTTTGTAAATTTAAAAAGCGTTTAAATTCCTGAGTTTGTAAAGTTATAAATTTGCTAAAATAAACTCAGAAATTGAGACTAATGACATATTTCTTTTTTTCTTTTTTTTTACTTGGAAATTTCTGAGTTCTGAAAGTCCCCAGCTTTCGAATGTGGAAATCTTTTGACCTTCTAAAGTAAAACGAATTCAACTAAAATTGACAGATTTACTCCTTTTTTCATTCAGCTCTGCTTCATAGACATTTATGCATGAAGGCTTTTCTCATCTGTTAAAACATAAAAGTCAAACGGAAACCGTTCCCTGTGGTTCAGTCTTTGCTGATAAGTAGTGAAACAAATTTGGGCGACCTGGGCCATCCTTACATATTTTACATATTTTAGCATAGAGGAATATTAGAACCTTTATGAGGCTCAGAGTTCATGTGCAGATGTTGACTTACTTTCTGTTAAGGGCTGAAAGGTGATTGTAGAGCGAGGAGACTTTGTGTTGTTGTAGGAAGCCTCGACAGCCAGTTCGTGCTTCTTCTCGGGTTTCAGTTTCAAATTGCAGGATGTTGAGTTTACTGGTTTTTGAGAAACCTTTCTGTCATGAATCCCAAAGAAAACAGAAACTGTTAATTTCACATCTGCGCAGCAAAAGAAACAGCTGAACAGATGCTCTGACACCAGTAGGGGGAGTTTAGCGATGCTTTTGACTTGTTCTTTTTCCAGTCTGGTGCGATTATTCAGCAACGGGAATCAATTTAAAAGCAGGACTTGGCTGCACATGTTTTAGTGCTTTTCGGCGTTTCAGCTGCCTGTCATACCTTGGACCGCAGAACTTTTCTGTCCCAACTTGGCCCGGTATCAAAAGAACAGTTTTTTATTTTGGGTTCTTCTATGGCTTTTATCACTTGTGGCGTCCCTCAAGGCTCTATTCTTGGTCCACTAGAATAGAGGACCAAGAAAAGTAGCATGTAGCTAAAAGTAGCTACATGCTACTTTTAGCATGTAGCACTAAAAGTAGTGGATATTCTGATCCACCATCTTGCTGTTGATATTCAAATCTACTTGCCAATTTAGCAAGATAATCACTCTTGAACTGTCTGAATTATATTAAAACTAGGTAGAAAAGGAAATGACAATCTTGACCCTTTGCTGTCAGGAATATGTTTTACTTTAAATTATGCAGACTGCTGTGAAATCAGTTTTTTTTTTCTCCAATTATTTTAAGTTGTGCAGACTGCTGTGAAATCCTTTTTTTTTTCCAATTAAGAGAAATTTCCAGGATGACGTCAGATCTTCCAACCAAAGATCTTGAAAAAGTGATTCATGCTGTCATTAACTCTCGGTTGGATTCTTGTTGGGTTAGATAAATCATCTCTGCATCGCCTACACACCAACCAAGCTACTAAAAGTATCTGGTTCTGGCTTGTTCAGGATTGATTTTAAGATTTTATTGCTTAATTTTAAGGCCTTTTATTCCAGTGACATTAACATCCACACTCCAGTAAGAGCACCAGCCACTTTTTCTCCTTTGAGACTTTTAAATCTTTGCCTGCTATAATCACAGTTTATGGTAATTATAGATTTGCATTTTGTTTAAACTTTATTTTAAAATATAGATTTCAGCAGTTTCATGCAATATTTGAATCTTGTGATTCCTGAGTTGTTTTTGATCACTTGAATAAATGTTTTTTATCTGAGGGGGAGGATTTGGGTCACATGTTTAAAATAAGATCCTCATGTGATGATTTAGAGGTTGATTTGGAAACAGGGTGAAGTTTAGGGAACTGATTCTACTGTAAAGTTAAACCAGCAGCAAAACATCCCGATCAAATCATATCTGATTTTTATTTCCAATTCCAGTTATAGCTTGATACATTTCTTATCATGGTTAAGATAATGATTTATTGTTATTTCAACAAATTCCAATGTTAAGAAAACCCCCAAACTATCACTAATGTTCGGATTGTTACGTTTTAATCTCTGTTCTTTATGTGGCTGATGAAAGAAGTGTATTACAAATTTATGTTTTTTAAGAGCAGTATTTGTATTTGTGAGGCTATAATTGCTGTGAAGCATAGGCCCATTAGATTAAACAATAAATCAAATAGCTACATGATTAATTAAAATGATTTTCATAATTTCCAGTTGGACAACAATAGTTAAATAGATGCTCCCCTTTAAGAGTGAAAAGCCAACATTTTGAAAAACTTTGCAAACATTTGACACCATGTATGAAGTAGTTAGTCTGCAGTAGCTGCACCTTTTGCCTGTTTTCCCTGTCTAAGATGAGTGATTAATATATTTAAAGTGCAATTTTGGTTATTTTGGATATAAATTATTTTTTCTGGTATTAAATATTCTTTAGAAATTAAAGTTTTTTCATATTTGAGTGTGTACTTGCATTAATATCCCATTAGTATTATAATTATCATAGTTGAAAATTGTCTCAGGATGAGAATATTAGTATTTATGTTACAATACTTTCTGGGACAATTTATCCTCCAGCAAAATTTGCAATCGTGACAGGCTAATGACGCACACCTGCAACCATAGAGTATTACATAGTTCGTATCACTTTTTATCATTATCACAATAATAATAATTACAGTTTTTACGTATTTCAGTTAACAAAAATGTCTTCTCAATTTCAGTTTTCGTTATTTCTAGGTAACTATGACACAAACAGCTGTTGAATAGAGAAAATGCCATTTTCTGCCATGGTTATGGCGCCCCCTCTAGCGCAGCGCCCCTTTTGCCCATTCTTTTTTGCGCCACAGTCACACAGATATCGTTTTAAAATATGCTGAACTCCCAGCTCCATTTATTTCCTTGCAGGGCAGAACAGTATTAAATGCACCTGGAATCAGTAAGATAATGCAGAAATTCAGATTTTTAGTGATCAGCTAGATATGATGATGAACAAAAAACCGTTAAAAATGCCACATTCATCATGATTTCCATGTAAAAATGAATCACATTGTTCAGCTAGACGCGAAGCCTGAGAGGGCGAGGCGACCTGAAACCGAAACCACATCCAGGTGGCGTTTTCAGAGAGCAGCGGGGCTCTGCGGTGGCAGCAGCCCAGCCAGGCGCTGCGGGGATGGAAACAGCTCTCACTGCAGGAGGGACGCCTCGGAGGGAGTCAGAAACCAACCGCCATGTGTCAGATGTTCCATCAAAGGGGCTCCAGTCAACCGCATGTTTACAGACACACTACGCTCTGAGTGAAAACGTGACCGGATTAAAAGGTCGCGGTCGACCGTGGAGGACACCAAGGCTGAAAAACTCACAGAAACAGTTTCTGAAGTGAATGCAGGCACAAAACAGGCGTTTTTTTTTTTTTTTTTTACTATAGCTTAGTTTTATTTTGTTGTAACGTTTTGATGGTCTAGGTTTTTAAGAGTGTGTTTGCACATTTTTTATTAGTTACAGACACGTACGTGGCATGTTATTGTTTACGTTCGGAAATTTCGCACATGCGCACAATGCTGCAGTCCGTTACCGTAGAATTCCGCTTACAAAATGAAACCTGGATGTTTCGTATAATTAATTTTGTGCAACAGCAATGGGGAAAATAACGCAGAAAAACATTTTAAAAACAACTTAAAACCACTCATATTAATTTTTTCTCCACAACGCCACGCACAGACCCGTTGCCATGGTTTGACAAATTTAAGCTAGCATAGCTAGCTGACCTGCTTCCGTGTCCCTCACTATTTTTTTATTAAAACTTTTCTCTGACCTGTGAAATGTGCTTGTTGTTTTGTATTGGAAATATTAATTTAATAATGCTTGTTTTAATTATGCTTAACTTTAGTGCATGTTGAAATATTAGATTGATCATAATTGTTTTGAGTAGGCCTCAATTTAGATTTAGACTTATGATTTAATCAAGATATAACTTAATCAGTAGAGCAGTTTTCTTAGATATAGATTAAAATTAGTCTATGCTGTTGAGTTTTTTTTATATTAGATCACATTCTTAAGAAATTTAAGTCTGAAAATTCTCCTAGTTCATTACAGCCAAAGTAGAAAACTAATCAGAAAATATTGACTGTAATAGATGTTTTAGTAATGAAGCTGCTCATGTCTGTTTTCTACGAGTTTAAAGGTATTATATGAAGCGTGTGCTAACTTTTGCAATAAAAATCTGCCTTTTGATGCCCTGGGGCCGAGGAGAGGTCAGGAGAGCTCTGTGCGGTTCAGGAACCAGTTTGAAATGAGAAACACAGATAAATGATAAACTTTGGTCCCGATTTCTATGAGTAAAATGTTTCCCCATGAAATGAACACATCTATTGTTCATACCCTGGGAAAGTACGCAGGGAGGATAGCTTGGACAGCAATGAATTCATCCCTTGGCCTTGGCACCACCTGCATGGTCTCTGGCGTACAAACAGCAACACATCATTTCGGCTGTTTGAGATCACCTCTAAACGGTACGTTAGACGCATCAGACAGTAGAAATACGCCTTGATATAAAAGTAATTGAGCTAAAACAGCTGGTCAGATCACTGGGTGGAACTGGAACAGCTCTCAGAAGACAAGTCTTCGTATTTTGCATTTTTTTTCTCAGGTACTTGATGTTTCCTTTCTGACTTTGGTATCTGATGACCATGTTGAGCTGTTTGTGTGATTTTATGCATTTGATTGTTTGAATAAACTGGCTGATTGTGAAGTTGAACAGTGACTCTTGTTTTTGTGGTTTCGCTTTTACGCACGACATTAACAGACCTGGGGAGACGAGACAACAACGAGCAACAGGTAGAAAATATCTCGTTCTCTTGATAAGTTGTAGCAAAGTACTGTGTCCCTTTTTCTTTTACATCTCATACATTTAAGATCTTGAAAGCTAAAATGTTAGCTTAGCTACAGGGCTAAGCTAACATTTTCGTCACGTTGCAACAAGTAATAGTTTTAGTTTTCTCTATACTTTGGTTCATTTTTAGATGCAGAAATATTTTATTACTATTTATTATTGTGATAGTGTATTGGGTAATGAATACTCAATAGAAGATACCATTTTTAAAAAATGTATTAAATTATTGTTGAACATTTAACTGACTGGTGTTTAATCCAAACTTTTGCCGCCGCCATTTTGTGGACTAGCAGGTGGAGAATGGAGTACCGTAATCTACCGACAGCTGGCGTAAACTGCTTGTGTGTGGAAAAAAAATTCTCATTAGTTTGAAAGACTAATAAATAAATTCATAAACACACAAACAAAAGACATTACATGTATAATTTCAGTATGTTTTAGTTACATAAACACACAATACCAGTTACTTAGTTTTTTCCTTTACTTATCAGATGAAGCTTTTATTTCTGTTTCTGTTATTTTGTAGGTTTTATTTAACTATAATAACGATGGTGCACACAAATGGCTCCTACACACAGAAAATGCCAACTACTAGAATTCATTTTTCTACCAGTTATGGCGCCCCCTATCGCACGGCGCTCCTGCAGAGCGCCACATATTGAAAATACACACAAAAACATCCATCTTATTCTGCAGAGTAGTGGGGAATATTGTTTATGTTCTAAAAAAAATGACCCCGATATTGGGAAATGTGTAAGATGTGGTCGTCCTGGAAACCTGAGAATTTGAACTGCAAACCACAAACTCGAATATGGCAACTTTAAATCGAGCAGAAAACATCTGCTCACGTCTCACTTCTTCATTCCCTTCATAAAAGAGGAACAAAATGTCCTGAAGGTTTGATTTAAAGCAACCTGTGGAAACTGGATGCCTCAGAGTTACTTTGCTTGATAAAAATCAGTGTTCAAACAAGTTTGTGGTGCTGATTATAGTAGATAAAGCAACAGAGGGTAAAACCAGATCCAACAGCCAAGTGAGATTACGGAAAACTGACTCACCACAGCTTATCAGTGAAAATTAGAGTTTTTAAAGAAAATTAAATGTTAAACCAATTAAAGGGACAGCTGAAGTCATGTTGTACAAATAATAATAATATAGGAACATATTCCCAGCTGTTGCATGTATTTAAAGGCTGCAGACAAAGGAACAAGCATAGAGGAGGATCACCACTGAATGCCAGCAGAGGAAGAGGGGCTTACGGGTCCAAACTGACAAGATAACATGCAGCAGAGCATTCTGGGATTTGTAGTGGTTGTGGTGCACGAGCTGTTGACTAACCACAATAAAAAAAATCTACAGAATGCGCCAATTTTTTAATAAATTAGTCACCAGAACAATCAATTAATCACCAGAAGAACCAATTAATCGTCAGAACAAACAATTAATCAGAATAAAAAGATTTATTGTCCGAATAACCAATTAAGCATCAGACTAAATTGATAGATTAATCAACAACTAATATAATTGTTAGCTGCAGCTTCATTTGAACTTTAAAAATAGGCAGTTGTGAACCTTTCAAGGTCTTAAGTATTCACAAATTTCAGCTGTTTGTGTTTTTTCGGTGGTTGTGGTCATTAATCCCCACTGATACCAGGATTCACTGTAGACATGAAAATGATTGTTCAGCTAAATTTTCTGCACTTTTAAACCATGAAAGGAAAAATAAAGGGACACAAACACTACAAGCCCAGAGAGCCTTCAGCTACTTTAAGGAAATCTGGTAAAGGTGCAATGAACATAGATGGAAGGACATGCAAAAACAACATGCAAATAATGAGAGATGAAAGTACAACTTTGTTTTTTATTTAAAGCGTGCCACAGAAGTGAAAGGCTGAAGGGAGAAAAAGAATCAGCAGCTTTCAACAGCTCCCAAAGTGCTGCCGTTTATAGATATAAATATATTAAAATGTGAAAAAATTAGGGAAACTTTGTCAAAACAAGAATAAATTTACACAGATTTAACAATTTTATCATTTTTAAAATCTTTCAGAAGGTTAGGATAGGTCTTTGATCTATACAAAACATGATGATTACACTTTTTCGCACAAAATTATTCTTAGATAATAAGATTTTAGCTGTTTTAGGGAATCTTGTCACTTTAAAACCAAATAAGCCGCTGCTGGCCAACTCAGCGTTTTCATATGGCCTAGAAAATATCTGCAAACAGATGCACAATTACGCAACCATTCATCTTTGAAAAGCAGAAGTAGAGCCTCCTGCACAACCACCAAGAATACAGCAAGTGGTTTCTGGTTGGTGAGTCAACAACAAGACACTTTCCTTTTCCAGAAGCCATTGTACGGCGGTAATAAAACCAGCTACCCAAAAGTGCTGGAGCTCCTCTTGGGTCACTCGGTAACGGGCTAGACTTCACTGTGGTTGCTAGGTAACGGGCAGTGCCTGCTGATTTGTGATTCCAGAGAGTTTTGAAACGGCTCACTTTCCAGACACCAAAAGACATGAACTTATTGACAAAAAATGTCCTCGTGTTTCTTTTTTAAAACGACTTGGCTGATTTTAGAAACAGCATAAATGGAAATATAAAAATGTGAAGAATGTAAATTTCGAATTATGCGTTCCCTTTAAATCTCTAAAAGACAAGCAGATGTTCCCAGAATCATTGTACTCTCGAATCAGCAACAGTTTCTTTCACATGCAGCAAACTGCTTGATGCTAATATTGCAGGTAAAAGATGATGGATCATAAAGAACTTTAAGCTTTAAGAGCTGCTGCATAAACTATCAGAATCGACTTTATTGGTCACGTTTGTGCAAACTAACAAGGAATTTGACTTCAGTGCCACTTTCTCTCAATGTACAGATGTTTTTAAGATAAAAATATAAAAATATATGGGATAACATTTTTCTGTTTTCGTAAAAATATTTGAATATACATAATTTCACAAAGAAGATTACGACCAGGTTGAATCAGTGCAAATATAGGAGGTAAAAACAGCTGACGAAGCCTGGGTTGCTAGGCGATGAGGGGGCGGAACTCTGCCGGGGTTGCTAGGCAAAGGGGCTGGCACAGCTGGGAATAACGAAGGAATGCGACAGGAAGTTTTACAGTTAGGAAAGGATATAAAGTCCCAAACCACTTCCTTAAATGAACAGCTCAGTGTTTCCTTACAGGAATAATCTGCAACATTATTATTTATATGTTCATTTTAACCACAAGTAAAGCCGAGGAAAGGCAGGGGATTTATTTTGTGGGCGACTCTGGTATGAGGCGCGACTCGAAGCGTCTGAGCTGGTTCTTCTTCATTTCACAGGAGCTCAGACGTCTGCGAGGTAGGTTTCTCACAGAAAGAGGAAATCTGTCTGTTTGTGAAAAAGCAGCAGGCAGCAGTGGAAACTCCCTCTGAAACACCAAGGGGAGTTTAGAACAATGAAGAAAAAAATAACAGCAAAAAAAAAAAAAGAAGCTTTAATTTGACGCATGGTTCGGTTTCTGTGGAACTACGGTGGGTTTAAGTTCGAGGTTGGTGAAATGTCACTCAGTGTTTTAGTTGATGATCTGAGAGGAAACAAGTCAGCACTGAGACGTTTCCTGTAGCAAAGAAAAAAATGTTGGGGAAAAAACAAACTTCTATCTGTGACGGTCAGTTTTATTTTAACCAGACGGAAAACATTATTAAACACGCAAATCCTGCAATTTTCTGCTGTCGTGCAAAACAAACTCCCCAAGGCAGACGATGCAACTTTACAAAACCTAAACAAGGAATGTTTCAATTAACAGCCATAAAAATGAAAACTTTGGTCTGAACTTTGCAGAAACTGATTTTAATGACACATTTTCTCCTTTTCTTCAATCCGAGATCACTTTACGACATACAGATGGTGTACATTTTTAAATATTTTATAATATTCTGAGTTTATTGTAATTTAAAGTGAACTATTATTATTAAATCTTATAGTCAAGTGTTTCCCAACAGGGTGATTAAAAAAACTTTGTATTATTTCCTCAAACACCAACTATTTCAACCACCTGCTAGACGGATCCAATTTATTCACACTATCACCAAGTTTTCCCTAAGAACGGATCAATATCTAGGAATAAATGCAGCAACCAGCCATGACAGAACCTCTACCGTGTTTAAGTTACATAAACAGAACAGGCTTGCAACTAATGAGTATATTAGAAACTGATTAATCGATTATTCTGATGATTAATCGGATACAGAAATGGCAAATTCTTCAGGATTTTCATACAATATTAGAGATGCAATAAAAGACGCAAATAAACAATTAAATTCCTTTTTTCAATTAAGAAAATAAACATTTTATTGCCTAAAATGCAGTAACACAGCATTCCTTTTTTAGATTTGAACTGGGTGAAGCTAAAGCATATTTATACAGAAAGGGTTTTTATTATATGGAAAATGTATGTATTTTTGTGCAGCTTTTGCTTAATTAAAACTCTGAACATGTTGGGATTGTTCAGTACATATCCTTTTTTAATCGGAATATATCAGTTAACGATTAATCGATTACTAAATTAGTTGATGAGTATTTCAATAAACGATTAATCCCGACTAATCGCTCCATCCATAAAACTGAATTTTTTTCTTTTTAATTCTGAAATTTCTTTCTCCTGTGTAAGAGGACTGGGGCCACTGGGAAAAAAAACAGAATTATTACTTTATTCTAAGAATTCTGACTTTTCCTCCTCAGAATTTTAACTTTTTATGTAAAATTCAGACTTTTGTTGCAGAATTCAGAATACTGATTATACCAAACGTATTCTGATGTTTGATATAATCTGACCTTTTTATCTTTTTTTTTGCAACATTTTGACTTTTGTTCATCAGAATTCAGAATTTTTTTGCAGATTTCCAACTTTTTCACAGATTTCAGATTTTTTTCTCATATAATTTTGACTTTTTCTCAATATTGCGACTTTTCGTAGAATTTGACTTTTGCAGAATTCTGACTTCTGTTCCTCATAAGTCAAACTTTTTTCACATAATTCCGACATTTTCCCGCAAAATTCAGTTTTTCTTGTCAGTATTCTGACTTGTTTTTCTCTCAGAGTTTTGACTTTAATCTTCTGTGATCAAAAATCTGAATTCCTTTTTTTCAGTGGCTCTAATTGCCTTCCATATTTTCTGCATTCTTGTTTTCGGAACAGAGCGGTACACCGGTATGTTTTGGATATATAGCTATATATATATTTGTTGCTGCTAAAGCAAACGGGAGTAAACCAGTTTCAGATGTTGGGGAGGAAATGACACTTCAAAAAGACACTTCCAGGGATTACGGGAAAATCTGACGACGAGGACAGTGGGGTTAATTACCTGTTCTTATATATCCAGAACTGTGTCCCAGGAGGGCTGCCAGGTCCCGGATCCCAGTGCAGGACATGCTTGAAGTTCAGAGACTCAATCCTTAGGTTGACCGGTGCCGGAAGGGACGCGACAGCTGCGGAGAACCGCGGAGACACACCTGAGTAAACGTGACAAGAAGAGCAATTCCACCTGGATCACGCGCTTTCCTCACCTGAAGGGAGCTGAAGAATCAGGAAGATTAGAGGAAATCTGCTCATTCTTCAGGGATCCGACTCCGACAAGATCCGATCATCAGAAAACGTTCACAAATAAAGCCGACAGCTGATTTCACAATCACATCCTGAGAATTAAAACGGTCCGAAAGTTCGCAGAGACTCTAACCCGTCCTCATGTTTACTGGAGAACCGCTTCCCAGTTAAAAACAGAACCAAGACTCAAATATCGGCTTAAACTGGGAACGACTCACGGAGGTCACGTGTTCCCACGGGGCGAGTCATCAAAGCTCAGAAAGAAAAACGAAATCTTAGTTCAATAATAACAGCTGCCGCTCCTGGATGACGAAAACACGAACTTTCCAATGCCATTTACACGCATTGCTTCCGGCCCGCCTTCAAAATAAAAGCTTGCTTCAGACGTGAAAGGTTACATCAGCCTTCAGAATAAAAGACTGCTCTCTTAAGCTTTAGAAAAACGTCACATTTTGAAAGTCAATAAATGTATTTTTTAGTTTAGTAGATTATTTGTGCTGCACAGAAATGTAGGATAGTGTGTTAAAGCCATAAAAAAGACTAAATAATAATAAAAAATTAAAAATCTGAAAAATTCTTGAAAAAAGGTAAAACATTTCTGAGTTTGAAAAGTTGAAAATTTGCTACAAAAAATTCAAAAAACATATTGATCTATCTCAAAACTTTTTGACAAAATTCTGTTTGAAAAGTTGATTTTGTTTGACTTTTGAAACTCAGAAATTTCAAAGTTTTCACTAGATTTTTTTTTTTAGATTAGTCTTAAAGTTTTGGAGTTTTTACCAGAAAATTTTGGGATTTTTTCTCTAGAAAATCTTTAACTTTTCAAACTCAGAAATTTCCTTTAATTAGAAAATTAATAGAAAATTTCTGAGATTGATCTCAGAATGTCTGTCAGATTTTGTTGTTTTTTTGTGTGTGAAATGTACTTTAAAAAAATGTTTTTTATCTGAAGCGGTCCTAATACACTGTCATAGAAATGCAATGTTTTTGCTCCTAAAGGCAAAACAAGAAGGGCCGAATAAGGATTTCTTTTAAATTAGGAGAATAAAGTCATGACAAAAGTCACATCAGCAGGTTAAAGTCATAAAATTACAAGTAAAAAGTTTTTTTAATTCGAGTTTAGCTTTGATAAAGTTACCCAGACCTGACAGACTGTCACTCACAATCGTTCACGAAAGTTTGAAATGATTCAAAGTTATTATCTCCAATTAATCATATTTGAAGCTGACATTTTAAAAATATTATTTCCTTATTTTAAAAACTGAATCTGAAGCCATTTTATTATTCTAATTTACAAGATTACTTCTTCTTTTTGCTAATGTATGACCTTATTCTGGTAATTTTATGACTTTGTTCTCCTAATTTTATCACGTGTACAAACTTAAGGCCTGCGGACCAAATACGGTCTGCCAAAACTATTTCAGGGCCACAGAAATATAACTTCAAAATGAAAGTTATTTGCTTAAATATTATTTTATCAGGCAAATCAAATCTGTTTTTATTTGTATAGCTAAATAACATCTGGAAAAAAGATTCATAATAATATTTAGTTATTAAAAGTTTGAATGTTTTTTCATTCCAAAGGTTTTGTGGCCATAATCAGGTTTGATATAACAGCTTTTACTCTTTGGCTCATAAAGTTTAATGACTCGTCACACGTAGTGTTAAATATTAACCGACGCCATAAACTTTATCATCCACAGTCAATAATTCAAATAATTTTATACAAGATATGAACTGAAAATGCAAAGCATAAAATCCAACAACACAAAACAGGAATATTAAAATGAAAAATAGAAATGATTTTAATTTATCTAATAATTTTCAAGGAGATTATAAAATTATTTAAATAAGAAAAAAAAGAATGAAATATTTGTAACATATGTTTGTTCAGAAAACAAACACAAAAATTAAAGTGAATATTTACTTTTTTTTCTTATTATTTTTTCAGTGATTGTTGTTATTTTAACACGTGGTTGAGTGACAGGTTTTATTTTTGTGGTTTCCTTTTGAGATCGGGACTAATATTGTTTCTTCATTTTTTTAAACCTCTTTGCTGCCCCCTGGTGGCGCCAGCCGTCCACTGCAGCCTGAAATAATATGAAGGATTTCATTTTTGTTAATGCTGGTGCGCCCCCTGCTGTTCAATGACGGGAGTGAAAAGTTTATTTTCCAAGATTGAAATCTTAGAAAAAGAAAATCAGATTTTCCAGAAAATCTAATTTTCTGGAATCAACAAAATCAGATTTTCCTGATTCCAGAAAATCTGGAATCAAGACATATGTTCAGTTTATTTTGGTTTTAACGGTACTGCTTTCCAGATTTTTTAGTTTTCTGGGATTATTTAGCAGCTTTCTGATGTGGAGAATCATCAAGTCTCCTCTGTACGGAAGCCTTGATGTGCCACTGCTTAAATACACAGAAATAAGTTGATTTAATAAGAAAATAAATAAATAAAAGTAGATTAATGCTTTATTTGAATAAATCCAAAAAGTAAAATATTTTAAGTGGACATTTAAGTAAAGATGTGATTAGCAAGTGTTTCATTTTCAAGAAGATGAAAATTAAAGTGGTTAATGTCCCAAAAAAAAAAATATATATATATTAAAAATATTTAGACTAATCTCAGGAATTTTTTAGAAAAACCCCCAAGGACATTTATGAGCTCCCAAAATAAAAAGTTTGTGGGAATTTTTGTTTTTTAGAAATGTAGGGAATGATCTCATTTTTGTCTTTTTTTGTTGTTGAGAAAAAATAAAAACATCAAAAGTTGAAAATTTGTGAGAAAAACAAAATTCAGGAATGTTGAGAATAATCTCAGAAAATTTTTTAAAAAATTTAAAGTTTCAAGTTTTGGAAATTAAATGAATTTTATAAGTAAAAAAAAAAAGAAAGATTAGTCTAAAAAGATCTGACTTATTTCTATCCAAGTTTTGACTTTTATAGCTCATAAATTTCGTGGAGGTTTCTAGCAAATTGCTGATATGAATCTCAGCATATTTGAGTTTTTTGGCAGAAATTTAAATCCTTTTCTTGCCATTTACAATGGCCATAATACGCCGTTTCCATGGCAACACGCGCAGGCATAAGAATCAGTTATTAAAGGAAGACAGCCTGCTTTAATTTTATTTTATTTTTCTGTAAACAAATAAAACACTTACCAGCAAAGTGAGATTGTTCCTTTTTATTTTATCTATGACCAATTTGTTTTACGTAAACTTCACTAAATCATACATGTAGCTACCCAACCTGTCTGAAATGCTTAAACCAACCATTGAAGTTGGTTTATTTTTGATAATTCCTCCATGTTCTTGTTCTTTTTTTTATGACGGAGACCAATAAATAATAACTTTTTTCACCCAGCTCTTTGTTCCAAACTGACCCCGTTTACAGCTGCTCAGAAACGTCACTCTGTTTTAAAACAACCAAGAAATCTCCGTCTTGTTGCGTTATTGTTCTGGATTTCCTCCACTGCGGCGGACAGGAAGTTGGCTGACGTACATACAGCCTTTATGCAGACGGGGGGAAATAATGACAGCTGTGAGCTGCAGATGGATTCGCTTAACGTGAAACGGGAAATAGATCTATCTGAAGGGAGAAGGTGAAAACCCAGAAGAAAACAGGAAGTTTTAAACGGGACCTACACATTTAGCTACTTCCATCTAGGTTTCTACTGCGTCTAAAAACAGATCAAGCCGTTTTGGGGGCAATAAGTTAATGTTTTTTGGTGACTGAAAATGAGGGATTTCAAATTAAGGAGCGCTGCGCCGTTACCTAGCAACCCAGGCAGAGTTTTAACGTTACCTAGCAACCAAAGCGAAGCGCCAGCATTTGGTCGACTGGTTTCACCGCTTTATGCGCTCAAAATGGCTGCTGGAAAGGTGAACTGTTTTGTTTTTGGCTTACCATCAAGAAACTACTTGATGTTTTTTTCGGTTTGCAGCCATTTTCTCGTGCGAGTTGAGTTGGGGGGCGTGGCCAATGGCAGCAGCTAAATTTGGATTTAAGTGATAAGAAGCCCTAACAAACAAACAGGCAAAAAATTATCAGATTGAAATTTAATAATCTAAGAAAGATTGTGTTAAAAAAAAAGAAGAAAAAAAGAGTAATGAACATGTTTTGGAAGCAATAATAGAATAAAATCTACTAAAAAGTAAATAGTTTATTTTTATAAATTATTATTATTATTATTATTATTATTATTATTATTATTATTATTATTATTATTATTATTAATTTATTTACATAGAACATTTTTCAAATCAAATTTACTTGCATAGCACATTAAAGAACAACTGCCTTTGGCATTTTTAAACAAATGTTACAAAATGTTTTATATTAGAACATTTAAATTAAAACATCATAAATGACACAAGAATCACAAAAGACATCAAAACAATTAAAATACGTAACAATATAAGACAAAGTAAAATAATAAAAACACAAAATAAATTCAAATATTATAAGTTTTTTTTAATTAAAGTTAATTTTAGTTAGTCAAGAAATAAACTAATATCAGGTAAAAATCTGTTCTCCCATTTAAATCCACTAGTTCACACTTCTGTCTCTGGGTGGCGCTATAAAACAGTACAAATCATTATCTCCTCTGTTAAACTCTATATCCTTAAAATGCTAATTATTATTACTTTTCTTCATGACGTTAGAGAAACGTTTCATCAGTTTGGGTTTTAATTGGACCATTTTTCCTTTTTGAAGTTAATTTTAACCATTTCCCACCATTTTTAGCTTTTCTTAAAATCTGTTTTCAGAGTTCTGCAGTAGAGAAAGAAAAGAGTCATTAATTTAATCACACATTAATATATCTGGTTCCGGTTCTGCATACTTTCAGCCCCATTTCACAAACAAAACAAAGTCAACATGAGTTGCACCAGATCAGTTTGTAGGACTTTCTGTTACACAAGCAAACATGTTTCCATTTAAGTAGAAAAAAAGCATCTTGTGAAGAACTGAGCAGATGATGTGTTGACTCAAAGTGAAACTGAACATTTGTGTGTTAAAGTGCAGGCAGTGGCAGCGCTGAGAAATCCAGAGTTTATATAAAGACAGTCCAACAGCTCTGCGAGAATCTATTTTTAGACAATGTCATGTGAATCAGATGGAGAACAAGCGATGAGGGAATTTTAATGTCCAAGAAACAGAAACGACTGAAAGCTGGAGGAAAACTCACAGCAGCTCCATTGTTACCAGTCGTTAAACAGCATGTTGCAACATAAACATTTTTCAGTGCAGATAATTCACTTCCAGACAAAATGAACTTTTATTAGATAGTAAAGTTCTGACCGCAGGCAGGTAAACTGCCTCCTGTCAGAGGGTGGGACATTTAAAACAGCAGCATGGCATAGTCAAAGCATCTTGTGATGGTCCCAGTCCGCAGGCAGCCATGGCCTGCCAAAGGCTGTCCAGAAAAGAAAACTGGAGAACAAGAGGTGGGATAATGGCTCCTTGGACCAGGCAGCAATTAAGGAAGATTGTCTGGACGTCTGGTGGATGTTCAGGCCGTCTGTGTGTTTCACATGGAAAGGACATGAAACTACAGTCGAACAGGCAACAGGATTAGATCATGGTTTTCTTGGAAGCCTACCAACCAACCAACCAATGGACCAACCAACCAACCAACCAACCAACCAACCAACCAACCAACCAACCAACCAACCAACCAACCAACCAATGGACCAACCAACCAACCAACCAACCAACCAACCAACCAACCAACCAACCAACCAACCAACCAATCGACTGACCGACCAAATTCAATTCAAAAATACTTTATTGCTCTACAAGGTAAATTAAATTAAGTCAACCATTCAACCAATTGACTGACCGTCCAACCGGCCAACCAACCATCCAACCAACCAACCAACCGACAAACCGACCAACCAAACAACTGGCCAACCAAATGTACGTTTTGACTATGGCAGCCTTGAACAACATCCCATTTGCTTTGCAACGAATAAAAAAAAAAACTAACCAACCATCTAACTGACTGACCAATCAACCAACTTTCTGTCCTTCTTGACTGTGGCAGCCTTGAACAACGTCCTTATACTCGCCCGAAGTGTTTTCCATCCAGCCAACCAACCTTCTCTGATTCTTGACTTTGAACATCCTCATTACTGCCCTTCGGTGCTTCTAAAACTCAACACTTTCACAAGAAAATAGCTGCACTGGCCCTTTAAGAAGAGGCGACTACATGCATAAAGCCAGATGTTTGTGTTCCTGCCTTTCATAGAAAGCTGCTTTGGGTTTCTGCAGAGGTTTGTGTCGTTCATTGCTGCTCCAGGCTGACTCAGAGCTCCGGTCATCTGCGGTGACGCTGCGCAGCTCTGGCTCCTGTTTGTCAGCAGCCTCTCACAGGAAATGAGCTGCAAGCCAGACAGTGAAAACCTGATCCAGAGTCACTTTTCAGACCCACAAACAAAGACACATTTCTTTCTCTTCCCGCTCCTCCACCACTGAACTACTAATCCAAACCAATCCGGCTCTTTTCCCAGTTCTTGTTTTGATCCAGAGAGACGAGGATTTGCTGGCTCCTAACCCTGCGCCTCTTGTTCAACCTGTTTCAAAACAACTTGTTTTATTAGGCCATCTGCAGTCGGTCCGTCCAGCTGGAAAAACGCAGCGGTGAACCCACTGAGCCGGGTCGCTCCGCTCCGTCCCGATCCTCCTTCATCTTTCTGCTAAAGGACTTTCTCTGAATGTCACAGCAGGAGTTCGCTGTAAATCACTTTATAAATACGGATTTTTTTCCCCCCGCAGTCGGAGAGAAGCGCTCGCAGCAGACTGGAGGTTTTCCAGCAGCATTCAGCTGCTGCGGCACATCGTGTTTTTACCAGCAGGTGCAGCTCAGGCCGCAAAATGTTATGGAACAACAACAACAACAAGGCTTAATTCTTTATTAGCACGACATCACCAGACTTTTGGACGTTTCCTTCCACTGGCATGGACGAATAACACGGAGGAAAATAACTTTATAGCATTAAAAACTGTACAAAACAAAATAAAAGCAAATTATGTGAGACCTTTAAGTTTAAAATCAATTTCGCCAGTACACTTTTTAGAAAAGTCTTTATTTTTCCTTTGACTTTGATTTTAAATCATCAGAGCTCTTCGAATAAATTAGCACAACTTTTTATTTATATACAAAAAACGCAACATCTGAAGTTAATGTTACTGTTTTTTTGTTTTAGAAAAAGTTTGTTAACTGGAACAAACTTCGTTTTATTTTGGTATTTGTTTCATTTTACTTTTTTCTAAATGGTATGGACTACTTTTTTGTCTCGAAATAAAATATTTACTGTTCAAAAAATACAAAATCAAAATTTTATGTCAATATTTTTTTGAATTCTTCATCTTCAACTTTAATTTTAATTAATGCTGCTTTCACTGAAACACAGAAAAATTAAACTGCAGACTTAATTCTTTCCAACTATTTTCTTTTATGTTTGTTGAGAAAAATTAGCAACATTTTATAGCAGAAAGGATCCAAAGGCGAATAGATGAGCAAACCGACTTTATTACACTGTAAGGAAAAGATAAGACGCTGGAAAAAACGGAAAATCCAGAAACAAAGATCCTAAATTAGAATCTTGAAACAGGATGCGACAAAAATAATCGAAAAACAAAACATCTAGAGAGGATTTGACTTGAAGCCGATTGAAAAGATTAACTGGACTGAGTTAATTTCAGGAAACCAAACAAAGAAATCAGGGAACTAATAAATCATCCATTCATCCACTACATGCAGGGTGAATGGGTGAGGTGTGAATGAGCACAGAATTAGGTTTAAAAATGGAGCAAATAAAAATAAAGCTGGTAATGTTTTGTTAAAATGGAGCTGAACCTTCTGAGAGACATAAAGACGGTTACAAAGTCGGCCTTCTATCACCTGAAGAACATTTCAAGATTTAGAGGATGAATGAAATCTACAAGAACTCATCTGTGTTTATCTTTAGTAAAGTAACAAGTCTGTTAGTTTACAAACTAACTTCCAGAAAACTGCAAAACAGCCGAAACACTGAGTTCCTTCAAATGAAGGTTAAAACTTAGACTGTTTATAGAATTGATTTTGAAATAAATTAATGGAAAATTGACCATCATTTTGATATTTATTGATGATTTTGATGGTACTTTTGAACAAATTTGTTCTGTCATGTTAATATCTTAGAGTATTTTCTACAGTTTGAACAAAAATAATTCAAAGGAAAAATCCACAAAAATGCCTAAAGATGAGACATTTTATGATATATAAAATTTAGATAAAGTATCAGTATTGATGATACTGATTCCATATCTAGTTAGTATTCAACCAAAATATAAAATATTGCACAGCTCTAGTAAAATTATCACACCCAGCCACAGCAGCAAAAAAAAAAGGGCAAATATTTCAAAATACAGAACAAAAAAATCAACTAAAGCTTCACAAGCAGAGCAGGAATGAAAGCGCTCCTCTACGTCCCAACATGATTTATGTTTCTGGTAAATTGTTTTTCAGACGTCGTCGGAGTGGATTTGTGCAGGATGGGATGCATGTGATCAATAAAACCCAGTTTTAGTGAGCAGGTCTGACAACATTTTCTGCAGTAAAATTAGCTTCATATTGATGTCGTACCTTAGAGGTCATGCAAAGAATTGAGCTTTAAGGTTAATACATTATGGAAGGTAAATAAAAAAGCTGAAAACTACTGGAAATATGGTTAAGCTTGAGATAACAGAAATAATGTTTTTCAGTAAATCTAAAAAAAGGGATGAATTCATGTAAAAATGACAATAAAACAATAAAAGGCCAATGACTGGTGAGAGATTTCTACTAACTGACAGAAAATATAAAATATTCCAACCATTTATCTACAACTTTCAGCCTAATTTTCCTTTTTTCAGCCTGTAGATGAGAACTTTTTATAGTGCAGCAGATAACTGAATATTTTACAAAAATCTTTCACATGTGGATACAAGAACCAAACTGGGCACAAAATTCAAAATGGCCGCCATCATTGTCGTCAATGAAAATCTACTTTTGCACTAAATCTGCTGATATTTATCACAGATAAATAATTTTGGTGTCAAATCATGCATAATTGGACCCATAGAAATTACATTTCCTCATTTTTCAAAATGCCTACCAAGGTTGTCATGGAAAATTAATGTTTGCAATAAAATTGACAATTAGATAAATATATTTGATGTCAAATTTAAACATTGGAAATCATTTGTATTTTCTTGATCTTGTGCTTTGTTTTTCTGGCGGACATTTTTCAAAATGGCCGCCATGGTTGTAATGGAGAAAATGTTTGCACTAAAATCGGCAGTAGTTTTTGCCAGTAGCGGGCACAGCTGTCTAAAAGTTAGGTTCACAAACCACTAATTCGCTGAAAAGATGCTTAGCTATGCTAATGCTAAACCACTAAAGACATAAAACATTTTCAGAAGCTAAAGCTGAACATAAAAATGTCTGGAAGCTAACACTACACAGCTAAAGATAAAACAACTAGCTGAAGCTAACACTACCATCAAAAAATTCCCAGAAGCTAACACTAAACTGCTAAAAACAAATAATGGGAAGCTAACGCTAAGCTGTGAAACACACAAAGTAGCGGAGGCTAACGCTAACCATTAAGACGACTGTAAGTCTGTGTTGCAAGTCTACATATTTTTCTACTTGATTGAGATTTACAAACAGCAAGTACTGTAATAAAGTTACAATAATACCAGAAAAGAGTCAGAATATCTCAAGACAAAAAGGACGAAACATTATGAGAATAAAGCTGAAATATTTTGAGAATAAATTAATATTTCTAGAAGAGAGTCATGACGTTGTGAGAATGAAGTCAAAACATTTTGACTTTATTCTCACATAATCTCTTGATGGTGTGGCCCAAACCCTCAAAAACGGCGGCCATCTTGAAAAATGGCAGTGATGCTAATGGGAAATATGAGAAACATGCAACCTGAGCTTGCTAATGTTTGTGCTTGTATCCACATGTGAAATATTTTCTCGGTAACATTCTGCTCCTTCAGTACACGAACGTGATGAGCGTCTGCTGTGACGCTTCTGAGGAGTTTTCCTTGGACTCCAGTGGGAAAACCAGGTGTGGGAAGAACTGGGAGAAGGTGTGAAGTGGCGGCCCGATGACGCTGTACGCCTTCAGAGCCGACAGTCCGTTCAGAACGCCGACGTCGACGAAGCTCATGTGGTGGGAAGTGGAGGAGTCCAGCTCCGGCGCCGACCCGGCAGACGGCGAAATCCTGATTTCCTGGTCGGGGTACGGCGCTCCGGGGGCGGCGCTGTGAACGCTGAGGGTCCGCAGCCCGAGCAGAACCAGCTGCCGGCTCTGCAGCGACTCCACGCCGCAGAACGACAGCCGCAGATGAGTGACGGCGCTGCTGTTGAGCAGTTCCTCCAGCACCCACAGCTCCCACACCCACACCGCCACGGTCCGCCCGAGGCTGGCGCGGTCCAGGGATGACCGCGGGACGGTGCTGCAGCGGCACCAGGAGTCGGCCTGGTCCTCGTCGCAGTCCGGGACCAGAGCCGGGCAGCTGCAGGTCCGCAGGCCGGCGCCGCTGTCGAATAGCAGCGTGACGTTCGCCGCTTCAGGGGCGGAGAGCATCGGCTGGCAGTCAGAGGTCAGCGCGAACATCAACCACAGCGACCATGGCAACAAGGCAGAGCGCGCCGCGTTTGGAGGCATCCCCATGGAAACCGAGCTGACTACATCTTCACGGGGTGGAAGGTCGAACTGCAAAATAAAAAAACAAAGTGACCAATTTAAAGGAGGGTTCAGTGCGGCCACTGAAGACAGAAAACCTTCTGTTTAGTTTGGAACTGAATAGTGGAAGTGGAGCCTCCTGCACAACCAACAGGAATGAATTAAGAGCTATCAGGATGGTAAATCAACAATTGAACCCCTGCCTTTTCCAGCAGCCATTGTGCAGTGCATGCACCTTTAAAACCAGATGACCAAACGTGCTGGAGCTCAGCTTTGGTTGCTAGGTGATGGGTGGAGTTCTGCTACGGTTGCTAGGCAATAGTTTGGTTCAGTGAGGGGAAGTTCCTGCTGATTTGTGACTTTACATTCAGGAGGTTTTTCAAACTGCTCATTTTCCAGACAGCAAAAAACACGAACTGATTGAGAAAAAACATCTGGGTGTTTATTTTTAAGCACTTTTGCTGTTTTTAGAAGCAGACCCAAATGGAAGAACAAAAAACCCTGCAAAATGTGAATTTTACATCATATTTGCCCGTTAGAATCTAAGAAAGGAGCTTTTTGTAACCTGCAGCAGCTTCCAGGCTGAACTTTACAACATGTGGACGCCAGCTCCAGCTGAACGTTTCTTCTTTTTATTTCTCATCCAGCTCCGGCCCTCCATTTCACACATGCACACACACGTGCACACATAATTGAGCCACTTATTTGACTTTAATGGAGACCAGGCCGAGTTGCTGCCGCTGGCATGAGCTGGTGTGCCACGCTGCACATCGGCCAGCCACATTAACTAAAACACAGGCTTCATTCAGGAAGAGCGAGCGGAAAAGTGGAAAAGCAACGCTTACTTTTCCATACTCTCTTTCTGTGAGTGGAGAACTTTCCAGGCTTATTGTTTATCCAACTTTCCTCGACTCTTTAGGATGATCTGATGTTTTCTCCTGGTACTGACATTTTGATGCATGAAAAATTCATTAAAAAGTTTTTTGATAATAAATTAATCTTTTTTGAGTGGATGTTGATGCGTCCACCTAAACAAATCAAAAATACATCAAAACAACTTCAACTTCACACCCTGATGCCTTCACTGAACCCCTGGAATTGAATGTTTGGGGTGAAAATCTAACCAAAAAAAAGTGACATCCCAGAAATTTCACCCCAACGTCAGAGAAATTCAAATAAAACCGAACATTTCCATCCCAGACTCTACAGTTCCCGGTTAGAACGTTAAATGTTAATGTTTCTGGCAGGACAATGTAAAACTTTAACTTGTTTAAAAGGCTGACGTTTCTAATTTCAACATGGCGACATGAGTTAGGTCTGCCAATAGACTTTTAGAATAACAAGGTTTGGCCAGAGAAGGTCCATACACTGCAAAAACACCAAATCTTACCAAGTATTTTGGTCTGGTTTCTAGTAGAAACATTGCAGTGAACTTAAAAGAAGACAAAACTAACTTACAGGGAGCTTTCTTGCAAGATATGAGAGGTTTTTTTTAGAACATAGCTTACATTTTCAAAGCAAAAAAAGCTGAAATGCTACTTGACATCCTATGGACCTTACCAAGCTCCGCCCAGAAACGCCCCTCGAAAGTCTCACATGACTGCATGTCTCACAAACAAAGCCTCGCAGTGCTTAGTTTCTATCTGTAAACATGGCATTTTTCATTCCGACTGACTCTGCAGAGTATTTCTGAGTCGATTATTGTAGCATTTCTGCCGGATTTCCAAAACATATCAGCCATGACAATGGACAGGGGAACCAACAAGTTCATGTCATCTTTTTTGGACGACATCAAGGTGTTTGAGCCACGCGATGCCTCCAACATTGTGCTCGTCACAGCTAAATGCTACCAGTCGATGAGGAACACAGATCCTCACACCCTCAGCATAAATATAGCTGTGGACAAGATCACTGACGCCTATTGTTCTTGCAAGGCTGGGTAAGTCGGGCATTCATGCTTTTGACGGTGACTTCTGTTGGCAAATGTTCGTATGTGCCTAGGCCTGATACACGGTACTTGGAGGCTTGGAGGCTAACACAATTAGCGTGGCTAACATGATTAGTTTAGTAAAAAGCCTTTTCAGGTAAAATAAAATCTTTAATGTATGTCAGATACGGTACACATTGCATATTGATCTGTTCAGCTACCGTAAGACTAACAGACAGGCTTCAAGGTGTAAAAGTTGTATCGGTACTGCCATTATGCTCTACTTGGCTAAAAGGTTTTCATAATGGATGTGTTTATTATTGACTTTATTTTTTCATTCACTAAACACAAAGAAAGCAAAGCAATAATACTTACACCAGCAGACACTCCTTTGTTCTTATTGATCCTATGATGGTTGAGCTGAAAAACGCGGTCGTGCACAAGCTTTAATCCAAGTAAGGCATTCCGTTTCAAATTTTGGAAATCTGTGAACTTTAGTTCCACAAACACGATCAGGATACCTGACATCGCCTGTGCAGATACCCCACTGACGGTGGAGTACCATTCTTTTTCGAGTCCTGACGCAAAAACTTTCTGCCGGTCTGCTAGTCCACAATGTACATTAGCATGTTTTACTACTGTAGCTTGTGTTTGTGAGACGGTCACGCACGTGGGAGCTGCGCTGTGACGTAAAATGGGCATTAGCCAATGAAACGCGGCCCCTGTGGTAAGGTCCATTGGCTGGGATTTCCAAAGCAGCCAATTATTCGGCCAATCAGCAAATGCGCTGCTAAGGCCTAATGCATCTTTGTTTCTTATTATTCTTCCACTAAATGAATTGGTTTTTTGGAGGCCTAGACATTCATGTAAACTCAGAGTTTTGCATATTTTTTCAGTTGTATGTCATATTTATTATTTACATATTTTAAAGGTTTCACAAAAGTTCCTTGAGAAGTAGCTCAACAGCGCCCCCCACCTGTAACTTTCAAGACACCCTCGTCATTAAGCTTAGTTTATTGTAGAGGCATGAAATTTGGTACACTTGTAGAACTTCCCAAAACCTTTTACACCCACGCTCTAGAAGAAACAGGAAGTCGGCCATGTTGGATTGAACTTGTGATTTTGACAATGATTTGGCTAATTTTGACCTCTGTATTCATCAAACTCCTCGTAAAGGTTTTGACTGATCGACTTGAAAATTGTTGTGTTTGCTTCTGAGGCATAGAGGATATGAAGTTATCAAAATCGTGACTTTTCATGCTTGCAAAAGGGGCGTGGCTGGACCTCAAACTTTGACTACGCTCCAAAAACATAGCAGTTCTTATAACTCTGACAAGGAAAGTAAAACAGGGACAAAACCGACTGTGACTGGTCTTCATCTCATTCCTAAAGAAACTGTATGGTCAAATGCTGACATCATACTGTGGTTCCCGAATCCCATGAAGACCAAGGGTCTGGTTTACCCACATTCCAGATTCTGAACACGTTAACAACGTTTTGTATTCAAGAAATGTCATCAAGAAGACAATGAGGAAGAGTTTAAATGTACGGATGTCTTCTTGGAGCCTTGGTTAGCTCCCGTCAGTCTCCATGGTTCCCAACTGGAAAAGCAAAGGAATGCTGCCTTCAGGGCTGGGATGAGTCTCTGCCTCCAGTGGAGGAGTTCACATTTATGGCCATCTTTAGAGCAGAACGGAGGGATAGAGGAGAGATACCTCTGCAATTACAAAGCAGTTGCTCCAGTCTATGATGACATCCTGTATACCGTCAGATGAAATTAGATTTCTTTAGAGTTTTCTAATAATATGTGCAACTAAGAGTAGATCCAGAACTTTGTTTTAAGTTCCCTGTTGGTTCAGAAACCACTTGGAATACCAAAGTAAGAGCTAATGCTTTCTGCACTTTTATTGCAGTATTTTCTGAACTACTTTATTGTTTTATTAAACTTAATTTTATTTCTTATTTTACCATACATATCTATGATAATGTAATTATTGTGAAGCACTTTGGTCAGCTCAGGTTGTTGTCAAAGTGGTATATAAATAAACTTTAACATGACAAGACAAAGTTTTATTCATAGTTTGGCTTCCTGCGACTCATTTGTTTTTTTTCTACTTTATGATGCATTCTTTGACTGACGCGTTAAAGGAGACCTAACCCTAACCCTATTATGCAAAATTCACATTTTCACATTTTTATGCTTCTTTTCAGGTCTCTACTGTTTCTAAAAAAAAAACAACAACAAAAAAACAAAACAAAAAAAGCCAGTACTTAAATAAAAACATCTGACCATTTTTTGGCAACAAGTTCATGTTTTTTGGTGTCTGGACAATGAACCATTTCAAAAACCTCCTGAACATTGAGTCACATTCAACAGGCACTCAGCTGTTACCTAGCAACCCCAGCTAAGACCAGCCCGTCACCTAGCAACCCAAGTGGAACTCCAGCACGTTTGGTCAGGTTTTACTGCTCAATGCAGGAAAAGACAAGTGTTTGGTTGTTGACTTACCATCCAGAAACCATTTGCTGCATTCTTGTTGGTTGTGCAGAGGGCTCTACTTCTCCTTTTCATAGATATAGGGTTGTATAATTGTGCATTTGTGGCCATTTTCACATGTGAGTGTAAATGCTGAGATGGGAGGGCGTGGCTAGCGGCAGATTATTTGGTTTGAAAGTGACAAGATGCCCTAAAACAGCTCATTCTGAAAGAAAATCTCACTATCTGGGAATAATTTGTCTAAAAAATGCAATGAACATATTTTCTTTAGACCAGAAACCTATGCTAACCTGTTGAAGGAAGCATCATAGGTCACCTTTAAAAAGCAGAAAACTAAACACAACCTCTCACCAAACCTATCAATTCATAGTTCTCGCAAGTCTGAACAGGAAGTGATCTGCACCACTGAACCCTTAGCTAGCAGAAAAAAAAAGCTACATTAGCTAAGCTAATTTAGCTAGTTTGGCAGTAAGTACTACAGTAAATATCTCAGAATTACACAGAGAATAAGTGTAGAGAACTAAAAAACTGCAATGGAGTAATAGTTGTAATGTACTTATCTTGTTTATATGTTAGACGGGAACGAGGGGAGAGCTAGTTCCAAGATTGTGGCTTGTTTATTGTTGCCATAGCAACTCCATAGCAACCGCCTGCCAAGCTGGCCATCCGTTACAAAGTTTCAAGAACCGTGAAGGCACACGAGAATTAGAGCTCCCTCATGTTTGACAACTTCTAAACAAATGTGATTTGTAGTCCAGAAAATACGGCAAGTCTTGAGCTTTACAGAGTTAGTTTTCTCAAATGACAGAGAGGAGTTTTAGAAGAAGGGGTTAAGAAGGAAGTGAAATGCCTGACCTGAGGCTAAATTAAAGCTTGCCATCTAATTCCCAGATCTGGAAGCATGATGCGGCCTCCATAAATAAGTGTGACCTCAGTGAGGTTGGTTTACAGAAGCAGCTGCCCTCCACGCAGCCATCTTACCTCACTGCTGATGTTAGTCATCGTCTCTCCAGCTGCTGCTGGGGCCGAGCTTTCCCACACACCATGTCAGTCATTATCCTTCACTCTGCATCTGTTCCTGCTGTCTCCACCATCATCATCATCTTTCCTTTCCCTCCGTTTCAACCAAACGGATGCTAACCGACCATGTTTTAGTGAGAATCCGGATTCGTTTATTCCACTCCGTACCGGTTTAGTTTTAAAGGAACAGACGTTTTCCAGGCTGGTAAGGATTAGTCGCACATCAGACGCAGATGGAAAATGGAGGAATAAAGAGTTAATTAGGCCGTGATGTGGCCGGCTCTCCACACGCTCTCGGCTTGTTAAAGGCGAGGCTCGATGCATTCCTGTGACATCATGCTACGCCGCAGCCACCCACCCTAATCCTCCTGTCTCATTCTCAGCACCTCCGCTCCACCGTTTCTCATCCGTCTTCACACCAAGACATCCCTGCCACGCTGGTGTCAATAGCTGTGTTTCCGTAACAACTATGTGCAAAATATATGACCACATATCGCTGATGTCGAGAAAAACAACACCATGTCGTAATTGTGGTGTTTTCATCAAATAAGAAATGCAATTAAAACCAGTCCTGGATAAGTTAAAAAACATCCCACACTGATTTTTTCCTACTTCCTGTTTTCTTCTTTGTTGTTTCCGCCAGCAGTAACATCCAGTTGTTTTGACTGTGGGATGCAAATGTAAGCGATTCCATTGCAGTTTTTAGTCGATTCATTAGTGATCAAAATAACCTTTTATAAAGTGATGATGGTGCATACCGTTCTCTTTCTGGCCCAATGTCATCCTTTGGTTCAGACCCAAAGTCAGTGAATGACTTCTGCATCACATTTTGAACTGATTCTTGGTTCTGAACAAAGTATTGCTCTGAACAGATTCCCAAATCTGAAGAAAGTCCTGAACAGATTCCTGATTCTCAAACAGATTCCTGAACCATGTGTCGACTCAAAATCAATTATTTTATTCTCTTACAGCTTTGAAACAGATTCTTGAATCTAGACAGAAGTTCAACTCTGAACCAGTTCTTTTTCTGAACTGGTTCCTCATAAAAGGTATTTTCTGAGCATTTTTCACTGCTTTCCTCTGGATTTTCTCTGATTTTCACTCAGTTTCACCACAGTTCTTGTTTATGAGCACTTTTTTTTGTTACATAACTTTGACTTTTGACTCATTCTTGCAGAAAAAAAAAGACTCAAATGAATCAGCAGATGAACCAGCGACAGTCGACAAATTAGTAAGACTAAAACTTTTCAGTTTTTTATTAGCTGACCTCACTTTTATTTCCACTTTTAAAGTTGTAGCTGCAGGAAATGATTATTTGATAAAGAACAGTTCTGTTTCCTAAATTACACAAAGCTCTGATTGTACTTTCAGAATAAAAGAAACTCTTTTTTAATACAGTTTAGAGTAAAAAATGATGCATTTTTGCAGTTAAGGTATTCCCTACTCTTTTCTAATCCAAAAATCAGTTTAAAATCAACAGATGTGGTAATTTCTAGTTCAGTGCAAATATCTTAGACCACTTGAAATAAGACAAAACTAACTCTGGTGCAACTAAAACTTAAAAAAATAATAATTTCTTAATGAGTATTAAAGGATCGTTGACTTAAAACAAGCTTCTATATGTTGCTGAAAAGTTACTTGTAAGTTAGTTTTGTCGTATTTCTTTTGTACAGGATATTTGCACTAGAAACTATACCAAAAATACTTGGAAAGATTTTTACAGTGTAGGAAATCTTTTCTCCATTCTACATTCCAATAACACCAAATCTTACTAAATATTTTTGGTCTATATTTAGTGCAAATATCTTCGTACACGAGAAATAGGACAAAACTAAGTTATGTAACTTTTCTGCAAGCTGCAGCGGCTTGTTTTAAGTCTTGAATATTGATGAAAAATTACTAGTTATCCTGGCAGATTTGTTCACTTTTAATAAAACATATTCTTCCAATATAATCGTCTAATGAGTTTAGTAATTTTCCATCAATATTAAGGAATTATTGACTAAAACAAGCTCCTATTTCTTGCTGTGAAGTTACTTTTACGTTAGTTTTGTCTCATTTAAAGTGAAATGAGCCGTTTTCAGTTGAACCTAGACCAAAAGTACTTGTTAACATTTTGTGTTTTTGCAGTGCATGCTTGTAAAACTCACTGTGTTGGGCTGGCGGCTGCAGCCGTCTGCTTCCAGGCTGATCTATCCGGCTTCCTCTGGCGCTGAGAGAAGTTTCCACATCTATCCAGATCCCGGCTGGAGAAAGTCACTGCAAACGCAAACAGAGGAGCCGTTCATGCCAAGGAAACGGGAACGAGACAGAGAGCGGAGGAAGAGGTTTTACTTTGTGAAGCAGGGATGGAAACATTCCTGACCACATGCGTCTGTACGGAAAGCTCTCGGTCCATTTTCTCTGCTGTCCCTCTCTGGGTTTTTCCCCCCCCCCTTTTCTCCTCCTCTTTTGGGAAACACCTCCCAGTGATTTTCTTCCTCCCACGCTCAGAGTTTCCTTTGAATGCCATCTGGTGGCAGGAAAATTATTACCGTGATAATTTCTGCACAGTTTTATGTATTCCATGTGAGATTCCTGGACGAGGAGAAAGTGATCAAAAGGAGGAGGAATGTGATGAGATTATGTTCGGCTTTTCCCCAGGAATCAATCCTTCCCCCCCGGGGAGTTTTCCCCGAAATCCTCCATAAATCAGCAGAAAAACCCAGAAGGAGCATATAAACACGTCCCGGGTGTCACAGAAAGAAAATGGAAAGCAGGAGATGCTCAGAAGCTACAATGAATTAAAATCCAAGACTTACTGGTCTAAAGGAAGAAAGTTCAAATCCCAGAAGTATTTCTGCATGATCTCCCAGGGAAAAGCTCTTTCTGGGTGCTACATAATAATATTATGGAATAATAGCTTTCAGTGGTTTAGTTATTATTATATATGAAAATGTCGTCTTGTTTTGGCATATGAAGGCTATTTGTAGATAAGAAATGGAGGAGTAAATTTCTGCCAAAAATCTCTGAAATTTTTGAGAAGAAACATAAATTTCTGGGTTTCAAAAGTCAAAAATTTGCTAGAAAAAAAAATCTGAAATTATAAGATTAATCTCAGAAATTTTCTAGAAAAACAAAAACATTTCTGGGTTCCAAAAGCTGAAAGCTTCTGACTCATGAAATATTTGAATTTCCAAGTCAAATATTTTTGACTTTTGAAATTCAGAAATTTTCAAGTATTTTTCTCGCAAATTTTGAAATTTTCTAGAAAAAACAAGAACATTTCTGATTTTGAAAAGTCAAAAATTTGTTGGAAAAAACTCAGAAATTGATAGATTAATTTCACAAATTTTCAAGAAAAATGTGTCAATTTATGAGATTTAAAAGTTAAAAGTTTTTGACTTGAAATTCAGAAATCTTCAAAGTTTTCTTCGCAAGGATTATATTCTAACATATCTTTTAGACAAATTTAATTATATACATGGATTTGTGTGTAATTCTTGAAATGTTTTGCATATATTTTGAATTAGCATCATTACTAATGTGCATTTTAATTTGTTTAATTTACAACTACTCATTGCTATAAACAGTGTTTTGCTGTGTAGTTTGCTTAGGGTCATTTATTGTGTTTTGTTTAATGCATAGGGACAGAAGCTGCTGCTCTGATGTTGACCACTAACTTGACTTTGATGTTTGATTCTAAGTAATGTTTCAATCATATGCTAGTGTCTGAATATTACACATTTACTGCAGTTATTATCTTTGAAAACTGAATGAACTGAGTAAATCTTGCTTCCGCTACCCCAGATTAAGACCTAAATCTAAGAATGAAACTCTCAGTCTATATCTGCACCTGCAGTTGGGAGAAACGGTTTGGTTAAAAACATGAAAAATGCAGAAATGCAGGTTTTTAGTAGCTTTCCCCCCCAGATTGACACTTAAAGCACCAGTAAAATATATTTTTAGATCTATATTACTGGTCACATATTGAAAAATATACTTTTTTTAAAATGTCCTTTTCCACAAACATCCAATCAAAAGACAATGTATTCATCCTCATTACTTCCTTTTCTAACAGTCTTGTGTTTTTATTTATAAAATAAATAAAACGGAGAACCTTTAAAAATGTTAGCAATAGTGGAACAGGAAGTACTTTTATTTTGAAATTACAGACCGGACCGGTCTTGTGATGTAGAAGCTAGCTTAGCAGCTACAGTCTACCAGAGTCTGTTAGTTACGATTTATTTTGTTCTGAAATGATTCAAAGTCATTTAAACAGTTTTCAATTGGAGAAACATTATTATGAAGTTACAACAAACATGAATAGATTATTAGAACATCCCATAACCATCATCAATGGAAAATAATCAAGCTAATTCTTTCAGAGTAAAACACACAGCAGCTGCAGTCTGTAGCTCACATAACAGCGTCTTTAACTCTTTATTACCAGATAAATAAAGTTACTAAGACTCGAGTTTCACACCGGGAGACAAAATCAAGTCCAAAGTCTTCAGGACACAAATTATGTTTGAAGTTTTCAAAACAAATAAATGCGCCAAAAATGTCCAAATTAACAGAATGACAGGATAATAATTAAGGGCTTTTTAAAAATGTATTTATTTTTGCTTGTTTTCATTAAATAAATGCAAATAAAGTAGTTACTGAATAAGTTTGTTCACCAATAAGTCATTAAAAACATGCTGCACCACTTCCTGTCGTCTACCATTTTTCTGCCAGTAGTAACATCCGGTTGTTGATCACGTGACTCCTGACGCAAAAAAAAAAAAGTTTCCATTAAGCACGTTTATTTTTGCAATTCCAAATTACACAATTTTTATTATCAATAGCTGCTTTTCCATTACAAATGTGCGCAAAACTTTGCCAATATTCCACTAATGTCGAAAAAAACAACAACACAATTTTGCAATTGGTGTTTCCACTAAATAAGAAGTTAACTTCTTATTTAAGACATGATCCTCCAACTACTTCCAGCCTTCTTCTTCTTCTTGTTCTTCATGATTTGCATCAGTAACAACATCCGGTTGTTGATCATGTGAAAAAGTGTTTCCAGTGGAGTTTTGTGAAATAAATCACTACGGTCAAAACGCCGTCGTCATCCTCACGCCGAAACCTCCTTCCCGAAAAACATTTCTTTTTAAATTGTTTCCATGAAATTTAGTTTTGAAATGTCAAACTGTAAAATTATGTTTTCGGTTACCTTTGATCTGTAAGACTGATTGACATATTTTAAGGTGCTTCATTATTATTATTTTTGACAAAATGTAATGTTTATTACTTGTTTCATCACTAATGACTGTATAAAGCACTTGAAGCTGGAATACACAAATACATTTGACTTAAAATGTTCAGAAACACTCACGTACTTATTTTCAGAGCCTTTCAGCTCATTAATAAATGTATTTATTTGTGCAGGAATAAATAAATGTGGTGTAATAGTTAATTAGAGCCTCTGTGATAGTTTTAAACCAGGAGGGAAGTGAAAACATTCCCTGATTTGACCACAAGAGGGCAGCATTGGCCTGGTAATTCCCCCGATCTCTCAGCAGGGGGTCCGTGTTTGGGGGTTTTACTCTCCTTTTAATAAAACAGCTGCATTTCTGTGTTGCTTACATAAAACTAAATCCACTAGACTGATATTTTCCACTAGAATCCACCTCCAAAAATGTTTATGTAAACTTATATTTATGTTTGACGTTTTTAATAAGAGGGACGAAAACCTCTCCAATAGTTCAGATGTTACTGTAGAAACTGAAATAAATCAAATTGAAAAGCCATCTTGTAAATTCAGTCATTTATTCTGACTGTCTGGTTATCAATGTGATTCAAACAAATTCAAAACTACAATAAAAACACACAAAAAAATCTGATTTTTTTTTTACTGATTTATGGATTAAATCAGGAGGGTCTGTTTGTGACACTTTGGTGAATTTGTTGTTTAATTTTGGTTTACAGTGCTTTTTAAAAAATACATCTGGGCTCTCAGTCTACACAAACATTACACTGTAAAAACACAAAACCTTATTTGGTCTAATCTCTAGTGTGAATATCTTGGCATAGTTGAAATAAGACAAAAACTAATAAGTAACTTTTTAGGGCTTGTTTTAAAAAAAAATACTTCTTAAATATTTCACTTATAACATTGGAGATATATCTTGTTTTAAGTGAAATATTCTCCAACTGAAAATATATTTTACTAAATAAATATTCAAGAATAATTGAAGTAAAACAAGCTCCTGTAGCTTTCTGAAAATAACTTGTTAGGTTCGTTTTATTTCAAGTGTACTAAGATATTGGCACTAAAAACTAGATCTAAAATACTAACATTTACAGTGCATGTTGTTAAGTTTTATAACTAGCATATTTAGTGCAGCTATGTCTTGGCTTAATGCAACAATGTATAATTTGTTGAAGTAAAACTTAACATTTTCATCAATCCTCTTAAATAATATTAATCAAGAATATCTGATTTATTTGTTTCTTGCTCTTGGTACAATTTACATGATTTTTGTTTAATTTGTCCTGATTTGGACTTTATTTACACTGAAAAAAGAGAATCGAGATCCAACATTAAAAAAAGTTCATTTGTAGGGATGCACAGATATAAAAATTTGGGCCGATATTGATATTAATATTGCTGCTGTGGCCAATTAATAACATTTACTATATGTACGGTATATAATTATTTCTTTACCGTTTCTGGAAAAAAGCAACAAAATAAAAATCAATTGTGTTTTTTCATGTTGGCCCAGTTCTACAAAATGAACAGATAACACGTTAAAAAACGACTAATATCAGCTGATATTGATTAATTTGCTCCATGCTGAATTAAGTTTGTCAAACTTAATTTGATTACTTGTACCAAATTAACCCTTTTTTAAAGTTGGACCACTTGTTTTCTTTTTTCAGTGTAGATGAAATGAAAAAAAAAAAAGAAACTGAATTTTTTATTTTAAAATGATCCAAGATAATTATCCCTTAATAATAAATTATCTGAAGCTAAACTGCTATTCAAAACATAAACTTAACAGTTTACATGATGGATTTTATTTATTTAATTGGAATAATTTAGGCATTTAATGATTAAAAATGAATAATTTGAATGTATCAGTAGGTGAGCAGAAAACCAGTCAGGACTTTTCTGACCTTTCCGCAGATATCGGCTGACAGCCCTGAGCGGGTCGGAAGCCCGTTAGCTCCCGGTCGGGTAACCCGATCCGCCCTGCGAAAATGCAACAGTGTCTGAGAGGTCATTCTCCTCCAAATACCACCCCCCCGACCCGGGCCGGTGTCAGAGGGCCAAATCGATCCGCGTGACCCCGGCCCTTTTTTCCACCACTGAACTTTCACCCCAAGCCTAACAAAGCAAGAAAGGAAAGAAAAACTTGATAGTTGGAGAGTGTTTTCAGTGCAGAGCAAACACTGCAGCACCTATTGGGCGGTTTGTGTGTTCGGGTCCAGACAGACAGGACGTCCCACCGTAAACGGGCCTGCAGCCAGTCCAGAGAAAATCTGCCCAGAAATCCTCATTTTATTTATTTATTCATCATCCAAACGATCAAACAAGCAACAAAAATAATATAGAGAAGAAGAGTTGAGGTACCTTCACTGCAAAAACAAAATGTTACCAAGAATATTTTCCTGTTTCTGATTAAATAAGACAAAAATAACTTAAAAGTAACATTTGAGCAAGATATAAGAGCTTGTTTTAAGCTAATAATTCATGATTACTGGTGAAAATGTTGATTTTTTTTTTACTTCCATTTGGGTCTCTACCGCTTTTAAAAACCAAGGCACTCATCAAAATAACTTTTCAGATGTAGGAGTTTGTTTTACGTCACTTATTCTTTTATATTTATGAAAAAAACCTCCTAGTTCTGCTGCCAGATTTTTATTAAATATTCAAACAAGCAAAACTATATAAGGAAGAGGATGACTTATTGTACTTTCACTGCAAAAACATAAAATCTTACCAAAACTTTTTGTCTAGTTTCTGATGCAGATATCTTAGTCCACTTGAATTAAGACAAAGTTTCTTTTAAGTTAAAATAACTTAAAAGAAACTTTAAAGCAAAATATATGAGCTTGTTTTGAACCAATAATTCTTGAGTATTAATGAAAAAGTTGTTTTTGACCTTTTTATTCATCAACCATTTACATTGATATATATTGCAGTATATTGTCTTTACAAATATGCTACATTCTACTCCTTCCAAAAACCAGGCACATAAAAAAACATGCAGATGTTTTTTTAAATAAGGTAATGCTGTTGGGGGCCTGAAAATGAGCCAATTCCAAATGTAATGTCACAAATCAGCAGGCACTGTCCCTCACCTAGCAACCGCAGCGGAGTTCTGCCGTTACCCGGCAACCCCAGTGGAGTCCTGCCGTTACCTGGCAACCCCAGTGGAGTTCTGCTGTTACCCGGCAACCCCATTGGAGTTCTGCCGTTACCCGGCAACCCCATTGGAGTTCTGCCGTTACCCGGCAACCCCATTGGAGTTCTGCCGTTACCCGGCAACCCCATTGGAGTTCTCCCGTTACCCGGCAACCCCATTGGAGTTCCCCCGTTACCCGGCAACCCCATTGGAGTTCCGCCGTTACCCGGCAACCCCATTGGAGTACTGCAGTTACCCGGCAACCCCATTGGAGTTCTGCCGTTACCCGGCAACCCCATTGGAGTTCTGCCGTTACCCGGCAACCCCATTGGAGTTCTGCCGTTACCCGCCAACCCCATTGGAGTTCTGCCGTTACCTGGCAACCCCAGTGGAGTTCTGATGTTACCCGGCAACCCCAGTGGAGTCCTACCGTTACCCGGCAACCCCAGTGGAGTCCTACCGTTACCCGGCAACCCCAGTGGAGTTCTGCCGTTACCCGGCAACCCCATTGGAGTTCTGCCGTTACCCGGCAACCCCATTGGAGTTCTCCCGTTACCCGGCAACCCCATTGGAGTTCCCCCGTTACCCGGCAACCCCATTGGAGTTCCGCCGTTACCCGGCAACCCCATTGGAGTACTGCAGTTACCCGGCAACCCCATTGGAGTTCTGCCGTTACCCGGCAACCCCATTGGAGTTCTGCCGTTACCCGGCAACCCCATTGGAGTTCTGCCGTTACCCGCCAACCCCATTGGAGTTCTGCCGTTACCTGGCAACCCCAGTGGAGTTCTGATGTTACCCGGCAACCCCAGTGGAGTCCTACCGTTACCCGGCAACCCCAGTGGAGTCCTACCGTTACCCGGCAACCCCAGTGGAGTTCTGCCGTTACCCGGCAACCCCATTGGAGTTCTGCCGTTACCCGGCAACCCCTTTGTACTATATCTATATATATAGTAGTACAAATATATGTACTATATATACACATACATACACACACACACGTGTGTGTGTGTGTATATATATATATATATATATATATATATATATATATATATATGTGTGTGTGTGGGTGTGTGAGAGACATAAATTTATTTAAGACAGAGAAAGAGGAAGACAGGGTTGTATTGTTTTTGCTTTTTAACATGAGGAAATAGTCTTTGATTTAGTGCTGATACCACAATGACTTTTGGATCTTTTTCTTGCAGTTTCTTGACTCTTTTGGGGGCAGTTTACATTGACCTAAGCTTCATGCTTCCAGGAGATGTGTGGGTTAACTGGAGCACCCAGAGAAAACCCACGGCAGCACGAGGAAAACAAGCAAACTGCACAGACCTGACGCTTCCTCTCTGTGAAGCTGCAGTGCTAAACAGCGCTGCCCACTTTTTTTATTATTCAAATTCCTCTTTGAATGCTTTTTGAATTGGGTTAGGAAGGGATCTGTTTTCTGGTTGGTTAATGGGGGCATTTTACTTTTTTTTATTTATTTTTTTTTACATTTTTTCCTGACGGAGCGTCTTGTTTTGTTGGAGATCTTCTTCCTTAGCTCTCTCAGTGTTGGAAAGCTGTAAATCCTCACTCGATCCTTCCAAATGAACATTTTTATCACGATTTTGACTCAAACAGGATGTTCCTGTTTGAGTGCAGCAACATCCTTGTCATACCTATAACTCAGCTCCTGGTATAAACGTTTAACCTTCTCTAACTCAGTCCTCGCATTCTTTTCCTTCTCCTCCAGAAACTTGATTTCTTTTGTCGTGGTCTCTTGGAGAGCAGCATTCACAGCTCTCACCTCGTTGAGAAGCGCCATGTCCTGCCTTGATTTCTCCAAGTGGGCTTTCTTCTCCTGAACTATTTGCAGCTGTAGGTTTTCCACCTGCTGTTGCAGTGCAGAATGGTTTGCTTCACACTGGCCCATGTTACATTTCAAATGTTTAGTGATCCCGATGAATTTCTGCTGCAGGATCTCGATCTCGTTGGACATTTCCTCACAGAGCTGTTCCTTCTCAGCTCTCAGGGTGTTGATTTGTTGGAGGTCCTTCTCTGCTCTCTCCAAATTGGCTTTTTTCTCACGATCTGCCTCTTCCCGATATGTTTCTACTTGGTTTTTAAATTCCTTTTCTCTTTTTGAACTAGCGATTTTCTTTAGCTTTATCTTCTGACAATATTCCTCAACCTGCTGTTGTAACTCAGTAACATCCGTTTCATACTTACTTTTCAGTTTTTGGTATGAAATTTGAACCTGGTGTAATTTATTTTGCATTTCTTTCTCCCTCGTTTGCAAAATTGTGATCTCTTCTGACATATTTTGAACGTCATCTTCCTTCTCAGTTGTTACGTTGTTGAGTTGTAGAGTCTCATTTGCGTTCCCCAAATTTGCAGCATCTTCCTCACATCTCACCTCCTGCCGACATGTTTCCACGTTTTGTTTCATTCCAGAAACATCTTTGTTATATGGACAGTCCAGTTCTCGATATGAAAGTTTCATCTGGTTCAATTCTTCCTGGAAACTGTTTTGGAGAAACGCGATCTTTTCTGACACTTTCTGAAACATATCGTCCTTTTCAGCTCTCAGCTCCTCAAGGAGCTGTTGCTCCTCACAAAGCGTTTGCGTCTCACCTTCATGCTTAGAGAGCAGCTTCTTGTAGAACGTCTGGACTTTGTCCAGTTCTTCTTGGAGGGCCTTGCTTTTGTCCTTTTCAGCCTGGATTTGAGACGATAATGCTTTCTGGCTGAGGAGGTGGGTCACCTTTAATTCCTCAAAGTCTTTTTGCAACATCTTCTTCCTCTTGTGTTTCACGTCCTCGTGAACCTGGGTAGCAAGGATGATGCCGTCAAGGGCTCCTGGATCACTAAACTTCTCTGCTCTCTCCAGTTCTCTCTTTGTCTCCTTGCCCCTGTTGATAAACATTTCTTTGAGAGCTTTCTGCCTTCTTAACTGGACATTTGTCTCTTCCAGCTCTGCTTGCATGTCGGCCAGTTTTTGGTTGTCTTCAAACCTCCGGGCTCTCTCCACGTCCAGAAGAGAGCCCAGTCTTTGGATTTCCCTGTGTAAGAAATCCACAGGGGGGAACATCCTCTGTGAGTTTTGGGGGGTTAGTCTTCTCCCAGGGGGTCCCATCGTTTTGTTGTAGTATCTCGGCTCTTGACGAGACATTTTCCCTTAAATGCGTGTGATAAAATGTGTTGATCTGTAAATTACCTAAACGGTTGATTTCAAAGAGTTTTGCGTACGACTGAAATTGTCAGCGATATTGCAAGCAATGAGAATTATTCAGAATTTTGTTGCATTTTGTTATGCAGCTGATGACATCACAGTGACCGAATCCCTAGTGACCTCACAGCGTCTGTTTTATTCTTGTTTACATTCAAAATAGTCTATGATTCACTTGTTTTTATCCCATATATGATTATATTTTTTCAATATCTATACATTGGAAAATTAAATTTGCTTTAGTCGAACAAAAAGAGAGTAGGAAAGAAAAAGTGTAACATTTATTGCTTTTTGCCCGTCTTTTGTTTTATTATTAAATATATTGATGTGGGAACGGGTAACATTTTGCTAAGTTAATGCCATGAGTAGAAATCATTAAACATATCATCACACAAAAACATCAGTTAATGGAAATGACATTAACTGATAAAATTAATAAACCAAATGAAATGAACCTGTTGGAGCTGAGCATTTAATTACTTTTGGTTTCTAAAAGTGTTTTCCAGTTTAGATGTCAGAAGTTGACCTGAATCTGTCCGTAAATGTCCCGATTATTCCTGGGAGGAAGCTGATTTCTCCGTGTGAGTTTCTGGGAACACGCGACATTAAAAACGCAACAATCCTGAGAAAAGCTGCATGCAGCCGCCTCTCAGAAGCAGGGAGAGAGTGTGGCGGCGCTGGGAGCGGCGACGGGCCTCGTTCCCACCTGATCCCCCTGCAGGGAGGAAGAGGACACTAAACCAGTTGGAAACTGGGCAGAAAGGCGATTCCAGTGGGGGGAACTGGGATATTTAGCAGTGGGAGGAGAAAATCAGTGAAGCTGAAACTCTTTGAAAGAATTCATTCAGCTGCTCCTTTAATTCAAAGCCATGGTGTCGTTTTTCCTATTATATTCTCTTTTTTTAAATGTTTTTAAGGTCAAACTGATGATTATAGATCTACTAAATGATAATTTAATGGATTAGAAACCTCCAGTCAGGCGTTACAGAGGAAGTTTGGTTGTGAATTATCCACAGATCACTGAATCTCTTGTTATATTAGCATATTTTAAACTATTATTTTAATTAACTAAAGGGAAAAAACAAGTAACTCTGGTCCAATGTGAAAGTATTTACCTCTCAAATCTCATAGCTAGTTGTTGGAAACAGCAGGTTTTTCATCGGGTTCAGTTTGTTTCACATGGAACAAACGTTGCAACTTTGGTTCTAAATCAAACCGAATCTATCGGACTAGCAGGTGGGAATCATCCTAAATATTTGCTTTCTCCAGGTTATGCCAGTCAAATTTACACACTGGATGCATCTCCAGTGCGCAAAACTTTGTTGATATTCTATTAATGCCGAAAACCCACAATTCTGCAATTGCAGTGTTTCCAATAAATAAAAAAACTAAATTAAAACCACATGTGAATAAGGTTGTTAAAACTATAAGTTATAGAGTTCTTGGTGTCTTGTTCTCTAAACAAGACACCTTCAACATTTATAGTTCTCACACAAATGCTTAAAGGGAACATATGCAAAATTCTAATTTTTTTCATGTTTTTGTTCTTTCATTTGCATTTCTACTGCTGTTTTTGGCAATAAGTTTAAGTTTTTTGGTGTCTGGAAAGTGAGTCGTTTCAAAAACGTCCTGATTAAATCACATTCGAAAGCACTGAGCCGTTACCTAGCAACCCCAGCAGAGTTCTGCCCGTTACCTATCAACCCAAGCTGAGCTCCAGCATGTTTGGTCAGCTGGTTCTAGAAACCACTTGCTGCATTCTTGTTGGTTGTGCAGGAGGCTCCACTTGTGCTTTTCAAAGATGTAAGGTTGTATAATCGCTCATCTGTTTGCAGCCATTTTCATGTGCGAGTTTTGGAGGCGCGGCCAGCAACAGCTTATTTAGATTTAAAATGACAAGAGCCCCTAAAAGAGCTAAAATCTCATCATCAAAAAATTATTCTGTGCAAAAAAATTAATGACCATGTTTTGTATAGGCCACAGATCTATCCTAACCTGTTCAAGAAACGCTGAAGTGTGTATTTAATGTCCAGCTGAACAGCCCCTGCAGAGAAAGTGTTAGTAAGCGCTCACTGTGCTCCTGTTTTCCTGCAGAAGGTCTCAGGGGTGTGAATGTGGTCAGTGTGTTTTTTTTACAGCCTCCAAAGCTCCCCAGGCTCAGCAGTAAAGGGGCAGCAGAGGATTTTATGGCTTTTATGGCTTTCAGTCACTAAAACTGTAATGGATGCTGTTAGAGCAGACAGACACGCCCCTCACACAAACCAGCTAGCTGGACGTTTAAAAGATTTTTTACATTTTAAACCGTTAAACTTTGATCTGAAATTTATTTTCAAGTGAGCAAAATTTAGATTTTCTGCATCATTTTTAAGGTTGAAGCTGTATCTTTAATGTGTCAGTTGAATTATATATTCTGGGCAAAAATAAGCAGGAAGTCAAACTAACTACTCTTGAAACCGTCAAGAGTAAATAAACAGTTAAATGATTAAATTCAGAGTGGTTTAGAACCTAAACATCACTTCTTTAGTTTCACAAAACAACATTTACATAATGACTGGGCGATGTGGATTTAAAAGTTTTACAGCAATATTTTCTGGTAATACTTTGAAAATGATAGAAGCGTCAATAAGAACTATTTATTGCTTTTATTTTTAGGTAACTCAATGGCTACGACTGTAACAATAAAATTTTGCTGGATAGTAAATTGTGTTGGAAATTATTGCTATAAATGAAAACATTGTCATTTTAAGACCATTTTCAACTAATATAATAATGACAAAGACATATTAATGCAAGTATTCCCACTCAAACATTAAAAAATAAAACTAATTTAAGTCAGCAATATTGTTGAAAAGGTATTGGAAGATTATTTAAATTACAACATCAGAAATCTGCCAGTGGAACTTGAACTGAGTTGCTAGGCGACGGGCCGGGGTTTGGCTGGGGTTGCTAGGTAACGGCGCAGCGCTAGTTGAATGTGATATGAGTAGAATATTCTACCGGTGGAACTAGCACTTTTCATCGATATTAAGGAAATATTTACATTAAGAAATCTCATATATGTCGCTGAAAAGATGCTGGTAAGTTAGTTTAGTCCTATTTTAATTGTAATAAGATATTTGGACTAGAAACCAGACCAAAAATACTTGGTAAGATTTTAGAGTAAAGAGACTAACAACAAGGTGAAATCATTTATATCGCATCAGTAAAGGATATAAATGTTTCCTTTACTGATACACTTCCCTCCTTTCTGGAACGTGTCCGTCTTAAGCCTGGTTGGATCCCTTCAGCTTCAGATCGACGATGTGAAACGTTTGTGAGACGAATAAAGCTGTCTGAGGATCCGGCAGTAAATACCCGACCTGTTCATTGTGTGGGAAGAACACGTGTTTGCCCCGCTGACCGTGACATTCCCAGCTCTGTGCGTCTTTATCGCCTCCTCCTACTCATACCTTCTGATTATTTCTCAGCTAAACATAAAGGCTGGAGCTGCAAAGACGATTATCTCCATGGGAAAGAAAGATTCCTTCTCTGAGGAGGGTTGGGGGTTTTGGAAAAACAGGTGAAAAAGTCACCTCTTGAGTGTTTAACGTCTTCATTTGAGATGTTTTTTTCTCCAGAATGTGAATAAAATGTAACTCGGTTGACTCCAGGATCCATGTTTGCGCAGATTGATTATTGATTGGGCGACATTAAAGGAACAGAAACACAATGGTTGTTAAACAGCTGATAGCATGAAACACAAACAGGTGGGTGATAGCATTGTGAAGAGGAGCCGCACTGATTATTGATCAGCTCAAATATTTGGACAACCTCTCAGTAAGAGAAAGACTAAGGTTGGATGTTTTTACAAGAGGTCAGAAGAAAGTGGGGGAAAAAAATGGGAAGAGCGAAATTAAGGAGAAACGTACGACGGCGTAAATATAGAAAAACATTTCTGACAAAAATCTCACGTTTTGAAACTAATCTAAAAAATTTTCAAGAAAAAGTGGAAAATCTTTGACTTGTCAAACTAAAAAAAAATGCTTGTTGCTAGAAAATTTCTTAGATTAGTTAAATTTCAATCTAATTAAAGTTTTTTCTAGCAAATTTTCGACTTTTCTAACTCAAAATTTCCCAGGTTTTTTTTTTTGGCAGAAATGTATTTGTTCAAATTAGATCACAGTTTAAATCAAACAATACCAACTTGAATCTCAGAATTTTGAAGATTTTCTCCAAATTCTGAGAAAAATGTAAAAATTATAAATTATTTTTGTGTCAGGCTTTGGAATTTTAGTCACCAAATTCTTTTTTTTTTTACTAACAATTGCAATTTGCATCTCAGGATTCTGAAAATGTTCTCCAATTTCTGAGAAAAACAGGTTAACATTCTGAGGGAAAAAGTCTGATTGTTTTTAAAGTCTAAATTTAGAGACAAAAGGTCAAAATTATTTTTATTTTTTTTATAATTGACTTTAATCTCAGAACTTTTTTCTCTGAAATCTGAAAAAAAAGTCAGAATTCTTTTTTATTTTGGCCCTAAGCCTCTTCCATACTTTCCTGAATGTTATCTAAGTGTTAGTTCTTCCTCACGTCGTACAGGTTATCAATCTGGCGTCTTCTTTAAAAGTCTCTCCATTCCTGTCATTCCTATGATTAGCGACGGAGCGTATGGGGTCGTAGGATGGAGGGACACTCCACTCCTCTGGCTGCTTTGTTGTTTCTCACGCTGCGACTGCAGGAGCTGACGCTGCGGACATGGAGTGAGCCCAAACACAGGATTCCTCCTTGTTTCTATCTTTTCTTTTCATTGAGCTGAGCAGCGCCTCCTCCACATTCCTCAGGCTGTCTGGACTGAGGAGGAGACATTCCTCAGACCTTTGTTGGGCTCACCCGGCCCCCTTACCCACAACTGAAGAGGTAGTAAAGGTAATGAAAATATATTCTGCATTGTTTCCTTTTGTTCGTTTGGCTAAATGCTGATCTGGAGATCATATAATTAGACCCCAATTTACAATTTTCATTTGTCTGGTGTAAAAGTGGCACATTATGGGGTTTTCTAGAAGCTCGCCATCCACTAAATTTACATAAATCTTCAAAACAAAATTAATAAAATTAGTGAAAAGGTAATTTGATTAAATATAATGGATAGTAGGAGTACTTAAGATACTCAGAATCATGTTTAGTCTTTCGATTAATAGTTCTCTGGTGTTTAAATTTAGCTTGCCCAATTTTAGCTCTGGTTGTTTATGTTCACCAAGCCTAACTTTTCTTATTTTAGCTCAGTTTTGTGTACCTTATCTTAGTCAGCTTAGCTTAGCATAGCTTAGCTGCTGTTGCGTATCTTATTTTAAGATAAGGCTACGCTAGCCTAAACAGACGCTATGCTAACTAAGCTTTCATTCTAGCTGAGTTTAGCTTAGCTTATTTTTATTATACTTTGCTTTAGTTTAAACTAAAGCTTGCTGCCTTTCCTATTTTAATAAAGTTCAGCTTAGCTAACTTTTATGCTAGTTTCTGCAAAGCTACATTATATTAGTTCAGACTTATTTCATCCTTGCTTATTTTAGCTTATCTTAGCTTTACCTTCCTTAGCTTAATATAGAAATAATCTTAGTTTAATTTTATTTTGACATAAAGCAGAAAAACAATAAATCTGTCAATCTGTGAAGAGGTCCGAATCACCCAAAAATAAAATGTATCATCTTGTGCAACCTTGAACAAATGTCCTTCATTTTCAGTATCAGCTAAAATAAAACATGGACACATTTTAATCTGTTTTAGTGTTAGAAGGATGTTTTCCCTGATCGACAATGTAAAATCCTCTCCTCACATCTATTTTTGTTGCTGTTTTCCGTCACCGTTTGCTTTATAAATCTCCTCTTTCTCTCTCTCTTCTACCTTGTATCTTGATATTTACTCATCTCGCTCATTGAAAACCATTTTCCAGTTGTAACTCATCTCTGTAACAGATTTCAGATCAAAGTGTAAAAACCTCTTGCCTTCTCCGTCTCTCTAATCTCAGGTTTCTCTGGAAGGAGATGAGGATCATGTGAATGAGCACAGGTTTTACTTCAGGGGCAGAGAGATGAATCAGATGCTCCTGCGAAGGATAAAAGGCAGAGTGTAATTTATTCATTTACAGGGCTAACAGCCACCGGGATCAGTTAGCTAAGGTGTGAAATAAAGCTGAAATCTGCCGAGTTATTTGGTGGGAACTGACTGATGGGTTTACGGCTTCTCCTTCGGGGAGGATTTTACACAACAAAGCGAGAAACTGGTTGTACAAGAGAGTTAACTTTTCATCTGACCACCACTCCCTTCCTTTACAGTTCGCCTTCAGGGAAGGATTTATCCGTGCCACATGATGCTCGTACCTGCAAGGTGTGTGTTTGCCGTTAGTTCAGGTGACAGCGTGTGGTTGTGTGTAGAGGTCAAAGGTTCAGCAGAGAATCCACTTATAGTTGGCCGTATAATTGCACAAATTGGATTTCAGGAAATACATTTGCTTAGTGGAAACACACCAGTTAAAAAAAAATAAAGTCACGTTTTTTAATAAAAAGTTTTTGTGCTAGCTACAAAGAGATATTTGGCTTAGTGTATTTCACGTCACAGACGTCACATGATCAACAACCAGATGTTACTACTGGCAGAAACAACAAACATGACAGGAAGTGGCAGGAGGATGATGGCGCGGGATATTTTTTAATGATTCATCGCATGAACAAACTTATTCACATGTGATTTTAATCGTCTCTTGTATTTAACAGAAACAACTCAATTATGAAATTGTGTTGTTTTTTTACATTAGTGGAATACTGAAAGTTTTGCACACATCAGTAATGGACACGCAGATAAAAACTGCAGAAACAATGGAAGAACATGTGGCATCACTTTTTTTTTTTTCAGTCTATGGCTTTGAAAAGCAGAAGTAGAGCCTCCTGCTCAACCAACAAGAATCCAGCAAGTGCTTTCAGTCTACAAAATGCTTGTCTTTTATAGCAGCCACTGTACAGTCCATACAGCAGCAAAACCAGCTGACTAAATGTGCTGGAGCTCAGCTTGGGTTGCTAGGCAACGGCGCAGTAGTTTGAGATTTTTGAAACAGCTCTTTTATTTGTGGAACTTTTTGCCCTAAAAACAGCTTGGTGTTTTTTTTAAGCGCTTGGTTTGTTTTTAGAAGCAGTCGAGACCCAAATGGAAGAATGAAAATGTACAAAATGTGAATGTTGCATAACAGATCCCCTTTAACTATAAATATTAAACTAGTACACAGTAGTTCAGGAACAAAAGTGTTGGTTTAAAGGCAAGAAATGCAGGTAAGACAGAACAAAATGGCAGAAGCCGTCTTTAGTTCAGAACCGCAGCATTTAAAAAAAGAGAACAGAATCCTTTATAATAAACAACAGAGTGCTGTTGGTTGTTTTAAGATCCATTCTTTAGTCACTCCACAGGCCTGCAGGGCTCAGCGTTGGAAATTCAAATTTCATCAAGCCATTTTCCAAACAACATAAACTTCATCACAGATGACTGATCTCTCCCTTTATATTCATGTTCAGCTCAAACCGCCAGCATCAAAACGTCTTCCTCTGGGATTTCTGTTGTAACCTCCAGCCATGACGCTCCTCAGCATCTCCTCCGCTCTGTTTGAACTGCTCATGTTATTTTAAAGCACTGCAGAGGTAAAACACCTCGCTATGCCGGCCTTCTGAGCTCCATGTTCAGAAACTCAGGCTCCTGTAGCTGCTCAATCTGCTCCTGTTGTACTTTGAAGCAGATTTTCCAAAGTTTATACTTTAAGAAAGGAATTTCTGAACTCTGTGGGGGTTTTTTTTCCCTAAACAAATGTACAATTGTGTAATCGGCATCATATGATTCAAAGTAATTATAGCGGTTAACCTCACGCTTAAAACCACAGAGGAGTTTAATGGAGCTGATTGCTACATTTCTTCTCAGAAAGAATAACAATGTTCAAATGTTTGTTGCTTTCCAAACCCAATCCCACATTCAAATTTACGTAAAAAAGATTTCAACAACAACAATCAGATTTAGAATCAGAATAACAAATGTGACTCCGTTTGACCAGGATAACTTTTAGTAGCATTAGAAACTAAAGAGAAACATACCTTTGTACTTTATTGTCTTTAACATAAAAGCAGCATATTTGTTAGCATATGTTCTCATCTGTGTGTGTATGACTCGTTTAATAAAACACAAACCATCAGCAGGTTTTCAGAAGCAGTTCCTGCTGCTGTGTGGCGGCCATGTTGGATATTTGTTTTTTGGGGGGGGGGTTCAGCTTCCACAACATTTACATAAATATTCAAAACATAATTCAGAAAAAATTAGTTCAGAAAAAATGTGATTAATAAGAAATCAAATGTATTAAATTTAACGAACAGTAGGGGAATCTAAGATACTCAGAATTAACCAATGGCAACAACCCATTGAGTAACTTATGGTTGCCTAGCAACAACCTTTTGAGTAACTAATAGGTGCCTAGCAACAGCCTGTTGAGTAACTTATGGTTGCCTAGCAACAACCTTTTGAGTAACTAATGGGTGCCTAGCAACAGCCTGTTGAGTAACTTATGGTTGCCTAGCAACAACCTTTTGAGTAACTCATGGCTGCCTAGCAACAGCCCGTTGAGTAACTTATGGCTGCCTAGCAACAGCCTGTTGAGTAACTTATGGTTGCCTAGCAACAACCTTTTGAGTAACTCATGGCTGCCTAGCAACATCCTGTTGAGTAACTTATGGTTGCCTAGCAACAACCTTTTGAGTAACTCATGGCTGCCTAGCAACAGCCCGTTGAGTAACTTATGGCTGCCTAGCAACAGCCTGTTGCGTAACTGATGCAGCAGCACCACACTCCCTTAAAAATTAAAAACAAGAGAAAACTGTGGATAAAACAGGAAAGTTCAGCCACCAGTTTGGTAACATTTCAGATATTTAAAACCGAAAAACTAATCAATAATTGCTGATATCGTCTGATATGGAACACATGTCTTGACATGTTTTTCAGTCATATTGTCCAGTTCTTCAGATTAAATATTTCTACACTGAACAAGGAACAAACATACAAATATTTATATTCTTTTGACTGTCCTTCATTGTAAATGAGTTTATTTTATTTGTACGTTCAAACCAACTTCATCAGATTATTATTATTATTATTTTTAACTTATTGAATTTCCATCTTTTCTCTGCGATCGCTCTTGTTTTTGTTCTGCTGGAGTGAAAGTTTACGTTTGCCCACAAAACCAGGCGCAAACAGCGTCTGGTTCTTTTGTGACCTTGTCAACAATCATAAACAGCCGTCACAATCGGCGGTGGAAATGCCGATGCCAGCTGCCATGTTTGGACATTAAAATAACTTTAAAAACAGGAACCACTGGGTTTGTGTTGACGGATAATATCTTTAAAACTTCCAACAATCCCAGGCCCCTGATTTCTCCGTTTTGGTGACACTCCTCCCCCATTCTTTCTCTCTCTTTCTATACTTTCTCCTCCACAGCAGCTTATCCATGCAAACAAGGCCGAATAATGCACACAGAAGGGGATCACAGACCCTTTCACCTCCCACTCAACCCCCTGGATCTCTTCATCCAAAGACCCGAAACCGATCCGGCACGACGCAGAGCTGCAGGGATCACAAAGGCAACCAGGCGACGAAGAGGAGGAGCGGTGCTGGATAATTACAGATGAAGATAACAACCACTGAGATGCAGATTAGCTTGGAAGGAGGAAACAAAGACGAAACAATGCTGAGGGCTAGAAAGAAATGATATAAATATATTTGTAGGGTCCGCATTTATCGCAACGTTCATCATTTATCGAGATAAATTTCTTATTATGATAAGAATTCGGATTTATTATTGTCACAATAAATTCCAATTAATGCCGTTTAAAACCCCCCAAAACTGTTCAAATTGTTATTTTTACTCCTTTTTCTGTTGTTTGTTCACTTAAAAGTATCAATAAACACTAATAAATTTAAAAACATGATTAAATGTCGTTACGAGAGGCAGTTTGATTATATAAGTCACATTCCTTTAAGTGGTTGGTATCCTAAAGAAGCAAATTACAAATGGGAATGTTTTTCAAGATCAGTATTTGTGTTTGTGGGACTATAATTGCTGTGACACACAGTCACACCCGTACAGTTACCTAAACAAATAATCAATAAATAGTTCTTATAGTTCTCACAGTGTTACTACAAAACATGGTGGTAAAACTTTTGCTCATTTATTTGGTTATTTAAATACAAACATTTACAGAGAATCATTTTTATATACTTATAGTTAATAACTAATGCTTTATTAGTTCTGATAGTTTTCCCTACATTAACGTTTTTTTTTATTTACTTGAAAATGTTAAGCTAAATTTATTTCTCCTTTACTTAAAAACAAAAGATTTATTTTTGTTTTGACATAAAAGAAGAAAATGCACAGTTCAGTTTCAGAGGTCTCTATTTTTTCAGTCTGCGGGTTTATCCTTGATAATCTCATGTAATCTCTCTAAAAGATTAACAAAGAGAAACCAGAAGGAAATAAAAGAGTTAAATTAACTGTTAAAGCTTGCAGACCCCCATGAGAGAACAAGGAAAAGACGACTAAGATGAGAAAGGAAGGATGGAGACAAAACAGACGGGAAAAACAATGAAAGAAAAGTAAAATAAACGAGAAGCTTTTCGAGAAGAAGACTTTCACAGTTTACAAGAAAATGTTAGCAGACACTCGAACCAGATTTTGTTGGCAATAAAGGCGTTTTCGCACTGCACAGAACGGTTCCGAGCGTGTTTGCATTAGAACTTGCGACCGGTTCCACCCGGCCCCATGGAACCACAAGAGCTGTGGTTCCAATCGGAACGGCCAAGCGGTTCTGCTTAGAACCAGCAGCTGATTGGCCGCTGGTTGTTATGGAGTCAGACGTTGATTTTCCGTTGACAGCTGGCTCTCACTAAAGTGTATTTTATTTTGTAAAGAGTGCTCTTTTCAATATGTTTATTATTAGTTTTAATTAGCAGTGGATTCGTCTCAATATAGTGCAGTCACCTGGTCTAATGATGAGTTGTTTTTTTTTCCTCTGCTTACTCGCTGATGAACGAGTACAGCCGGCCGCTACATTGAAACCATTAGTTTAGTTTAAAAAATAATGACGTCCGGCACCGCTTCGATGGCGCCCTCAATGTAATGCAAACGCAACAGGGCTGGAACCGTTCCGTTCTGTTCCCCGCGGTGCGAAAACGCCTTAAGTTCATGTTTTTTGGTGACTGGAAAACAAGCCATTTCAAAAACAAATCAGCAGATACTGCTCCGTTACCTAGCAACCCCAAGGAAGCCCAGCCCGTTACCTAGCAACTCCAAGGAGGGCTAGCCTGTCACCTAGCAACTCCAAGGAGGGCAAGCCCGTTACCTAGCAACCAGAAATGACCTCCACCACTTGTTTTATGTTGAAGACGCATATGGTTGTCTTTAAATCTGTCTGTATGTTTGGACTGAACTGATTTTACATTTCCGTATATAAATTGAGTTCATTTATCCTTTAAAGTGCCCTGAGAAAACACTTTGTTTGTGATCTGGTGCCATAAAAATAGAATGAATTTCACTAAATTCTTAGCAGAAAGTTAAGCGACAGCTAGCTCATGTTATTTCAATCTAAGCTACACTAACTTTATTCCTGTTGAAGCTCAGAATCTGGACTGTTTTTAGGCTTAAACTGGTCAGACTGTTTCTAGTAATTTTGTTCACTTTTAGGTTGGTTATATAACATAAAATTAATTGCAAACTGTGCTAAGACAAACTTATAAAATTAAGTTTGTACGTTTGTCTTGGAGATTTAAAGAGCAGACTTTCTTTTACAAGAGAACTAAAATCTTAGTTTTATTAAACCTTATTTCCCAAATCAAGGTTCATTTGTGTAATTTGTTTAGTGTTATGTTTGACCAATTCTGCGATATTATATTTAAATATCATAAAATAACATTTTATGATATTTGACATTTGACATCCCAGTTGGATGAACCACTTTGGTGGAAACTAAAGGTAGCTTGTTTTAGCTAACTGCCACACATTTACATTATATTATGTGGTTAATGTGCACTATCCCCTGGCAAATACATAAAAAATATCTCTAGCTCTAGCAGAAAGTGGCTCTCTTTACTATAGCAACAGTAGCTAACCAGCTAGCCCACTAGTTAGCTCGCAAGCTAGCCCACTAATTAGCAAACTAGTTAGCTACGTAGCTAGGTAGCTATCTCCAGCCGTGAATCCTGTTAGAAAACACCTACCTATTGTGTGTATTTCTGTGTGTCTCTGCGCACACGTCCGTCTTTTATTTGTCCCCATAATGTCTGCCAGGACAGGAAGCAGCACAATGCCAGGCAGGTCCTGAGGAAAAACTGGATCAGAACCACACACACGGGTCCTGTTAGACACAAACAAGAGAATGCACACTAAGTAACTGCAGCACACTCTGCTGCGCACAGAAATATCTTTGTGGTGACCGTTAGACTCATGAAACAATAAACAAGACTAATCTGAAGATAAAGTGAAAAATGTTACTGTCAGGTCAGCCTCGTTTGCACAGCATTTTGGTTTATTTAAATCGTTTTCTGCCAAAATTCAATAAAAAGATGCGTCTTCTAAGTGTTTATTTTCTGTCTGGTTTCAGAACAAATGAAGAAATCCTTTTACTTGAAAAAAAATCACCTCTGATTGTTAATGAGGCATAAAGTAATGCACCAGTTTCAGAGGACAAAGAGTTAAAGACTGAAAAGAAAATACTGACAAAGAGGAAGAAGAGGAAACGTGTAAGGTGTTGATCCCGGATGATCTCCTGTCATCCTAAAAACACAAACAGAACGAAGCTGAAGATCTGTCCCCCGAGGGACGACGGGAATAAAGAGTTAATCCGTCTATTACAGCTCAAACATCCTGGGAAGTCAAAGAGCATCTGAGTATCTGCAGAAACAAGCAGAATCTGGTCCGGACACAAAGCATGGAGTCTGTTTATGGAGGAGAGTTAAAGAAAAAGACCTGAAAAGGTGATTCAAGTTCAGTTAGGAAACTTTTCTGGATTCTGAAGCTGCAAGAGGAAAAGAGAATATTAAAGATTATCCAAATTACTTAAAAAACTCCTAAACATTAAGATCCTCATGATAATTTGTAACATGCAACCCAATCTCTCTGCAAATAATGACAAAAAAAAACTCATTTTGATTACTTATCAAATTAGCTCAAATTTTTAAAAGTTGGATCACCTGTTTTGTTTTTTCAGTGCTCACTATAAAACATGTACACATCACTGTAACATCCATTAAAGGTAAAAACTGAGTTTTTATGGAGACCAAGGCCCAAGGCGTTTCATTATCAGGTAAAATTTCTTTTAAATCATATTTGATATACATAGCATTTTTTTATAACAACTCAAGGTGACAGTTACCTGATTATGCTATGAAATGGCACTGTGTGGCGCTAAAGACACAATATTGGCCCTTTAAATCAAAGAGGACCAAGATTTGATCCCTGTGGAACTCCGCTGGTTTAAAGTAACCAACAAAACTGAAACGGTTCAACCAGTTAGCCTGGAAGAATGATTTTTGCTAACAAAGCTCCTCCGTTCAGCAAAATTGCTTCACATCCTCCGTTTTTATCTGATAGTTAAACCGAACTTTGCTTGTGAACGAAGTGTGTGAACTGCTTTCATAACAGCTCAGATTCTCTGCTTTAATTACTTTGTTGTGTCTCTTCTGTTAATGTAGTTTCCTCATCAGGGAGAGACAAAGGCACTCCGGGGATGCCGAGAAGCCCAAAAAGAGGACAAGTTGAATCCTGGCTGCTGGAACAAGCTGGAAATCCTTGTTGAGCTAAAAGAAGAGAAGCGGAAACCAGGAAAACTGAGACATTTCTCTGAGACACAACCAGAGCCTCTTTTCATTCAAAGACAAAGACAGAAAGAAACACTTTGCATCCCATGGAAGTTACAATCCAATAAGTGCTAATGAGGCATCATTTGAATCCCAAAGGGAGCTGGGAGATAGTGGTGCGTTGAGGTGAAGAGTGAGAGTTGATTCCCAGAGATGGAGAGGGTGAAAGAGAAGCCGAGCCCCCCTCCCCCCGAGGGTCGGAGCGATTTCTCTCCCCCACATCCCCTCTGTTCGCTTCCCTTTTCAGCTGCTTCCCTCCCTCCATCAGATCCTTTCTGAGTTAATCCAACAAACGCAGGATGAGAAACAGACTCATTAGCGCCGAGTCCGCCCGTCAATGCCGTCCTGACGGAAACGTTTTCCTGCATAAACTGAAGCTAAATCTTCAGGGTCATTAATGAACAGGTTGTTCTCTAAGGTTTCCAAACAAAAAAACTGGATTTGCACTGCAAAAATACAAAATATTACCAAGTATTTTTGATCCAGTTTTTTAGTGGAAACATCTTAATACACCTGAAACAAGACAAAACTAACTCACACGTAACTTTTCAGCAAGATATAGAAGCTTGTTTTAAGTTAATTCCTTAAAAAGTATTAGCTCCACTGGCAGATTATTTTAATATATTTCTCCCATGATATAAGAGAAATAATCTGACAATATAACTAGTCATTTTTCATCAATATTATGAAATTATTGACTTAAATAACCTCACAACTGTTGCTGAAAAGTTACTAATAAATTAGTTTTGTTCTATTTTAATTGTACCAAGATGTTTCAACAAGCATTTAGACAAAAAAAATACTTGGTAATATTTGGTATTTTTGCAGTGTAATGGACTTTGAAAAATAATCATATTTATGAATATAAATTTAAAAAATAAATGCAACATAAACATTTATATATTAAAAGTGTAAACTGAGTTAAAAACATTTTAAATTAAGAATATATGTTGAATATTTGAATTAAATTACTTAGATTATAACACTAAATTTTATTATTTTTTGCCTGTTTTCTATAAAAAAAGGGTAATAATATTAAATATTCAATCAGATTAAAGTTTAACTAGATAGATTAGAGGCTTTATAAACTAATTGCAGCATTCAAAAACTTTAATTTAAATTAATTAATCCTGTTTTGTAATGGGATACAAGTTTGAAAGTTAGAAAAAAAATCAACTGTAAAACAATTTACATATTTATCTAATTTAATTAAGACATCCAGCAGAGTCCCCTCCATTTGAATTAAACAACCTGAATTTTATTCTCATTACTTGATTTATTTAAAATAAAACTGGTTAAAATCCAGAAAAACCAGCAGATCTCGGCCTCCTCTTTGAGTTTTTGTTTTCTGCTTCGATGCCATACCCCTCATTTCTTTCTGTTTAGCAGGTTCTGTACTTCAGACAACATTTCAAATGTCAAAACTGATAAAATCCTGATTTATCATCTCTGCTTTCATTGTGTTTTCCACGCCTATAAATCACCGAGGAGGGAAAGCTGAAAGCGACGAAATGTCTCAAACATTTTCTCACAGCGCAGCTCTGAGACGTCGGCTTGAATCGGCCTGAAGGCGTTTTTTCAGCTTTTCTAAACATGAGCTTCAGATGTGAAGATGAGGGAATTAAAAAGTATCTGTGTGGAAATGTGATCAAGAACAATGGCTGACGCCTCCCGGTGAATGGTTTTATCCAAACTGTATGTCTCTCACTGTATTCATGACATTACTAGAGGGGGAGAAAAACAAAAACTTACAGCAACAAAGTGAAATCCAGAGAGGTTTGAGATTGAACTGCAAAAAACAAGAAACACTGATTGATGGAGAGCAGAAGAAGAAGTGTCGGGTTAAAAAAAGCAGCAACTTTTTCCAGCAAAATTACATCATCTGAAAGACCAACTTACTGCTAATATGGTCACACAGATATAAAGTTATGTTTCTCTGTGTGATAAAAGACGCAATATTGTCTACATAGAAATTTTTATTAAAGTGGCCCGAGAACGGAGCCTTGATGAACCCCACATTTGATTTTTATTCGCTCTGACCAGAATTTACCAAAGGACCAAAGTATTTGGACCAAATGAGCCCAAAGCCAGAGATTCAAGAATCTCAACAGTGTGTTTGAGTGACTCGAAAATGGAGCCTTGAGGAATCCCACATTTGATTTTTGTTTGCTCAGACCAGAATTTACCAAAGGACCAAAGTATTTGGACCAAATGAGCCCAAAGCCAGAGAAAAATCACTCACTTTTCCAGCTGATAAATCAAGAATCTCAACTGTGTTTTTGAGTGACCCAAGAATGGAGCCTTGTGGAATCCCACATTTGATTTTTGTTCAGTCAGATCAGAAATGACCAATTTAGAAAAGTATTTGGACCAATTCAGTCCAATACCAGGGAACATCACTCATATTTCCAGCTGATTATTCAACAACCTCAATTGTGTTTTTGAGTGACCCAAGAATGGAGCCTTGAGGAACCCCACATTTGATTTTTGTTTGCTCAGACTAGAAATGACCAAGTTTAAAACCTGGATTACACCCCTTAAATAATAATAAAAACTGTGCAGATCTTTACTGTACCACACTATTTGACTGACTGTAGGCTGATGCTCCAAGCTGCAAACGCTACATCTCTGCATTAATCAGCAGCAGGAACGGCGGGGCGGGTCACGCTAAGGGAAGCAGCCTAATAACAATGTCCATTGAAGGGCCGTGTTCCCGTTTCCCCTGGGAACATTACCAGGCCTTTCCTGCTATACAGCAGGTCCCCACAATGGGCTGGTGCTTCAGACCAAATGGGAAAGATAAATGCATTAGGACCACTGTAGAAAGAAAAAGGAGGAGTAAAATTTTACCAAAAAGTTAGGAAAATTCTGAGCTCCAAAAGTCTAAAAAAAAATCTGAACGTTTGAGATTAATCTAATCAATTTTCTAGAAAAAACCACAAGGGGAAAATTGTTTGACTTTCAGAGTTTTAAAAATCATAAATGTTTGACTTTTTTTAGAAATATCCAACTTGATTGGAAAATTTCTGACAATCTCAAAATTTAAAATTTTTTTCTAGCAATTGTTTTTTACTTTTCAAACACAAATTTCGCATTTTGTTTTCTGGAAATTTTTCAACTTTTCAAGATAAAAATGTTGGGGGCAGAGGGAGGTTTGTAGAATACTTCTGAGTTTATTCTAAAACTATTTGATGCTTTTTATCCCAAAGTTTTTTTGATTAATCTGAAAACTGTTGACTTTGTCTGGAAAATTGTTGACCTTTAAAATCAGAAATTTCCTTTTTCATGCAATAAAATTTCCGAGTTTTTTGGTGTAAATTTACTGCACCTTTATTTTTCTTTCCATCTTGAAAGGCTCTAATGCGCTGTTGTTTTTACTCTTATTAATAATTGCTGCATGTTTTTACAGTTAACAGGTAGAATCTGTTTGAAGTTTAGTTTGCATATCTGTGTTTCTTTGTTCCATCTGTTGGATGTGTGAAGTGATCATGAAAAAGAAGTATGAACGGATCAGATTTCAGCTGCAGACCTGAGTAATTTCTCACTTTATCTACACACACACACACACGCACACACACACACACACACACACACACACACACACACACACACACACACACACACACACACACACACACACACACACACACACACACACACACACACACACACACACACACACACACACACACACACCACACACACACACACACACACACACTCAGCCCCACTGCCTCGAAGCAGTCCGAAGCACATTTTTTCTGCAACTTCAAGGACATCAGAAGTGTCAGAAGTTAAAAACCTGCCGGAGGTAAACTGCTCCGTTTGAAGCAGACAGGAGGAAATCACACACACCTGAATGAGAAACAAAAATGCTTTTAAGGAGAAAGAAACCCGAACTCAGAGCTGCTGCCCCTTCACCTCTGCTGGCTACAATAAATGTTATGACAAGTGAGGACAAAAGGAGCCGTCGCCGCTTCGATCTGGGAGAAAACAATTTGGATTGTCATTGATAACATGAGAGTGAAGGGGAGTCGCTGCAAAAATATGATTACAGATGGTTCATATTGTAGCACCGAGTAAAAAGTTTTCAGTTCTGACTTAGAGGAGTCAATGTTTTCTGTATTTTTTTTAGGTTTTCAGGGAGTTGGCGCCAAAGCAGAGCATCATGGGAATTCTTTAGTTCACACTGAGTTAATGGGACTTTGATGACCTGAAAGGTCGGCACGGTTCACACCAGACAGAAACACAGAGACGGATTTAGGAAAGATTTTAAAATGGATAAGAATCAATTTAGATGAGAGTAAAAATATGTAAAACAGGAAACAGACCAAGTAAGTGTCCAGTAAGGGCAACATTTCAACATAAAGTACTGAACAGTCATTAAAAAATGTCTCATTGTAAGTGAAATAATCTGCCTGTGGAACTAGCTAGCTAGCATGTGCTGCTAAATAGCCAGTTCCAACTACTTAGCTGGAACTGGATAGTTATCAAGCTACAAAATTCCAGCTATCTAATTAGCTAGCTGTTAACTAGCTAACTAGTTGTAACTGGCTAGTTAGCCAACTACATAATTCAAACTAGCTAGATAATTAGCTAGTTGGAACTGATTATCAGCTTGGTGCTAGAAATAGCACCCCCTGCTAGCCATCTTGTTCTACTGGCAGATTAATTTAAAACGTGGGAAAATGTCATGAAATAATCTACAAGTGGAACTAGCAGTATTTTTTTATTCATATTAAGGAATTATTGACTTCAGTCAATATCACATCTTGCTGAAAAGTTATTTGTCTGCTTGTTTTGTCTTTTTGTCAAGTGTTTTAAGACATCTGCAGTAGAAACTGTACAAAAAACTTGGTAAACTTTTGTATTTTTACAGTGTAGCAAAATAATGAAAAGTATTGTAACTATCATGTTCAGTCTAATCAACTAGAATCAACTCTCATCGAGTTGATTTGAAGCATTTTTCTAGTAGAGATGTTTTTTTTTTTGGCTACGATTGTAATGTTTATTGTTCTGCCATTTTTCCTTCTGTGTTGGACAGATGGTTCATGTGTGATGCGTTATTTTTGACAGCTCCTGTGAGGAAATCTAAACGTTGGGATCTGAGCACGACCCGTCACCTGTTAAAGCAAACGTTGCTTTAACAGGTGGATGGTCTGCTCCCCGTCCAACGCGTCCTGAAGGCATCTTGTGACAGCCAGCGATCCAGACCAGTGACTTACCCTTTCTTTTCTGACCTCACCTGCTGCTGCTAGGGGCCAGTGTGTTGAATAGCTTCCTGTCAGGGCGGGGGTTTCATCCTTCACTGGGTTTGTCCCAAATAATAAAACTGACACCTAGCATTTAAAATAAGCTGTGCTTCCATTCCAAATGTTGATATGTTACAGCAGTTTTGGGCGACTAAAAGGGAAGTGAGAATTTCTTCAGACCAAAAATAAATCCAGGAAACATTAAAGCTCTTAAAAAAAAAAAAATCAAAAACAACCAGATGTTTTTGGCAATAAGTTAATGTTTTGTGATGTCTGGAAAACGAGCCGTTTAAAAAAAAACCTCCAGAATGTTAAGTCACATTCGAAGGGCACCGGGCTGTTACCTAGCAACCCCAGCAGAGTTCCGCCTGTTGCCTAGCAACCAAAGCTGAGCTCCAACAATGTTTGTTCAGCTGGTTTTACTTATGCAATGGCTGCTGGAAAAGACGAGTGTTTTGTTTGTAATAACAGTAATAATGATGATCTTTTTTGTCCGCAGCTTCATGGTAGCTAAAAACACACTTCATAAAAAAATAAAATAAAATAAAAGATTTCAAACCAGCAACGAACACATCTTCAAGTCTGAATAACAGCCAAACAACTGAGGAACATTGCTGCTTTTGTTGTCGACTTACCATCCAGAAGCCACTTGCTGGATTCTTGTTGGTTGACAGCAGGCTCCACTTCTGCTTTTCGACGACGTAAAGTTGTATAATTGCACATCAGTTTGAAGCCATTTTGATGTGAGAAAGTAAACGTTGATTTGGGGGCTGTGGCCTGCAGCAGCTTTCATGGATTTAGAGACGTCACACCGTAAAGCAGCTCATTCTGAAAGGAGCAGAATAAAATCTCATTATTTATGACTCATTTTGTGCAAAATGTGTCATAAGGATGTTTTGTATCGCCCTAACCTGCATTAAGCCGTTTTTCCAGGACAAATAAGAGAGTCCCTTCCCAGGATAACTTGTTTCTTCCTTCCAGATGAACACAAACATTAGTTAAGCTGATATATGAGAAAACTCAGTCACACACAGAGCTGACATATGGCTGAAGAATAGCCACAAGTGTTAAAATATTAACCTGCTCCTCCTCATTAGGGCTGCCAGAGCAGTAAAACCCTTCTGTGAGGCTTGATGCTCGGTCCGAGCCTCCAGCGCCAGCGGGGTGCGTTCTCCACCCCCCCATCCACCACAAAGGCCAGTATGGCTTCGTTAATGGTGCATGTTGGCTTAAAATCGACCCGCAGCTCAGCGGGGGGCAGACTCGACGAAATGGCGTCCGCAGCGCGAACAGGAGCTCCCTGTGGGGTTGAGCTGAAGAGAGGTGGAGGAACTTCAGGAAATGCTGCACGGTTAATGGGGAGAAGCTTCGACAAATAAAGCTGTAAATAGAGTGAATGAAAAAAGGCATTAAAAACTGATTCTGAAAGCTGTCAGTTAGGTCAGGCTTATTTGTGAGGCGCAATAAACCTTACAGTTTATAAACATCAATACACATCAAATTGATCAATGTTTTATTATTAATCAAAAGCAACTCTGAAAAGTTGGGTTTTAAGCCTTGATATGAAGGAACGTAGTATATTAGCTGCTTCGACATTCATGGCTAGCAGCTCAAAGCTCACAGCTCAAAGCTAATGGCTGAAAGCTCAAAGCTAGCGACTCAATTCAAGGTTAACGGCTCAAAACTAACAGCTCATGGCAAACGGCTAAAAGCTAACGGCTAAATTCAAGGTTACCAGTTCAAAGCAAGCAGCTCAAACCTAGCTGTTCAAAGTTAATGACTCAAAGCTAACAGCTCATGGCTAATGTCTCAACACTAACATATCAAGGCTAATGGCTCAACGCTAAAGGCTCAAGTTAGCAGCTCAAGACTAACAGCTCATGGCTAACAGCTCAAAGCTAACAGCTCATGGCCAACAGCTCAAAGCTAACAGCTCATGGCCAACAGCTCAAAGCTAACAGTTCATGGCTAACAGCTCAAAGCTAACAGTTCATGGCTAACAGCTCAAAGCTAACAGCTCAAAGCTAACAGCTCAAGGCCAACAGCTCAAAGCTAACAGTTCATGGCTAACAGCTCAAAGCTAATGGCTAAGTCAGCTAACAGCTCAAGGCTAATGGCTAAGTCAGCTTTAATACCAAGTCGCGATCATACTGCCAGTAAAAACAAACGTTTTAAAGGCTACAAACTTACACCAGCAGCCAAAGAACACAGTAATAAGTGCTAATTAACATCCATACATTCATATAACTGTTATCAACACCACTCACATGTCAGTGTCTGCTGCTCCGCTCTACACAGAACCTTTTTATTAACATTCAGGAGCTATTGACTTAAAACAAAGCTCCTAAATCTAATTGAAAAGTTAGTTTTGTATTATTTTAAGTATACTAAGGTTTATTTACTAATAATTGGTACGATTGTGTTTTTTGCAACATCAGCGTTTTATGGATTTTATGTGAATATCTCCTATAAACTATTTACAGTATCATCTACAATCTCTGAATTTCTTTCAAACACTTAGTAATAAATAATTTATCAATAAATAAACTATTTTAAATCTTTAAAAAAATGCAAATTATATGGAGGAAGACGAAATGAGAAGATAAGTAAGAAGAACAAGCCTTTTAATTGGAGAATAACTATGAACATGTCAGTGAAGAACCAGGATTGAGAAGTGAAATAAATCCGATTCAAGCTGCCAGCATGGATCCAGTCGGCGTCTCTATCCTCCATGTTTTATTCCTCCCATGTCTCTACTCCTTCCCTGTCGCTGATCCCGGCCTTTTGTCAGGATCCGTATTCCTACCAGGAGTCGTTGGTCGGGGATTAACTTTCCGAGTGTCAATCAATACTCTTCTTCCTCCTCCTCCACCTGCCTTTTAATTGAACATGCAGTCATGTGAGGAAGAGGAGGGAGGAAGGAGCTATTTTATTAATTTGCCGTCTCTCCTTTTCTGCCCCTTCACCTCCGTCCAACAGGTTTTCTCAGCCTCTATAAGCAAAGGCAGGAATACAAACGTCTGTCGGGGCCAGTGTAAATAGAAAAAAGGTTTAAATTTCAGCCAAAAAAAATCTGAAATTTTGAGGTTAATCTGAGAAATATTCTAGAAAAATGTGGAAATTTATGAGTTTCAAAAGTTGAAAATGTACTTTTGGATAAACTCAGAAAATGTTCAAAGTTTCTTCTAGACAATTATTCTCATATGACTTTATTCTCGTAACTCTACGATTTTATTCTCACAATGCATCTTTATTCTCGCACTTTGCCTTTGTTCCTGTAACAATACGACTGTCGTAATGCTACAACTTTCTTCTAATACTACGACTATATTCTGAATTTTAATATTTGTGCTTTTTTTCTCATAAAACTTTATTCTAATAATTGTACCACTTTATTTTTGGAATTCTATGTTTTTTTCTTTGTATTTTGTAAAACAACCTATTGCAAAGGAAAGCAATTTTCATTTTGCTTTAATGCAATAGAATAAAATTCCCCTGTTGTCCTCTAGGCGGCTTTATTACGGAGCCCTCCAGGGGACATGGGGATTTTTTTTTCTTTTGCGTTCCCTTGCAAAAGGTTTTGCGTTCTCTCGCAATAATCTATTGATCAGTTCATGAGGCATAATTGAATACTGTAAGCCTTTTTTACGGTGGCTGCCGTAATTTCTGCTTTAATACAAGCTTATGAACGGTTTTCCCATGGACTATTGAGTTATTATCGCGGGTAATAAGTCATTTTATTGTGTCTATTGTGTTCGTCTGAATGGTTTAAAGAGCTGCTTTCAGTGCCGTTCCATCTGAGCCTTAACAGACATAAACATGCAGTAAATAAATCGATTTTCAATCAGTTTTTTGCACCAAAGAGTTAAAAATAATAAACACGTTTGTTACGGAGTGAAGCTTCTTCAAACAAAACGGAGGCTCGTATGTCTTTTACTGAACCTTTCTGTTCAGTTCTTTATTGAAGAGAGAAAACGGCGACAGCTGATAACGGCAACAGCTGTTCGTAACCAAGACAACCAAAATATCAACAAAGCAAGATAGTGACAAAACAGAACCAGATACTTAAGCATTCTTCAAAATAAAAGACTTCTTCTATTCAAATAAATCATGTCTTGCACTTAAATATATTTCACTTCATCCTTGTAATTATATACAATCATGTTCAATTCAATTAATAATAATCATGTAATTTATGCTTAACATATAATTGTAAATCAGTCACTTATCATACTGAACAACATATAAGTGTAAAAAAGTCACAACAACGTTTTCACTGAGGCTCTATAAGAGCCACATGAATTAAATAATTATTGATATGGCAGAAGCAGCGGCTTTGACACCTGGTGGTGGGCGTGTCGATGTGGGCGTGACGTCATCACGTATGAATGGGACGGTTATTGGCTGCTGGCTCTGTGTACATGAGGAAGCGGGTGAACGAGGTGGTCAGTCCTCGCAAAGTTTGGAGCATGATAATCAAAATTAAATAAATCGATAATTGTGACAGAACAAAGAAGAGGTTTGGAGTTGATTGATACACGGACAGATGAGATTCTCCGAGTTAACCCAGTGCTGCCCTCTACCACCATTAGTTTGCTGTGTTTTATAATAATAAAATGTGTTTACTATTATTAACGCTTTGGTGCAAAAAAACTGATTGAAAATCGATTTATTTACTGCATGTTTATGTCTGTTAAGGCTCAGATGGACTGAAAGCAGCTCTTTAAACCATTCAGACGAACTCAACAGCGACACAATCAAAACTGTCAGATGACTTATTACCCCGCGATAATAACTCAGAAACAGTCCAAATAGTTTAGATGCATTTTTATTTCTTTCCAACTTACGGAAAGTTTCTGTTTATATCATAGGTTTGTTGTGCCTTTCTACACTACAGAAAAAGATATAAAACGTCAGATATTTCACAACGAGATATTAACATTCATGGAAAAACCTTACATAACATTGTAGTAAAGCAGAAAGTACGGCGGCCACCGCAAGAAAGGCTTACAGTATCAATTATGCCGCATGAACTGATCAGTAGATTATTGCGAGCGAACGCAAAAAAATAAAAAATAAAATTCCCATGTCCCCTGGAGGGCTCCGTACTTTATAGCCCGACTTACATTTTCTTCTTCTTTTTTTTTTTTTTTTTTTAAGTTTGCTCATAATTTTGCATGACAATTTGATGGAAACAAGCCATTAACTCATCTCGCTCATTATCCTGGTCATATTTTCCATCTCTTCATCTACTTTAAGCGATTAAAACGATTAAAAAAGTAGATTATTGCGAGCGAATGCAAAAAAATAAAAAATAAAATTCCCATGTCCCCTGGAGGGCTCCGTACTTTATAGCCCGACTTACATTTTCTTCTTCTTTTTTTTAAAGTTTGCTCATAATTTTGCATGACAATTTGATGGAAACAAGCCATTAACTCATCTCGCTCATTATCCTGGTCATATTTTCCATTTCTTCATCTACTTTAAGCGATTAAAACGATCTTAAACTTTCTCCCTTCCTGCAGGAACTTCTTTAAAAGCCCATGTATCCTGGAAGCGGACCGGCCAAACGCTCATTTGGGTCAGTTATCAGGAATCTGAGGTCACCCGTTAGAACAGCAGCAACACTCCGGACCGGCGTTATCACATCTAAGCTCTCCTTTGATTCTGGACCTGGACCGTCTTAGTCTAACGTTACACCAAACAGAACCTCAGGCTCCAGGATCCGGGCTAACACGCCACCTGGCCGATAGCAATCACTGCTGGATGAAGCCAAATCAATGGCGGCTAATGGAGGGGGGCTCTCTGCTCCTAATGAACGCTTCGGGTCTCTATCAGACCATCAGCAGAAACGACTTCAGGGTCTGTCAGGTCCTCAACCAGACAGCAGATGGGTTTTCTTCAGCTGCTTGACGCCACATAAAAGGGAGAAATTTGTGGAAAAGTGAGTAAGCACAAAGAAGAGTTGTTTTAACTGCAGAAACACAAAATGTTACCGATTATTGCTTGTGTTTTTAAGTTAAGCTGCCTATACTGGAGGATTATTTCACTTATAATACTGGAAAACGTCTCACGCTTTTCTTTAAAATCAATATAAAGAAGTTATTTACCAAAAACAAGCTACTGCATCTTCCGCAAAAGTTACATTTAACATAGTTTAGTTTTATTTTAATTGAACCAAAATGTTTCCACTAGAATCTGAACAAAAATACTTTTGCATTTCTGCAACTTCCTTCGTTCCACACGTCAAAAATATTAAATATTACCAAGTATTTTTGTCTAGTTTCTAGTGCAAATATCGTAGTACACTTGAAATAATATTTAAGTAACTTTTAAGCAATATTCAGAACCATCGATAATTCCTTACTATTGATGAAACAGTTCTAGTTTCACTGGCAGATAAAATGTTTTGTTAAAAAGTAAATATTCTGCCAATGAACTGGAACTTTTCCATCAATATTAAGGAATTATTGACTTAAAACAAGCTCCGATATCTTGCTGAAAAGTTCATTTTAAGTTAGTTTGGTCTAAGGGCACCAAGATATTTGGACAAGAAACTAGACCAAAAATACTTGGTAAAATTTTCAGATTGATTTGAATTTTCCACAATTAGACATTAAAATTTAGGTCGATTTTTCTTTAAAGGTGTTCAAACTGTGTCATATCTAGTTCTGGGTTCAGTTTCAGGGTTATAAAAATGCACAAAGTCTGCAAAACCGTTTAATTTCTCTTCCTATATAAAGTTGGGAGCATGTTGAAGGGAACCAGACTCTAAGCTCTGCTCCTTCTCTGCGGCTAAAAGGTCGGATTAAATGCTGGCTTTGTTTGTGAAATGAAGATCTGACAGCTGCTGTGTTTGGATTATTTCTTCCTCTGTGTGTTTAAGCGCTCAGGCCTTTTAGCACCTGGCGGCTTGGTTTTTATTCCACCTCTTCACAGTTTCTTAGTGATTTTGATCTGGGAGCAAACAGAGGAGAGAGGGAGATTTCCTCAGATAATAAACACAGCTGGAAGTTTCAGCACTGAAATTCACACTTTTACATTCTGATTTTCTCTCATAAAGAACAAAATGTCTCCAGGAATTAAATTTAGACCTGCTTTGTTTATGTTATGGATATTCTGTGTTTTAAGGCGTCTTCTGTGCAAAACTCCTAAACCATATTTCTCCAAGCTGTCAGATGTTCTTAGTGAATTTTAAAGTGAATTTGATTATTTTGTCTTCTGATATCTGAGAGTTTTGCTTTTCATTTCTTAAGGCACTTTTAAATTGACGACACTTAACACAAAATGATACATTTTATTTTTCACCACTGTGAATGCATTAATAAACTTTAGACCTATTCAGAGATACAGTACTTTAAGAAAAATTATAAAATCTTGTTACGACAGCATATTGGAGCCAATATATATAGAAAAGAGCAGTACATTTTTGCCAAATTTTTAAATAAATTTTGCATATCTTCTAGAAAAAAATAAAAAATTTACAGCAGAAAACCTCTGAAATTTTGAGGTTAAGTTCACATATTTTCTAGAAAAAACATGAGAAATTCTGAGCTCCACAAGTCAAAATTCTGCAAGAAAAAACTCAAGACATTTTGGGAATAATCTAAGAAATGTTCTTTTAAAAACCAAAAAAAAAAAAACAAAAAAAAAAACAACTTGAAATCTCTGAGCTCCAAAAGTCAAAAATTTGCAAGTAAAACCTCAAAATTTCACATTTTTTTCTAGCAAATTTTCAACTTTTCAAACAACAATTTTGCCATTGAGTCCGTAGAGTTTAGATAAAACTTACAAGTAAATTTTTAGCAAGATATGAGATTGTTTTACGTAAATGTTTCTTTAATATTGATAAAAAAGTACAAGTTTCACTGTCAGATTATTTAATAGCAATGAGACATTTTTCCCATGTTATAAGTGAAATATGACAACAGAACAAGAACTTTTTCATCAAATTAAGAAACTATTGACTTAAAACAAACTCTTATATCTTGCTAAAAAGTTATTTTAAGTTACTTTTGTCTTATTTCACCTGTACTAATATATTTACACAGAAAACTAGACCAAAATACTTAGTAAAATGTTGTGTTTTTGCAGTGTAAGTCCAGTTTTTCTGCGTTTTTAGCTCCTGTTGTCAAGTCAAGCTGCTATATTCTAACCTTTTTGATTACTTTATTAGATCAGAAAGGGTTTTAAGCCAGTTCAGTTCCTGTTGTTTTGATGCAGTCAACAGTGACAGGAGCCACTCAGTTGTTTTTCCTTCTTAAATTCAAAGGAAGTGAGTGTGAGGCGGATTATCTGCGCTGTAAACACAAACACTGACGGATCGGATGGTTCAGAGGAGACAGAGAATAAAAGATGCTGGGAGTTCATCCTCTTATCTCCCCATTGTTGGAGTCATCTTTCTAAGAAATAGAGGAACTTCTTTTACATTTCAGGTCAGGATCTTCATATGAGTTCATCAGCAGTGAGCATGGGAATCAAACAAGTAGCGTAGATGTGACTGACCGCTAACCTTACAGCAGAGAAGAATGTGCTTATTCTGACAGGCAGGTTAAATAAACGGCGATGTTGGAGCTCAGAAAAACAAAAAAACAAGCGAGCAGATAAACAATCCTGCAGGCGAAACAGAGAGCGACAGAACAATGGGGCAAAGGTTCCCGTCAAGGAAGGCTGGAGGGGAGGAAGAGGCCGGCCGGCCGGTCGGGTCGGGTCGGCTGTGTTATCATAACAGCAGCTACAGCAGTGCTAATGTGGGAAACCAAACATGGATGTGACTGAGAGCAAGAAGGATACTCTCGGTTTTCAGCTCAGACCTGCAGCAGCAGGAAGAAAACTCTGAAAAAAGAAAACTTTAGCGCTCAGAAAGCGGGCGCCGTGTTTACACAACATTTTACGGTCAGGAGCAAGAAAAACAGCTGATATTTCTCTATGATGGAGTAATGGGGGCAAAAACTGGGAGATTTATTTTACATCGGGAATTTCTGAGCAGCGAAAGTCATACATGTGCAACAAAAAACTGAGAAAATTTCAAAATAATTTGAAACATTTTCCAAAGAAAACGTGAATTTCAAAGCTCTGAAGGTTGGAAATTTCTGCCAAAAAACTCCGAAATTTTGAGATTAATTTCACATATTTTCAAAAAAAAAAAGGGAACTTTGGAGATGCAGAAGTCAAAAACTCAGAAATTCTTGATCTCAAAAGAAAGATAAAACATTAATTTCTGAGCTCTGAAGGTTGGAAATTTCTGAGAAAAATCTCAGAAATTTTTAGATCAATTTCACAAATTTTCTAGAAAAAAAAAGTGGAATTTTCTGCATGAAAAGCCAAATTTTTTTGACGAATGAAAATCAGAAAATGTCCACGTTTTTTGTTTAAGTTCATTGAAATGTTTCTGAGCTTCTTCTCGCACATTTTTGACTTTTGTAGCCCAGAAATGTCCAAGTTTTTATAGAAATCTTTTTTTCTTTTAGAATGATCCCAATATGGTGTCATATTTCTCTCACTGTTATTTCTAACATCCTGGCTTTAGAAAACAAACCCTGGCTTTTTTCAGAACGGCTGCAGATCATGACAGGAAACAACAGGAGAGCCAAAACAATAGAGAAACATTTTTAAATCTTTCAAGAAGCTCATTGGATGCAGAGTGGAGGAACATGCTGGTTGTTTCCATCAGCAAAGGAGGAAAACCTCAAAGGCCACGAAAATATATAAAAATCAAGCTAAAGCATGTGGAAAAAATGGAGAAAAACAATTACACTGTGGCATTCATGAATAAAACAGAAATGTAAACTGATACAAAATACAACACTGAACATTAAAAGTCCAAAGGAAGAGACTTCAGTTGGTAAAACCAACAGTTTGCTGTAAATCCAGCTCCCTGTTTGCTTCAGTGTTTGTACAGCACAGCAGGTGTCCCCCACATTAGAAACCATTCTGCTGCTGCCACCGCGTCTCCGACTGCAGAGGTTAATCCCTAAAACTAATGCTTCCACATGCACACAGGCCGTCCTTCACTGCTGCATCAGATGCTATCAATAACTCCACCCTCCGCCTCAAACTGGCCTTCAGAGCAAATAACTGATGAGCTGAATGGAAACTTAAACTGACACAAAGAAATTCAGAGTTTTTCTGACTAATTAAACACCAAAACCAGCTAACCACAGCAGTTTTCCTCTGAGAAATTCAGCAAAATGAAGCATGCCTCCATAAATATCACGCTTTAATAAATATTTTTTTTATAACTCAGCTAACTGATATTCTAGGAGGATCGTTTCATTTTTAAAAGCAATAAAATCAATAAATCTAATTAAATTAGCAAACCAAATAACAGATACTACTTTGTAAACTCGAAACCCAAAAATGTCAATACACGAGTTACAGCTACAAATGTGCGTAAAACTTTGTCGTTAGAAAAAAACAACACAATTTTGCAATTGCCTTTCAACTACTTCCTTTACTTTGTTGGTAAATAAGAAACATAATTGAAATCACACGTGAATAAGTTTGATCTTGCAATAAGCCATTAAAAACATTCCACCTCCTACCACTTCCTGTTGTTGTTTTGTCATTTCTGCCAGTAGTAACATCCGGCTGTTGATCATGTGACTCGTGTGATGCAAATACAGTATTTCCATTGAAGTTTTGCAACAAACTAATTTTGATACAGTTGAAAAATCCCCCTTACTGGCTTAAAAACAAGTTTTTTTTCTGGGGTGTTTCAAATGAGCAAATTTATTTTCATGATTCCAATTTGTGCAATTTCATGGTCATTAGTTGCGTTTTCATTACAAAAGTGAAATAAACTTTGGGAATATTCTGCTATTGCTGAAAAAAATAATAATTTCACCATTTGCTGTGTTTCTATTAATTAAGATTACAATTAAAAATCACACCTGAATAAATTTGTTCACATAAGTCAATAAATACTGCACCATCGTCCTTCCTGTCGTCATCTTTGTGATGTCGTCAAGTTTGTGACATCTGGTTGTTAATCATGTGACTCGTGATACGAAAAAAGTGTTTCTATTGCCGTTTTACAAAATACACTAATTTCACTACAGCCGAAAAACTTTTTATTGAAAAACATGAGTTTTTTTCAAGATTGGTGTGTTTCTATTAAGCAAATTTAATAAGAAATGGTCATTTTACGAGTTTTTTTTTTTTCGCAAGTTCTTATGCAAAATTTGCTTTTAATATTTACAAGCTTTGAAAAGTAACTAGCTTCAAGAATATGCTATAGAAGCTATAGAACCTGAACCTTCAGTCACATAAAGACAGTTCTAAAGTCAGCCTTCCGTCACATTGAAGAGTATTTCTAGTGTTAGAGGACTAATGTCTACTTTTTTCTGAAAATCTGCTTTTAATATCAGTGAGCTTTTAAAAGTAGCTTCAAGCTAAGTTAATTATCTTTCTTCATTTAGAAAAAACTCATTCTACAAATTTGCTTTTGTTAAGGCGAATTCCTCTTCAAAAATCTGAAAATATACATTTTTATTTAATTTTGTTAGCGTCATAAAATAAAATGAAATATTTTACTTTGAGTGTATTTAGAAAATACTTTTTTGCAGCTGTAGTTGAGTTTTATTTTGTAGCAGCGAAACCTGAACATTCAGTCACATAAAGACAGCAACAAAGTCAACCTTCTATCACCTGAAGAACATTTCCACTATAAGACTAATGTCTGATTCACAAAAAACTGTAAATAAAAGTTATAACGGTACTAACCTGAATGCTTTGCTGAAGTTTGTTCTTAAACTGATGAGTTTTCACCAGAATCTAACGTCTTATTCAGCATCTTGTGATTCGCAGCTCTAAGCTGTCTGCTGACGGTTCAGGTTGCATCTTTCTGAAACAAACGCTGAGCAGCAGAAACCGAATACAGACCACAAAGCATTTTTTTAATAATCCTCAGTGTCACCAGTTCAGTTCCTGAGTGATATCAGCTACAGCGTCCCTCTGACGAGAAACAATAGGGATGAATATTGGCAGAACTCACTGTTGGCTGCTGCTGCTGCTACTGTGCATGACCAGGCATGAAACAACGAGCTCAGAGGAGGGCTGAGAGGATTAAAGTCAGGGTCAAAGGTCGCAGGACAAGGTCAAGGGCACAGGTACACTCAGGGTAGGGTTTTCTGCAGGCTTCTCAGTTGAAATCTGGAGTTTAGACAGAAATTTTCTGTTATTTATTTGCAGCAGCAGCAGCAATTCAGTTCTACTGAGTTTTGTTTCAGAAAAAAATCACCCCAAACGCCTTTAAAAAAGTATTTGCACCCAATGAATTTATTCTGTTTTTGCTTTTTTTGAACCACTTAAATTTTTCATATCATCAAACAAGTTTTAACAACAGAAAATGTCAACAAGAGTGGATAGTAAAAGTTATTTTTGAATGAAAAACAAAGTTCCTGTTCTAAAACAATGTAAAAAGTAAATGCTCCCTTTTGCGTTTGCAAAAACATCGCTAAGGAGGAATATTGGCACACTCTTCCTCCTAAAAGTGCTTATTACTCTCATATTACATTAAACTAGTTTCTACTGTACAGGTAAAAATATTGTTTTATGTGTTTAATTACATTCAGTGTTTGAGTAGTACACCTGGACAGCTTTAATTAATCTTTAATTTACATTTTGGATGTTTTTGTACTTCCATTTGGGTCTCTAACGTTTCTAAAATCACACCAACCAACCAGCCATTTTTTGGCAATAAATTAATGTTTTTATGGTGTCTGGAAAAATATTTGGGATATAATGGTACAAATCAGCAGGCACTGCCCCGTTACCTAGCAACCCCAGCCCGTTACCAAGTTAAGTTCCAGAACAGTATGGCCAATTGGTTTTACTACAACTGTATAGAACAGAATAGTATAGAATATACTTTACTGATCCCCAAGATGGAATTGCTTATTACTTCACAAGCTACTCCGAAGTGTTAAATATCTGTAAATACAATATAAGCGATATAAAATGTACAAAACAAAACACAAAAATACATTGTACAATGGCTGCTGGAAAAGATTAGTGTTTTGTTGATGACTTTGGACTTTTCCAAGGTTGTTGAAACCACTTGCTGCATCCTTGCTGGTTGTGCTGGAGGCTCTACTAGTGCTTTTCAAAGATGTATGGTTCAGTAACTCTCCATCTGTTTGCAGTCATTTTCACACGCGAGTGTAAATGTGGAGTTGGGCCAGCAGCAGTTTATTTGGATTTAAAGTGACAAGATGCCCCAGAAAAGATGAGATCTCATTATAAGAATGAGTTTGTGCAAAAAAATGTAATGAACATGTTTTGTATAAGCCTTAGAGCTATCCTAACCTTTAACTACAAAACTTTAAATGCAAATAAAGTTAGAATACACCAAAAGGTAATCAAACTATGATGTGAGGAAAAAACAACAAATTATGCCCGTATGGAACAAGTTGGCAGCCAAATCCAGAGTAAACTGTGAGCAGGACGCCATCAGACCTGTAACAGCTGAGCTCATAAAGCCGTTCTCCTCCGACTCAGACTCCAGCAACCAAAACCTTTTGTTATTTTGTGAAGACAGCATGACATTTCCAACATGTCCGCAACATGTTCTTGAGCCAAACATCAAACAGAACCGCTGCGTCACCTGACAGCCGTGACCGTCATGTTTCTGACGCTACAAATCGAATTCCTGCCTCTCTGGCTTTTCAAAGTGATTCCTGTGTGACATCATGCTAGCGTTTAACCACAGAAAATCCGATTCGCCCATCATCAGCTATCAGGACATCAGATATGTCTCTCTAATCAACATCTCAGGCCCTAATGGACATCCCGGTGGTTTCTGGTGGAGAATCAAATGAGAGAAGAGGGAGGTTTTAATCTGGTCAATTACTCTGTATCTTTCGGTAATACAATCAACCCGTGAAGGCCCAAATGACAAGCCCTGAGAGGCTGCAAATTAAAAGCAAATGCTTTGAAAAAAACGCATTGTCTGCCACTGTTTAAAAAAAACAAACCCCTCAGCAAATCAGATGGTGGAGTCGATACGATGGAGTTTCTTTTTCTTTAGGAACAAAATCCCTACTCCACCATGAAACAAGATTTTCTACCCAGAATCAGGAAAAGTCCAAAGCTCCAATCCACTTCCCTACTTCTCATTTTGTCTTCCTTTATTCTCTTTAATCTGATTGGAAGGTTTTAATTCAGAATAAGGAACCAATTTGGGTTTGTTGGATCTTCTCTCAGTTGGCTGAAAGTTCAGAGATATAGAAAAATTGGGTTCATATATGGAGTAATTAGCCAAGTGGCTAATTTCCATTTCGAGTCCCCTTGGCACTCGAAATGGAAATTTCGTTTGTGTTTGATAAAAATAAGCAAAAGCTTCATAAACTGGAAAACTGGATAATTAAATATTTTCTTTTTTTACAATTTACTCTATAATGGTTCAATAATTTTGACTTTAAGTTAATAAGTTGAATAGAGTTAGCATAATGGCTCTAAAAATTGGATTTTATGCAATGTTTTAAACACAATATAGCTAATATTTTTGTTCAGCCATTTGACACTATGAGCTTCAGTCATTTCACTTTGGTGATAAAAAGTGTAAAACCCATCAGAATGTGTAATACTGACTTGTAATAGGCCAGTCAAACTGCATTAGTCAATGCATTGCAATAGGCAGGGTGATAGTATCAGCATTTTATCACAGGTTGTAGAACTGACTTGCAGAATCCAGAGCATTAGCATTTTTTAACTACAATTTGGCTCAGCTTAGCATTGATGCTAATATTAAGCATCACAACACTTTTCTCACTTATTAGCAACATTTTGTGTAGTGAATGGAGTAAGTAATCATAGACAACATGCTAGTTATGCTGAACATGATACTGATAGCAATCATGCTAAGATTAGCATTTTGGCAAATTCCACCTTATGCATTAATTTGAACAAAGTTAATGGTCTAAGTACAGCTTCATCAACATATTTATGACTCTCCACAGGTTTTTGACTACAATTTAGCTCAGCTTAGCATTGATGCTAATGTTGAGCATCAGAACGCTTTTCTTACTCATTACCAATGTTTCATATACTGAATGGAGTAAGTAATGACAGAAAACATGCTAGTGATGCTACACATGCTATTGATAGCATTCATGCTATTATTAGCATTTTGGCTCATTTTAGCTTATGCAACATACTAAATGGTACAAATACAGCTTAGTGAACATGCTTCTGACTCCCCGCAGGTCATTGACTACATTGCAGCTTTCTTTAGCATTATTGCTCATTTTTAGCATCAGAACGCTTTATTAAAAGTCCGACGGACACACTTTGGCAGACCCCATAAAATTTCTGCAGGAATTTTCTAGTTATTATTATTATTATAGATAAAGTAATTTTTTTATTAAGTATATAAATAAGTTAATGTAGTGCTACTCTTACTCAAAATCCGGTAGTAACTAGTTAGTTACTCAGATTTACTTGAGTAATTTTTTTGAAAAAAATTTACTTTTAGAAGTATTTTACTGCGCTGTACTTTATACTTGTACTTGAGTAATTTTATTTTGAAGTATCTCTACTCTTATTTGAGTAAAATTTCTGGATTTCCTACCCACTGAATGCAAAACAAACACGTTTTAACCAAAAATTCACCAGAGACAGACACACACCTGCAGTTTTTGTTAAAGTTTCATATTGACAGAAACTGATTTGGAAACATTTTGTTTTGCTGCTTATATGATTTATTGCCATTTTGGTGCCTAAAATACAACAATTTCCACTTAACTTCATAATTTGGTCCATCTGATGATGTAATTTTAAAATATTAGATGATTGATAATTTGATCAGTACCTGAGTACACTTTTTACCAAATACGTTTTTTACTCTTACTTATTTCTTGGCAGCTACTTCTCACCTTTACTTGAGTAAAACTATTTTGTAGTAGTTGTACTCTCAGTAGAGTATAATTTTTGTTACTTTACCCTCCTCTGGGTGTAACACACTGATACTGATGGCTGCTCTCCACCTTCACATTAACTCATTACTGCTCCACTGAACCGCCTGGCATTTACAGTGACGGATTCCTCTCATCTCGCCGCGACCCGACTGAGGTCTCCGCGCCGCTTCTCACACACCAACAGCCCCGAGCAAGCCGCATATATTGCAGGTTTAATACGGCGAATCCATTTTTAGGACTGAAGAATGTCACTAATTCCAGCAGGCAATCAGCTTTTCAGACCGAATCTGCAGTTTTTCAAACTCCTAATGGCCTACGTGGCGGCTGGATTGATCACTCGGTCGTGACAGGAATACCTCTGTGGTTTGGCGTTGAGGTGCTTTTTTTATTTTCACAGACTCCGCTGTGAGTTTGATGAATGCCCCGGTTCCTGCGGCGTTCCGGGATCCGCTTCAGTCTGTAGACAAACTGAATCGTCCCCGAGTGTTTTTGGTGATTGATGTCGCTCAACCCAGTGAAGCAGAACGGAGTTAGAAACATAACTTAATTAGTATCCATTATAATAACAGAATAAAAAAACATTATACCCTCATTAGAGCTTCAGACATCTTGATTTAAAAAATAAATTAATCTGTACTTGAACTGAAAGGGTCATAATCCAATAACTGATTCACAACATTTATGGTGATACATATTAAATAGTTGGATACATAATATATCAATAATGAACATCTAAAGGGTGAAATATTTGAACATTATTCTTTTTATGGTCTTGATACTATGATGCAGTATCAGGATCAGGCTAAGAAAATTAAAATAAATAAATAAAATTATGAGAATAAATGTTAAGAGACTTAAATCATACTATTACAAAAATATTGTCATATTACGAGACTTTAATACCAGAACGATGTCAAAATAAATGTATATTATGAGGAAAAAGTAATCATTTTAAAATAATTAAATCTTAATATTACTTTATATTCTCGTGTTATTACAACTTTATCCTATAAAATGACTTTAATCTTGTAATATTATGAATATATTCTCATAATACTCTGACTTTCTTTCCGTATGAGTTTAGTTTCATTATACTATGACTTTCCCCTCTTTTTTTAATCACTTTATTCTGGTAATTTTATCTTTTTCTCTCCCTAATGCTCTGTCGTATGCTACAGATTTTCATTTAAATTTAAAATATGGTACACAAAAGAAATATCTCCATGACATAAAAATAAATAAACAAATAAATACAGTCATACAAACAGAATCAGTTTCAGAAAAGTTTGTGTGTAAATGAATCCACACAAATTCGCCTCTGAACGAAGTTTTAAACATGCCAAACCCATAGGGGGCAGCATAGCGCAAAGCTACAACCTGACAGCCAATCAGATTGCTTCAAAACAACAGTTAGGAATTAAACATGTTCATTTATACATTGAAGTACTTTTAAAAGGTGGATTAGAAAATAAAGTTATTAAAACACAAAACGATGTTGATTCGAATTATGTGAAAGGAAATGTGTGGATATATTGGGGCATTATTTATTGCAGACTGTTTTATTATTTCGTCAAATGTTTTACCGTATTATATTGGTAAATGTGCTTATAAAAGTAATATTACATGAACATGTGAAATAAATATATTATGTTCCATAATCTAATAAATATGTGTATTGATAATATACTACAATATGTATTCAATTTACATTTTTTTAATAATGTTAATATCACAAATTTCACTAATTATGCAATGATTTTTTTTTGTTTTTTACTGATTTTTGCCATTTTTGTTCCTCTAGAGGTCACAAAAGAAATTTTAAATATGTTAGTTTTCTTTGTGAGTTTCCACTCAACCTGCTCCTAACCAAAGTTTTAGCTCTGAAATGGCATCAGTGCCTGACTTTACATCTTCTCCATGAATCATTCTGACTAACTTCTCACTTGACCTTTCAGATCTGCAGAATGACATTAAATTGTATGTTTCACTGACTCTCAGGGAGGAAAAACACCCACTAACTCGTGACATGGAGCGAACAATGTAGCATATGATTCACTCTGCGGAGTCATTTCACTGAGAATTTTTAAAAAAACTTTTCTGACCTCATTCTGTACGCAGCTCCATGGCAGGAGCTGAAGAACTGACAGCTACACAATGACACTTCTCAGATATGTATATTTTTATCTGAGATATTTAGCTACATGTTAGCTTAAAAAAAACTAAAATAGATCATTTTTCTTTTTTAAATTTTTTTTAGAGATGGTTGCTTTTATAGCTTTAAAATAAACAGGTTTTCGTAGTTCATTTAACCAGCTAGTTAAAAAGCTAACTAGAAAGAATCGGGTTTTAGGGTTTGATCCTTCAAACCCTAATTCCAACCGTAATTCGACTTTATTCTCGTATTATTTAAATTTTATTCCCAAACGGTTATTTTCATAATATTGTGATCTTATCCTCTAAATATTCTGACTTTATTCTTGTATTATTCCAACTCTATGCTAGCATGACGTTTTAGTTCTAACTGTGTGACTTTGTTCCCATAATTGTCACTTTATTGATGTGCCATTTCGACTTTATTTTCATCATGCCTTTATTATTGTACAAACGTATTTTTATAATCCATTTTTTTTATTTTTATTTTTTATTTATATGGCCCCAATACTCAATTGTAGTTTTTTTTTCAACTATAGTACTCATATAAAAAAGAAATTATTATACTAGACTCCAAATAAAAAGTATTTTTTAGGAAACCCAATGTAAAAAAAGAGAAGTTAAAAAACAAAAAAAAGGATAAGAACCAATATATATATATATTTTTTTTTTTCTTGGCACTACCAGAGCTCCGTACAATGTCTTTTTGATCAAGGTTTCTGGTCCCTTTCGTCTGTCAAACTCAATCGCTGCTCATCAGGTTTTAGCCAAGAATCTGATGTTTCCATGGAAACCAAATATGTTTACGTTTGACTGAGGGGAGTTGCAGTAATGTCAGTGATTTGAGAGGCTGATAAAGTCAGACAGAACCAGGCTACTGAGAGTTATGAAGATGTTTCTACAGTCGTTAATGGAAATGAAATAAAATAAATTTCCTTTGCTAAACCTTCTTCGTCATCACCGCACACATCACGCTAATCAGGAGGCAGCATCTTGTAATCTTGTTTTCCTAAAATCAGCTGTGTGATGATGAATAATGGAGTGCATTTCAAAGCTGAAGACATGTTTTCTTTTAATCAGACTTCAGTCTCCCTTTCTCCTCCTCCTCTGCATATATATATATATATATATATATATATATATATATTTTTTTTTTCGGCCCGTCCCTTACACCCACACATGTTCACATCTGTGTGTTTACTTTGTTTGAGCCGTGTTCTCCGAACGCAACATTAGCTCCGTTTTGTCACTCATCGCCGCGTCGTGTTAACACGGTGACCTTTCAGCGCGCAGACTGACGTATCATTACTGATACCCTGCCGGGGCCCCAACATGGCCGCCAGCTACACACCATTACAAAGCCATCTAACGGCCTTCGTGTAATGACCAAATCACTCCCTTATGGTGGAACGCAGCAGGCGTTTAACGGGAACGATTCACATGCACAGAAAAACGAAGGTCATAGCTGGACGTAGATGAGAGCAGAAAGTCATGGAAAGACGCGGAACAGAAACTGGTCATTGTCCCATTTGGGTTGGGGGTTCGGGGTGTATTCACACCAGGCCTCTGGCAAATTATTTATTTTTCGTTTCGTCTGTAAAGTTACGCTAATCATCAGCTTCACCTGTATAAATACACCTACCGCGCACTCCTCCGCCATTCGCTCCGAACCGACCACCAGGTAGCAGCCCCGCCGGAAGGAGAAAGGCTTCGTCTTCCTCTTCTTCTTCTTTCTAATTTTATTGCCGGATGGCAAGGAGAAAGGCTGGCGTATTCCAGGCATTTTAAAGATGCTTATTTGTCTCCCGAAAAACGATAAAATTCCGGACATTTTTATCTGTCAATGAAATCCTCCCCGGTCCGAACTTGAACGTTATGCTGCTAGCTGCTAGCACTTTAGCATTCGTCAACAATTCATAGGCGGAAGTGAGAGCCTTGCGCAACGTAAATATTCATCCGGCTGAAACAGATGCGCTAAATATGAAAACATAATTTAAGGACGATTAGATGCTAAAACGATGCTACGGAAGTACGGAAGAGTGTTGCTGTCACGGAGAAAAATAAATGTTCACGGTTTAACGTGATATTGTATAAACGTGATAATTATATTGTGTAAAGGTAATAATTATGTTGTATAAGTGTGACAATGTGATATAATAATATGTGATAGTTATACTGTATAAACGTGATACATATTGTACAAAGTAATCATGTTTATACAATACAACTATCACGTTAATGCAATATAATTATCATGTTTGTACAATATAATTATTACATAATAACATGATGGTGTTTGAAAATTTTAATAGTCGAGGTACTCAAATCATCTGAAGAATTGTTACAGTTTTAAAAATAATTATATATCTAAAAGTTGCCTTTCAGAGCAAAAGAAAGGTCACCTCATAAAAAATAACGATACATTTTCTTTGACATTGTCTTCCAGTTCCAGTGTTAAATGTTCGATTTAAAGTTCATTGAGCTTTGAGAATGTGTTTTTGCATTATTATGCCATTATATCACTTGAAAATAAATAATATTGTTTATCGCAATAACTTCTGCGACAATTTATCGTCCAGGAAAATTTGTTCTTGTGACAGGACTCGTATTTATGTAACAGATTCCAAAGTGGCTTTTTCCCTGGACATATGTTTTGTTTTGTCTCTCTGAAGTGTTGGGTCTCATAAATCAGGTGCAGAGCTGCTTGGTGATTTAAATCCATCAGCACTTTGAGGAGAGTTGGTGAAAGTACCCACTAGAAAGTTAGTACACCCCCCACAACCTACAGCTCATATTTTAGATGTTCAAGCTCGCTGCTCTGCAGGTCAGACATGGATTATGTAGTTAAACAAATGCTTCAGCCGGCTATCAAAACAGCCATTAGCATTTCCGCGGCTGCTAATCGGCGGTGTTGAGTAAACGAAGAGGAAAACCTCTCCACCGGCTTCCCACACATTCGGTTTAATGCCTGTGAACACACGCAGAGACACGCATGGAGGCGTTTAATGCTGGACTTTCACACAGTCACAGTCGCTGTGTCACCGGATTCCTGGCCCCACGGCGGGTTCCCAGGGGCCGATCGGGCCCGGCCGCCCCGGACCGCTGAGAAAACAATTAAGTCATCAGCGCCGGGCTCTGTGGCGGAGGAAAGGGAAACTGGCTGCTATAATTTAAAGGAGGAAATGGGATTACAGACAGAACAATAGACGCTTCTCAGATATTCAGTGAGTCTATTCCACGCAGGGAGAAACGTCGAGTGTTTGGATGAGTTTAATGTGAGCCTCTGCTTTGAGAACTATAGGGGGCGCTGTGGGACACTGTCACAGGGCATGCATGAACTAATTATTCTATCAATTAAATAAAATGTTAAAAAATGTGTACTTTTTGTACCAATTTTCATTTACATAAGCCTTTTTAAAATGCAAATAAGTAAATAATTCAATTACTTTTTAATAAGAACATGCAAATTTTACTGCCTAAAATGCAATATAAGCATTTTAGGCACTTTACTACCTAAAATCCTGATATTTGTATAATATTTATTTGTTTGTATGTTGCAATAATCAATTAATCACATAATTATTTTATTGAAATGTTTTTATTTTATTGTATTTTATTGTATACCAGGTGAAACCATTTGATGAGTTCTGGGTTAAACATATTTATAAACAAAGACTTTTTCATCTCAAATGCAAAATTCATATACTATTTATCCAGTTTGGACCTAATTTATGCTCTGAATAGGTTACATTTTTTTCAGTAAATTAACTATTTTTGGGTCTGCTTACTCCGGTTAACGATTACAAAATTAGTTGACGACTATTTAAATAATCAAATACTGGTTTCAGTCCTAGTCTGAACATGTAAGAGGCTGTAAGGTTTCAGTTTGGTGAATAAGTCCCTTCACAGTGAGCAGCGTGGCTGTGAACGACCTCTGGAAGAACATGTGTTCTGGTTTGACCCATCACCCACTCTTTGAACTGCTAATTGTTAATTACTTTAGCTGAAAAGCTCTGAAACCATCTGTGATTGATTTTACAGGCCAGCCCAGCGGCTCTTTGATGCTGATTTATTTCCTGATTTCATGAAAGTCAGAGAAAGGTTAACACTTCTAACTCAGGACCACACAGTTTAATTAAAGATTTTTTGCTTCCAGATTTATTGCTTAAGAGCAGCTCAATAATTTAAATCAATATGGAGACTTATTGTAGACAAGGAAATTTAGATTTTGAATGAAAAGGATAAAAAGGAGCCATTATAATAACTTTATATTGTGTTTGTTGAAAAAAAAAGTTGATCAAAAAGCTTTTTTTTCTTGTGTAACATCCTAATCCGATTTTTATTTAGAATTATTTCCTTGAATTCCTCAGAAAATGCATAATTTTCGACATTAATATCTAATTATTGTCAATATAGCAAACAATAAATGTGACTGCATATCATTCAAAGTGGATATATATACTTTCAAATCCCTCCTTGGCACTCATTTTGGTGGTGTCAACTTTTGGCAGTAAAATTCCTCCATACTTCTGATATTGTCTAAGACTTACTGAAAGTAGATTGTAAACAGGAGGAGATTGTAAATCACAAGGGAAACAATGATTTAAAAAAAGCTTTTACATTTGTCTTATGAATGAATGAATTAATGAACAAATAATTTGCTAATTTTGAACGTTAACTTGCATAAATCCTCAAAAGTGCTCCAATGCCTTTTATCTTAAAGGGGACATATTGTGTGAAATTCATATGTTCCATGTTTTTCTACTTCCATTTGAGTTTTTATTGGTTTATTTCAGCCCACGTGCTAAAATAAACCATCCAGATGTTTTTTTGTCAATACGTTCATGTGTTTTGGTGTCTGGAAAACGAGCTGTTTCAAAAACATCACAACTGTTAAAGCTCCAGGACTTTTGGTATAATGGCTGCTGGAAAAGACAACTGTTTTATCTTGTCGTGTGTACCGACCGGTGAAACCGGCCGGTACACATGGCCAGTTTCACTGTACCGGACATGTGTACTTAGACTTGCATGGCTTAATTGTTGAGCCAAGCATATGCTACTGGCAGGATCAACCAGGTAGACTCCCAGGTGAGTGTGTCTCCACTGCGGTTCGGGTTGCCCTGGTAGCGTCTGAAAAAAGAGCGCCTTTGGTCCGGGGGAGAGCCCTCTGCTGCAGGTTCTTACTCCCGTCTGCAGACAGAGGGTTTGAGAAACGAACGTTTCTGGATGGTTGACTTACCATGCAGAAACCACTTTTTGCATTTTAGTTGCTTGTGCAGAAGGCCCCACTACTGCTTTTCAAAGATGTATGGTTGTATAATTGTGGATTCATTAGGAACCATTCTTCTATGTGAGTCTAAACGTTGAGTTGGATATTTGCATTTAAAGTAAATCTTTTTCAAAAGTGTTACTCAAGTAAATTTAGTTGAGTCAATGTCACTATCTGACTGCATTTAACACTCAGGACGTGTAGAAACAAGCACGACTCAGCTCCAGTAACTTCAAAACTTTATTTTTTGGGGGACATTTTCAGATAAAATCACCAATGCTGTGAGGACCAGCCGACAAAATGTGTTAAATCATCTTCGATGGAGTCCAGTTTCATGGTAGCTAGGTTGAGTTATGAGTTGTTGTGACAGTCAGGGTTCATCAGATAAAGTTAAAGTGAGCTTGAGCTAGCATTCTGATGAGAGTAGCAGCATGTATGAGTGTAGGTGTGTTTCCAGCGGAGGATATGGCCGAACCATCTGCTGTCAGCACAGATGCAGCTGTCAGCTGCTTCTGCCTGAACGTTGCTTCGTTTTACGGGTCACAAAACTTTCCATTTCTCATCTCAGAGAAAAAAAACAACAAATACAGTTCAGCGTTAGAGCAGCTTCTGTAATAATAATGCGCCAGAATCCGCTCAGCTGACAGGTAGCGCATCCCAGATGGTGACATCACAGCAGGTGGCCGTTCCCCAAAGCAGGTAAAATCTTACAGAAAGCGCGTCGATGAGCCGGCAGTGACAGGACCGTCAGATACGCACGTCGTCCCGGAGATGAAGGACTCGTTCCTCCAAACATTTTTTTTCCCATGACACCCCAGGGAACCGGGGCTGCAGCTCCTGCCGACAGTCTGCAGCTTGTGGGTTTTACAGGAGAGATTTATGGAAAGTCTGATGAAGTTTGTAATCCTCGCTGAATTTAGGAAACTTTTAACCCGAGAAACCAGCTCTCAATGTTCTCACTTTATGTTTCTATAAGAATTGGGAGTTACTCAGATGAAGTTATAGACTCTGTTAGCATAATGAAACATAATCTGCTGGGAATTTTTTACTTTTTAAATCTGATTCTGGTGATTATTTTTCCAGAGTGGAATCAAACGACATAAAAACAACAAGAAATTTTGGAAAAAATAAAATTTGCACATTATGCAGATTTTGAAGCAGCATCATCTTTACTTTTTATTTGACCCACATTTGTGTTATAATGTTTTTATTGATTTTAAATGTCATGTTTTCATTACCTATAAGTGGAAAATCATCACAATTATCTAAAATAAAAGCTGGAAAACACCAGTCTGTGTGTAATTAAGGTTTATAACTTGTTTTATTTAGTATTTTGGGGAGAGATAGTGACGTAGCATTAAGATTTCTGTTCCATCAGCAAAACTGCACAATAAAAGTGATTATTTATTCAAATTGGTTGATTTATGTAAGAAAATAAAAATACACCAGTTCACTATAGATCAATAGTTAATAATAAAGCAGTTAAAATAGTTGCTATTAATGCTGATTAGCTTAAAACGACTGAGCTAGCAGTTAGCATGTAAACGATGAGGATCGTTCATCGTGATTGGCTGATTTTGGGTCGGTTTATAGCAGTTTGATCAACATCTGGCTGTTATTGGCTGGTCAGCTGTGTGTCGGTGGGAACCTGAGTGTGTGACGGCCTCCAAGGTCATTTATCCTCCTTGTGACCTCACTCCTTTCTCAGCCTTCCCCCCGCCACAATATCACTTCCTGTCCTGCAACAAAAGGACTATTTCTGTCCACAATGATCTTCCTCTGACAGTGACACAGAAGGACAGGAGATGTAAATTTATACCAGACTAACGTAATTCAAGCCAGCCAGGTTGATGCACCGACAAGTGTTTGTTTATGCAGAGCATGTTAACAACACTTTTATATTCGTGCCTCTCTGCAAAACGGAGAAGAATATAATGGTTAAAGTCACAATTCTGGGAAGAAAACTGTGAATTCTGAAAGTAAGAATTCTGAAATTAGTCAAAGTTCTGACATCAAAGTTGATTGAATTCAGAATTCTGAGAAAAAAAGGCAGAATTTTGAAATTAAATTCAGAATTCTGTGAAAAAATTCCAAATTCTGAAATGAGTCAACATTCTGAGATTAAATTCAGAATTCTGAGAATAAAAAACTAAATTAAGAAATTGAGAATTCTGAAATGAGTCAAAATTCTGAAATTAAATTCAAAATTCTGTGAGAAAAAAAATCAAAATTCTGAAAGTAAGAATTCTGAAATTAGTCAAAATTCTGAAATTAAAGTTACATCAGTTCAAAACACTAATAAACAGATTCATGACTAATAGATTGTGCTTTCTGCATGGAGGTTTGAATCTTAAATGATTTATAGATTTAATAAAAAAAATTTATTTACCTTTTTTGGCGGGTAAAACTAAAAACAATGTTTCCCTATTGTAATTTAATGATTTTTGTTGCCTGCTAGTAGTTCAAATTTGCCAGATTTGGGGTAAAAAGTCTGGACTTCGCTGCTGTAACTTGAATAATAAGAGCATTTTGAAGTACTTCAGCTCCTCATGCATAAATAAATCAAATCTAAAGAGTCTGAGATGAATTTGGGCGAAAGTTTAAATCAGACATTAACGTCAAGAAGGGATGCGTCCCATAAACAGAATCTGCTCTGAGCTAATCGGTGATGTCTGGTGTTGATATCCTGTTTGTGTCTGGACCTGCAGCTCATTGTTGGTTCAGGTTCAGATTCTTTTAACTCCACCTGGTGCTGACCCTGTGACCTTTGAGGTCACGGCCCACTGCAGGGGTCTGATGACAACCACAGAGATCCACCAGGCTGCAGCCAGAACAGCGTCAGAAAAAACTGCTTCTGTTGCGTTAAAAGAGTCAACAGATGGACACCCAGGTAAAATATGCAACATGTAAACATTCCTGTGTTTACACTGCAAAAACATAAAACATCACCAAATATTTTTGGTTTAATTTCAAGTGCAAATGTCGAAGTTAATCTGAAATAAGACAAAACTAATTTACAAGTAACTTTTCAGGAGCTTGTTTTAAGCCAACAGTCCCTTAAAAATGATCATAAAGTAAATGTTCCCAGGGTTGATTATTTAACTTTAACGAGACATTTTTTCTCATTATATAAGTGAAATAATCTGCAGTGGAACTTCAGTTTTTCATCAGTGTTAAGGAATTACTTTCAGACCTACATCCATAAAATCTGACAATACAACTCAAAGCAATCAAAAATATTCGTAGTGTCAGAATTATGCATATAGGTTTATTAAAGTCCTGAAAAGCTGAACATACCATAAAAAGAAGATACTTTTGAATGGATTATTTCAGACTTTAGTCACATGTGGAGTTCCACAAGGCTCTTTCCTCGCCCCACTGCTTTTTTCACCTTTACATGACATGATTTAATGTCTCTGAAGATTTTCAAACATCATTTATTAAATTCAGTTTTATGCCGATGATTCCTAAATGTATTGAACCATCAAAAAGAAAACATAAAATAAACACAAAAGCATCTTCGAAAGTCCATTAACAGTTCAGATTAAAGTTTTTCAGTATGCAGTAACTTAATTTTGTTTAGCCTCAGCTCAGCAAAAAATAAAAAAAACTTTTAGATTTATTTACTTTTGGTTTACTCACACAGGATAATCTTTGTTGTGTTTTAAAGATGCTTATTGATACACAAATGAATTCGAGTGGATGTGAACAAATTGAAAAATGCGTAACAAGCAAAGAGTAGTTTTGTATTTAAGAAAGAAAAAGAGCTGAATGGCTGATTTGTGCTTTCTGCTTGGGGGTCAGGGTGCAGGAAACCCAAGACTGGGCGTTACGTCTTGGTGCAGGGATGGACGTTTGTATTATTTTTCCCAGAGGTTGCTATATTTATGTCTATTGTTTTGGGCTTGGAGCTCCCCTCTGTCTGAGCACATGTGTCCACTGTCTCTGTATGTGTGTGTAGTGATGGCCAGCTGGCCGTCCTCCAGTAATGAAAATAACATGCTGACCAAAGGATGACCGCAGTACTTGAAGATGACAACGGCAGCTTGTTTTCTTTGTCCCTTTTTCCACTAGTTTTTTTTGTTTTGTTTTGTTTTGGGGTCAGGTTGTTAAATTCCCACTGAATGCAGTCGTAAACAAATACAGATGAGGCACACAACAATAGCTGGGAAGATGCACAGAGGATTCAGCGTTTGTATAGTTATTGTTGAGACGTGCGTCTCTGAAGTGATTCGTTTTATTTTTTTACTTTATGCAAAGGTTATTGTCCTTGGAGGCCGTTGTCCTGTGTTTCAGATACTACCTGTTAATGCGTACAGATTCCCACTGCTTAAAAAACTTCACACCTGATAGACTGATTTGGTTAAATGTTGCAATGCTGTAAAAATGCAAACATTATGGCGCTAAATTGGGGACATAAAGTTTGAATAAAAAAAAAAAGGAATCTGAAATATTACTCCTAAAGGTGTTTTCTTCCTGGTTGTCCACTAGATTTGGTTAATTTGAGGACCAAAATTGAAACATCTGTTACAAATGTTGCAATGTTGTATAAATGCCAAATGCTTCTATGGAGCTAAATTGGAGCCACAAAGTTTGGCCAAAAGAAAAAAAAGTTTGAAACTGAAAAATGACTCAACGTGTTTCCAAACCTGATAGTCCGGTAGATTTGGTTCAACTTGTCACAAATGTGGCAATTTTTAACAAATGCCAGATGTGGGTGCTTTATGGAGCTACATTGGAGCCATAAAGTTGATCAAAAGAAAGAAGTTTGAAACTGAAATATTACTCCTAAGGATGTTTCCACACATGATAGTCTGGTAGATTTGGTTAAATTGGGGACCAAAATTGTAACTTCTTTTACAAATGTTGCAATTTTGTAAAAATGCCAAATTTGGAAGCTTTCTGCAGAGCATAATTGGAGTCATAGAATGTGATATAAAAATAAAAAAGGAAAGAAACTGAAAAATTACTCAGGCTGTTTTCACACTTGATAGTGCGGCAGATTTTGTCAAATTTGTTACAAATGTTGCAATTTTTTAACAAATGCCATATGTAGGTGCTTTCTACAGCGAGAAATAGAAGCCATAAAGTTTGATTAAAACAAAAACATATATAATTTAAACTGGAATAAGTTTGAGTATGCATAAAAAATTAAAAGTAAAAAATAAACATTTTAAGTAAAAATTAAGACTTGATGTTAAAAATAAAATCAAAACTACTTTTCAGATTTATTTTTTTTTCAGTTTTAACCTGTTTTTGTTGTCCAATTGCAAATTAATTTTTCAGTTTAAAAATTATTTATTTTTAAACTTTTCTTTTTTTTCTGTCAAACAAACTTTATGTCCCCAATTTAGCTCCATAGTTTCACGAAGTAAGCCCCGAACATCTATGATTTCCAAATCTTTCCTAAACTTCATCAAGATTTTTAGCATTTATTTTGAATTTTCCTGCATTTGCAGCTATTTTTAAACAATAACATATATTTGGTGTGATTGTTTCAGGAATTACTGAGCTTTTAATACGAAACTAATACTTGAGTTTTGACTAAACTCATGAAAAGAAAATTACTCAAAGAGACCAAAAACAAACGAAAATGTTTCCTGTGACTCTGACCAAGAATGGGTTGGATAACCAGACGTGAATTATACTTACATTTAAATAAGGTTAACTTTAATTGTCAGTCTTCGGTGCATGGCTCTAACTGCTAACCTCGCTCTTATGGTGAACAAAAATCAACTTAAAGGCTAAAAATGTGTTCAGTGTCAGGCGTCCGCCCTGGTGGTCAGCAGAAATCATGGCCACCCACCTGGATGAAGAAGAGTCTGAGCACAGATGCGAGGAAGAGCGTGTTATCTCAGAGTCCTCTGGCGTTGTGACACTGCACTTGTGTTTGTTCAGTACATTTGTCTTTTTGTTTGTTTTGGGGGTTTTCCTGTGCCAACGCACAGAGCTTCAGCAGAAAATAAGATTTAAAAATGTTCAGGTTGTCTTAAAGATGAAAACATTGAAATAAAACTGAGGTATTTGTTGTTGCACCATGAAGTCTTTGGTTGGGATGCGACATAAAAAGGTTGATGTTTCGCACACTTTTACAAGGTTTGTATTACGATCAATTATCACTTCTTTAGCATTTCAAGAAAAGCAAAACAAAACAATGTTGTACTTCTTCTCACACAAACACCAATCAACAATATATAAAAATCACTTTGGTTATTTAAATAAAATATATTCAGTAGTTCTAAACACAACTTCAACGCCGGTGAGTTGATTTATTGACTTATTTGCTCTTTGTTCTGGTACGTTTTGTTGTTGTTTTCCCCCTTAATAATGATGTGAATCAGAAAATAACTGTCAAAAAACATCCTGACCTACATAAGTTGAATAATTTTATTTTTGTTGTGAGACCTATTGGTTATGTTCTGTTTTGTTATAAATGTACACATTTTTCATCCATTCTCTGATCTAATTAGTTATTTGTTATTTTGTAGATCATTACCTCTGTTTGTTAATTAATTAAAAAAAAGCTAATTAATCTTCTGTAACTCAGTCACTCAATTACATTTTTCCTAACTTTTCTCCATATTTCTCATCATTTTATTCATAAAATCTGAAATTTATGCAGCTTTAATGGCTGATTTAAACTTATTCTGCAATCTTGCTATGAAAGATTGTCGTTTTGTCTGAAACATGGCTAAAAATGCCAGACACATCAGATGTTTACTTCCTCAGCACTAAAGAGCGACATGTAGAGAGAGTTTCGGCAGCTGGAGTTTTAATGCAGCATCCCAACACTCCCAGTTGCCTCCTGTGGAGACAGAACCAGTATGGTCCCAGTAACACCGGGGAGTAAAGGTGAGAAGCAGTGAAAGTCAGGCGCGATCCAGGACTTACATTTTTTCCCTGGAAGCGTCTGAGTGACAACAACAGATGGCGGTTTGACCGAGGCGGCCCCCTGCAGAGAGGAGTACGGAGTCCCCTGGAGGTCAACAATCACCGCCAAACGTAATGAGTTTACAGTCCAAAGCAGCAGAGTAAGTAAAAGCTTTCTAACCGTTTTAGTCAAGATTCTCCTTCAAGTCGTGAGATAAACGATCTCTAAACACATCAGGTAGTGAGTTATGGCTCGATAAGGGGTGAATACATTAGCCGAGTTTCCATTAACAATAGAACTGTGCAAAATGGAATCACAAAAATGGAAACATGCCAATTTGAAAATAAAAAAACACTTGGTTTTTGATAAGGTTTTGCTCTAGTATGAGATGGTTTTTCAGCCGTATTGAAATAGCTGGAGTGGAGACACTTTTTTTCTCATCACACGAGTCACATGACCAACATCCGGATGTTACTACTGGTGGAAACGACAAAGAAGTCGACAGGAAGTGGTAGAAAAAAGATTGTTTTTGTTTGTTTAGTATTAGGGTCAATGCAGATAGGAAAAAAATTAGGAGTAAATTTATGCCACAAATTTCAGAAATTTTGCGATTAATCTCTGAAATTTTCTTCTAAAAAATATTTCTGAGTTTCAAAAGTCAAAAGTTTACCAGAAAAAAATCTGACATTTTAGAGTAATCTTTGACACTCCCTCCATCTTTGTGTTGTCCTGATTCCATTGAATCTTGCACATTTTTAAATTTCGGTAGATTTTACAGGCAGTGTATTAATTTTTTTAACTCATGCCACATTTTATGCTATCGATAATTTGCATAAAATTCCCTTTGATGTGTTTCTTGTATTTTTTGGTCAGTAGTTTCCGATTGCGCTCATCTTTGTATTTTATTAGCTTCTATGAAGGACACTTTATGATTTTTATCTGTAAAACTTGAGAAAACAAACTTTCTTCTACTAAAATGTTTAACTTATATAATTTTATCTTATAAGCCCGTATTTGGAGTTATTCGTTGTGTTTCATGTGGAAAAAATGGGGAAAATGATTCAAAACATGGAAATAAAGGCTAAATTAAACATTTAAAGAGGGTACTTTAAAACTTTTATAAGCTAGAGTAACAAAAACCTAATTTTCCTGCAATAATGTGATGAAAAGCTTCAAAGCAAGACAAACTAAATCAAAAAATCTAACTCAATTAATATCTGCAAACCAACCACTAAATAAGCAACAGATAAACTGATACTTTTCTTTTTTAAATGCTCTTATAAAAGCCAGCAGGTGTCATGAAGATGTTTACATTTCCTAATTTACCGTCAGAGGAATTTGCCATATGGGGCTTCACCTGCAGGTGGGCCGCCGGGGTCGGAGCTAAAGGTTGAGCCGTTAACCTGGGACATTACGGGGTCAGCCAAAGGTCACAAACTGGAAACATGAACACCTGCAAGTTGTCTTAAATATTTACAGAAACTCTGACAGAAACAGACCAGCAGCCGTGGAGGAGCAAATCACCCTGGATTGAAAACAAGCATCTTGATCAGCTGCTGACTTTTAGAAATGATGCAGGATTAAATACTTACTTACTTACTTACTTACTGACTTACTTACTTACTTACTTACTTACTTACTTACTTACTTACTTACTTTGAATGGGATTTTTCAAACTAAATATTTACATATATAATAAATGTAATTATAGCTCTAGCTGTGTTTTAAGTTTGTTGTGCTGCTTAAAATTTGAAAATAACACCAACTAACAAAAGAAAGCATTTCCTTAAATAACTTTATACATAAACAAATTAATTTCTCCATTATCTACGTAGGTGACATCACTGATTGGTCATTGATTAGTTAGAATTTGCTATTTTTATATTCACGGCTGTGACGGTGCTAACCGCTGGGCCGCCGTCTCATTGGGCCGCCGTCTCACTGGGCCGCCATCTCACCAGGTCGCCGTCGCACCGGGCCGCCGTCGCACCGGGCCGCCGTCACACCGGGCCGCCGTCTCACCTCTCCTCCTGCATGCAGCTGTCAGTCAGGGCGAAGAAAGGCCAAACGGAGCGAAGGGCCACACTGCGACTAATCAAATTCCCTCAGAAAGCTGCAGGACTGGGAGGGCCGCTCCGAAATAAATCGGATAAATGGGGACGCCGGGGACCCAAAGGGAGCGGAATGATGAGAGCCAAGCGGGAAAAGCAGGAGAATCGATTAGTCAGGCCTTTCAGGGAGAGCCGCAGCGCTGAAACACGTTTCACTAAAAACTTACTTCACTCGTCTCAGTTTGCAGATGAATTTTATTCAGACTGATGTTTTAAACTTTCTACACATTTACTCAGACATTTCTGGAGAATATCTGCCTAAAACCTGGTGGAAGTTGTTCATAATAGCTGCTGTTTATTTCCCTTAAAGATATGCTAAAAGCTTTCTGATTGTGTTTTTAGAGGATAATTACTCCGATAGGAGGATATAATTTGGCTTTTATAGAACCACCAGGGACAAAAACCCCATTATTCGTGACCTAATGGGCAAAATGTTGATTAAAACTGCTGTATGTAACTTGTATAAGAAATATCTTTTATATATTTGTTGAAACTGTCACCATGAATGTATTGTTTCATTTCCAGCTGGCGTAGTTCTCTTTCACACTGGACTGTGTCAAACGAACCAAAGTAACTGAAAGAGCTGTTTCCCTCCTCGCCTGGTGGGGCGCTGCACCCAGAACCACTGAAGGAAACGACAGAAAAATCTCTGAAGAAAACACGGAGCTCAGCTTCCTTCTTCACAAAGGGTAAACAGATTTGGAGTAGCGTCAGGTTTTAGGTGTTGTACGATTTCTCTTCTGTCTTTGGTAAAAGATCACGAGTCATTTCTCCTGCTAGTGCTAAGCTAGCACGTTTGTTTTGGTTGTATTTACCCAATTTGCACTGCACTGTAGTCCACTTCCTGCTTTTGGAGCTTCAGGCTGCTTGGTGTTCACAGACTGATTCGAGTTCGGTTTCGGTCGATAAGGAATTCACACCTCTGCAAACAAATCAGACTTTCTAGACAAAGGAACTAAACAGAGCTGGTGTGAATATTAAATAAGTATTTCTAGATTAACGAGACATTTTTCCCATAAATGAAATAATCTGCCAGAGGAACTAAAGCTTTTCATCAATACTAAATAATTATTGACTTAAAATAATCCCATATACGTTGTCAAAAAGTTACTTTTAGGTTAGTTTTGTCTTATTTCAAGTGAACTAATATATTTGCTCTAGAAACTAGGTCTAAAATATCTTGGTAAGATTTTGTGTTTTTCTGATTAAAATTGAAGAGTAAAGAAAATCTTTCTCAGAAACTGTTTCCATTGATCATATAATGGCACAATTTGACTTTATGAAAATAAATTTGCTTAATGGAAACAAGCCAGTTTTTACTAAAAAGTTTTGGAGCTAGCATGAGGGTTTTTTTTTTTTTTTTTTTTACCATATTGAAATTGGTTTATTTCATAAAACTACAGCGGAAACACTTTTTCCCGGTCACAAAATTAACAACTGGATGTTACTACTGGAGAAAACCACGAAGAAGAAGAAGATGACAGGAAGTGTTTGGATGATGATGGTATGTATCTTTTTAAATAACTTATCACCTGAACAAACTTATTCACATATGATTTAATTGCGTTTTTTATTCAACGGAAACACAGCAATTATTAAATTGTGGGGATTTTTTCAACATTAGCGGAATATGCACAAAGTTTTGCGGAAGCAGAAATGCAGATTTTCACAGAAAATAAAATGTGTCTCTTGACAGATCCAACCTTGTTAATGTCGTTACTGAACTGAAAAGTCGTGTCATCGTGCAAATCTGTTCTCTGGTTTTCCTTATTCCATATTGGTACGGCTCTCCAGGGTGACCGAGGGATCACGAGGCTTTACGACCAGGGTCAAAGGTCATCTAAGTTTAGCTGCCTCCCAGAGAGGAGCTGAGCGTTTCTCCAAAGTTTGCTGCTTCATCTTTGCTCATAGTGGCTGTGATTTAGGGTGGAGGCCTATGAGGCTCTATTGTCTGGATGAAGTAACAGTTTGGCTTTCATGTGCTGTAAGAAACCCTCTGGGTGTCCCGATATCAGACCTGCAGATCTGCCTCCCGCTGCAGGGAGAGAACATGGAAAACACTCAGAACAAGCAGCTCACTGTGAAAACACAAACTATCACCAAGTGGTTCTGGTCCAGTTTCAAGTATGATAAGTTAACTTGAATCAAGACAAAACTAACTTAGAAGTAGCTTTTCAGCAACATGTAGGAGCTTGTTTTATGTAATTCCTAAATTCCGACAGAAGGCCCCTGTGCCGTTACCTAGCAACCCCAGCCCAGCCCGTTGCCTAGCAACCCAGTTCTAGTTCCACTGGCAGATTACTTCACTTATAACAAGACATTTTCCCATCTTATAAATGAAATAATCTGCCAGTGGTACTAGTACTTTTTTCTTTCTGAAAATGTATGTTTGTATTTAGTTTTATTTCAATTGTGTTTTCACTGTTTGTGTTTTTACAGTGAATTAAGTTAATCACACTTAAAACAATATCCTACAAGTTGCTGAAAAGTTTTGCCTTTTTTAAAGTGAACGAAGGTATTTGCACTTGAAACTAGATCAAAAATATTTGGTAAGATTTTTCAATTTGTGTTGTGTTTGAGTGTTTCCACTGTAAAAACTCAAAATATTACCAAGTTTATTTGTCTAGTTTGAACTGCAAATGTCTGAGTTTACTTGAAATATCACAAAACTAACTTTTAAACAAGGATTTGAGCTTGTTTTACATTGTTTCACTTATAACACCAGGAAATGTTTTGATATACTGTAAGTGGAGCTAGTACTTTTTCATCAATATTAATTAAATATTTACTGAAAACAAGCCCCTTTATCTTGCTGAAAAGTTACTTTTAGGTTAGTTTTGTCTTATTTCAATTGTACTGAGATGTTTGCACTACAAACTAGACCAAAAATATTTGGCAAAATTTGGGGATTTTGAGTTTAAAGACCAACATTACACAGACTGATTTCATATACAGAGGGGAAAATAAGTATTTAGTCAGTCACCAATTGTGCAAGTTCTCCCACTTAAAAAGATGAGAGAGGCCTGTAATTGACATCATAGGTAGACCTCAACTATGAGAGACAAAATGTGAAAAAAAATTTGAGAAAATCATTTTGTGTGAATTTTAAAGAATTTATTTGCAAATAATGGTGGAAAATAAGTATTTGGTCACCTACAAACAAGCAAGATTTCTGGCTGTCACAGACCTGTAACTTCTTTTTTAAGAGGCTCCTCTTTCCCCCACTCATTACCTGTATTAATGGCACCAGTTTGAAGTCGTTAACAGTATAAAAGACACCTGCCCACAACCTCAAACAGTCACACTCCAAACTCCACTATGGTGAAGACAAAAGAGCTGTCGGAGGACACCAGAAACCGAATTGTAGACCTGCACCAGGCTGGGAAGACTGAATCTGCAATAGGCAAGCAGCTTGGTGTGAAGAAATCTACTGTGGGAGCAATAATCAGAAAATGGAAGACCTACAAGACCACTACTAATCTCCCTCGATCTGGGGCTCCACGCAAGATCTCAGCCCATGGGGTCAGAATGATCACAAGAACGGTGAGGAAAAATCCCAGAATCACAAGGGGGGATCTAGCGAATGACCTGCAGAAAGCTGGGACCAATGTTACAAAGGCTACCATCAGCAACACACTACGCCGCCAGGGACTCAGATCTTGCAGTGCCAGACGTGTCCCCCTGCTTAAGCCAGTCCATATCCAGGCACGTCTGAAGTTTGCTAGAGAGCATTTGGATGTTCCAGAAGAGTATTGGGAGAATGTCACATGGTCAGATGAAACCAAAGTAGAACTATTTGGTAAAAACACAACTCGTCGTGTTTGGAGGAAAGTGAATGCGGAGTTGCATCCAAAGAACACCATACCAACTGTGAAGCATGGGGGTGGCAACATCATGCTTTGGGGCTGTTTCTCTTCAAAGGGACCAGGACGACTGATCCGTGTACATGAAAGAATGAATGGGGCCATGTATTGTGAGATTTTGGGTGCAAACCTCCTTCCATCAGCAAGGGCAATGAAGATGAAACGTGGCTGGGTCTTTCAGCATGACAATGATCCCAAGCACACTGCCAGGGCAACAAAGGAGTGGCTTCATAAGAAACATTTCAAAGTCCTGGAGTGGCCTAGCCAGTCTCACGATCTCAACCCCATCGAAAACCTTTGGAGGGAGTTGAAAGTCCGTGTTGCCCGCCGACAGCCCCAAAACATCACTGCTCTAGAGGAGATCTGCATGGAGGAATGGGCCAACATACCAGCAACAGTGTGTGCCAACCTTGTGAAGACTTACAGAAAACGTTTGACCTCTGTCATTGCCAACAAAGGATATACAACAAAGTATTGAGATGAACTTTTGTTATTGACCAAATACTTATTTTCCACCATTATTTGCAAATAAATTCTTTAAAATTCAGACAAAATGATTTTCTCATTTTTTTTCACATTTTGTCTCTCATATTTGAGGTCTACCTATGATGTCAATTACAGGCCTGCCTCATCTTTTTAAGTGGGAGAACTTGCACAATTGGTGACTGACTAAATACTTATTTTCCCCACTGTACCTGAATATTTAACTGACCTCTTCTTTCCTAAACACACAGGAGTATCAAACCTTTTATAAATCCATCCCTGAAATTCACCTTTAGCTTGCAGAGGAGCGGCAGTGAGCTCCCTCTGGGATAATTGTGTGTGTGGTCGTTGCAAGTTTGCCAAATGATTTTCAATTGCTTTCCTGTGATTGTTTTCTAGCTTGGCCCTTGTATTGTTATTTTTCTGTGAAAGACTCCACCCCTGCAGCCCTCCAGGCGGTCAGAAGGACACCGTAAACGTTATTTGATCAAAGTTTGTCTGCAGGTTCTTTTAATTCTGCTCTAAATCACCGACTGTAACCAAGAATCTGACCTTAGATTAGCATCTGACCGTCCTGACATTCAGCTGGGTGCAATCACTAAACCTCCACGTCTCCATCGGCTTTTCTAGTTATAAAACTTCTCAACAAGATATTTAAACCACCTCAAATGCTAAATTGATCCCAGTTTCCTCCAGTTAGGCACCGAACACAAACCTCTGGTGGATTGTTTCAAACTGAATTTATATCATTATGTCTTCCAGTTTTCTAATATGAGAGCCTAAAGTTTATAAATCCTGGCTGAAAAAATATTGATACTGAAAAAAAAGAAACCTTACCAAGTACTTTTGGTCTAGTTTCTAGTGGAAATATCTTAGAAAACTTGGAATAAGACAAAACAAACTTTTCAGCAGGAAATAGGAGCTTGTTTTAAGTCGATAATTTTTCAACAAAACGGTGAGGTGGTTTATTTAGCAAATGGAAACACTTTTTTTCATCACACAAGCCACATGATGTCCGCAACAATTGGATGTTACTACTGGCGGAAATGAAGAAGAAGACAACAGGAAGTGGTAGGAGGCTGATGTCATGTTTTTTAATATCTTTTTGAGAGAAAAAAATTATCCATGTCTGATTTTAACTGCATTTGTTACTTAAAGGAAACACCACAATCACAAAATTGTGTTTTCGACATTAGTGGAATATTGACAAAGTTTTGTGCATCATTTTTAATGGAAACATAACAACTCTGGAAAAAATTAAGAGACCACTTAAAATGATCAGTTTTTCTGTTTTTACTATTCATAGGTTTATGTTTGAGTAAAATGAACATTTTTATTTTATTCTATGAACTACTGACAACACATCTCTGAAGTTCCAAGCAAAAATTTTGCATTTCCATCCATCCATTTGCTTTACACCCTTGTCCCTCAGTGGGGTCAGGAGGGTTGCTGGTGCCTCTCCAGCTAACGTTCCGGGCGAGAGGCGGGGTCACCCTGGACAGGTCGCCAGTCTGTCGCAGGGCAACACAGAGACACACAGGACACACAACCACACATACACTCACACCTAGGGGCAATTTGGAAAGGCCAATTAATCTGACAGTCATGTTTTTGGATTGTGGGAGGAAACCGGAGTACCCGGAGAAAAGCCACGCATGCACAGGAGAACATGCAAACTCCATGCAGAAAGACCGGGGCCGGGAATCGAACCCAGAACCTTCTTGCTGCAAGGCAACAGCTCTACCAACTGCGCCACTGTGCAGTCCAAATTTTGTATTTATTAGCAGAAAATAGAAAATGGTCAAAATAGAGAAAGATGCAGTGCTTTCAGATCTCAGATAATGCAAAGAAAACAAGTTGATATTCATTTATAAACAACAAAACTAATGTTCTATGGGTTCAGAAATCAATATTTGTTTCAGGTTTCTGTGAGGTCTCAGTGGGGTTCAGTGCAGTGGGCTCTTCCTTTATTCCAGAGCTGTAGTTTCAATTCTTTCATAAGGATTAAACCAAAACATCCTAAAAAGTCTGAAGAAACTGTAAAAGTTAAACGTCCGGGCCAATTTTTCCTTAAACCTTGTTATTACAAGAGACAAAACTCAGCTTAAAACAACAGCAGCTTTTCACGCAGCGACGATGTGACAGGTTAGGGATAAGGTGTTACCTGTCCGGCAGATAAATGGGTTTGGGATTTATCCGCTCCAACCAGAGGTCAGCGCAGCGACGGCGGGTTAACCTGCCTCTGAACACACAGGGCCTCCATAGATCTGGAGCCGGGCCCCCCTGCCGTCAGCGCAGGGTCCTGTTGGAGCGCTGGGGGAGGCTACTGTTTCTGCCACTGTCAGTGAGATGGATGAGGGGGGAAACACAGGAAGAGAGGAGTCAGTTTAGGCTCAGCGACATCTTAGAGCATGTTTGACACGTGAGAACAATATCAAACATCCAACTGGTCCTCCTGCTGCCAACATCTGGCGTCCCAACACTGAAAAAAATACATTTTAACAACCTTTTCTGGTCTGGTTTATACTGGAAACAGATTGGTACACTTTAAATAAGACTAACTCAAAAGGAACATTTCAGCAAGAAATGTGAGCTTCTTTAAGGTCTATAATTCATTAATAGAGATGAAAAAGTGTTAGTTCAATAGGCAGATTACTTCACTCATAACATGGAACTAGTAATATGTTTTCTAGATTACGGCTCTCCTGCTTGTTGATGTTCACCCGATCCACCATGCAAACGTTTCCAGCTAATGTTTCTGCACATTTCTTTATCAAACTTTCCTCAATCCGACACCAACAGAGTATCTGATGTCTGAATTTGAGTCATTTTTTCATGAACAACTGATTTAAAAGTGGAAAATTAACTCTAATAGAAGGAAAACCATCAGTGCACTGCAAAAACACAACATTTTACCAAGTATTTTTGTTTAGTTTCTACTGTAAATATCCTAGTACACTTAAAATAAGACAACAATTAATTTACAAGCAAAATTTTAGGAGCTTGATTTAAGTCAATATAAAAAAATAACCAGTTCCAGATTTTTGCTTTTAACATGTATAAAAGGTGAAATAATTTGCCTTTTTTGTCAATATTAAGGAACTATTGACTTAAAACAAACTCCTATATTTTGCTGAAAAGCTGTTTCTCAGTTAGTTTTATCTTATTTCAAGTGTAATGAGATATTTGCAGTAGAAACTAGACAAAAATACTTGGTACGGTTTTGTGCTTTTGCAGTGAAAACACTGAAAAACACACATGCAAAAGAAATTAGGAGGCTGCTGATGATGACCAAATTAGACTGGTCACCCCAGCTTCACCTGAATACAGGCTTCTTTGTGCACACAGGCATCCACGTACATAAAACACACACATGCACGCCCACACACACACTCATGCACACGTGTGCAGTACAAAGGCTGAGATCCTGCACAAAGGAGCAGAGGGATGACACCATACTGTGGCAGAGACAGGCGGGATGATGGATTCGATGGATCCATCATCCCGCCTGTTTAATCAGGACATCAGTCACCGCGTCCGATGGGCTGAAGGCTGGTGGTGGCGTGGAGGGCAGCGAACAGCGAGGGGCGCCTTCAAAAACCACATCCAGTCCCACATGGGACCATCATGAGTTGATGGGAAAAAAAGGTTGACTATTTAAACAGGAGGTCAGCATAGAAGTGTCTTAGGGCGATTATTTAGGGTTGCAGCTAACTATTATTTTTAATCTATAGATAAAACGCTGACACATTCTGCAGATTTTTTATTTAACCACTTAAGCCTTTTTCTATGCAATACTATAAATACATTAAAGGTGACCTACTACGTTTCCTTGAACAGGTTATGATACAAAACATGTTTATTACATAATTTGCACAAACTCAGTTTAGATAATAAGATTTTAGTCAGAATGAGCCTACTGTCACTTTAAATCCAAATAATCTGCTGCTGGCCACGTGACCCCCCAACTCAACGTGAAAATGGCTACAAACAGACGCGTTGTTACATGACGGTACATCTTTGAAAAGCAGAAGTGGAGCCTCCTACACAACTAACAAAAAAGCAGCAAGTGGTTTCTGGATTGCAAATCAACAACAAAACACTTGTCTTTTCCAGCAGCCATTTTATAATGATAATAAAACCAGCTGACCAAATATGCTGGAACTCTGGTTGGGTTGCTGGGTAACGGGGCGGAATTGCGCTGAGGTTGCTAGGTAACGGGCTGGACTTTGCTTACTTAATGTGAAGATTTATGGTGTTTTTAAATATAATAAAAGTCTTTCGACTGGAAATGGTCTTATATTAATTTTCATGAGTCACTTCTTTAACACCATTGCAGATGTTTTTGTAGCTTGATGTATATATTTTTTCAAATCCTGCAAAAACTTTGTAAATTGACCTAAAATATATCTGAGGTGTCTTCAAAGAAAAGTCCCGCCTAGTAAAACAAAACCTCAGACTAGATTCTTATTGAACTGAAACCGTTCAGCTGCTCTTCCCCTGCGAAACGTTCTGATGATGGTGAAGGAGGAAGTGGGCGTATAAACGAGAAGGCAGAAAGAAAGGGCCTTTGAGCGATAGCTGCAGGTTCAGTAAGACCTTGGCTCCTTCCTCTTTGCCAGATCTTGAGCTTTCACACACCGCTGCCTCGCCGCTCACAGCGTCACCGTGTCGTCAGGAAGCAGCCATTGTTAGAGTTCGCAGCGCTGGAAAGCACGGAGTGTGAATTGTGAACTGTTTGTTTGGCGGCGGTGGGAGGCGGCTTGTGATGAATGTATCTCTCTTCCTGTTTGGAGGTTCTCAGGAGAGATCCTTTTTTCCCATGAATACTAGTTCCCATAATCACTTTCATGCGTTTCTGCTGAAGAAAAGCAGCCATGCTCACAAAAATGTGGAAGCAGAACTGCAGCAGGGAGAAAATAAAAAAAAAATACTTTAAAATGACTGCTCACATCAAAGACCTAAAATTACTGTATTTTCTGGGCTATAAGTCCCAGATTCTTTCGTAATTTAGCTTGTTCTACAACATATCTGCTTTTTAATCTTCGAGAAGCAATTTTTGACTTATCCAACTTATACTAGTAGTTTGGAAACTACAGGAATTTAATTTTTGTATCTGTTGCAATAGCAAAAAGTATGAATGTGTGAAAAATAACACCGCAAATGGGACCGTAGTAGATAACTGCTTCACAATTACCTCAAACAATAAGTTGCACCCATTTTTCTACCACACATTTTCCTTCCACTCAACTTTCCAGTGACATACTTGGATACAGCATGCTGACCTTCAGTGGCATGCTTCCTCATTGTCTACTGGACAAATCAGCAGACTGCCATGACTTGGAAGACAACTTTTCTTTTTAAATGAATCTCACATAACATTAGAATTTTCTGAAAATCTATCAGCATTTTAAATATAATGTCCTATATTTTAACCAAATGTCCTCTCTGCTGAGGTAACAAAGCTCTATTCATTTGTGTTATTTTTTTTTTTCCAGATATCTTTAACTACGTTTTGGGTTATTTTTAATAACTTTCAGCCATAACAGACTAATAAAAATACAATATGTTTTTCATATCTTCTGGTTTTTATACTTACATTTTGGTCTAAAAACAGTCCAAGCTCTTTAAAAAAAACTCACCCGGCTTTTTTTTGGCAATAAGTTCATGTTTTTTGGTGTCTGGAAAATGAGCCGTTTCAAAAACCAACAGCACTGCTCTGTTACCTAGCAACCCTGGCAGAGTTCCGCCCATCACCTACCAACCCAGCATATTTGGTCAGCTGGTTTTACCAATGGCTGCTGGAAAAGACAAGTGTTTTGTTGTTGACTTGTCATCCAGAAACCACTTGCTGCATTCTTATTGGTTGTGCAGGAGGCTCCACTTCTACTTTTCAAAGATGTATCGTTGTAACGTTGCACATCTGTTTGCAGCCATTTTAACATGGGAGTGTGAATGTTGAGATAGGGTGTGACCAGAAGCAGGTTATTTGGATTTAAAGTGACAAGTCGCCCTAAAACAGCTAAAATCTCATGTTCTAAGAATGATGTTGTGCTAAAATGAACATATTTTATGGACCACAGACCTTATAGGTCACCTGTGTGCAGTAAATCTACATAACGAACCGTTTTGTCTTTCATATTTCACCTTGATCCATGACTGATTTGAACTTTATGCTTTCCTGCATCGTTTCACCTGGCTGAATAAGTTTTAACTCCCAGTTTTTAATCCGAGCGGATTATCGGTTTCACGTTCAGCTTTTTGCTTGTTTGGTTTCTGGATTTCAGGGATGAGCTGACGAATGAATATCTGGAGATGAGAGCAACATAGATCCGATTACCCTGGAGGCAGACACTTCAAACCTGACCTCTGACCTCCGGGTTTGACCAAGCAGAATCACCTGCCCTCCCATCTCTTCTCTGGCCCCGCCCGCTTTTAGAAAGATGAACGCCAAGTTCCCTCTTTGTGGCGGAGGAAGACGTTTGGCATATGGCCGCCGTCGTTAATGGAGAGCCGCTTTTCAGGGTTACTGGGTTTGAATCGACTGAATGATCGGGACGGTCGGTTCTGAGTGATGGTCGGACATCTGGTCAGTGGTTCAGCAGAGGTCAGGCTGGGATTAGATTAATCAGACGACCTTTGGACATCCCAGCAGCGTCTGAGTACAACAGGAGAATATTCAAAACCTGCTCAGATGTGCGACGACATTTTAGGGCAAAGGCAGAGTAAAAAAACAGAAATTAGGCGTAAATTCCCACCAAAAAACTCGATTAATCTCAGTAATTTTCTAGAAAAATGCCAGGAAGTTTCTGAATTTTAAAAGTTTGACATTTTCTTGAAAAAACTTAATGTTTGAGTTTAATTTCAGAAATTTCTCAGACGTATAAAACTTTTGACTTTTGCACATTTTCTTAGTTAGAAAACTGAAAATTTTAGACTTTTGAATCTCAGAAATTTCCTTGTTTTTTTTCTAGAAATTTTCTGAGAATGGTCTCAAAATTAATGTCAATAAAAAGGAGTACATAGTCAGTCAAAACTCAGAAAGTTTGAGCTCAATCTCATAAATTCTCTAGAAAAATGTTTAAGTTTGAAAAACTTTTGTAAAACTACGAATTATCTTGTTTTTTCAGGACGTTTCCGAGATTAATTTAAAACTTTCTGCAGATTTTTTAGCATTTTTTTTTTTTACTTCTCAAGCTCAGGATTTTTTAAAAAATTTTTTATAGAATATTCCTGAGATTTGTCTTAAAATTAATCTAAAAAAGAAGTCAATTTTTGCAAAAAGACTATAAAATATTGAGATTAATCTCAGAAATTTCTTGGGAAAAAGTCAAAAATTGCAACATTTTCTTAATCTGAAAGTCAGATAAATATAAAAATAAAATCATCTGAAAAGTTCTTATGTTCAACTTGAGAATGTCCAACTCTTTGAAATGTCCAAGTTTTTTCTATAAAATAGAAAAAAAGAACTAAAAATGTTTGAACTTTTTCTTGCGCAGTTTTAGTTTTTTAAACTCGGAAATTTTTAGTTTTTTTTTGTGGAAAATTTCTGACATTAATCCCAAAATTTCTGAATTCCAGAGGCAAATTATTTAACTTATAATAAGACATTTTGTCACGTTATAACTGAAATAATGTGCCAATTATAACATGTAATTATTTTCTAATTATTTATTAAGGAATTATTTACTGAAAATAAGCTCCTATATCTTACTTAAAAGTTTCTTATTGGTTAGTTTTGTCTTATTTCAGGTGAACTAAGATATTTGCAGTAGAAATTAGACCAAAATTAATTGGTAAGCTTTTGTGTTTTTGCTGTGTTTATCAGATATAAGGGTAGAAAACAAAACCAATCCACAGTCCTCCTTAATTTCTTTAAGAAAATTATGTTTTTTACTTCACATATTTATCAAATGACATCTTCAGTCGTTCAGTGGAGCTCAGATTGAAGCTTTAATGGCTGAATAATAATAACGTCTGATTGGCCACTTCAATAACCTCCTAAAACCTGATTTTTCCCCTCCTCTGCTCCATGTCATCAGCTCCTCTCCTCCCCCTCCGTCCTCCCTCTCTTTTTGTGTCCTCCGCCGGGCCGAGGTGAAAGAACTGCTCTCATTCAGGCAGTAAAAGGGAGGAGAGCGAAGCTTGCTTTCAGGTTCCCCTCCTCAATGGCTCTTTATCCGCAGACCCCTGGGCCATCAACATGACAATATGACAATGTGGCAGGGCTTTATAAAACAGATCCTGTGTTTGTTAAGTGTTTTTCCCCCTGAAGAGCAGCGGCGGGGCAGGGCCGGCGGGCCTGAGAGGCTCCTCTGAAAGAAGAGGGCAAACTTTGATCACAAAATGTGAAAGAGATGGACTTTTTGATTAACTTGAGCTGGTTGGGTTGGGTTCTGCTGCTCTGGGTTTTAAAGTGCAGATCTAGAAAATTATTCAAAAGTTATCCACTTGAATGGAAGCAGCAATGTGTGTTTTTGACAACCATTTAAATCAGGAGTGTCACATGGGCCAAAATCATGCAGTCAAAAGGTCAAAAAATGTTTTTTACTCACTTAACAATAAACTACACAAGCAATACTTAAATTTAACAAATATAGCTGTCAGATTTGTTTCTTGAAAGATTATATAAATTATTCTAGATCCAAAACTTAAAAAAGATTCTGGAGATTTTCTATATTAAAAATAATTTAGCTGATTTTCTGGGTATCACTTGGAAAACACATTTTAACCATTTCTGCTGAATAAGATCAGAAATTAGGTCACTTTTCATTTGAAAATTCTTACTAAAATTTGATTTTGAATAAAAGTTATTTTGGTTCAACTTCATTCAGTAACTTTAAAGTCAGGCTGAGCAAAAGTTGTCTTAGTGGTTAGCTTTAGCTTCTGCTAATTAAAAAAAAAAATGTGTTTAGCAGCTTAGCAGATTAGCATCAGCTAATGTTGGTTAGTTGTGCGCAGTAACATCAACTGATTATTTGTTGCAAATTCTCCATTATAAACGTGGTGGCCATTTTGAAAAATGGCTTCCAGACAAAACAAGAGACAAAATATGATTCATCTAATGCCAGGACAATCATGGCGTCCATCTTGAAAAATTGTCCACGAACAAAATTAAATTCAAGATCAAAAAATGTCAACAAATCAATAAAAAAAAAAAAATACAATTTGATACCAGGAGTACCCTGAATGTGTAGCCTTTTCAGACCGTTTTCATGAGCCACGCCGCAGAGGAAAACACGTTTAAACCTTCCTGACATTTGAGAGCTGCTGGTTCTGTCCCCTGGGTTTACCTGTGCATATGCAGCCATTTCAAAGGAAAACAGAGACGCTGAACCGGTTCTTTTTACCCCCCCGACCAGCCCAGAACCTCTCTAAAGTCAAACAGAAAAACAAACATCCCCACTGGGATTGTGCTGCAATTCTTCTCCTTTTCACCTTCACGAAACATTTTCTATTATTCATCAAAAGGGGCTTTAAAGCTCCCACCTCTCTTTCCCGAATGGAAAAAAACAAGGCACAGATGGTTCTGTAATGCCAGCTCCTTTCATCTGCAGGAGCGAAATTTACCAGCCCAGAAAAAAAATAAATAAAATAAACCTCAACTTATAAAAAAAAATAGATGCTTTGACTTCGAGCAAGGAGAAAAAAGTAAGCTTGGCCTCTGTTTCTGCCTCTAACGCCCCATTACTCGGTTCTTTGCTTTGTTTCTGAGGAAGTTTGGATTCCGAGCCCTAAAGTTTGACAGAACATGTTCTGCTCTTTAGATCTGCTGCGATGGCAGTGACCTATCTGACAACCTTCATGAGGTTTTCTACAATTAAAAGTATTTTTATTCTGCAGAGAAAGCTGCCCACTGAGTCACCCTCCTGAATCAGTGCATGCTAATATTAGACTCAGCTGAAAAATACAGAGTAAAACTCCTTCAGATGATTTCTCATCTGTAGTTCTGAGTGATGTGACCTTTTTGAAGTTGATTCACTGGACTTTTTCATCATGTGTTTTTAAATATAGTAAAAGCGGTTTATTTTGAGCTGAGCCCTCTGGGGAACGTTATCACAATGGCCTCATTTTCCAGAGTGGAACGGCAAATCTATCCGTGCAGGATTGCGCCATTGTCAGTTTTTGTTTTCTTTTTTCCGACCCGTTCTGTTTGTCGTGCGTTTATCTGATGTTCTGCCTCGCTATATTTACAAGCTCAGATAAAAGCGTCATTTTAGCCTCTGGTAGAGCATGACAACAACAGTTAAAAATGGAGAAGGGGAAAAGTTAGATATCGGTCAAGTGGAGACAAGTTCTGAAATTAGTGTCAGACTCTGGTGATCGCAGTCAAAGGAAGCGACAGAGCAACACATCAGCATAGAAATTACAACTTTAAACTTGAATCATAAATTCACCCCAGCGGCTCGCTTGGTTGGATATATTTTTTCTGTCTTTGTTGTTGTCGCATCAAAAACTGATAATTTGCATGTAAGATGAATAAAATCTAATCTCTAATCTTTTAGCATGTGATGGATGACTAAAATGGACTTTATTTTTAAGTAATTCCTACAGTAGATGTAGCAAAATGTCTAGACGCGACTCAAATATTTTCCACATAACTTTAAAAAAAAATAACAAGGATAACACAGGTACTGATGTTCATTTATATTTCCTGAATGCCTTTGTGTTTAAGATTATTGGAAAATAATATATTTCATCCTTACAATTCATCTATACAATTAAATATTTTAAAATGTTTATTTCTCTCATGAAAAACTTTAATGCTTATCATTTAATGCTAGCTCAGGGTAGCTTCAGTTTCTGTTAATGCTAGTTTTAGTTTAGCTTCTACTTTAGTTTTAGTTTTAGCTTGTCTTAATTTCTAACTAAAGCTAATTAAAAACTAGCTTCAGCAGAAGCTGAAACTAAAAGGAGTTAAAGCTTCGGCTAGCAGAAGATAAAGCTAGCTTAGCTAGCATTAAACCAGAATGATAAACATAAATATTATTTTATCATGAGAATTAGACCATTTTAATATTTAATTAAAATATCTTATGAAAAATTATGCGACTGTGCACTTTTAACATAATTATTTTATATAAGTCAAATTCATAATCAAAAATGCTTTATTGATCCCAAAGGGAAGTTAAAAAAAGTTATAATTGGGTAAAATATTACGTCTTCAAAATGAATTGCTATGTCAACAGCTTTAACAGTCGCAACTGTAAATTTAAATGTAAATCTAAAGCAAAAGTGGCATCTGTCACTTTTGACAAGTCTGAAGGTTGTTCAGTTCGTGAAACTGACAGGACATTCCGAAGATTTACGGAAAGTGCCGAGAACCGCAGTGCATGCTGGGAACAACAAACTCGACGAGCGCCATCTTGCTTTGTAACGACTTAGGAGGGCGAACTAAGGAGCTGTTTAAATGCCTTTTTAAAGCAAATAGAGCTGTTTCAGTTGTTTGCATTGATCGTTTATTGTAAGTACAGAGTTAGAAGAGCAGCAGTTGGAGTGGAGTCTGCATTGTGGTCCACATTTCAGCCGTAAGACTGGTCATCATGGGCCGCTCACGCAGCCGAAGCACGTCTCGGTCTAAACACTCAAAAAGCAGCAAGCACAGCAAGAAACGGAGCCGGTCTCGGTCTCGGTCTAGAGACAGGGAGCGGTCCAAGAAACGATCCAAGTCCCGGGAGTCTAAGAGGAACCGGCGCAGAGAGTCTCGCTCCCGGTCCAGGTCCACCACAGCCTCGTCCCGAAGAGAGCGAGCAGCCTCTCCCCCGGAGAGGATCGACATCTTCGGCAGGACCTTGAGTAAAAGGACCGCTCTGGATGAGAAGCAGAGGAAGGAAGAGGAGGAGAGAAAGGCAGAGATGGAGAGACAGAGGAAAATGTGGGTATAATAATTGAAATCTGCCTGTGCTGATGTTGCATAACCTGCTACTGCTATGTGTGCATGCTAAGCTAACGGCTAGATAAACTGCATTCATTTTAACGGACTGGAGGTGAGATGCTAACCACCGATGCTAACGGCTGCCACTGGAGCTGTTGGTAAATATCAAACCTCATAAATCATATCCGCAAACCTTTTGATTGAGTAAAGCTGCAGATTTTAGACAAACGTATACATTTAATTTAATTTGAATGTTTCAAATGGTCTTCAGATTATATCTGCATTAATATTAAAGACTTTAAAATTATAGCATCTGAGAGATAAATATACATGAAAATTGTGAAATACTTTACCCAAATCTAATTTTTGTTGTCAAAGAAGTTAATATGAACAGTGTTGTTTTATATTTAACTATATAACTTTGAACAAATATAATTAGATTACCAGTTTGTGTCATAATATGAGAACTAAAAACAAAATGGAAGCTTTTAAAAATCAAAACACGAGATTTTTTTGTTTTTTATCACATGTAAATATTTCTAAATACACTGGAAAAACATGCAGTGTTTTTGCTAAACCACAGTATATTTAATATCTATATAGTTAATATATTTTTGAAAATTGAACATCAGTTATTAATTTGCTGAATTGTTAATTTACGCCATAGTTACACATTTTTAGAATAGAATAAGAATAAGAAATAACAGAATAAGAAAGTTACATTTTGAATAAATAAAACAGATTTTCAGCAGGTTTACATGTAGAATCAGGAGTTTCCAGCTCCAGTCTATGAGAGTCATTATCCTGTAACTTTTGCATGCATCCCTGCTGCAGGCTGAATTTGCTCTGTAACCTGTGATTCAGTTGTGTTGAAATGAAGAAGCGTGCAATAGTTGCAGGACATTCTAGGAGTGGCTGAGCCCTGATTTAAAGGTCGCCGTTGTAAGTACAGAGTTAGAACAGCAACAGTTGGAGTGACATTTTAGCTTTGTAACTAAAATGTCCAGAGCAAAGTAAACCAAACCACATAAATCCAAATATGTCTTGATAAATATTTGACAACAGAGAATGTCCGTCTGCTGGTGGATGTGAAGCAACTTCATAAAAAAGGAAACAGTAAATATTATTGTTATTTATCTTAGTATTACACAAACGTGAGAAAAGTACTCAAAAATTGTGATAGAGTAATAGTTGTAATGTACTTTATGTTGTTGTTAAATTAGGAACGACACGAGAGCTAGTTCTAAACTTGTGGCTTGTTTATTGTCATAGCAACTGCCTGCCAAGATGGAGGTCAGTTACAAAGTCATGGAAGTGTGACGTCACTTGGTTCAGTTATGCTTTGCCTACCATGATGGCGCGGGTCAGACTTGTTGGAACCACGCCTTGACAGCAGGAAGGCGTCTCTGCTGTTAGCCAATATGAGCTAACCTCTTCTTCTCCGGCCTCGTCCTCCAGCCGCCAGCAGGAGATCGAGGAGAAGCTGATCGAGGAGGAGACGGCCCGGCGGGTGGAGGAGCTGGTGGCCAAGCGCGTGGAGGAGGAGCTGGAGAAGCGGAAGGACGAGATTGAGCGCGAGGTGCTGCGGCGCGTGGAGGAGGCCAAGCGCATCATGGAGCGGCAGCTGCTGGAGGAGCTGGAGCGGCAGCGGCAAGCCGAGCTGGCGGCGCAGAAGGCCAGAGAGGTAACGCTCGGTCGTTTGGGATGCACCCCCGTCTCTTTCTGCCCCCACCCACCGTCCTCCGCTTTCAGTCACCAACAAATTATTGGAGTTTTGCTGCTTTCAAACACACAGGATGAGGGAGGAACACAAGCAGCAGAGGTTTCTCTTTGCAGCTGGCATTAAAACAGCAGCAAGTTAAAAACTGTAGAGTAAGAAGACAAATATCGTCTCTGATGTCCAACTGACGGTGGAAAACATCGACATTATGCAGCAGCAACTGACACAAATGACACATTTTTATTAGCAAAACTGATTATTAAAAACATGATTATATGAAACTTTAACCTCACTTTAAATACTGTTGCTATTTAAGTACAGAGGTTAAATAGCAACCTCTGTTGCAATAGTAATGTTACAGTAGCAATGCAGAATATTCCTGGTACTGTTGAGTGTTTCTGCATCTTCGTTAAGATACTAAATTATAGTTTTGGTTGTTAACCATATTTACTCACTAGAAACTTGTTCCTTGTTTAGCTAAATTAATTGTTTCATTAATCACACCAACTCCTGCGAAACTCGGACGTGATTTAAATCATATTTTTTTTTTACCTCTGTTGTTTGTTTGCAGCAACAAACCCGATGAAGGGTTCATTTTTTAAATTCAGTGTAATTAAGTGTGGATGCACAACGTCAGGACGTCCAGTAATACTGTTGATTATGTTTCCGAACGCGTCAGGAATGATAATTTTACCCCAAAATAACGTTTTAATAATCTTCTGTCATCACAGTGTTGCTCTCTGGTTCATTTGTTACAATTTTTATACTTTTTTGTTTTTGTTTTTACTGGAATCACAAGTAGGAGTTGAGATTAACTTGATTTGTTTGGTCAGCCTATTTAACAGTCTAAACATAAAAATGATTTGTGCCCCTCCTTTACTTTCTACACCATAATCTATGACTAGTTGGAACATGTTGGCCTAAATATGTTGTGATTTTCGTATTTACCTAAAAACCTGTTGTTTGTGATGCATAAAAATTCATAATTAATTAAATAATTGTACCTTATTTTAAACAATATCAGAAGTCAAGGTGGTTGAGGTGAACGCGTGCAGCCCGCAAAACGTCTGGATTTGGGAAAACATCCTCAAAGTTCCATCGTCATTAAACTTGAGAAATCTGCTGAAACAAACGTGATCGGCCTGTAATCTCTTTACTATAGTAGCAGGAGCTAACACAGTTAGCTAGAGCTAACACAGTTAGCTAGAGCTAGCGGAATTAGCGGGTTCTAACAACGTTAGGTGTGTGGCTTGAGCTAACATGGTTAGCAAGAGCCAGCAGAATTAGCTGTAGCTATAAAAAGTAGCAGGAGCCCAAAACGTTAGCTGGAGCTAGCATGATTACCAGGAGCTAAAGCCACTAGCTGGAGCTAATGCTGAATAAGAACAAATTGGAAGATAATTAAATGATGTTTAAGGAAATTTCTTTCTAGCACATCATCCTAATATATTTGAGAAAATATTTTTATCCTGTAAACATTTTAGTTAGGAACTTGAGTTGCAAACTAAAGTTTGCCGGTCGATTCCAGTTAATGTTTTGCTGCCATGATCATCTTTAATGAGCTCTACTTTAAAAACTAAAACACCAAGACACTTCCGGCTTGTTCCAGATTATTCTACACTTTATCTTCTGGTGATCTGCTAAGCTACATTTAGCCATTTTCAGAATTGGAAGCTAACTTTAGCTTCGTGTTAGCATTTTCAAACACTATTTCAACGAGCTTCGGTTCAAATCAACAGACCTGAACGTTAGTCAACGGGCAGAAACGTAGCCCCTAGCATACGTCGACTACCTAGGCAGCGTTGCAGTGAAAGCATGTTTTATTTGAGTTTATAAAAACAACCTACTGTTTTGTTTTTTCCTCTGAAAGAAAGTTTGTTAGGCCTAATTGCGCGTAAAATGTCGACCTTCGTAGTTTTTCTTGTGCTTTGCGAAGACGCCCTTCGCTCCATTCTTTAGATTCCAACAACAATAAAACGGGGGGATGTAATAATTCAGTATAAAAGGTGCCTCCTCCTTTCTCTCTTCCCGTTCTGTCTCTACTTGGTTTCCTCATCAGAAAAGTTCGGGAAAACCCGACCGGATCCGTGTGGAAATGTTCATCCCATCTGACTCACAGCCGGTTTATCCCCTCAGGTCCTCGGCGGCTATCCGATGGTTTTATCTGATGATATGAATTAATTTCTTTCTGACTGGTTATTTCCCACAGTTTGATGTTTCTTTTGGTTTCTTTTGTACCATAACTTGCTTCTCCCATAGGGCGGCTGCTCGGTGTCATTCTGTTGATGTGCTTTATTTATTTATTTTATTATTTTTTGTTGTTGTTTTTCGGACACACACCTCACCACCTTCCTAACTAGCTCTTGACCCGAGCTGGCGCTGCAGCCTTTCAGCTCACCTGTGACTTGTGTCCTGTTACTGTAAGTGTGCCGTGGTCGGGTCCTCCTCGAACACACACACACACACACACACCTTGTGCAGCAGCTCTCTACAGAGACAACAAAAAGCCCCACAGAGAGAGCGCTAAAGCAGATTTGACTTATAAAGAGGAGCGCGCCATATTCGACCCCAGGAGCGCCTCTCTGTCTCTGCAGGGGCCGCGGTCCGGACGGGACAGTAAATATTCAGCCGTTAATTGCCGAATGCGTTCACCAGTTGTGTAGGTACACAGGCAAGGAAAATGCGTAGGTATACGTTCATTGGTGAGCCAAAACTCTTCCCTCCTTCTTCTTTTTCTCTCTTGTATTTGATGATGTTAAAAGCAGCAGATGTATTTTTTCTCTAGTCTATGTTTCTGTCCTCTGAATGTGATGAATGTGTTTGTGGTTTTTTTGTTGTTGTTTTGTTAAAACTTAAAGATAACAGAGTAGGTGTGAATTAGGCACTTTAATTCTTCCAGGAAGAGATTTGAAGTAGTCGAGGGAGGCGTTCACGTCTCCGCTCAGTTTCTTTATGTTTGTAGAAAACAATTCAGGCTGACTGAAGAGACTTTCTGTGATGGAGTGACTGACTGAGTGTGTGTGTGAGAAAGGAATAGAGAGAGGGTGTGTGTGGGTGTGTGTGTGTGCTTTGTGACTTTTTCATGCGCTAACATGGCACCATGTCACCCATCCAGGAGGAAGAGAAATCCAAGCGGGAGGAGCTGGAAAAAATCCTGGAGGAGAATAACCGCAAGATCGCCGAGGCACAGGCCAAGCTGGTACGACCCGACCCGGTTCTGAACCCGGTTCTGAACCCGGAATGAAATCTAGTTGCTGGTTTATATTAAAGACGAGGCGAGGGAGTCTTTTACTGTCTCATAATTTAATTTGATTATGATTTTTGGGATCAGAATTAGATTAAAAATCAATTTTCTTCAAAAGAATTATTCATAACAACGTCGTGGCAATCTGAAAATTTTGGCCAATCAATAAATCGCCTGATAAATCAAAATGATATTCACAACTTCCATTCATATTCATATTTTTTTGTTTACAGAGACATTAAAATCTATTTTAATTATGGTTTCGTATAGAAGTAGTTTTTATTTCTGTTTTATCGTTTTTATTTTAGTTCCCTTGTTAAGTTCTTTACGAAATTAAAGTTAACTGGTCTTTGAGAGGGAAAATGCTGTTAACTTGTTACTTAAAAATCGTCTCAAAACAACAATATTATCGTTTATTGTCATAAGTACTGGGACAATTTATCGCCCAGCAAAACCAAACAAATACAACATGCATGACCAATATCAGTCCAGTTTTATTTACCATATTAACAATATTATTGAACAAATATAACAAACATCTTTTAAATGAAAAAAACACTGCAGATTCCTTGATCTTTTTGGTGGTTTTGGAACAAACATTTAAAAACCTTGTATCCTTTTCCTCCTCCTTCCCAATCATGCACTGTTTTTTTGTTGATCTTTTAAAAAATCTCGATGAGTCGTTTGAGTCTGTGGTTGTAATGTAACATGTGGAAAAGCGGTTTTGCTTTGTTCATCTCTGATCTGCAACTGTAGCCAGACAGGACAGTTAATATGGAAATTATTCTGCTGAGTTTGATAACCTGCTGCCTCCTTACTGCGGCTCAGCTGACAGTGATCCACTCATTGTTCTTTATATTTTCATTTTAATAACCCTGACTTTTTCTTTTTAAATTAATTTCAATCCATAATTCTTTAGACGACTCCTGTGTTTCTCCTCTGGTCCTTTCCTCGTGTAGTTGGTCCTTCTCTAATAACACTTTCTAACAGATCCAAACTTCTTTTTTTTGTTTTTTGTTTTCAATCCACAAATGTACCAAACATTGGTTGCAGTGATTGGTCAGAAAAGAATGAAAAACAGAAAACGTGGTGAAAAGTTGCAATGTTGAAAATCCACACAAAATTAAAATGGTTGCAATCACAGCTTCCTTGAGGGATTGTTTACAGATGGAATCCAGTTTACGCTATCTGGTACAAAGCACCTTATTATCATGCAAAATGGGAATTTTGTACGTTTTTAAGCTTCTATTTTGGGTTTCTACTGCTTTAAAAAAAAGTCACCCAACTGCTTTTTGGTTACCAGTTAATGTTTTTTAGAGTCTGGAAAATGAGCCGCTTCAAAAACCTCCTGATAGTTGAGTCACAAATTGAGCAGACACTACTAACCCCAGCAGAATACAGCCCATTACTTAGCAACCCCAGCAGAATTCCAACCCGTCACCTAGCAACCCCAGCAGAATTCCAACCTGTCACCTAGCAGCCCCAGCAGAATTCCAACTCATCACCTAGCAACCCCAACAGAATTCTAGCCCGTTACCTAGCAACCCCAGCAGAATTCCAACTCATCACCTAGCAACCCCAGCAGAATTCCAACCCATCACCTAGCAACCCCAGCAGAATTCCAACCCGTCACCTAGCAACCCTAGCAGAATTCTAAACCGTCACCTAACAGCCCTAGCAGAATTCTAGCCCGTCACCTAGCAACCGCAGCAGAATTCCAACCCGTCACCTAGCAACCCCAGCAGAATTCCAACCCGTCGCCTAGCAACCCCAGCAGAATTCCAACCCATCACCTAACAGCCCTAGCAGAATTCTAGCCCGTCACCTAGCAACCGCAGCAGAATTCCAACCCGTCACCTAGCAACCCCAGCAGAATTCCAACCCGTCACCTAGCAACCCCAGCAGAATTCCAACCCGTCACCTAGCAGCCCTAGCAGAATTCTAGCCCGTCACCTAGCAACCGCAGCAGAATTCCAACCCGTCACCTAGCAACCCCAGCAGAATTCCAACCCGTCACCTAGCAACCCCAGCAGAATTCCAACCCATCACCTAACAGCCCTAGCAGAATTCTAGCCCGTCACCTAGCAACCGCAGCAGAATTCCAACCCGTCACCTAGCAACCCCAGCAGAATTCCAACCCGTCACCTAGCAACCCCAGCAGAATTCCAACCCGTCACCTAGCAACCCCAGCAGAATTCCAACCCGTCACCTAGCAACCCCAGCAGAATTCCAACCCGTCACCTAGCAACCCCAGCAGAATTCCAGCCCGTTACCTAGCAACCGAAGCTGAGTGCCAGCACTTTTGGTTATTTGTAAGTTAGTTTTGTAATACGATATTTGCACTAGAAACTAAACGAAAATATTTGGTAAGATGAATCCATTTGCATGATTTAAAGTTTTTCTCTTTTCTCTTTTTTTTTTACAAAAAAACTTGATGATGGTTTCAACTAGCCCTTTTTTTTTTGAAGGACAATTTTATTTACAAACACTTCATAATTGTTTTATTTGTTGTTTTGCTTATTTACTTTGGTTATTTAAAATGTCTGCCAGTTCCAGTTTTAAATATTTCTTAGAATTTAAAGTTTATTGATCATTGACATTGTGCTCTTGCATTACTGCTACCATCATATTACTTGAAAATGATCCCAAAAACAACAATATTATCGTTTGTCACCGTAGCTTCGGGGACAGAGTTTGTTACGGGCCTGTTTCTGTGTGTGTCCTGGTTCTGCCCTGACCCGGTTCGTCTCGCCCGCAGGCCGAGGAGCAGCTACGGATCGTGGAGGAGCAGAGAAAGATCCACGAGGAGCGCATGAAGCTGGAGCAGGACCGGCAGCGGCAGCAGAAAGAGGAGCAGAAAATCATCCTGGGGAAGGGAAAGTCCAGACCCAAGCTGTCCTTCTCTCTGAAGGCGGCCGAATGACACTCCGCTGCCCCGCCTTCGTCCTGCACCGCCCCCTCCATCCTCATCCTCATGGTTCAGCCCCGCTCCGTGTCGTCCGCTGCGGATTTGCTCGCTTCATTTTGGAAGTGCTAAAGGAAAGGTCGGGAGGATGCTCCTTCATCGCCGCCCCTAAAAACAAAAAAAAACAAACAGACAGAACAAACTCCTCCTGTTTGCTTTTATTTTCTCTCTTTTAGGGACCTGGAAGTTTTCATGTAGTCTGGGAGTCTTATGTGTAACCAGCGGTAGTCCTGCTAGGGGAAGGATCACCGGCAGCTCGGGTGGCTGTCGCTCCGTTAATGTTACACTTCATTTGAAGCGGTTTGCATAAGACTGACATGACCTGTTATGAACATCAAGGAGCGGGAATAAATGTTTGACTTCTCTCATGAAAGGTCATTCGGTAAATAATCACATTTTTAATAAAAAGTTGCATTAAAAGTGTCAACTTTGCTATATTTGGTAAGTGATACTTTTAAAGTACATTTTCTTTTAAACTTGCTTCAAAAGTGCATTAAAAGTGTCATTATTCACCGAATGACGGTTCATGACAGCAGTTATAAACATTTATTTGGACTCCTTCATGTTCGTGACAGATGTCATGTCAGTCTAACGCAAAGCACTTCAAATAAAGCGTTAATTTTCTTTTTTTAATTTTAAGAACAATACATAAAAAAAAGCACAGAAAGCTTCCCATCCGGCTGACCCGCTCCGTGTCTTCCACCCCTCCGGAAACATTTCTCCCCGTCACGTTAAAAAAAAAAACCCAATGTGGTTCTGCAGGCGAACCGGACCTCAGCTACCCGACCTGCCGGTGATCGGTTCGACAGGAAACGGAGGACAGAAGCCATTTCCTGTTCCGTGTAACCCTTTTAAAACCGTCTTATGAAAAAGCGATAGAGGTCAGAAAACACGGGGAGGGAAAAAAAAAAACACTCTGGTTTGTTTTCCGTAAAAATTCCCCCCACGTGTACGAACTGTTATGTTGTAGTAAATTAACTTGGCGAAGCCGCCGCCGAGTCGTAGAGGAGACACGAGTTCAGGTAAGACGAGGTCAGAGTGAGAATGCAGGTGTGTGTGAGTGAGTGTGTGTGTGTGTGTGTGTGTGTTTGGGTGATTTATTTGACCTCAGGTGGGTATAATAACTTTATTCTGTGGAATCTTAATTTTGTCATGTGAATTTTTCCCCCCTTAAATTGTCAAAGGACTGAACAGATGAATAAATCCATTGAATGCCAACAGAAGCTGAAGGTCTCATCGTTATTTCGCCAGTAGAGTCGGCAGATTTCAGCTCCTGACACCAGTAAAACCATTAATGAACCAGAATGTGCTTCACTTCTGGTTTTTCAGACAGCGGTGAGTCGGTTTTATACAGAATAATCCCAATAAAACAGCTGCTTCTGTATATTTATTCCAGGTTGATTGAAATCTTGAATAATTTTGATTTGCTCTCAAATGATATTTTACACTTTGTTTAGGAAAAATGCACAGAAATTGACTAAAATACAATACTAAAATATTGCTAATATTGATACCAAGTTGATATCAGTATCAGATTTATAATATTTCTGATCTATACTTTGGTTTCAGATTCTGTCTTGAAATTGTACTTTATTAACTCAACATTTTTTATTTGCTCTCAAACATTGCATTATCTTAACAAAATGCACTCAGATCATGTTAATATGTTAAATATATTCTAGATATATTATAAAACTTGAACAAATAGTTTGCGAACAATCAAAACTCAAGCCTTGTGTTGAGCTGAAACTTTGACTAGGCAAAAAGTTGCAAGTTTTCTTAAATCTGACAGATTTGAGAATTTTTTTTATTTTATTCTTGAAGCAGCAAATTCCCCAATTTATGGAACTAAATTGGGGCCATAAAGTTTGTTCAAAAGAAGAAGAAAAAAGAAACTTCAATCCGAAAAGTAGTTTTGAACATTTCATTCATCTTGAAATCTTTTGTTTTCAATTGTAAAACTTTTCTTTTACAGTATCAAAATTATTTTTCTGTTAACATTTTTTTTTTAAATTTCGCCACTTTTTTGTTTTGTTCTTTTAAACAAACTTTTTGGTCCCAATTTAGCTCCGTACTCCATCTTCACCCGGGGGTTCCTCTCCACTGTGGCCTGGATCGGTGCGCTTCACCCCGGCTTGTGTTCTCCGCAGTGCCCCGCTGCTGCCTACCTTCCTCCATAGCTGGTTTTATTCTTCAAAAAAAATATTTTATCTAAACTTTAAATCTGTAGTTGGCATATTAACCTAATTAATTAGATAACAGTTAAACATATTGCGATTTTTATAGGTCAATACTAAAGAAATTCACTAATATAAGCTCCCAAAGAGCCTCCTGTAGCTTTTGGTGTCTAATTTCCCTAAAAACACTTTCCAATTGAATTAAAGCAACTCAATCAGCATCCAATCGGCGGCTGTTGGTTGCAACAGGAGGCGCTGGTCTCCTTATCAAGCTGCTGCTACATGGAGGTGATGATCGGCTCGACCAGCAGCCGCAATCCACAGCAAAGCTCCGAAAACTGATGAAATTAAGTCGCAGAGGAGTGTCAGCAGTTCGCACGTTTCAATCCACAGCTGGCAGAAAGAAGCGTGAGTGGGTGAGAGTCCATTCAATTAGCGGCTGGTCGCGAACAGGAGGTGTGGAGACCTTAAAACAATGTTTTCAGAGCGAATTACACTGTAAAACAGCATGTTAGGGGGTTTTGAATATAAATAACTGAAATGCTGGAGACATAATGTAGCATAGTAATCAGTAACTGCATTTCTGTTGACATTTTGAAAATTAACTCGCCTAATAGAACAACGGCAATTTCAAAATAAAATGTTTTTAGGCGAGGTGTTTGTTTTCGGACACAAAGAAATTGGTTTATTTCGTAAAAGTGAAATGGAAACAGTTTTTTTCCGCATCCCCTGAGTCACATGATCAACAACCGGATGTTACTACTGTCGCAAACCACGAAGAAGAAGACAGGAAGTGGCAAGAGGAGAATGGTGTTGCATGTTTATAATGACTTATCTCATGAAGAATCTTTTGTCTAAATTCACATGTGAATTAAAACATAATTAAATTCACATGTGATTTTAATTGTTTCCTGTTTAAAGAAAATGCTGCAGTTGCGAAATTGTTTTTCCCCCCTACATTTCTCCTTGAAAAAATGTACTCAAATTGAATTAAGTAGTATTACTGTACTTATGTTTTTAATACAAGAAAATTATTTTAAAAACTTTTTTAATGATATGAAAACCTGAATTTCCTACAAAACGTTTAAGCGCAGAAGTTGTGATAAATGTAGTTATTTCTCACCTTAAAATAATTTGAAAGTTTGACTTGTGGCTGTTAGTAATAAGCTTATTTTTGTCTCAATTTAAACTTGAATAATTTCTGCTGCAAAATACTGATTCGTATCTAATCCTAAATTTTAGTAAATCTATTTACAGTAATTTTATTTTTTTATAAACAATTTCTGCTATGGATAACGCTGCAGCCTTCATGGAGGAAGATTTAATTATTGGTTGAATTTAAGTCATGTTGTAAGTATATTTACACATTTAAACCAACATGTCTGCTTTAGAATATGGATTCAATTCAACCTGAATGAAATGTATCCTAAATGTTACTCAGATTGTACTGTTTCATTTGTAAGTTTAAGATATTTGAATAAAAATATGACAAAATAAGTAAATAAATCTCAGCTGTCAGTGTGGATTTTTACAGCTTGTACACAAAGTGATTATAAAGTTTGATTTGTGTCTAAAAAAATCTGACAACGTTAAATTTTCCTCAAATAATGAACTTATTTATGTCTGCATGAGTCATTTCTGCTGCAAAATATTTATTCATATCGACTCAAAAATAAAAACATGAACAGTAATTTAAATGTTTTGTCTTATGGATGAAGCTGCAGCCTTCATGGTGGAATAACAAAATAAAAAGTTTAAAAATAGAACCACTTTAAAGCTGCGTGTGTTCTTATGATTTCATATTTATTTTAATTATTTAATGAGTTATAATTTTACTTTTGATGATAAAAATGTAATCTCTGTTTTCTCCTGGTAGTTTTGCCGCTAGTGGGCGCTGTTGGCTTTCAAATGAACTTGAAGCGGCTGAACCGGCTGCACGCGCTCGGTTCGGATGAGGAGTTCGGTTCTTTGGAAATCCTGCAGGAATCCAGAGTTTGGAAAATGAAAATAACCCGGATGTGTTCTGCTTTCCTCACCTGTGCAGGTATTACACTTGACTTCCCTCCATCTCTCTCTCTTTATTTCTCTTTTTCTGTCTTTTTAGTACTTATTATTATTATTATTATTATTATTATTGATTAAAACCATTGTTCGGTGACGTGTCGCGTCATTAAAATGGTTTACAGTGTCACTCAGCAGCCGCCCGTTGACATTAGCTGGGCTCGGCTGTAATTTCTCACCCCGCCGAACCAGTTGCCGCCTCTGATTGACGGATCCGCTTCTTTTTAACTGCCACCAATCAGCGGCAGCGGTGGGCGGGGCCTGGTCGGGAGCAGCTCCGCCAAATATTCCCAGTCTGCGTCTCTCTCAGTTACTTCCCAGCCTGGCTTGAGAGCAGCAGCCGATCAGGCGACATCCTCCCTGCGTGCGGGTCGCTGTGCGGTGCGGTGCGGTGCGGGAGGACGGATCTGCGGGACTCTAATTCTCCGCCTGCGTGCTCGGCTTTCCTTCTTTTCTGTCCTTCTTTCCTCACTTTGGGAGTTTTATTTTCTTTCTTTTTGGACCTGTTTAGAATGAGAACCTCCATCCCAGCTCCTTTGGTTTCTCTCATCCACACATCCGCTCATTTTGTTCATTTCGACCATCCGACCTCATTGTTCCATTTTTGTGCTGCTGTCACCCACAGTTTGTCGCCCTCCACCTCCACCTCCAGCTCCAGCTGAACGCGGAATACCTCAGCCTGCTGCTGTTGGATGTTGGCTCTTTTTACGCAGAGGGATTTCTATTTTCTCTGAAGGATGATGGATCTCTAACGCGCTGCGCCCTGAATGAACCAACCGTGCGCTCTTCTTTTTTCTGTTTTTTTTTTTTGGAGATGCTCTGATCGGAGCTTGTTGGGTCCGAATGCGCTGGATCGGGATATAATCTGAAGATCTTTTTGTTTTTCTGTTGTTATTTTGCTGTCTGCGTGGACACACACGGCTGTTCCCCCTCTGAGACGGAGTGTGCACCGCATCCATCCCGGAGGCGCGCGGGCTCACCATGGGGGACTCGATGTGGAGATATTATTTTGGAGTTTTCTTCCTCGCCTTCGAACTGGACTTGTGTCGGCCGCTCATTCTGGAGTCCATCTACTGGAACACGACCAACACCAAGTAAGTGCAGCGAAATGCGCACTCATCTTTGCGCAAAGAATAATTTTAGAAAATTAACTGCAACATTTATTTCCGATTTTTTCCCCTTTTCTCCACCAAATCCGATAATTATGTTATTTTTTTAATTTATTTTTTAAAAAATTATCCCGCCCTTTCAAAGCTTTTCACTAAAATAGTGCATTCTGGTTGAATAAATCTACAATCCCGACCGTCAGTGTGCGCACATTCAGCGGGGGAATATTTACGCGCAGAGAGCGGAGACGGAGCTCGATGTGCGGAGAAATGACGCGCACTTTGCGCTGCGAACTGCAGGGTGAATACATCAAATGTCGCTGCCATAAATATCAAAAATACATACAATTTATTAAAAATAATTCCAACTTTAGGAATTGTGAATGTATTGTGTTGGAGCGTGAAGAGAACGGAGCATGTTTCAGAGTGTTAGTTGAGCTCCAGCGGGCCTCTGTGAGTGTGTGTGTGTGTGTGTGTGTGTGTGTTGAAATGTTTTCTCTGAACAATAAGGCGGATTTCAGAGTAATTTCTGCTGGAAATGTGGCCGCAGAGATAAAACTTTAAACAGGCCGCTGCGCTAAGTCCCGTTTCTGTGCGTAAAAGTTTAACTTGGATTCTTTTTTTCTGTGTAACTTCAGGAACAAATACAGTGTTTTCTCCCCCCTGCCGTCAGAAATAAACGCTTTAAGTCCTTTAGTGATGCCAGGAGAGGTGTCTTTCTTGTCTTTCTGTTCTCTTTTCTTTTTCTGTTTTTGCTGCTGTGTGCCGCTGCTCTCTGCCGGCGGGGGCGGAGTGGGTCCCGTCTTTGTGTCCGTTTAGTCACGGCCAAAACTCCAAACTCCAAGCTGCGCCTCCCTGACGGCGAGATGGACTCAGTGGCGCAAAGTGACGCGCATTTTAACCTCCAGATTGCGCCTTTACGAGCTAGTTTTGATTCAAATCCCGCGAGTTAGAGTTGGTGAAGGTTTGAGTGTCTTAATGTGGTGACTAAACACGGATTGGTGCTAAACTGAGCTGAAAACTGCAATTTTTCTCTCAGCAAACTGTGTTTTTTTTATTGTTAAAATGTGAACCAGTGAGTTTAATTTCTATTCAAACTCACCCAGTTACAAAACCAGACTCTTTTCAGATGAATTAAATAAAATAGCACAGCAAAGTTGCCGAATTGAACTCTTCTGGAGTTATTTTAACACTTAAAAATGTGAAAACGACTCAGATTTTTGCTAAAATAACTCTGATGTAGGTCAGTAATCTGAAAATTGACTCAACTGAACTTCAGCTTTGCATGTCAGACTGACAGTTGGCTTGAAATTAGTAGAAAAAGATCAATATATGATACAGAAACAGCAAAATAACCACTTTATTCAGATTTTTTATAAGCTTTAATACTCTGGATGGTTGATCTAGATGGGGATGACGGGAAAGAAAGAGGAAAATTAGCAAAACATGGTCAAATAGTGAAAGAAGAAGCCTTTCTAACCAAACCTGGAGCTGCAGACCAGCTCTAACTTAAGGAAATCAACTGGAAACGTGATAATGTGTCCACCGTTGGAGCGTGCCGAGGCCTCAGGGTGGGAGTTTTCTGGACGATAAGCTAAAAGTTAAATCTGGATTTTTTGTAATCTATTTGACCTGAATACAAAGTTTCAGCTTTTTTTCAGCATCCACAGCTGCAGAAACGAGTCATTTTGAAACAATTTGGTTGGAACAGGCTGATTTTTTTTCCTTATTTGTCAAATTATTAAAAATCAGATTTTTCCTACAATCATCATTAAATGCATCAAATGTACCAACTTCCACCATTTTCAGCCTATAAATTAAACTCTGTGAAAGTCGGATTCGAGACGCAGAAATCGGAATAAATACGTAATTCTTTCATTTTGATGAGTCATAAGATTCAAAGTTAAAAACGCCTTCCGGAGCCCAAAACTCATTTGAGTTACTGCAGATGGAGACAGCAGCGGACATGAAAGAGCTCCTGTAGCAGTCTGTTCTACTGCGAATTGGAAGGAGCCTCTGACTGAAGACAGTATCCGCTATCAGTTTTTTAAGTGTGCACCGATTACAGTTTTCTGGCCGATCACTTCAAAAAGCCGATTCCGATTCTGGCCAAAACTGATATTATTTCTCTTAAATGTTGCTAAAAATATTAGAAAAGTTGCTGAGTTGGCGACTTTAAGGCGACTATCGTTAAGTACAAACTTGCAGACAGGAACAGTCAGTCAAACCTCTGATAAAATCGGCTTCATGTTTAAGTATTAGCACTGCAAAAACACCAAATCTTATCAAATATTTTGGTCTAATTTAGTGCAAACACTTTAAATAAGACAAAACTGACCTATAAGAAGCTTTTTATTAAGATATATCAGATTTTTAAAGTCAGTAATTCACTGGTAATGACAATATTTCACTTATAACATGGGAAAATGTCATGTTATGAGTGAAATAATTTACTTTTTCATTAGTTTGAAGGAATTATAGACCTTAAAAAAAAATCTCCCATATCTTAGTGGTAAGATTTGATGTTTTTGCAGTGAGCCGATCACCGATCCCACAAAGTTAAGGAGATTTTGGCTGATTTACTTTTTGCATACTTAAGTTTTTTTCTCCTTTTTTATGTGGATTATTTTCAGAAAAAAAAAAAACAAATTTGTGAAATTCAGCGAGACGTAAATCGGTACGGGCCAAAAAAACCAGCAGATCGGTGCATCGGTAGTTTACATGGTCTAAACCTTAAAACCTGGTTCCAGCTTAATGTATGCGTGTGTGTGTGTGTGTGTGTGTGTGTGTGTGTGTGTGTGTGTGTGTGTGTGTGTGTTTCTCCGTCGATTAAACCTCATTGTTGCTGGCCTTTCTTAAACGAGCCTCGTCAGAAAAACAAGAGAGTGACCCCTGCTCACATCACCGCGCCTCCTCCAACCGCTAATCCATTTTGTAGCTGGGAGGGAGAAACAAAAGAGAGCCCCGCTTTACACGGGATATGGAAAAGCAGCGCTGCCTCTCCTCCGCTGCAGTTCATTAAGAGATTACAGAGGAGCCCCAAAGGCCCTTTGTGACCGGGCAGCGGCGGGGGCACCTCAGGGGTCCTTTTCTAAACCAAGGATTTTCTTTTTTTTTAGTTGCATAAAAGTTGTCAGGATTTTTTTTTTCTTTAAAAGAGGAGAATTAATCCAAGACTTTTCGTTTTTAGAGCCCAACTTTGTCTAAAGGAGAAGAAGAAGAAGTTAAACTGGGGAAGAGTTTTCTTTTTTGTTTCTGCGTCTCTCTGGGGAAGGAGGGTAATTATGTCTGGGTCTGGATTACAGGATGAAAGGTAGAGGGGAGTAAAGACCCCGTTTCTCTGCAGAGACCTGCATGGATTAACCCTCGCTGCAGCCGCGTTGGTCTGAATCTGTAATGAACCGCTGCAAAAACGCTGCAAAAACGCTGCAAAAACACAAAATCAAGCCAACTATCTTTGGTCTCGTTTCATCTTAACTCACAAAACTAACTTATAAAACTTTTCAGCAAGACAAAGCAGCTTGTTTTAAGTCAATAATTCCTAAACAGAGATGGAAAAAGCAGATTTCTTCACTTTTCTCTCATGTTCCAAGTGGAAAATCTGGAACTAGTATTTTTTAAAATCAACTTTAAGGAAATATTGACTTAAATCAAACTCCTAAAGTAAGTTAAAGTAAGTTTTGTCTTACTTCAAGTTTGCACAAGAAACATGACCAAAAATACTTCAATTATTCATTAATATTTATGCAAAAGTTCAACTGGCAGATTATTTCCCTTACAACATGGGAAAAATGTCTTATCAGAAGTGAAACAAATATATATAAATATTTTATCAATATTAAGTAACTATTGAGGATTATTGAAAGAAAATGCATTTCAAGCAGACTAAGATATTTGCAAAAGAAACCAGGCCAAATATCCTGGGTAAGATTTAGTGCTTTTGCAGTGTGGAGTGAAGGAAGGGCTCCCTACACTGTAAAAACACAAAATCTCACCTAACACTTGTGTGTAGTTTCTAGTGCCAATATTTTGGTACATTTAAAATAAGACAAAACTAACTCATAAGTAACTTTTCTTCAAGCTGTAGGAGCTTGTTCAGAGTCAGTGATTCTTTAATAATGTAGTTAAACTGGCAGATATTTACAGTTGAAACTACATAAAAATGCTTGGTAATATTTTCTGTTTTTGCAGTGTATTCGCGCTTTTCCACCTTTAAATCAGTTTTAAATTCAGACCTGAGATGACGTGTTGGTGTCGGGTTGAGGAAAGCTTGATGAAGCGTTCAGAACAGGAGCTGGAAATGTGCGCAGGCGCCTCGGATGGACGTAAACATGGCGGAAAAGCAGGTGAGCAGGACGAGCTGAGAGCCTGAGGAGCTTCATTAAAACGTCACTGGATGTTTTTTACAGCCTGATCCGTGTTAAACCGCTCCCGGCGCTTTGGTTCGGGAATATTTATGGCGGGATTGGGTGAAAAAGAAAAAGACGTTTTAGGAAGACTTTAAAGGGCCAAGCGTGCCTTGAAGCCTGTTGGTGGGCGGCGTGTGTGTGTGTGTGTGTGTGTGTGTGTGTGTGTGTGTGTGTGTGTGTGTGTGTGTGTGTGTGTGTGTGTGTGTGTGTGTGTGTGTGTGTGTTGAACACATTTACAATCATGAGAGGGAATGCTGTAATTTGTTTTCCACCCCTCCCTCCTCTCTCCGAGCGGTTTTCCGTGACCTTTTCTCTGCCTTGCTTCGCTTTTATTGCTCCAGTCTGCAGCTACCAGCCGTCCACTCCCGTCCACTCCCGTCCTCTCAGCCTCTGGTCTTCGTCCTTTAGGGACGTTTCAGGCGGACGGGTTGTGCGTTTTTCCAGACTTTTTTTGGCTTTTCTCCTCCTTTGTCAGCGTTTTTTGAGCGTTCTCGTTACGCAGCAGTTTGCAGATCAGGACACGGTGTGTGAGCGGAAACATTGTCCCGGTTTGGATTTCTGAAAACAGCAGGAATAATAATAATAATAATAATAATAATAATAATAATAATAATAAGATAAACAAGAATAAATACGGAACAACAACACAGCCAGGATTTTACTGCAAAAGCTCAAAACAAGACATTTTTCAGAGTAAAATTCCATCGTTGTTTAGATTCCTTCAAATATTTTCAATTCGTCTCGTTAGTCTTTAACTGCACTGCAAAAACACAAAATCTTACCAAGTATTTTTGTCTAGTTTCTTGTGCAAATCTCTTGGTTCACCTAAAATAAGACAAAACTGAACTAAAAGTAGATTTTCAGGAAGATATAGGAGTTTGTTTTAAGTTAATAGTTCTTGAATATAATTTAAAAAGTAAATAGTTCAACTGACAGATTATTTAAATTATAACGAGACATTTTTTTCTATGTTGCAAGCGCAATAATCTGCAAGTGAGACTAGTAAATTTTAAATTATGTTCAATAATTATTGACTTAAAAGCAAGATCCCATTTTGCTTCTAAGTTAGTTTTGTTTTATTTTAAGTCTATTGAGATTTTTGCACTAAACTAGACCAAAAATACTTGGAAAGATTTTGTGTTTTTGCAGTGCATTTATGTTTATTCGTATTAGAGGAGCAGGAAGTGTGAAACATGGCAGCCGATACTTTTAACTGATTATCTTTTACATAGAAACAGTAAATATACTGTAAAACACTGTAAAAACACAAAATAGATTCTAGTTTCTTGTACAAATATTTTAGTAAACTTAAAATAAGACAAAACTAGTAAGCAGAACTAGTAATTATTAATCAATTTTAAGGAATTATTAACCCCTCAAAAAGTTCATATTTGCTGAAAAGTTACTTCTAATCCCATTTCAAGATGTTGGCACTAGAAACTGGATCAAAAATACTTGATAAGATTTTGTGTTTTTGCAGTGAACAAAGGTATTTTTGCAGAATATTGGGGAAAAAAAAGCAAAGGCACAAAAGGAGGAAAAGCTCAGATATCAAGAAAAAGATTCTGCTGCCAACTTTTAGGAACCAAAACGGGGAAAACATGTTGAAAATGTTTTCTTTGGCTACAAAAATCTTTTTACATTCAATTTCTGTTTCTTATTCTTTCAAATTCTGCGGATACAATTTCACTTACATTTCACATTCTGATGTCCAAAGATAAAAACCTAAAGATGTGTCATTTATTCATGTTGGCCCACAGTCATCATTTTATTCAAACAGGTGATTTTTAGTTCATGTTACACGACAAAAACACAAAATCTTACTGTCTGCTTTCTAGTGGAAACATCTTAGTTCACCTGAAATAAGACAAAACTTACTTAAAGTAACTTCAGCAAGATGTGGGAACTTTTCTAAGTCAATAATTCTTGAATATAGATTTAAAAAAAACAAAGTACTAGTTTCACTGGCAGATTATTTCACATGTAACATGGAAAACATGCTGTGTTAAAAGTGAAATAATCCGCCAGTTGAACTAGACCTGGGTTGCTAGGCGACGGGCTGTGGTTGCTAGGTAACGTCTCAGAATAAGTGGAATATTCTGCCAGTGGAACTGGCACTTTTTAAAAATCAATATTCAACAATTACTTACTTAAAACCAGCTCCTGTATTTTGCTGAAAAGTTACTTCTAAGTTAGTTTTATCTCATTTCAAGTGAACTAATACATTTGTTCTAAAACTAGGACAAAAATACTTGGTAAGATTTTGTGTTTTTGCAGTGTAGGACAAGTTTTTTTTTTAAAGTTCAGCTTCTGGTTTTCTATTTTCATATAAAATATGAACTAAAGGATCCAGTAAAGGAAGAATTAGTACATTTATTCACTGAAAAACTTTCTCAGACTAAAAAAAGTGAAATATTGATTGTTAAAAATGGTTCAAAAACTTGGTCACTTTCCATCATTTCTTTTAAATTCAATAATTTGTAGGCAGCTTTTATGGTACCAGTAGCTCAAACTGAATTAAAAAACTCAATAAATTCACTGTGACTCGCAGAAAATATGGAGCAAAGTTCATTCCCTATCAGTTTAATAACGAGCGCCGCTTTTAAACGTCAACCTCTGTCTGATTTAGGATTTTAAGTCCCGCAAATGAACCCAGATTATGACGGGTTTTCCTCCCAGTCTGGTCTTGGAGAATCTGGGAACAACCAGAAGTCCGGCAGACTGCGAGGGGAAAAATTCACGAAGGCCAATCAAGAACAATGAGCTGCTTCAGATAAGATGAAGCCGGGGTCCATTAAAGGCTTTATGTGTAGTAAAAATGTTCTGGGGGTCCGAGTGGAGATGGCAGGAGAGCGGGAACACGATCCCCGTCTGAAGCACCTGTTTGGATCAGCTGCAGCGTTTTCTGAGAGCTTTTTGGACAACCAGCTAAGACGGTGTCGCGGCGTTTTAATTCACATCGGAGCAGGGACGGGTTTGTCCAGTGTCCTGAAATTCTGGGACTTTTCAGACGTGGCTCAACAGCAGAATGCCAGAAAAGTGAATTATATTCCTGTAGTTTCTGATTTCAGGAGTTACGGGCGTATAAATCCTGGAAATTCAGTCGGATCAGGAGCCAAATTCCTCTAAAAAGTATTTAAATATGATCCAACAAGCTGCTGAATCAAACTCATAATTTGTTTTTGGTAAATAAATAATGATAGTGGAATATTTTTTATAATTTTGCGTCTCTTTTTGAAAAATATTTGAACAGAAGCTGAAATGATTAATTATATTAATCGTGATTAATCGATTGTTGAAATGATCCTCAACTAATTTAGTAATAGATTAATCGTTAACTGGATAGTACAGACTAAAAAGGCACTTTGCTGAAAGAATAACTTATTTAGAGCAGTAATTTTGTCAAAGTTATACTTTTTCTGTAAATATTTCCTACCTAGGACTCCTAAGTTTTAGTTTCACCTCCTTTTAAACACATTTTGTTGTCCAATTATCTAAAAAATAAGCAGATAATCCCTACACTGTACTGATGTTAAATCAAGTAGAAAAGACTGAGCTTTTCATATTTTTATAGACGTTGTAAGTATTTTCTTAGCTGCTGATGCGTCCTTTACTATAATCAAGCTAATGGGAATGTTGTTATTGCATTTCAGGTAATAAAATGTTTATTGTCTTATTTAATTATTTACATTTTTATGTATTTCTGATACTGTACAAAAAAGGCTTAAGTGGTTAAATAAAAAATATGCAGAATGAATCTGTTTTTTATCAGATTAATTGTCAGAATAATTAGAATAATTGTAAGTTCCAGCCGTAGTTTTGTTATTTTTAAAGTACATTGAAATTGAATAAAGTTTCACTTATGAACAGGTTAAACATGAATAAAACGATGAACCAAATATTACAAAATAAAATGTTTTTTTGTATTTGTATGATAATTTTTGGTCATTTTTAAAATTATTTCTTGCACTTATAAGTTTAAACTTTGAGCTTTTCGTTGCCCTTTCAGGGGAAGATTTTCACTTTAGAGCCAGAAATCCTTGTGAGCCTCTCAGAAATGATAGTTGGATCGATGATCAGTTTATCCAGTCCGTCGTACCAACTCCTATTTTTTGTATATCTGGCTCTTTGCGGACTCCGAGTTCCAACTTGTTCTGAATGTACAAAACGAGATTTTCAGGTGGTTTTAACAATCGCGTCGCAGTTTTTTTTCCTCTTTTTTTTTACACTTTCAACTCTCAGATCTGTTTGTTTCAGACAGCAATTACTTCATATTTATCCCACAGACATCCAAACACAGCCTGGAGGTTTTCCCACTCCGGGACGCTTCACATCCTATCACCACCTCCTCATTTCTGCATACCGAGATGATTTTATTCTTTATTCCCAAACGCACTCAGAGTGTCAGCCAAGATAACCTCGCAGCACGAGTTTCTTCTTCGCACCGACTCTGAACATTGTTAGTTACTTACTAATTATTTAAAGTTTGGAAAAAATAGCAGATATCCAGAAAATTAAAGCATCCTGAAGTATCTAACTGTATTACTGTGAAAATATTAAGGTTAAGTTAGTTTGTTTTTAGATAAAATCAACATAAAAGTTCCTCATACCTGCAATCTTCCTCCTCACAGGCAGGGGGTGACACCTGCCATTCAGTATCTGTTAAAATCTGTTGTGAAATCCCTTTTCTCGCTGGGTTTGAGGCTTCTGACAGAGGCGACCCTAAGAGGGGGACTGAGGGGGCCATGACCTCCCATGGAAAAATGCTGAGCACTTCACTGGACCCTGCAGAAAATCATGTTTGATTCATATTAAACATGACAGAGTCGTTTTCTTCTGTTTAAACATAAACTTAAAAACCCAATAATATGATTTTTTTCAACTGCATTTTTTATTTCGTTTATTACAACAGAGTATCAGGGAAGAAATTACAATTATAAAGTCACAAAATTATGAGAATATTATGAGAAGACACTCGTACAACAACAAAGTCAAAATAAGAGAATAGTCATAGTATTATGACTTTGTAAAGTCACAGTAGTATGACTAGTAATACTACAAGTTTGAAGTAAAAAATCAAAAGTCAGAGATTAAGCTCAGAATTTCTTTTAAAAAGTGGAAATTTCTGATTTGGAAAATTAACACATTTCCTAGAAAAATATTCTAAAAAATGTTCTACTTTTTAATTCAGAAATGTTTTTTTTTTCCTACAAAATTTATGCGATCAATCTAAAAATGTATGATTTTTTTCTTGCAATTTTTTTAAAGTTGAGGTTTTTTTTCTACAAATTTGTCGACTTTTGGAGCTCAGAAATTTCCTTCTCTTCTCTAGACAATTTCACAGACTAATGTCAAAATTCTGAGGTTTTTTCCCCAGCAAATTTTTGACCTTCTAATCTGAGAAATCTGTCTTTTCCAAAAATTCCTGAGTTTTTTGGCAGAAATTTATGCTCTTTTTTTCGGTCTACAATGGCCCTAATACGCCGCTGCAGGAACCTCAAGCTACGTCGCATGTCGATGTTTCACTCAGACGTGGACGCTGCACACATGACGGCAGCAGCAGCTGCAGCCTGGAGGCCAGTTTCCAGTGAACGTCCCTCAGTCTCTCCGTCCCTCCATCCCTCCGTCCCTCCGTCTCCTTCAGACTCGTAGAGGACGGTGTCAGATGGCGCTGCGAGGCGAAGACGTAGAGTCACTCTCTCCCTTCGCCTCTGTTTCTTCCTGAGCCTGTCGCTGGACGCAGCGAGCCGCCGCTGAGCGCATCCCTGCGGGTGGCACAGGAAGAGAGAGAGAGAGGGAGAAACACCACGGCCTAGTTAGCTGCTGCTGTTTGTGACCCGCAGCTGCCTGAAGCAAACAAGGTGATATCTGGAGAAGAAATGCAGCCGTTTTAGGAGCCATGATGGTTGATGCGATCATTTGGATTCCTCTCAGATTTCTCCTTGTGAGAAATTGGAGCTAAAAATCACCAAATGGAGGCAGCTCACATATAAATCCTCCTGATGATACTAAAAGTTGTTTTTCCCCATCAGCAAAGTCAAGATTTTACGCCTGAAATAATAGGCTTTCTGTTTTATTCCCATGGCTTCCAGTTAGTTTCACTTTTATGGAATATTCTCGGAAAAGCAAGGACTTCTGTCCCAAATATATGTGAGGGAAAGACTCAGAATAGACACAACCAACCAACCTTGAACAGTTTAGTTCTATATTGATTAAATTTTTTTTCACAAACTCATTCTTAGATAATGAGATCTTAATTTTCCATGGTGTCTCGTCACTTTAAATCCAAATAAGATGCTGCTAGCCATGCGCCCTAACTCAGCGTTTACACTCGCACAAGACTGCAAACAGATGCACTGCTATACAATTATGCATGTTTGAAAAGCAAAAGTAGAGCATCCTGTACAACCAGCAAGATAGCAGCAAGTCATTTCTAAATGGTAAATCAACAACAACAAGAAAAACACTTGTCTTTTCCGGCAGCCATTGTACAGTGCATACAGTATAAAACCAGCTGACCAAATGTACTGGAGTTAGCTTGGGTTGCCAGCTAACCCAGCTAATGTTTTTGAAACAATTTGTTTTCCAGATACCAAAAACATTAACTCATTGCCAAAAAAAAAAGCTTTTTTAATCTTTGTTATTGAATTTCAGATTCAGCAGAATGAAAAACCCCAGCAACATGTTTTTACATCTAATTTTTTTATCTGGTTGGAAATTGTGTCTTTAACACAATTTCCTGAAACATCCTATTGAAGAAAATTCATTCATTCTCCTTTTGCAAAAGTTTTATGCTTTTTTTTATTTTAACTCCCCCCAAATTTTAATTAAATGTTTATTTTATTTAAGAATGTCAATAACTGTTATGATGCCTTCTATATGTTTTATGATGTTTTGAAATTTTACGACTGAATGTTCATCTTAAAGTCTGACATCATATATATTCTGTTTCTGTGATATTTGCAGAAACCTTTTTGATTTAAACCAATTTCATGGCTGTAACTTCATCTCCATAAATGCGGTTTATACATCAAAACGTTGGCATTTTTATCTACTTTCTTTCCATTTGTTCTCCACTCCTACAGGACTTATTGTTTTCTGTCAAACCACTCCAGACTGCAGAGAGCCTACACCACAACTCTCATTATGATTCGGCTCTGAATTTATATTTCAAACCTCCAATTTGGAGGGTTGATATCTGCTACATAAAACGCTGCAGACGCATAAAAATGTCCATGTAAGACAACCAGAAGTTTCCACTTCCCTCTGTTAAAAAACTTTTCACAGGCACTTTACTGTTTTTAAAACAGGACACTTTGTTTGAGCCTTATACTTCTGTTTTGCAGCTCTTCAGAAAGGGAGGGAATCTCCATAGCAACCAGCATTTTAACCAGCAGCTTTTTCTTCCTCATTTTTAACCAATCAGAGACGGGTTCTGGTTCGATAATGCCTGAAACAGAAGGAAATGGATGTTTCTTTGGGCAGCAGATGCCTTTTCCAACTTTAGGTTGTTGAAAAATGTTTCAGTTTTTTTCAGCTAGCTTAAAATGCTAACATTAAAATCAGTTTGTTTTCCCCATCAGTGGTACTAAATAGGGTACGTATCTGATAGTTTTCGGTAAAGTCGCTTTTAATCGGACATTTACGTCATAACAGCAGAAGACGACGGACTGGAAGTAAACAGTGGTTGAAAATCATAATTATGATATTATGAAAGTTGCAGTTTTGCGTTCTTTGTATTCACTTCCTTCATGCTGTTATGACCCTGTGCTGACATTTTTTGTTTTGTTTGCGCATGTGGGTCCCTGGGGATATAAACTGTCTTATAGTATTCACATTTAATTAGTAGTGTAAACAACCATGCAAAAAAATAAATTAATTAATTAATAAAAAATAAAATAATTGGAATTGAGCATAAAAACCTGCAGGCTATGGCTGAGAAACGTATCACGATATAAACGTTTCATATTGGTCAATATCGATAATTAATTATTCGTTTTTTGTTTTAAATACCTGAAATACTGGCGAGCTAGTTCTGTGACCTTTTTTGTTTTAACCCCAGTTTTCACTACATTGTGCTGTTGTTTATTTTTACGCCGTTGTGAAGCATTATTATTATTATTATTTCTATTTTGAATACACAAATGATTCCTAAATTCCCACTTACAAAAACTATAGAACACTATAACTATTGAAAAACCTTAAACTGCACAAGTTACTCTAGTTGTTTTTAGGCAACTAGAAGTTACTTTAAAATCTGTTGCTAGGCAACCAGAAGTTACTTTAAAAGCTGTTGCTAGGTAACCTAAGAGTGAGTGAGTGAGTTGATTCCACCAACCTTGCTTAGCTAGCTGTGAGAAAGCCCTTTCTCTGCCTACATTTCCCAGAATGCTGTGTGATTCTGGATTGGAGTTCAGTGAAGTTATCAAAAGATTTTCAGCCCATATGTGAATGTAGCATTAGATTCAGTTACGATGGTCAGCCGTCATCTAAAATGGCCGACCATCAGCAGTCTAAACATTACCACCCCAGTAACACCTTCCCTCCTTCTCTTCCAGATTTGTTCCGGGCCAAGGCGTGGTTTTGTACCCGCAGATCGGGGACAAGCTGGACATTGTGTGCCCGCGCGTGGACGGCGGGGTGGTCGACGGCGTGGAGTATTACAAGGTGTATATGGTGCCCAGGGAGCAGCTGGAGAGCTGCACCATCACCAAGGCCGACACGCCGCTGCTGAACTGCGTGAAGCCCGACCAGGACGTGAAGTTCACGCTCAAGTTCCAGGAGTTCAGCCCCAACCTGTGGGGCCTCGAGTTCTTCAAGGGGAAGGACTACTACATCATCTGTGAGTGTTCAGGGGCGTATCCGGGTTAATAAGGACTAGGGCCACTGAGAAAATAAAAAATACTTCTCTGAAATTTACTTTAATCTGACAACTCTGGTTTAAATCTCAGAATTTTGACTTTGTTTTCTCAAATTCTGATGTTTTAATGAAATCCTGGCTTTAATCTGAGAATTTGATCTTTAATCTCAGAAGTTTGACTATTTTTTCTCAAAATTCTGATTTTTTTTTCTCATATCCTGTCTTTAATGTGAGAAATCTGCCTTTTTTCTAAAAAATTTACTATCTTTCTCAGAGTTCTGATGTTTTCAGAATTTTGAATTTACTCTCAGAATTCCCGGTGTTATTCTCAAAACTTTACTGTCTCAAATTCTGATTGTAATCTGAGAAATTCTGTCTTTAACGTAGACCGTTTTCCCACAAATTTTGACTTTAATCTCGGAATTCTGGTGCTAATGGGAAAATTCTGACTTTATTGCCTCAAGTTCTGACTTTTTCCTTTCTGAAATTCTGACTTAATCTGAGAATTCTGTCTTTGACCTCGGAAATCCGACTCGTTTCATAATTCTGCTTTTCTTTGAATTCTGACTTTTTTCTCATACTTTTGTCGTTAATCTTCTGCGATCCGCGGTCATTATTCTGATAAAAGGTCAGAATTTAAAATTTTTCCCAGTGTCCCCGGACCCTCCTCCAGATAATCCCCCCTCGGAGTCGGTGTGTGTTTAGCTGGTGGCCAGCAGGTGTGTCCACTCCGCCTGGCTGATTTTCCTGTGATTTGCTAATGCCATCCTGAGAGGAAGCTCTGACGGGGTTTCTGCGCCGGCCCCCTGGTTTGAAACATGGAAGGCGGACTGAACCATCTGTGTGGCGCCGATGGGGGGCGGCTGCGTGTGTGGTGGGGGGTTGAGCTGCAGATCGGACCATCTGCGATCCTCTGCCACCGCCATCTGTGAGCTGTCACAGTGGGGAAGGCCGTATTTCTTACAGGGAAGAAAGGAGAGCGAGGCGTTTGCTTCAGGCTCTGCGGTTTGATCCGCTCAGTTTGCGGCGCTGCGGGTTACCTGCGCGGCGAGGCGCATCTGAACGTCGACGTGAGAGCAAGCCGAGCGGATCGGGTTCTTCTGTAGGGTGGCAGGAGGATGAGCCACATCTAGCTTTACAGTTCTGGAAGTTTATTGGTTTCTGAAGTTTTAATTTTGGAAAATCTGGTTTTTTTTACACCAATGTACTCATTGGGTTTCCATAGTTCTGTGATGTCACCGCGCCAAGGGCGGCCATCTTGTTTGACAACAGTTTGAATTCAGGTCTACAAAACGGCAAATACTTAATTTTCTACTTAAGAGTTGGGCAAAGATTGTACTGCAGTAAAAGTAGCGCTACTTCAATATATTTTTACTCAAGTAAAAAGTTCAAGAATTTGCTCAGCAATCGGTAACGACTGCAGTACTGAGTAAGTGATCAAAATGCCATTTATTATTTAAAAATTACATCAGCAGATGGACCAAAACATACATGAATGTGGACATTTTGGTATTTTAAATATCAAAATGAAAATAATTCATATAAATACAAAATAATAAAATCAAGCAAAATCAGTTCCTTTCAATTTAAAATGTATGACAAAAACAGCATGTCTGATTAATTTTTAGTTAAAACATGTTTGTTCTTCGTTCAGTGAAGTTACTCACACTAAATCGATTTTACTCAAGTAAAAGTAGCTATACTTAATAATAAAGTTACTCAAGTGAAGGTACAGAGTAGTAGAAATACTCACAGAAGTAATAACTGAAATAAAAGTCACTTTTTAAAAAATATTTTCTGTCATTTTTTAAAACAAGAGAGAAAAAAAATATAATCTGGTATAAAAGCAACCAAATCTTTAATTTTCTCTTGCTGCATGTTGGAAAAAAATCCCCTCCCCATGCAGCTGCTGATTTGACAAGTTGGGACAAAAAGCTCGGTGGGAAACATCAATTCAGATCTTAAGTAAGACTGGCTGAAAATCCAATTTTCCTGCTGATTCTCCTCTGCTGATGCTCTCGGCTCCTTGATGCTTAAAATGGGACATGAAGAGCTGAAACGCTCACAGACAGGTAATGAAAACGGGTGCAGACGACAGGAAACGTGCAGGCGTTTGGGATCATTCTGGGTTTTAACATAAATACAAATAAACGGCACACAACCTTTTAATATTCCATGGTTTTCACTCCTTTAGTACTGATTTATTCCTCCTTATTTAAGAGATTATAATTAAAATAAATTAGTGCTCTGGTGCAGTTTTCTGTTTTACATTATTGAAGATTCACCAATCAGAGATTTTGTGGCCAATTTTTGTTCACCATGTTAATCTCTCAGATTTGGGTGCTATAAATAACAGCCTTAAGCTTTTTAAATTCATTTTCTCTAAATATAGAAACTCTTAGCAGCCCTGCTGGGATTGATGATAGAAACATTTTATTCGCTCTGCATATTTCTTTCAAAATATTCTTATTGGAGCTAAACGGATAACAATAAATCTAAATTTTATTGAACATAAGCACCTATTGACACATTTATCAATATAATATTAAGTATTTATAATAGTTTATTTAAGAAAATGAAAAGATAAAACTGCTCTGCATTTATATCTATCATTTCGAAACAAAGACAAAAAAAATAGAGTATGTTTTAAGCTCTCCTTGGAATCTTCTATTAGCACTTAGCATTATTAGCATAGCTGCTGAATGAGCAGCCAATATGGCTCCATGTAAACAAGAGCGCCTTTTCTAGAAGCTTCCCAAGATGTTTATGTTTCCTCTAAACATTTTAGGGCTCTGAAAATACTGAATTTTGAGTCTTTTTTTTTCTCTCTACCGACTTCCACACTGAAGATTGTTATTGTCACTGTACCTGTATTTTAGCTTTTAGCTACGTTGATCTCTCCTCAATCTCTTCAGATTGTTTACGGAGTCCTAAATCTGATAGAATATGAGTGATTAAAACATTTATCTATAATAATAAGAAGAATAAACAGAAGGAATCCCTTTTTCTGATGATTAATTTGTTACTCATTTGCAACGTGACGATTCAGTTGCGTGTTGCTTTTTGACTTATTTGCTTTGAAACACTTCATTAACTGACATATCTTGTCTGGCAGGTTGCAATGCAAGAGAAAGGACCATTTTTAAAAAATATATTTGAGTCCAGAACCGGCTCTACCGGTCTCAGTTTTCACTGCAAAACCTGTAAAGAACAACAAGTTCTACTTTGCTGTTTTTTTAGGCTTCGTGTGAAAGTCTGAACCAATCTAGAAACTATTGTCAGCTAATAAGACTGAGCTTATTGTGTTAGTTCAAACTTCATGAGAACTAATTTTGAATCTAAATTTAGAATTATTTAAGAAAATAAAAGCTCATGACATTATAAACCAGTTAGCCTAGAGAGTAAGTCATTTATTAGCTCTGTTTATTTACATCTGTTAAATTAAACTAATGCTCTTCTATTCACTCTCATAAACTATATTTTAGTTTGTCTGAATTTCCAAGAAAGCCCGTCTCATCACATCTTCCAGCTTTAACTGTAAGAAAGCAAAGTAAATATAAATTTTAGCCACTTTTATAGCAGTAAACAAGGATGGTTACCCCTTAATAAAGTCTTTATTAAAGACTCTAGCTAAATAAATCGTCACTCGCAGATTAAAGTGAATACCTGTACTGTTATTTCAGAGGGAGTTACACTGCAAAAAATGGTACAATCCTGAAGCTTTAATGGTTTAACTGTTTAAAGCTTAATGAGAATTGAGAGGAATTTATTTTTAATAAGAGGATCTAACAGTGAACTTTCTCTGTGCTCACACACGGCAGTCACTGTGTTCTCACCTTTGAGGGAAAGATACTACTGGGGAAAGATTAAACTGTCTTGATGAACTTTTTAATTATCTTAGTTTGTGTTTGTAGAACTGAAAGATGTATAATTAATAACAGAATCCCACAGTGAACATGTGCTCTCACACAGCAGTCACCATGTCCTCACCTTTGGGGGTAAATGTTGACTTATTTATAGATAAGTCATTTTTCAGTAGAGCGCTATTTAAAAATACTTTGTCATGTTAAAAACTCTTCTCGAAACACGAAAGCATTCATTGAAACACTGGAGCAGAGACTCTTTATTCCTTAAACCTGACATCCATCACATTATTGTGAGCATAAAATGACAATAATTAAATATTTTTATTATTTGTTCCAGAAATGAGCAGCTAGAGAAGCCAGAGCAATATAATGGGATCAAAAACCTAAAAGGAAATCACACTGCAGTCACCATGTCCTCACCTTTGGGGGTAAATGTTGACTTGTTTACAGAAAATTCACTTCTCAGCAGAGCATTTTTTTGAAATACTTCAGAAAGAGTAAAAAACATTTAGTTCAAATTTCTCCAAAACGTTAACCTGAAAGGGAATCGTTTGATCTGTGAATCAAAATTCTTATTGTCATTGACGTAATTCCGCTGTTGGCCTGAGGGGGTGATGTTTCTACATCTTTTGTCTCCATTTGTGTTGAAAAGCAGTGACGATATTGCAGATTTTTCTCTAATTGAGCTGTAATTTCTCAGCTAAAATAGACCAGCCACTGCTGCTGATGTGTGTGTGTGTGTTTCCGTTCTTGACAGCGCCATCCAGGACCCATCAGACTGTGACAGCGCCTCAGAAAAGTTCACCGCCAGGGTTTCATTAGTCTCTCGGAGTGAGCACTCAATACGTAATTAATTAAGCGGCGTTTAATCCTCCATTTCTCCACACAATCGGCCTCACATCGCTTGTGCGGATCTGAGGCTCGACCGATTGGATTAACGTTGCCTCCTTTGAGTTGGCTGCCAACACTTCAGGGCTTTTTTCATTTCAAATCAGCGAGCCTCGATGACGTACGGAAAGCGACGCCGTTTCCGTTTTCGGGCGGATTTGTCGTGTATGTCTCTGTTTTTTAAAGTGCACAATGGTGCCACAGTCGAGTGCAGACGGGGCTTGATGTGATCCTTTGCGGCAGCGTGGCCCGAAGCCGAGAGACGAGCGAGCCGGATGATTACGTGCGCCGAGGAGAAGGCAGAGAGAGAGAGGGATGAATAAAGAGGGAAAGGGGCCAGAGAGAGTGACGAAAGAGAGCTAACGAGAGTGAGGAGGGGCGAGGAAAGAGAGCTAAAGAGAGGAAGAGGAGGGCAGGAGAAGGACGAAGCTGCAGCGACAGTCAGAGGGAAATCTGGCCAGTTTTTCTTTGAGTGGCAACAGAATCTGAGAGCTAAAATGGGCCTTTTTTGGTTAATTCAGAGGATCCGTTTCCATTGACCATAAGACTTAAGCAAATTGGAATAACAAAAATAAATTTGCTGAATGGAAACAAGACGATTTGGAAACAACTCATGTTTTTGTGCTAAGGTGAGGTGCGATCAGATGTGATTAAATTATTTCACAAAACTGCAATAGAAACACTTTTTTTTCGCATCACGCGATTCTTGTGCACCAGAATCCTGTTTTCTTTTTCAACATTAGCGGAATATTGACAAAGTTTTGTCCACATTTGTAATGGAAACATTTCTAAAATTGTGGTGACATTGAGTCACATGATCAACAACCGGATGCTACTACTGGCAGAAACCACAACGAAGATGACAGGAAGTGGTAAAAGGATGATGCCGTTTTTAGTAACTTATTCACGCCTGAATTTAATTGCGTTTAACGGAAACATCGCAGAACTGCGGGGGTTTCCTTCAACATAGTTTCTCAGACATTGCAGTGGAAACTCAGCTACAGACATTAAAATGCTTGTGTGGATGAATCGGCTGTAGTCCCAGTGTGGGAAATATTCACATGCATTTCTTCTTCTGCACCTTAAATTAAATAAACTCCTTTCAGTGCCTCACTAATTGGATGTTAAATTCAACCCAAATGGATCCAAACAATAGGTTCTAAGTGGGTTTTTCCCCCTTTTTCCTGCTGATTAGAGATGGTTGTTAGGCAGCTTTGGTATTCGCGGTGACCCGGCTCTCTCGGGGGGTCGCAGGGGTCCTGAAAGGGACCGAAGGCGCCTGCTGTCACGGCCGATTACCGCGCACCGCCGTGACGGGCATTAACCAGCCTGTAACCTCCGCTCTGTGGTGATGTCCTCACGCTCCGCGTTTAGATCACCGTCCACGAATCCATCCTGGTTCTGTCCATCAGGACGCCTCCTCTGTTCTGACCCGATTCGAAAGGCTGCCAGTACTTACTGACCCGTCGTCGTCTTTCTGCATTGTGTGTTGGCCAGACTTTAGAAAGCAGCGGCCCAGGGCGCCTATGTTTTTTGGGGGCCTCAAAGTTTTTCTTTTCTTCTTCACCGCAAAAACACAAAATCTCACCAAGTTTTTTTTTTTTTTGGTCTAGTTTCGAGTACAAATATCTTATTACATTTTAACTAACTCACAAATAACTTTTCAGCGAAATATAAGAACTTGTTTAGAGTCAATAATTTCTTAATATTGATGAAAAAAATACCAGTTCCATTAGCAGATTATTTCACTTACAACATGTGAAAAATGTCTTGTTGAAGTAATCTGCCAGCGGAACTAGAACTGGGTTGCTAGGCGACAGGCTGGGCGTGGCTGGGGTTGCTAGGTAACGGCTCAGTGCCCTGCTGTCGGAATTAAGGAATTATAAGAAGCTCCTATATGTTGCTGAAAAGTTACTCATAACGTACTTTTGTCTTATTTTAAGTCTACTAAGATATTTGTACCAATGTACTTTATAGAAAACTCATAGGTCCAAATTAGGTGAATTATGTTAATATCCTTGGGATTTTTATGCATATTGACAATATTCAAGTATTTTATGACTTTGATAAGTAAATTATGAAGTTACAGTCAATTTCTTTGGAAACAACATGGAGTTATTAAACTGCATCAGTTCATACCTGACGATGTATAGTTTTTACCTACTAATTTTCCGTTAGTAAAAATAATTTTTCCATAGTGGATGGGGGGGCCAAAAGTGTCTCCAGCCCAGGGGCCCACATCCCTGTAAATCCGTCCCTGCACAGGAAACATGGCAGCTCGGTTTTATTAGGTCAATTCAAACTGCTCACAAGTTTAATATGAATTTCTTCTATAATGTGAAGAAATTATGTCGATTTTCCAATTTGGGTTTTTCCATTTTATGGTACAAAAGACGGGAAGGCGTTTTAGGAAGTCTGTGTTAAACTGGCTGATTTTCTGCCCTCTTGATTTGACGAACAGGAGAAAATGAAAGTGAACTCAGAGAAAACCCAGGAGGTTGATGCGTTCAGGATTTTAAACACATTCGTTTCTCCATTCTGTTCTTTTTTAGGATTTACCTCTGATGATTTTCACTTTCTTTTCACTTTCACAGACATTTGCTAGGATCTGCTTAGGACCAATCTCTCTTTCTTTCTGTCTTTCTTTCCTTCCTTCGCTCTTTCTCTCTGTGTCTCTGATTCCTTCTGAACTTTCTTCCTTCTTTCTTTCTCTCTTTCTGTCAGAGTAGCCCTTTTGTTAGCAATGATAGCAGGTGCTAACGTTAGCATCAACTGTTTCTACAAGCTAACCTCACATTAAAGTTGCATTAATGTTAAAAATAACCTCGTTATAAACCATCTTTTTCTCTTGTAGCTGCTACTATTACAACTCCTGCTGAGTTTGGGCATGAATTTAACAATTATAAAGGAAGTTTTATATAAAAAAAATACCTCAGATCTTGTGTTTTTTATTAAATTTTGATTAAATCAGTGGCGTAAGATGATTTATTTTATCACATATAAATAGTGGACTGCATAAATAAATCCATGGGTTTAATGTTTGGGCTAAATATGATGGAACGTAGTTGCGGATTCTAAAGATAGTTTGACATTCAACTAACTCACTCACTCTGTGGTTACCTAGCAACTCACTCACTCTGTGGTTACCTAGCAACAACCTCTTGAGTAACTGGTGCAGCAGCAGTTTAAGGTTTCTCCACAACTGCTTAAAAAACAACAGTGTGGAGTGAAAACTGGATAAAATAGGAAATGTTATGCGTCCAATTTGGATTATTTAAGATATTTAAAACAAAAAACTAATCAATAATTGTTTATCTATAGATATGAACACTTATATTGTGATACATTTTTTTTAAAACCAGTTTTTTTTCTAATATTCACTGTAAAATTATTAAATATTGTAAGACATATGATTAAATATATGGAATAAAACATTGACTCAGTCAGAATGGCATAAAATCAGTCAACAAAATGTGGATCCTGGTATTCCTGTTAGCTTTTCCCCGTGTTGTCTGCCCAAAGCAAATGAATAAAATGTTTTATTTTTCCTGTTCTCTTCCTGGAGTTTTACCTAAATCCATTTCGGAGGGGCTGGGATTAGTCGGTTAACTCTTCCCAGCTCTCCTGCCGGCCGCTCCAGCTTGGCCCCGTCTGACTGGACCGAGGAGGGCCAAGTCATTCAGCCAGCCTGAGCCGATTCAACAATCACATTCTGTTTAAATCCAAGTCAGGCCCGCCGAGACTGCAGCCTTGGCACCGACCCCGCCGTGTTTTTATCCCGCATTTAAATGGGAAAACAGGAATTTAAAGTTGAAAATGTTGCTGATTTTTCTGCAGAAGCCGAAGCCTCTGAGAAGGGGGAAATGTTTTGTTTCCCACCACGTGAACTTTGACCCCTTCCCAACGCTTTTCTGCCGTTAAGATGTTTGGGGCGTCCCTGCCGGATTGTCGTGTGTTTTGCTAACAGGTTTATGAAGGAAAACACACAAACACGCAGAGGAAGAGTGGGGGGTGGGATCCTTTAAGCAGCTTTGTCCGTAATGTGCTTCAGGTCAGCGAGACGAGGAGCCCGGTCCTCGTTAGCATGCGCTACGCATCCGCTAACATCACCGTCTTATTGAGGCAGGAGGATTCAGATCAAGATGATTGGTAGCAGCAGGGAGGGAGAAAAGGAGAAACTGAATCCCAGCCGCGATGGATGGAGGTGGGATCCGAAAGGTTCGATGGGCAGATAGGAAGGGAAGAGAGGAAGCAAAGCGGAGGAGAGGAGTGGGTGGGGCGGCGGCAGCGGTGGATGTGAATGCGGGCCACTGAGCGCTGGCGGGAGGCCAGGCCTCTAAGCTCTGGCAGCTCGTTAGCCTCTGTGTTACTGACCTGATAGACCACAAGCCCTGCTGCCCCCACCTCCCCCCACAACTCACTCATGATCTAATATGGACGCACTTCCATCAACTCACCTCTAGGGGCAGCAAATGAGCAGAAAGGAGGAGCTTTTGCACATTTTCCCCAAAGTGACACCTCCTGTCACTCAGAAAACATCCTGATTCCTCCTATCCACTTATTGTTTCTCTTTTTTTCTCTTTTCTTCTACCAAAAACTTGATGATGGTTTCAACTAGCACTTTTTAAAAATGATTTATAATTAATTTTATTTGTTTTATTTATTTATTCTGGATATTTAAAATGCTTTGAGTTCCAGTTCCTTCAATATTTTTTGAAGGGCAATTTTTTTTTTGTTTTATCAATTTAATAATCTATTTCAATCATGGTTTTGTTTGTGTGCTGCTTTTATTTCCATTTTAATAATTGTTTTTAGTCATTTGGTTCTTTTTTCTGTCGGTTAGCACTTTTGTCAGTTGAGGCTACAGCTAATAGCTGCTAGTTAGCGGTAGCGTCTCTTAGCTCATTTTTGACGTTTATGCTCTACGTGTTTAACCATTAGCAATCCAAACAACTGTAAGCCAGAAAACATTTGAGACGGATAAATTCAACCACAATACAAAGAAAAACCATAGATTTTTTTCTGTGTTGCTGCTGAAAAGTTATTAAAATCTTTGTAGCTTCGTTGTCTCTGCCGTTCCTCTGCTCTTTGTCTCATCAGCCCGTCTCAGTCTCCTTTAAACCCGCTAACTGAGTCTGCTTTTCAGATGTGAGCAATTTTAGGCTTTTCAAATAAAAAACCCGTCTTCTTTAATAAGCGGCCACCGCTCTCCTGGGTGTCGTTAGCGCTTTATTGTGAATTAGCGCTGAGTCCACCCGCAGCCTGCCAACATGTCTGCTGTCATCGCCGCCCTGTCTGCGCTCCCCTAACAGCCTCCTTCATAAGGCCCATCAGCGCAGTTAGACATATTACAGTCACAATTACTCAGGCTAATTGACTTCAGGGGATGTGAAATATTCCACCGGAGAGAAGCGGCCGAGGTGATGAACAGGCAAACTGTGATTTTATTAAAGGGGAGTGACTCATATCCTTCCTCGGAGGAAGGATCCGTTTCCCCTCACATGTATCTCCACATAGACGAGTTGAATTTTATTGTTTGCATCCAGAAATTTCGCGCGTGTGCAAAACGCTGGCAGGTGAAAAGACGATTCTTTGACCTGCCGTCCATCGCCGGGCTGCCGGCTGTTCACCACTGTTCTGTTAGCAAAATGAAACCTGGAGATGTTATTAATTTAGTTCAGTGCCACAGCAAAGAGGAAAATAATGTTGAAGATTAACTCAGAACCACTGTATTCTTCTGTTGTTCTCGCTCTCAGACACGTCAACATACTGACAACAGCTAGGAGGCTAGTTAGCTCATTTCAACACCTGTTCTGCTGATGATCTGTCAGAGTTTGGCGTATGGGTCGCCTCTTTTAATCTTTGCTTACTGAATTGAAACTCACAGAATTCCACAGCACATCCACATGGTGAAGTTATCAAAGTCAAGCTAGCATAACTAGCTTTTTTTCTCTTAATTCAAACTTTTTTCTGATTTTGTTCTCTAGTTTTTGTAGCGTCCATTTTTCTTCTATATCTCTAGTGCGATATGTTGACAACCTGACTGCTAGCACCAATGCTAGTCATCGTTGGTAAGCTGCTTTTTGCGGGATACTGTAAGCGTGACTTCACTTTGCTTACAGTATCCGCCTAATCTGGCAACCAGATCCAGCTCAGGTTGCCAGATTAGGCTGTTTTCCTCCCAATTTGACTTATTTTGAACATTTTGGGCTAGAAAGAAAACTTTGGGTGGATTGTTACAATTTGTGCCACTTTTTCCAACATCTGCCGAGTTTCTAGGAAGTGTTCAGAGGATATTTTTTGGAAATAGTTGTCATTGGGGGCAGAAAAGCACAAAACTTTTCGTAAAATGCCATGTTGTTGCACTTATCGTATTAGTTAATTTGATTAGTCATTGGTTAAGCATGATTGAAAAGGACATAGAGCCACAAAAAGCATAAAATCTGTTTGTGTTCAAAGAGTTCAAACTCTTAGCTGGCACAGTGGGATCTGGTTCAACCAAAGACATTCTGCATTTTCAATGACATTTACGTTTATATGTATGACTACATCTGGTGCTTTTAACCGTGAGTTTCATTAGCGGCTGGTGTTTTTGAAGTTGGTTTGCTTTGTGTTTGGGCTGGAAACTATCAGTCAGACCTGGCAACCCTTCTGGCCTCCGCCCGTTCTGACCCCGAGCTTCTCTCCGTTTCCCCCTGCAGCTACATCCAACGGCACCATGGAGGGCATCGACAACCAGGAAGGGGGCGTGTGCAAGACCAAGTCCATGAAGATAGTCATGAAAGTGGGGCAGAGTGAGTATCGCAGCATCTGCAGGCGATGTGCAGCACTCCGAACAAGGTCAGAGGAGGCGGCTCCGTCGTCTCCATGACGCCTGGGGCTGTAATCCAGCCAACCCAGTTCATACACAAACACACAGTACAGCTGCTCTCACACGCTTTCAGCTGCACTCCAAACACATATGCTAATCTAGTTTACATGCATAATTCCCATGATTCATAGCCCAGCAGATGCAGTGTTTGTGCACCCTGAGAGCGTCGCGTCTGGAGCGCGAGCAGCTCCAGTATTCTCCTGGTCCGGAGCTACTGGTTCCACCGCATCCAGCTCAGGTTGAGGATAAATCCAATCTGTGAAATTAGGCTGAAATCTGGTGATTTATCGTCATTTTTAATCCCATTAAAACAAGAAGCGACGCCTTTATTAATGCTGCTCCACCTTAAAACCATTGGCTAAAAGTTGTGTGCCACCTTAAAAAATTGTAACGAATGCGAGTTAATTGATTCGTATTGACAGGCAATACTGGTAGCAGCTACTGATGTGTCTTTAAAGATAGATGCTTGATCAATCAATCAAATTTTATTTGTATAGCACATTTCAGCGGCAAGGCATTTCAAAGTGCTTTACATAATTAAAATAAAAACAGGAATAAACAATGAGAAAGAGAAAAAGATTTTGAAAAAGATTAAAACAAATAAAGATAAAAACATTAAAACCTCAGAGTTTTAGTTAGAACGCCATCTAACAAGGGTACGCACACCTTAAAACCTTCATTAAAACATAAACGGTGAGAATAAGGAAATAAAAAGTAAAGATAAAAACATTAAAAACATCAAAACCGGCACTATAATCCTAATTTAGCCATAAGCAACTCTAAGCAGGTGGGTTTTAAGTTGATTTTTAAAGGCACCCAGTGTTTCAGCTGTTTTACAGTTTTTCTCCGGGACAATTTGATTTGTCCCCATGGGAGAATTGATTGATTGATTGATTGCCTGCTAATCTGCGTCCATGTTGTTCTTTCAGACCCGTCTGACCCCGTTTCACCCAAAGACATTCCCACCAGAACGCCCTACAAGCCCGGGTCGCCGGACGACGACAGGGAGAACAACGAAGTCCAGCAGACACGAGGTGGGCCCGATTTCTCATTTTAATTTATAAGAATAAACTCATAAACTTTGGGGAATAAAGATGAAATTTTATCACAGCATCTTAAAAATTCAAGAAAAAGTTGCTCTAATGAGAAAGAGCTGGAATAGATCTTTTTTGTCTTTTTTTTCTTGTAATTTCTGAGTTTCAAGTTGAAAATTTTTGCCTTTTGAAACTCAAACATATTTGAGTTTTTTTCTGTAAAATTTCTGAGATTTTTTTCTAGCAAATCTTTGATTTTTCAAACTCATTTTCCTAAAAGTTGAACATTTTCAGCTTTTGACAGTTTTTTCTAGAAAATTTTCTGAGAGTTTTGTACTAAACTTTGACTTTTCAAACTCATAAATTTAGTTTTTTTCTAGAAATATTCTGAGTGTAATTTCAAAGTATTTGAGTTTTTTAATAGCTAATTTTTTACTTTTCAAACTCAGAAATTTCCTTATTTTTTCCTAGAAAATTTTTGAGTTTAATCTCAAAATTTCTGTTTTATTTTTTTGGTGGAAATTTGATCCTTTTTTCCCTTAAATGGGCCTTAAACACCGTCGTTGTGGAGTTATGGTCAAGGAGCTGCACAAAATAAATCAGTGTGTGTGTGTGTGTGTGTGTGTGTGTGTGCGTGTGTGTGTGGGTAACAGAAAGGTCAGCGAATCATCAGCCGGTAATTGAATGTTGCCTATAAAACCGATAAGCATCTCTGGTCCTTCTACGGTGTCTCCTGGCCGCTCGCCTTTCAGCTTTAAGGTGACATTTTCAGGAAAACGATCCCGCCGCCGTCTGCCGTCTTCGGCGCACAGAAACGGGCTTGTTTCGGGTCGAGAGGCTTCGTTTGAGCGCCTCCTATCTCTGCTATTGGATTGCAGCTCAGAAATCTCTGTGTAAGAAAATCAGGAGCAGTAATTTCCTCCGCGAGAAGCAGGAAGTGCCTGGGGACGAATGCAGGCTGACCCACATAAACGCTCCCCTGGAAAAACAACAACTGAAATAAAACCAATCAAGAGCCTTTACAGCCCAGGAAATTAAACTGAGGAATATTCATTATTTATTTCAGACAAAACAGAAGGAAAGGGTTTAAATATATGCAACATTAGATAACAAATATGTGACTCTTTTCTTTCTGTCGACGGAGAGTTTGTCAGTTTTTGGGATCTGCTGGGAGAGGAGAGATCCACCTTAAGAAAACTGGAATGAAGGTTAAGTTACGCTTTTAAAAAGCTGCTGAAGAAGTGGGGCTGCACCTTATAAAATACAACTATGTAGAAAAAAAGAGTCAAATTCTGCCAAAATTTACTCAAAAAAACTTTTAGATTAATCTCAGAAATGTTCTAGAAAAAAACATGAAAATCTCTGAGCACCAAAAGTTAAAATTTTGCTGAGAATCTTAGAAATCTTGAGATTAATTTAAAAAAAAAAAAAATTCTAGAAAAAATGTGGACATTTTTTGGAGCTTCAGAAGTTAAAAAAAAAAAAAAGTTCTAGAAAAAAACTCATAAAATTTTAGGTTAATCTCAGGAATTTACTAGAAAAAACGTTGATATTTCTTGGTTTCCACTTTGGAATATTTCTGAGTTAAAAAAGTTGAAAAATTGCTAGAAAAACTCAAAAATTTTGAGATTCGTCTCAGAAAATTTCTAAACAAAAACTTGATTATTTAAAAATTTTCAATTAAAAAATTACAAAAAAAAAAAAAGAAAAAAGGAAGTTTGAAAATTTGCTTGAAAACTGAAATTTTCAGATTAATCACAGAAACTTTCTATAAAAACTTGGGAGTCAGGAGACAAAACTGATCAACTTTTGAAAGTCAGAAATGATGAGAATATTAAAAGAAATCCATATATTTTCCAATAAGCTTGTTTCTTACAACAACTTTATTCTTGTAATTAAACAAAAAGCACCTGCAGCTCAATACTCGTAAAACTCGCATATAAATCTGAGTCAGATCTTTTATTTTGAAGTCCCCCAGCTCTGGCTTCCTGTTGGAGCTCTTCTAGCTTTAGTTTAAAAAAAAAAAGTCACATCTGATCCGCTCCTATTCAAATTCAGCAAAGACTTCAACCTTGAAAGTAGGGCAATCAGCGGCTGGTCGGAGATCCCGGAAAGCTGCACTCAGATAAATTGCGTTTTGAAAGACATAAAAACTAACTTGATTTTCTGGCTAAAGGCCCCAGAGGGGCAGAGAAATAGAAATATTTGATACGGTCATGAAACATCAATTATGGAAGGCAAGCTGTGCTCTGACTCCCAGCGATGGACGCTCTGGTTCTGATCCAACACTGAAGGCTGGGAAGCGTGTGGCTCTGATCGGGACCGGCAGCATCGCTGCGACGTCGCTGCAGCATCGCTGCGACGTCGCTGCAGCATCGCTGCGACGTCGCTGCAGCATCGCTGCGACGTCGCTGCAGCGCAGTGGCGCAACTACACATTATTCAGGTGGATGCGAAAACATAGATCGGCGCCCCCTCCTCCCCCCGACCGAGGGAAGGAACGTCAGGGTGAAGGAGCGACGCTCACTCAGCCCCCTCCGCCCCCCCAACTCCCCATCCCCCCCCCCCCCCCTTCCCACCCCCGAGGCGGCGATACCTGAAGGGTAAAACTCGCTGCATTTACCTCGTTATGTGCGCGAGGTGAAGGTGCGTAAGGCGCGCAGAAGTGTATGGGAAAACATCATCGGCGCGCCGCCCCCTCCAGACGGGGTTTTGGCGCCCCCTCTGGTGCTGCGCCCCTATGCGTTGCATACCCTGCATACCCACTTTTTGCGCCACTGCTGCAGCGTCGCCACAGCGCAGACCCTGAGCGGTTCCGAGGGAAGACGTCTAAATCCACGTTCAACAAACTAAAGGCTGAAACGTTTATGATCGATTTGGACGGAAAGTTTCAGGAATATTAAAGATCAGCTGAACAGGAAATGCCGTTTCCTTCTCCTTCCTGCGTTCAGGTTCTACGACGGCGCGTTTTTACCATCGTAAAGGAGTCCATTGAAAACAAAACAAAAAAAAGAAAATTTTTCTAAATCGGAAAATGTTTTTTTTTCTAGAAAATTTCAGAGATAAATCTAAAGCTAATTTTCAACTTTTGAAACCCAGAATTTTTTTTCCTAGCAAATTTTTTAGCTTAATCTCAAAATTTCTGATATTTTTTTGCTAGCAAATTTTCAACTTTTGGAGCTCAGAAATGTCCTTGTGTTTTTAAGACATTTTCCCTGATTAGTCTAAAGATTTCTGAGTTTTTTAATACAAATTTTTGACTTTTAAAACTCAGAAATGTCCACGTTTCTTTCCAAAAGATTTTTTTTTTTTTGTAGAAATTTAACTTTCAAATGATTGTGGGGCCCGCTCCAGTCAGTCAGAGGGCAACAAATGGCCCCCGCGCCGCACTTTGAACAGCCTTGTTGCTCGGCTTGTTGTTCTGGATCAGCCCCAGAGTTCTGGTTGGTTCTGACCCGCTCTCTCTCTCTCTCTCTCTCTGTTCCCCCAGATAAATCCAAATCAGAAGACACCGGTGGCTCCGGCGGCAGCGGCGGGAAATCGTCCAGCGCCATCGGCTCCGAGGTGGCCATCTTTGTGGGCATCGCCTCTGGCAGCGTCATCTTCATCATCATCATCGTCATGCTGGTCCTGCTGCTGCTCAAGTACCGGCGGCGGCACCGCAAGCACTCGCCGCAGCACACGGCCACGCTGTCGCTCAGCACGCTGGCCACGCCCAAACGCGGCGGCGGCGGCAACAACAACGGCTCGGAGCCCAGCGACATCATCATCCCGCTCAGGACTGCTGACAGCGTCTTCTGCCCGCACTACGAGAAGGTGAGCGGGGACTACGGACACCCCGTCTACATCGTTCAGGAGATGCCGCCGCAGAGCCCCGCCAACATCTACTACAAGGTCTGAGGGGCCGGGAAAACGAAAACGCAGAACCCGGACGAGCCCCCGGTCGGAGCGAAACAAACCGTCCCGCTCTTCCTCTCTGTCGACTCCTCCTCCTCCTCCTCTGATGTTTCGTCACTAGTCGTTTCCTCTCCGAGTTTTCGCCCTTCGCTCCGGTTCGGTCACCGCCGGCGCAGACGATGGGGACGAGTAGCGAAGCCGCCGCCGTCGTCGCTCGCCGGGAAAGCGGAACGGACAGCCTCTTCTTCGTTTTCGTCCACCGGGATTAAGTGAGTGGGATGGATGGATGGATGGATTTATGGATGTGAAAGTTTCTGGAAGTGTGAGGAAAAGACAGACTGCTGTTTTGGAAACAAGAGACTTTAACGATGGGAGAAAAAGCAGGAAGTGGGCGGAGCTTGAACTCAGCTGAGCGGATTTACCAGCGGGATGCAGAGAGATTCCCACGCCGGACCTTCTGTGGGACCTTCACCCACTCACCTGTCCACCCACATGACTACCATCACACAAACACTCACCTGTGCACAGAAACAGACTCGCGGGTCAATGTGACGTGTTGTCGATCACAGCATCTCTCCTCATCCTCAGCTCGGTTTTATTTACTTGAAGGTTTAGAGAAAAAAAAAATATGATTGAGTTTCTTTGTTTAGTTCCACATTTACTGGTTTTGTTCATATCTGTTTTTTATACCTTTACGACGGCGTATCAGGGCCACTTTGGGTGGAAAAAAAGGAGTAAATTTCTGCCAAAAATAAAAAAAAATCAAAGATTAATGTCTGAAGTCTTCTAGGAAAAAACGTAAAAATTTCAGAATTCCAAAATTCAAAATATTGCAATCAAAGGAAATTAATCTCAGATTTTCTAGAAAAGACTTGGAATATTTTGGTCGTAAATTTGTGAGAAAGAGAATAAGCTCATAAATTGTATAGAAAAAACAGAATTTTCTGAAATCCAAAAGTTGAAATATTGCGATAAAAAACTCAGAAAATTTTCAACTCGAAGCTCAGAAAATTTCTGAAACTCAAAATGTTCGACTTTATGAGGTCAGAAAATTGCTGATATTTTTCTAGAACATTTCTGAGATTAATCTCAAAATTTCAGACTTTTTGTTGAAACATGGAAATGTCTGCGCTCGAAAAATCTAAACTTTCAACAATTTAAAAATGTGAATATTTCCAAAAGCCAAACATTGTCAACTTTACAAGCTCACAAAATGTTCAAGTTCTTAAAAAATACTCTCAAATTTTCTGAGCTTTTTTCTCAAATTGTAAACTTTTGGATCTAAGAATTGTCCAAGTTTTCTGTAGAAAATGTTGATTAAACTAAAAATTTCTGAGTTTTTACTCTTGCAAATATTCAACTTGTGGATCTCAGAAATTTCTGAAATTAATATAAACATTTCTGAGGTCTTCTCTTGCAAATTTGTAAACTTTTGGAGCTCAAACTTTTCCAAGTTATTTCTTGAAAACTTCTTACATTAACCCGAAAATTTCAGAGTTTTTCTTCTTGCAAATTTTCAACATTTTTCCTCTCAGAAAATCGTTGAGATTAATGTAATAATAGTTTTTTTTGCAGAAGTTTCCTCCTCCTTTGCTTTATTTTCCGTCTGCAGCGGCCCTGCTGCGCCGCCGTAATCCTCTGGAATAGTTGGAGTGCAGGTAGCGTTTCTTCCCCGATGTGTCGTCGCAGCGCCGCGTGGCAGCAGCTCAGTTGAAAACAGGAGGAGGTGGAGGACTTTTCTCTTGCATAGCGCAGCACTTTTGGCCCCTCCTTTTTTTTTTTTACGCTCGTCCCTCCACTCTCCTCCGCCGGAGAGAGACGCGGCGGCGGCGGAGGCGGAGGCGTGCGGAGATGGGAGAGCGGCCGTGACCCGTCGGGGTTCGCCACAGGGGCAATAAGAAATCCAGTTCGCCTTACTGCTGTAAGAGGTCAGAGGTCAGAGCGAAGCAGTTCTAGGTACTGTAACGGGACCCCCCTAGGGGTCCGGTGATGACTAAGGGTACCCTAAGGGCCCAAACTTCAGCCTGGCCGGTGCTCTCCTATCCTTTTCTGTAAAGCACAGGAACATCAGCTTAAACCTTCACTGTTTTCCGCCTCCATTAGCATTTCCTTCCTGTGAGTTTTCAGTTCTATTTTCTTTTTTCTACATCCAATAGATGTACATTTAAAAAGTAAAAAAGGACATTAAAAGATGAAAAAAAAGAAAAATAAGATGATAAAATTTATTTATGATAGACACAGAGCACAGGTGTTGTCAGGCGGGGTGGAGAGGAAGAAACTAATTTTAATATATAAGTGGTATAAGTGCACATTATGCAATCTAGGTTTTGATTATTTGATATCTGGACGGTTCGGGTCCCGGCTCCGTCTGAGAGTTTTCCCAACCCAAAATAAGGTGCAGAGTAGCCGTTTGTCCCAAAGGAAAGTTCCCAGCGTGCCCGATTCTCCGCATACACACCCTCCATGTTCCCCATGCATGTGTGTGTGTTCACGTGTGTGTGTGTGTGTGTGTCAGTGACTTCATGCAGCATCTCAGCAGTGACTTAGGCCTCTCCCTGAGCATTTATCAGCCCATTGTTCGCATCTCCATCGATTCATGAGCATCAAATTTCACCGAAAAAGCCAAGCCTTGTATTATCTGAGGTTTGTGCCTCTGAGAGGCTACAAAATCTGCAAATATGCAATTCTTATTTATTTTTTTAATCAATTCTAAAAGAAAAAAGTGTTCTTAACCACTGAAAGATGTAACAACAAACCAACATAACAAAATGAGTCTGTCTGTTTATTGTTTTTATTGGGTTTTTTTGGACATTTTTTTCTGTTTTTACTGCAAAAACAACAAAACTTGCTGGATATTTTGGTCATGTTTTTAGTGCAAAATCTTAGAGCAATTGAAATAAGACAAAACTAACTTAAAATGAACATTTTAGCAAGACACAGGAGCTTGTTTTAAATCAATAATTGATATTGATGAGAACATTAATAGATCCACCAGTAGATTATTTCACTTGGGAAAAAATTTCTTACTATAAATAAAATAATCTTGACTTGAAATTAGGGCTGTAGATTACAATTATTTTAGTAATAAATTATTCTGGCGATTAATCGATTATTCTGATGATTAATCGATTATTCTGATGATTAATCAATTATTCTGATGATTAATCGATTAATCGGATCGGTATATTCTGCATATTTTCATTAAACCACTTAAGCCTGTGTTTTTTTTTTTTTGTTTTTACATAATACTAGAAATTAATTAAAGGAATGAAATAACCAAACAATTCATTTACTTTATCTATTAAGAAAATAAAAATAGTGTTGCCTAAAATGCAGAAACAGCATTTCTTTGGTGTCGTTTGTAGCTAAAGATTCATCTGCAGCTAAAAAAAAAGTACTACATGCTGATGATTATTTACTATATTAATAATTTAATAGCAAAAATTGCTTAATAGGAGATTTTTTTTACATAATTTAAACCAGATGAAGCTAAAAATGATATTTGATTTCTGTGTAGAACGTATTTAGAGATAAAGAAGGTTTTTCATCTTAAATGCTAAATGTATATATTTTTGTACAGTTTAGACTTAATAACTGCAATGACTGTTTTATCCTTTCAGCAAATGGCCTTTTTTAAAAATCTGTACGCTCCAGTTAACAATTAATCAAATATTTTTAACAATCGATTAATCACAACTGATTCGATTAATCGTTTCAGGTCTACTTAAAACAAGCTCCTATTTCTTGCAGAAAAGTAATTTGTAGGTTATTTTTGTCTCATTTCAACGTACTCGGAGGTTTCCAGTAGAATCTAGACTAAAGTAATCGTAACAGTTTGTGTTTTTGCAGCGTTGACTACGTGCCGTAGTGCAAACTGTGAAAAACGAAACCATGACAAAGCATCAGTAACAGAACCTGGGCAGGTATTTAGAGGTGGAGGAAAAGCGAAAAACAAAACAAAAAAAAAAGACACAAACACAAACAGAAGAATGGCTTTTTAGTTGCTTTCTGTCTGCGGCAGAATCTGACAATCTCCTTAGTTTCTTTGAATCTGGCGTCCTTTTCTCAGCCGCCGCTGGGCTGCAGCTCTGCGGCGTCTGAAACGCTGTAGCGGCGCCGCGGTGGCGGCGGCCTGGGGGAAGCACCTCAGGCGACTGTAAAATGCCTTGCTCGTATGGTCAGCCCTCGGTCACTTGACTCAGTAAATTTGCACCGTACTTCTGTAGGTAAGAACCTGTAAATACATTAATGTTTGTATTGTATATGGATCCTGGGTTGTTACAATAGCCTTATTCACCTTTGTAGGAAAGTAAATGAAAAAAAAGAAAAAGTGGATTACACTTCAGTAAAACAGAGCATACTACTTTTTTGGTAAATAGCTTATGTAAATATTGACCAGAACCCAATAAAAAACATTTTTTATAAACTCTTAAAGTAAGATGTTTTGTATAAAATTTGAATTTTTTGCTATGTATTTTAGCTAGCGCTCTATGGAAAGCCCGTGTCCTCCCCACTTCCTCCCGTTTTGCACTGTTTCCATGGTAATTTGGTTTAAAAAAAGAAAAAAAAAAGAGAAAAGTTGCCAAACCGACTGCTGCATATTTGTGCCATAAGTGTGTACCATAAATATTTATTAAATTAGTTGTTTTTTTTCTCTCTCTCTCTCTCTCTCTCTTATGTTCCGTTGATGGTTTTATTTCAGTCCAGTTTGTAAGTAACAGTATTATATTTGCATCGTTTATCGTCTGCCCCGTTTTATTTCGTCATGTCACGGTTACAGCTCCCTCGTTCCTCGCAGTGTCAGACGGCCCAGATTGTGACGAAGATTAAAAAAAGAAAAAAAAAGACATTTTGAAATTCAGAATTTTAAATTAATTTCGAAGAGGATAAATGACACACATTCCACCAGTCTGTTACAAACTGAAAATGTTTTTCAATAAAATGTTTTTCCTATGGACACGCTGTCTGGGTTTGCTTTGTGAATTTGAAAAATAACGTCTTATTACTGTCTTTATACCATTTATTACCACTTATTACTGTCTTATTACTTTCTTTTTATGGTCCAGCTTCTAATAACATGTAATATGCCAATAGCAGAGCATTTTTCCACTACAGCCTGTTAATTACTGATATGTTATTATAACTAATGAGAACTTGTAATTTTCTTGTGAAATTTAAAAACCGGTGTTTGTGTGAGAAGTTGCCAGCCCCTAATACACCTGAAGGAGACGGGGACGTAATGTGGAAGCAATCCGGCAGCAGCAAAGACATTAGCAACGATGCTAACAAATTTTTAGCCCAAATGATGCTAAAGAACGCAGATGTTTTAAAATATAACGGTACTTTCAGAAATGGCTGCTTTAGCTTCTGTTTAGCTGGACATAATAAAAAATTACCTATAGGTTTGTTATGGTTGCTAACTTTTAGCTAGCACTAGCTAGCTGATCCTAGTTGGGAGATAGCACTAGCTAGTATAAAACGGGAGCAATGTGCAAAAAGACATTAATAAAAGACACTTTGAACCAGATTTATCTTGAGCTAATTTCCTCCTGTCGTTCCAGAGCAGCTGAGTTAATTAATCTAAAACCTTCCTGTAGCGAATGCTAGCTGCTACAAGGTATAATTTTTCCGTGAGTGACGGTTACCCCTGGCAACCAGGTTTTGTTTTAACACTAATTGGATTTAATAAAGTTTTCTGTCTGAAGCAAACTTAGCTAGTGTCGCCAATTCAAATGTATAATTCATGTTGGCATCTTAACACTTTACAATCTGCAGTTTCATTCGCCATATTGGATTGTTTTTTACTATTCTGATGTCAGAACGTGTTTAAAAAATTTATGTTTCAGTGTATAAATTGGATGTACAGAAGAATATAATGAAGTTATTTATATGTACATAACTAAGTAGGTAATTATTTCTGAATTGACCCAAAACTCTGGAAAACTTGCTTTTGGTGTTTATTGGTCACAGCGTTCAGTGACTGATTTACGCTTTTTCTTTTATTCTGTACCAAAGTTCTTATCTGGGATCCTTTCACTTCAATTTTCCAATGAAACTGAACCAGGGGTGTCCAAAGTGTGGCTCGAGGGCCATTTGCGGTCACTCAGATGTTTTTGTACGGACCCAGAATGATACAGCTTTGTCTCACCAGCTCAGGTGTTGATGCAGATGGAAACTTTATTTTATTCAATTAGGACAAAACTATTAAAACTTTAAATTTAAACTTTAAATAAAATGTGAAACTTTTTGAGGTTTTGTATCTTCCTACAGGAAGAAAGATTATATACTTTGTTTTAAATAAAATGTTATGTTTATTGTTGAGGAAGAACCAAATTCTCAATAAAACTTTATGTTTTAGTTTAAAAAAATAAAATGTTGGATTATCAGCACCTCTGAGTTGATTATGTTGGCTCACGTAACAAAAACAAAAAGTCTGGACACCCCTGAACTAAAAGCTAATAAGATTTTAAAGAGTTGACGTCATCTTCAGATATAGATATACTTACAGCTCTTACAGTTTTATATATTTGCATTTTGCTCCTACAAGAGGACAACAATCTTTAGGTCTGTTTGGATTTGGTATGAAAGTAAAGCAGGATTCATAACAGGGTTTCTGTATGTTGTAGCAACATTAACAGCTAATGCAGAGCTGCAGTGTTTGCAGTCAAGTTTGATCTGCTGTCTCCACGTTAGCTCACTCCCTGATGTAATATGGACACACTGATTACAGGATCATGGTCCCTATCAGTGCTTAGGGCCAAATTATCCTTAAGCCAGTGAGTCACTCTTGTTTTTTTGGCCGCTACGTCCAGGCAGCTAGCCTGCGCAACCAGCTATGCTGCCAGTGAGTCAGGACAACGTCCTGCCAAAACACAGCCAGGCAGAGACACGAACCCAGCAGGCTGCCATCTCTCTTCCACCTCTGCAGACCTGCAAATCAGTTCATCACCAAAGCTCTCTGCTCAGCTAGAGAGTCAGCAAGATTATAGCTGTGACGGCCAAACGACCAGCTAGCCAGCCAGCTAAGCTCCTGGGCCTAGCCTGCTAGATTAGCATGCTCAAATTTTTGGCTTTGTGAGGGAATCAACTCAGGCTGCATTTGTTCACAGTCCAATCGAACATCTGTGGGATGTTCTGGACAAACAACAACAGGATAATAGTTTTTTATTGTAGTTTAGTTTTATTTCATATAGTAACTTTTGTTTGTCTAATAAAGTTTTAATTGTTTTTTCGTTTACAGTGGGTTTGCTAGTTTTATTACTTATAAAACTATATGTAATATAGTTTTATTACTAAAGCCTATTTTAATTTAAGGCTAAAATAAGCATATTAGCCAAATGTAGTAAATATGTACATTAATGTACGAGCTCCATATCAGGCAATATGTAGCTAATATATTAGCATAAGTCAATGCTAAGTGCTAGTCCCTTTAGCATTGACTTACTAAATAGAGTAAGTCAATGCAAGTACACAAATTTTAGTGATACCCCACATGCTAGTGATAGCATTTAGGCTAACCATAGCATTTTAGCTAACTTGAGTTCATACACATTTTTCCATACGGAGTTGACTAATATACTGGTAGACATTTTTGTATTTCTGAATCTATTTATTGGCCTTTCCAACTGATGTGAAATTGATTTTTCTTTTCCACACAAGCAGTTGACACCATTATCCTTCTGGCGGCGGTTATGCTAGTTCGCAAAGTGGTGACTAGCATTTAGCAAAAGGTAAACAAAAATAGAATGGCATCAGATTTTAGCGATTTTAGGATATTTGTTTTTTTTTTATGTCTGGTAAAAAATTACGAGTCATTTCTCCAATCTAGTGCTAGATTTACGTGTTTGTTTTGGTTGTGTTTACCCATGATGCCCTGCGCTATAGCTAACTTCCTGATTTGGGAGGCGGCCAGAGTGTTACGAATTCAACAGGACTTTCTAGAGAAATGACGTAGAGTTCATATCACGTGTTTAGAGAACGAATTTAAATCAAATCAGACGTTTTTGTGACTTAAATTTGACTTGTGTCTCCGTCTCTGTTCAGTCCAAACAAAGAAATTCGCCAAAAACAAAATGGAAACCAAGAGGAACTCACCATCTTCTTGTTGTTTTTCATCATTATCTAACACACCAGCTGCACCAAATATTTAAGATATTAAAGCCACAGGCGATATAATCCATCATTTCTAACCACATTGTCTTCAAAGCCCTCTCGTTATGAGACGGCAGCCGAAAAATAAAAACGTCTTCATGATGCCGGAGTTCGCCTGCCGACTGTTTATCAGGAAAAACGGGGTGCAAACAGAAAACAAGCCGTTCAGCTTTCCCCCCACGGTGGTCCGTCATCTCCCGGATCTCTGATGGTGAGGAGCGGAGCGGGAGGAGGATGTTTTCCCTGCTTCATGTTTCTGTTTTATCTCCTTGGCTTTCGCGCAGCAGAGCACGCAGCGCTGGCGAGGGGCGACGGAGCGTTGCGGGGTTTTTAATGGGTTTTTCATTTTGACGAGGCTGAAGGGTTTATCCTGGGGGGTTCGTTCGGGTTTGCAGGCTCCTGACCTCTCCGTATATCTGTAGTTCAACATTGTTCCGAACCGTTTGGGCCCGGTTTGAATCCTCTGAGTGTTATAAGTGAGAAGGAAATTCAATCTGGTTGGTCCCTCGCACCAGAACTGTCAGTTTGTTCTTGGTGTAAAGCTCCTTTTGCTGTTTTATAATGTTTGGACTCGAAGCTGATGTTGAAAATTGGTAACAATGCTAAAGCTAGCTAAATAGCATTGACTAACATTGACTCAATGACTCAATAACATTGACTCACCTGTGTGTGGTTGTCACCCACACAGGTTTCTGTTAGGGTGACAACTAATTATAATTTATCGATATTTTATGGGATTCCAGGTAGATACATTTAAGTTCAAACGGAAGCTTTACATAGATAAAAAATGAGCCACGTTTTCACTTAAAAAAAGATGTAGAAGTGCTGCTGCTACATCAGGGGTCACCAACCTTTTTGAGCCTGGGAGCTACTTCACAGGTCCAGAGCAACACGAAGGGCCACTTTTCTTGGCTCAGCCTTTATAACAATAATACATATGATTACCTGCCGTCTAATAATATTAATGTTAGGGACTATTCACAATAGTTATCAGTAATTATTACCATGGCAGCTATGGTTAATTGCTATTATGTGATCAGAAGCTCTTAGTTTAGTTTTAAGTTTGATTCCCTTTCTTAGCTTTTCTGTGTGATTCTAAATTTCTCTCAAGTGACAGTGTGGATTATTGCAGCTGCTGGACGCACTGTGAGATTTTCCTTTAAATAAAAGAAAAGTTATTGTATATTTTTATTATCCCTCTTTATTATTAACAAATTGTGCAGAGAAAAAAATGTCCGACAAATTATAAGGTAGCACAAAACTATCCCTGCAAGTGCGCATCTCTCCAATGCGCATCATGTGCGCGTCGCACAAAACCAGCGCAAACTTAAACCACTAAAGCAGCGAAGCCTTTTTTAACACAAACGATGCTAAATACTAATAAATACATGGAAGCGGAGCCGACCTGTGATCCACGGAAAGAGGAGGATGTTGATCCCGGTTCAGGTGTCAGACGTGCAGAGGAGAAGGTGAAGCAACATTGTTTGCTTAGTTTTTACTCTTTTGGAAAACGTTTCAACTAGATTAAATTGTTTAACACACAGTGTTAGAGCGACGCTAAGCTAACGGGTGACCCGCTAACTGTCCGGTTCGGGAAACATCAAAAAGCTCATAACCGGCGACCCGTCAGAACCGAACACGGTAAAAAGCTCAACCGGAATCCGAACCGCTCCTAGAACTGCGGGAGGTTCAAACCCCGTTCATTCAGTTTTAGCTTACAGAAAAAGCGCCAAGCCGCCAAATAAACAAAAGCAAACTGACCAATAAGATTTAAGCTTTGAGTGCCCTTTGACCCCCACAGACTCAGATGTGCGCTACGTACAAGATGTTTTGACGCATAATATATTTTTTTCTCCACAATTTTAATTGTAAAGAGGGTTCGATAATTAAAATTTCGGAAATTTTATTTTATTTTTTTTAACTTTAAGTTTTTAAAAAAAGACCTAAGAGCTCCTCCCACTCTAAGCTAGGCAGAGAGGGAGCAGCAGGCGCTGCTGCCCTCCGATAACAACCTGCAGGCGCATATTCTGAACTTTAACCATAGAAGAGTTTTATGCATAAAAATTTATATTTAAATTTTTTTTTATAATTAGCTTTATTTAAAATTCTGAATATAAACAAATTTTACTACTTCAATGTAAAAATATTAAATAATTTATTTGGCAATGCTCCCTAATGAGAATGGCTATTTTTAGAACTTGCCCCGCGGGCGACTGACAAGGGGCCCGCGGGCGACATGGGGCCCGCGGGCACCACGTTGGTGACCCCTGTGCTACATGTTAGCATTGAGATGCTAAACATGCTAACTACGTGTTTTGAAGCAGAAATTTATGCGTAGAGAGGAGCGGTTTTGTCATCATTGCTGTTGTTTCTCTCTACCTAAAGTTGAAATTTCGCATTAAAAAACAAACAAAAAAAAACTTTGATTCAACTCAGAAAAAGCAAAAATGCTCAAAAACTAAAATAATTGCAAGAGAATCTCAGAAATTTTGAAATCAATCTAGCTAAATAGCATTGACTAACATTGACTCCATTCAGTATACAAACATTGGTGTAAACGCTAAAGTAGCTACATTAGCTATTTTAGTCAGTAGCATGTAGGAAGCATGTGGGCTAACATTGACTCACTCCATGCTAAACACATATTATAGACCAAAAATGAGCTAAAATGTATACCATGCTAACATTAGCATGATGGCTACATGCTACCTTTCTACAGTTTTTGCCCCCTTAACACAAATATGTAGACACGTCCCTGTCTGTTTTGGATGTATAAATCTGCTCACATGTTTTTATGGCGTGAAAACAATACATCCTGCACTAGAACAGCTTTTAATCAGAGAAAAACCGCTGCGTGATCCGACACTGTCTGATGTTTTGGCTTTTCGTTCCTGGTGTTTATGAGCAAAGGTTGGACCAAACTGCACAGAAACGTCTCAGTCCTGCTTTCAACACGAGAGTTTTGATTTCCTCTCACGTCATCGAAACATGAGGGACCGTAAACAAGATGAGCCATCAGGTTGATTTTTACTCTGGGGAGATAATCCCACACGGATTCCTGCAGCCTGACTCAGACCAGTCGTTCGTCATCATCTCAAATATCAGACAAAAAATTACATTTCCTGGATATCCAGGAAAACACCTTTTGAACTCACTCAGCCAGGGTTTAATATTTTATTTACCCTTTAATATTTTCATCTATTTCTGTAGAAATAATCCCAGTTAATCTCTTGATAAACGCGCCCTGCTGATGCAGAGGTAAATATTGTGAAGCATTTAAAGCCAGAGTTGGGTAGTAGCTGCTTACATTTATTTTATTTACTCAATCACATTTACTTGAGTAACTTTGTTATGAAGTGCAGTAAAATTTCTGGATTATCTACCTACTAAACGAAGAACAAACAAATTTGAAATTTAGCTAATAATTCTGGTGACTTTTTGGTAAAATTTCAAAAAAAAAATTCTAGAATTTTCTTTCTGTTTTTCTAGAACATTTCAAAATTTAACATTATTTCTAGATTATTTTTTTTTTACTTTCCAAGCTTTCTATAAAATTCTATAACATTTAACTTAACTTGATTTTTTTTCCAGAACATTTTTGTCTTTTCAAATTCAGAAATGTCCTCGTCTTTCTAGAAAGTTTCTGAGATTATTTTGAAATCTCAGGGTGTTTTTTGCCAGTAAATTTATTTTCTAGAAAATTTCAGTGATCAACCTCAAATTTTCTGAAAACTATTAAAACCAAGAAATGCCCTTGATTTTCTAGAAAAAAATATTCAGTGATTAATCTCAAAATTTGTGACTTTTTTCTAGAAGATTTTTGACTGTTCAAACTTAGAAATGTTCTTGTTTTTTCTAGACAATTTCAATTATTAATCTCAAAATTTCAGATTATTTTCTAGAAGATTTTTCACTGTTCACATGTTTTTCCTATAAAATTGTAAATATCATCTAAAAATTTCTCATTATTGTGGATATTTACCGTTCCTTTTCCCCCTGATTGGCCCCAGAAGAGTCTCTGAGGTTTCCAAGTACATTTGATGTTTAACTCGTTTAACATCTGATACGTATAATGATTTTCAGATAAGAAATATGAACCAATTAAGCCCTGAATGCCAAGCAGGAGGATCACAGTAATCTGAAGTTATGAAACGGTTTCAGTTCGGCTCTTGGTTGGTGGTGAGAACGTTCCGACACGTGAACCTCTGGGTGTCGACGTCCTGCAGAGGAATGTGAACGCAGCCAACACCTTCAGCTCCAATCGGAACAAAAACTCCCTGGAAATGCGTTTCATTCGCGTCCCGCTCCACGCCTTCCTTTGATGGAAGAGAAGGAGGAACAAAAGTATCAGCTGTAAAAGTATTTAATCCGACCGGCTTTACTGCGTTTCCGCTAAAGTTTGATTATTCATCGACAAAAGCCGTTTGTTTTTCTGTGCGTCACTCGTTGCCGTGTCTAAAAGTTTGTCAAGCGACTCTGGTTATTCCACACACCCACACAGGTTTCTGTTAGGGTGACAACTAATTATAATGTATCGATATTTCATGGGATAACAGGTAAATACATTTAAGTTCAAACGGAAACTTTACATCGACAAAATGAGCCACGTTTTCACTTAAAAAAGATGTAGAAGTGCTGCTGCTACATGTTAGCATTGAGATGCTAAACATGCTAACTATGTGTTAGCAGAAAGGTAAACCCTATGCGCAGAGAGGAGCGGTTTTGTCATCATTGCTGTTGTTTCTCTTTTCCTAAAGTTGAAATTTCGCATTAAAAAACAAACAAAAAAAAACTTTGATTCAACTCAGAAAAAGCAAAAATGCTCAAAAACTAAAATAATTGCAAGAGAATCTCAGAAATTTTGAAATCAATCTCTTAAGTTTTTCTACGAAAATCAAGAAAGTTTCTCACTTCCAAAGGTTGAAAATTAGAAGAAAGAAAAAAACTCAGAAAATTTAAAATTAATCTCAGAAATTGTCTAGGAAAAATATATGTGAGCTCCAAAAGTCAAACATTTGCAAGAAAAAAATTGCAGAACTTTTTAGACTAATCTTACAAAATTTCTAGGAAACAAAACAAAAACATTTCTGAACGCCAAAATTTAAAAAATGTAATCTCTGAATTGTTTAATAAAAAATAAATAAAATAAATATTTTGAGATTAATCTTTTGTAAACTTGAGGAAATTGAGTTTCCATAAAGTTGAAAATGTGGAAATTTCTTTCTCTTAATTTTTTATCCCTTTTTTTCTAGAAAATATCTGAGCTCAACTTCAGAATGTTTCCTTTCTAATCTGCCCCAATCTGCCGTTGATTGATGCCATAAATGGTCAGGAACAAACAAGAAAAGCTCTCAATCAACACTCAGATCAATCTGATTGATAAATAAACCTGAATCAGAGCTGCAGTTATTTCCCCCAGCATGGCGGCATTTTCACCATCAGAGGGGAAACCAACACTTTGGAGCCATTTTCTCCACCAAATGGCTCCAAAGCCATTTGGAGCCATTTGGTTCCAAATGGCTTTGGAAATGGATGGATTTCCCATCCATCCAGTTGGATGGGAAATCCAACTGGAGAAAGTTGGATTTCCCATCCAACTTTCTCCATCTTAATGTTTTCTGTTGGAAAATTAACATAAATCTTAAGAAAGCAACTCGGTGTGATTTCCATTGTCTGAGCGGCGGTTTAGCATACATAAATATAAATGGCTGAATTAGCTGCTGGCTGAAAGGGGAAATCATCGGCGGCAGGTTCGGCCCATTGTGGCGGAGAAACAAACAGGAAGTCCAGAAACAAAAGCCTGTTGTTTTCTCCCACCTTCGTCTCTGGATTAATCTCCACTGATCCGTGTGATTAGGCGATGATGAGGCGGCGAGGAAGGCGACAGACGCTCGGAGGATCAGAGGGAAAATGTCTGGTAAACATGAAGGAGGAAGATGGGGAAGAAAGGAGGAAAAATCAAAAATCCTACAAGTTTTCACTTTAATCTCAGACATCTTCTAGAAAATAAAAATATTTCTAGAAATTTATGAGTTTCAAAACTTGAAAATTTCTGAATTTTCTTCTTGCAAATTTCTGTAAATTGGCGATTCCCAAGTTTTTTCTGCAAAATTTCTCAAGATTTCAGATTTTTATCTTGAATTTTTTATTTTTTTTACTGTTTCAACTCAAATGTTTCCAAAATTTTCTTTAAAATTTCTTACATTGATCTAAAAATGTCAGAGTTTTTTTTCCTGGAAATTTTTGACTTTTTGAACTCAGGAACATCCACTTTTTTTCTCAGAAATTTCTGAGATGAATTAAAAAATTTCCTCACAATTTATCTTGGATTGGAAATGAGAGATTTTTTTTTTTAAACATTTCTGAGATTAGCGATAGTATTTTTTTAGTTTTCCCCCAAATTTGGACATTTTGAACTCCGATACAGAAAATTTCAGAGATTAATCTCAAAATTTCTGAATTTTTTGGTCAAATTTATCCTTTCTGTTTTTCTATCTACCCAGTTGTAGGAAACAGACTGGATAAAGTTTGAAGGAATAAATAAAACATAGAAACTGATTTAATGTAATCCACATTTTTCTGTGTACTGCTCAGAGGAGTCAGTCTAATAATTCAGAACACAAAGAACTCCCTTGTCTGCTCAGCATTAAAGCCCCAGTAATTCAGCCTGAAACCGGCTTTAAAACATTAATCCTGGCAGTAAACAGCATCCAGAGTTCATCCACGTTCAAACTAAGAGATAAAATGTTTGAACGGCTCCCCTGAGCATCACTTGGAGTCAAACAGACCCGATCTTATACCAAAGATGATGCAGTTTGTTTTGACTTTGTCAAGCACCACACCCTGAAGCCAGGAGATCTGTGACAGCTTTTAAAATTGGCCTATTAAAAGGACGGCACAGGTCCAGTGAGTCAGAGAAAACAGATGATGGATGGGCGAAAGTCTCTGAACTCGGCATCAAAACGCCGTCAAACATTTCACAATCCAGAAGATATGCGAGGAAACAGGCATGACAAATAAGCCGGGCTAATTTCATAAAGTAAAGTAATCAAGACGAGAGGTTAAAAGCACGTTTCCACTTTCTCAAGGGTGATTTCAGATTAAACAGGCTTTATTTTAACAACTGCCTCAACTGGACCAAAAGCAGGAATCGACCACTTTGCTTACATGACTGTCAGGTTTTGCAGCAGGATCCATTTTCACGTCTAAATCTGTGATAATGGTTTCCTCATCATACAAGGCAGGGAGGGGAGATCAATACAGGAGGTTCTGTCAGGTTTTATGATGGAAATTCTGCAATTATAGATCCATTCGTCTCCTGGTGTAGTCAAAGTAAGGCCAAACAGAAGCTGGACGCTCACCAAGATGCTGCAGTGAATGGAAATTAGCCCAACAGTCATCAGCATGTAGAGTGATGCTGCTATTTGAAGATGTCTGTGGGTGAACAAATCCCAATTTTTTACTAAAATTAGTCTGTTTCAGGCAGAAATACCAAAACTCTAGTAGATTTATTGACAACATCTATGAAAATCTTAAACCTTGATTGGACGTATTAATGTCTAAAAATGTTCGCAGCAACTTAAATATGAAAAGCAGAGATTTGAGAATAGAGCCCTGTGGTTCCCCCTCATGAGAAATTAGTCATGGTCAATTTTACTATTAGTGAATTTCTTCATAGCATATCTACCATTTTTTAATTTAAATATTTAGACCAGTGGTTCTTAATCTGGCTGCACAGTGGCGCAGTTGGTAGAGCTGTTGCCTTGCAGCAAGAAGGCTCTGGGTTCGATTCCCGGCCCCGGTCTTTCTGCATGGAGTTTGCATGTTCTCCCTGTGCATGGTGGGTTTTCTCCAGGTTCTCCGGTTTCCTCCCACAGTCCAAAAACATGACTGTCAGGTTAACTGGTCTGTCTAAATTGCCCCTAGGTGTGAGTGTGTGTGTGCATGGTTGTGTGTCCTGTGTGTTTCTGTGTTGCCCTGCGACAGACTGGCGACCTGTCCAGGGTGACCCCACCTCTCGCCCGGAACGTTGGCTGGAGATGGGCACCAGCAACCCTCCCGACCCCATTAAGGGACAAGGGTGCAAGAAAATGGATGGATGGATGGATCTAGATCAGTGGTTCTTAACCTGGGTTCAATCGAACCCCAGGGGTTCGGTGAGTCGGTCTCAGGGGTTCGGCGGAGCCTCTGCTACGGAGGTAAAGACACACCTGTGTAAGTCGTGATGACGCCTCACTTTGCCAATCAGAGGATCATGTTACATTGCTGAGCCAATCAGAAGATCACGTTACATTGCTTAGCCAATCAGAGGATCAGGTTACATTACTGAGCCAATCAGAGGATCACGTTACATTGCTTAGCCAATCAGAGCTGTGGAGGAGCCCTGATTGAAGGAGCTCCACTCTCAGCATGGATTTGAACTTGTGACTTTATTTACTTCAGCAAATCACAGTTTTTACCAAATTCTGTAGCTTTCGGTGAACTTCTAAATCTGCTCCTTAGTCGCATCTTTTCGGGGTTGTTACTGCCTCTAGTGGCGTGGAGGTGGTAACACAGCTAATATAATTTACTAAATCAGAATACCGCAAAGTCTTTATTATTTATTGTTAATTTTTCATTCTCTTAACAGGCCAACCTGTTGAAACTGTGGTAAATTTTAAATACCTTGGGTCGTTCCTGGACAGTCGGCTCAACTTTGCTGAAAACACTGACTATATTTTGAAGAACTGTTCTCAGAGACTCCACCTTTTAGGAAGACTTGGTGATCATGGGGTCTAGTTGGGTCACCCATATGTCTTGAATTTGGGGGGAACAAATTATCACTACAGAAGGGTTCAGTGAGTTCGCATATGAAACTGGTGGGTTCGGTACCTCAAAAAAGGTTAAGAACCACTGCTCTAGACGTAATGCCACTTGACTCGCTATTGGCTGGCATATGAGAAGCAGCCAATCCAGGAGCTCGATTCATTTTCCTTGGTGCTGATTGGCTGAAACCAAAAAAAGGTGGAGATAAAGAAAACCGTAAATGTTAGCTTCTGTGTTAGCGTCAAGATGGTTTCGATTGTATATTAAAGAATATTGAGGTATATGTGGTGTTGATAAATGTTTTCAGAGGTATTCACGTATTTTAGCTATTTGTTATAATACAGGTTTTAATACAGTAAAGATAGCCATTAGCTTCAATTTACACCGGATGTTTTTTAATTACTTGTTCACATGTGATTTTAATTATGCTTCTTGTTTAATTGAAAATCAACCAAGTTTTGAGCACATTTGTAATTAATTTTAAACAACAAACTTGGCAGAAAAAAACAAAAATCATAGAGTAACGTTTAAATTTTAAAGCTCAAAGTTTTATATGAGTTTTATATATGCTGGGCATATATGCATGCATCACGTTTGATTTGTTTTTTTATGAAGATGTTGTGTGGATTGAAAGTACAGGAAATATTTATTTAGAGAGGAGACTTGAATAAATTCCCCGTTTCCTGCTGTGGGAGGATGTTTCCTCTCTTTCTTCTTCTCCTTCGTTGCTCTTCATGTTTCTCTCCAATTGTTAAGGATGATTTTTTCCACCAGGTCCGCATGCGCGTTAGACATATTTGGAGTTGCTTCTTGCAGTTTCATCAAAGCAGAGTGGCTTCTAATAGCTGAAACCACAAGTTTGTTCAAAGTGACAGAATAACCGAAGAACAAAAGTTCCTATTAGGTTTCCCGCTGTGACCTGCTGGAAAGTTTATTTGACTTTTCCAGAAGTTCCCACGTCTAACTCGGCACAAACACGGTGAAAAGAGACCCTGTGTCTTATCGTCTATATTCTCCGACTTCCCGGGAGAGTTTCTGAAAACTGTTGATTTTCTCTGTCTTGATTTACGCCTCTCATCGTTCAGAGATTCCACGAGCAACGGGAAACCTGGAGAGAGAGCGCAGCCAAAGCGGAGGAGAGGCGGCGAAGAAGACAAAGCCAAGTCTGTGCAGCGAGCGGCGATAGCATCGCTGCCGAAGTCAAAGAGCCCGTCTGTCTCCGACGACTCTCAGAAGCTCAGCCAGCAAAGAGCCGCGATGCACACACAGCGAAGAAACTCACAAAGAAAGACAAAACAGAGACACGACACACGGGGCGTCCACACTGACGACCTCGTTAGTTATCAGTTCATTTGGAAACTTTTTGGCTCCACTGCTGATAAATAATCTTTTCTGACTAGTTTATGAGCTAGAAGTTGGAAATTAAACCTGAAAGCACCAACAGAAATAAAGATGTTTGTTTGACTTGATGCTGTTTGTGGGTAAACTAACTTTTTTTATTCAGTTCACTCTTTAAAAAAAAGTCCGGTTCGTTTGTGGAAGTGGGAATGCGTAATCAAACTCTGATGCCAACTGAAAAAACCTCGGTCTTGGTTGAAGTGAACTCTGATGCGGTTCGAATGCATATGTGAACGCTAAGAAGACTGGAGACTGCTCCAAAAGCAGGAAGTGGACCTCAACGCCAGGCATTATGGGTAACTACAACCAAGACAAACATGCTAGCTTAATGCTAGCTGGAGAAAGACAACAGAGAAATCTTACAACCGCTAAAGTCTGATGCTACCTCATTTTTGTTTATATTTCATAAAGAAGGAAGTTGCGATCTGTTTCTTCTTTAGAGGTTTGTGTGTCGTTTCCTTCAGTGGTTCCTGGTGCAGCGCCCCCGCAGGCGAGGAGGGGAACAGCTTTCTGAATAAGAGGTTTGTTTTCGTGCAGTGGTGAAAGAACCACAGCAGCTGAAAATGTAACAAACGTTGCAATTTTTGTCCCCATTCAAATCGAGTCTGCCAGACTAACGTTTTCTTACACAGTTTTTGAATTTGTGTGGGCCATATAGGCAGTTGCCCAGGGCAGCATCAGAAAGGGGCGGAACCCCCAAGATATAGGAAATAAAATCTATCTTCTCTCTCAGTCGTCTACTTAACAACTTGCTGCAACTTCTAAGAACATGTAGTGGCTTAAGTTTCCCTTAGCTACAACAAATCAGATAATTTCTTGCTTTTTTTTAACGCATAGTGATTAATTTGATTAAATTTTTTAATCTATTGACAGCACTAGTCTTAATAAAAAGAACTTTTGGTGAGTCTTTATATCTGTCTCTGCTGTTGCACCTGGATTTGCCCTTTGAGGGACACATTTTCACAGTTGGGTCCAGATTTGAGTAAAATTTAAAACTATTTTCTAGTTTCTTTAAGCATTAAACTTTTAGATATTTTACATCCAGTATAAACATTTTATTCATCCCAATTTGTTAATAATCTCATTATCATAGAAGATGATGATTTTTGTGTTTTTCATACTTGAGGTTAAATTTTGATTATTTTGAGTAAAATCTAAAACTGTTTTCCTTTTTTTTTTAAAAACCCTGTAAGCTTCTATATATTTTTGCATTTAGTATGAAAATAAAATTTATCTTAGTTTTCAATAATTTCCTTTATTTGTGATTTTTTTTATGCTTTCATGATTTTGTTTTAGTAAAATTTAAAAAATATTTTCCATTTAAACTTGTAATTTTCTGCATATTTTGCATTCAGTATAAAAATCTAATGTATTTAAATGTTTAGTCATCTCCTCCTCACTTCCATATTCTTCTGTGAAGCTTTTATGCTTTCAGCTGAAATCGAATAATTTAGTGACAACTTAACTGTTGCAGCTAACTGCATTGTTTTGTGAGTCACTTAATTACAAACCAGTGGAGATGCATTTAAAAATCTCATCCTTATTGCTGCGCAGACAAAGAAATCTGTTTATCGCCTTCAAAATCTGGGCTCTCCACTAAACCAATTAAATCTTAAATCTCTTATTTGCTCCAACAATGTGAATCTGTTCACACTGCGTTCATAAACTGGACCGTTAGCTTCAGTCCTTTGTGTCAGACGGCGACCGTTTCCCATCTGGAGTCGCATTTAAATAAAATAAAATAAAATAAAATAAAGCATTTCAGCTCAGGATGGGGATTTCCATCCACCATTATGGGACAGATTTAATTATTTGTGGCCATCAGCCAAACCAAGCTGGAGCCTGACAGATTAAACAAAGGTTGGTAAGATACCCAGAAATTATACTCAAATACTTTAACGTATTTTTTCTCAAGTAAAAGTAAAAAGTATGCCTCCAAGAAATGATTTAGGTAAAAGTAACAAAAAATAAGTATGTGGTAAAAAGTCGACTCAAATACTGAGTAACTGATCCAATTATTAATCATTCACTATTTAAAAATTACATCATCAGATGGACCAACATATAAAGTTAAGTGGAAATTTTGGTATTTTAAGGACCAAACTGACAATAATTCATAAAAGTAACAAAAAATGACGAAATCAGAAAAATGAAAAATGTTTCCAAATCAGTTTATTTCAATAAAAACTGAACCTGCAGGTGTGAGTCTGTGTCTGGTGGATTTTTATTTAAAACATGTTTGTTTTGCATTCAGTAGGAAATCCAAAACTTTTACTCAAGTAAAAGCAGAAATAAAAATAAAATTACTCAAGAGTACAGTGTAGTAAAAATACTCCTAAAAGTAATTATTTTTTATAAAAGTTACTGACGTAAATGTAACTGAGTAAATGTGCTCAGAACCTCCATGAAACTTTGAATATTTGTATTTTTTGTAACCGGAGCTGGAAGAGGAATCTGCCTGACGACACCTGAAGACATTTTTCCACAGTCAGACTCTTCCTAATCCATTTTGCTCTTCCTCATCTGTTTTGCTCTTCCTGATCCGTTTTGCTCTTCCTGATCCGTTTTGCTCTTCCTGATCCGTTTTGCTCTTCCTGATCCGTTTTGCTCTTCCTGATCAGTTTTGCTCTTCCTGATCCGTTTTGCTCTTCCTGATCCGTTTTGCTCTTCTTGATCCGTTTTGCTCTTCCTGATCCGTTTTGCTCTTCTTGATCCGTTTTGCTCTTCCTGATCCGTTTTGCTCTTCCTGATCCGTTTTGCTCTTCCTGATCCGTTTTGCTCTTCCTGATCCGTTTTGCTCTTCCTGATCCGTTTTGCTCTTCCTGATCCGTTTTGCTCTTCCTGATCAGTTTTGCTCTTCCTGATCCGTTTTGCTCTTCCTGATCCGTTTTGCTCTTCCTGATCCGTTTTGCTCTTCCTGATCCGTTTTGCTCTTCCTGATCCGTTTTGCTCTTCCTGATCCGTTTTGCTCTTCCTGATCCGTTTTGCTCTTTCTGATCCGTTTTGCTCTTCCTGATCCGTTTTGGCCGCAGCGTTCGCCACTTGATGCACGGTCCGTGTTCCTGTGTGGCTCCGCGCTGCTCACACGGACAACGAGCAGAAGAATAATCCCTGTAATTAACTCTTAGCTGAGAGAAACTGCAGCTCTCAGCGTCGCTCTGCTTTCTAACGCGCAGGTTAGACCTTCTGTTCTACAAAATTATTAGAATTATTGTTTTCTTTTAGGAAATATTTATCTTTTGTTCCAAAAACGTGAACATTTTGTTTCTTTAGACCCAAATATGGTGGGAAAAACACAAATTGATGTTAAAGACGTTCTGCTCTGAATATGCAAAAGTATTTATGCCTAAAAGAAACAGATTTGTGTTTTTATGAGGAAAGTCTAAAAAGTGTGGTGTGCATTTGAATTTGCATGTCTTAAACTGGCAGTGTTAGGTTTTCCAGTCTAAAAGAATAATTGTAAAGTGTAATAATGTAAATACATTACTTTAAATCTGTAACAAACTTACAGAAAACTGCAAAAAAGCTGAAACACTGACTTAGAGTTACTTTTGAGTCATAGTAAATGTAACATTGACCAAAATATTTGAGGTGTTTGATGATTTTAATGATGACACTTGACAAAATTAGATATAATCTCTGATTTTGGTTTCTCAGTTAGTGACTGCATGACGTTCTTATGACTTCTTATTTTTGTGTTTTTATGATATAAAACACTTTGAACTGCCTTGCTGCTGATATGTGCTGTACAAATAAACTTGATTGATTGATTCAGTTGTTACATAACTTAAAAGAAACTTGACGTCTTCAATTTGGGCCTCTGTCTCTTTAAGAAGCTCCTGCTCTTTTTGAAACTCCGCCTTCAGGAAGTTGTCACAACATGGCTCCTCTGTTAACCCTTTAACAACATTTTTGCCAGAGTCTCACTGAGAAGCAGATGTAATGAGCTGCTTCTCATTACAGCAAACACCTGTTGGAACCTGCAGTTCCAACAGGTGTTTGCTAATTACTGCTGGCTAGTCTGAAGGAGCTGAGTGGAGGAGGAGCTACGTCTGGAAGGCGGAGCTAAGTCCACTCAGGCGTTTTGCACAGCTGAGTGGTTGCCATGGAGATTAAATGATTTCTCAAACATGCATGAAAGAATCAAAGCAACACTCCAGAGAGAGCAAGATTCAGCCAAAACACAAAATCTTGGCAAGTATTTTTATCTAGTTTCAAATGGAAATACCTTGAAATAAGACAAAACTTTAGAGCAATTTTTAAGCAACTTACAAGAGCTTGTTTTAAATAAATAATTCCTCAATTTAGATGAAAAAGTGGCAGATTATTTCACCTTTTCTGGTTCTAATAGAGGAAAATGTGAAAACTTTTGCAGAGGATCTGCAATCAGAGCCGCAGTGAGACTCGGTAAATCATAACGAGCCGTCCAGCCTCCAGGTTGTGACTCATGATCATTTTCCAGAGATGAGGATTCTCTGCTGCTGATGTTTTTCTGTTTCGCTTTGAGGATCATGTGCGGCAGGTTGAATGTTTTATGCGAGGTTAACTTCCCCGCCCACTCCGTGTTTAAGCCTCTTCCCTGAGTTTTTCTGAGCCCCTCTCAGCCGCTGCGTGGGCGGGAAGAGTTTAATGGCACAAGGTTCTGGCGCAGCGCGGCGTCAGATGCTGCAGGGATTCAGAACCGAGACGCTCTTTTAAAACAATACATCAGCTAAAGCCACTGGTTTTACTGGTTTCATGCTTCTCTGAGTATTACAAACTGTGTTTTCAAATTCAGCAAGGATTCACTGATATGATGAGTTCCTTTAAAACATTTGGTGGAGATGATAAACTGCAGGATTTGGGAGTTTTGTCTATAAAACTCAGATCAGACACAATCTCTATAATATGTTATTTATTAGGGGCATTGTAGATAAAAAAAAAAAAAAAATTTCCACCACATAAAAACACAGAAATTTTCAGATTAACCCTTTAACATAATTGTAATAATTTAATTATTTTTAAAATATTGCGGAGCTGCGCTCTTATTTTGAAGAGCACTTGTTAAACTTTTTCTTATTTTAACGAAAAAGGTTTTTATTATGAGAAAATTTCTGATTCTAGTGAGTTTCACATCCAATAACGAGGTTTTCTTGTTTTAATGAGAAAGTTTCTGGTTTGAAAAAGATAAAACTCGTTATAACGAGAAATTCATTTTAACGAGTTTGCATGTTGTTATAACAAGAAGGTTTTCTTGTTTTAACAGGATAAAACTTGTCTCATTATGATGAGAAACTTTCTCATTTTAATAACTATAACTAGGTTTTCTTGTTTTAACTAGTTTCTCATTATAACTGGTTGTAAAACTAGTTATAACAACTTTTCTCGTTAAAAGACAAAAAGCTTCCCGTTATAACGAGATTCAAACTCGTTAAATGAGTTCCTCGTTATAACGGGAAGCTTTTTGTCTTTTAACGAGAAAAGTTTGTTATGAAGAGATATAAAACTAATCTCATTACGATAAACTTTCTCGTTATAACAAGTGTAACGAGTGCGAGTGTTTTTTTGTTTTTTTTTTTGCTTTTTGTTATAACTAGTTCTAAAACTAGTCTCTTTATGACGGGAAACTCCTTTAGAGATTTATTTCCGATCTCTAAACGCTTCCATATTTACATCACCTTTGACAAAAAGTACACTTACTCATGAAAATGCATGAGAAGAAGAAACTATTACTTTTCCCCAGGCTGCAGCCCTGATCAAACAAAGTTAAAGTTGAAATATAAGCTGCATAGTGATGCATATTCACAGCAATCAGCGGAGATGTTAATTGCTGAGGGATGATGAGGACGAGCGGCAGCGTGGGCGGATGTAGATGCGCCTGCAGCTGAATAGATCTGCTCTGTGTGACCATATGCCTTCCTATATTTTATGGATATGATCTCCAGAGCCGCAGCTCTTATTTACACCTCTGTTATTAATACGGGCCGTATGTGTGCATGAAATCACACCCACACACACAGCGTGCTCTACATTTAAATCCAAAGCAGCACCTAGTTTCAGTGCGGATGTGATTCATGAGTTTTACTGTCTGTGCGCCATCTGCGCACATTTCCCGCTGATTGTGTGCGGTCGGAGCGTAAAGTGGGGGTTTATGCGAGCGCCTCGGAGCCGGAGGAGTAAGTTGATGCTGCGGGACAGATAAGGGTCTCTTAAGACAAAGGCAACCTTTGTGAAGGAGGACCGCTGCAACACGATCTGCTGCAGCGTTTGCCCCCGGCGGCATGGAAAGCCCACCGTGTCGCGGACCGACTGGAACAAAGTGGGTCCAGAGATGGGAGTCAGGAACCGGTTCTGTAGGAACCGGACCTTCTCAGACTGGAGGGGAGCAAACTAAATCAATCAATCAATCAATCAATGAAATTTATTTGTAGCACATTTTAGCATCAAAACACTAAAATTAACAATTTAAAGTCACATTTTGCATCAAAATGTTGGTCAATGTTTCATTTATTATGGCTCAAAAACAACTCCAACCAGCTGGGTTTCTAGAATGGATTCAAAGGAAGTCAGTGTTTCAGCTGTTTTGCATTTTTCTGAAGTTTCTTCCAGATTTGTGGTGCATAGAAGCTGAATGAAGAACGATATAGAATCGCAGCTCCTGAGTGAGGCGGTGTGTTAGGGTCAAAACAGTCATAAAATTAAGACAATAAAGTCATAAAATTAAGACAATAAAGTCAAAGTAACATGAGAATAGTTATTACAAGAATAAAGTTTAAATAATATGAGAACTCTGATATGAAAAATCAGTCTTATACCTGGTAAAATGAGGACTGCGGAGACTCATTATAATGTTTATGTTTACATGTATTTATGTATTCTTGTTTTTTTTTAATTAATTTGGTCTAAATAAAGAATATTTATATCAATGAACCTCATTGTATGTGATAAAGTCTGAAAGTTTCTTCTGTTTGACTCTTGTCAGCGACATCTGACACGTTAGGATGATTTACTTACATCTTCGTCAGAGACTATCTGAAAGTTTATCTGTTTTAAATAAATATGATTACTTTCTTTCCACTCCATTTAATTTTTTGACATTAAATGGTAACAAAATAAGTTATTCAGCTTTACATTAACTCAAGAAAAACAAGCCAGTTGAAATGAAAATAAAAAATCCAACAAGCCTAAACGTCTAAAAGTACATTACAGTAAGCTAATTGTGTTGGCTTAAAGCACAAACACAGATTTTTCGATGGAATTTCGACAGGCACATACAGTAAAGCCCTTATTTAGGTTCACAAAGGCATTAAGTCCCGAATAAACATGCTCACACACGCTAATGCTCACTAATGCACAAATGAAAGCTCCTACAAAGAAGATAGCCTGGTGGAGAAGCAGACTTGCATGGATTGCAATCTGATGTATGGACTCATAGCAAAACATTAACTGAAGGCAACAGAAACACGTTTGGACACATTGGAGCATTTAGTCGCGTCCATATGAGGCTGTAAAAAGGTTTAGTGAGTTTGTTTGTGTGCAGTAACTGGAGTCTCACTTTCATGTGTCTCTGCAAAACACCAGTTTGACTTTGGTTGAAAGCAGAGGAAAAGACAAAAACAGATTAAAAAGAGAAAGAACACAAAGAGAGACTAAGACAGGGAGAAAGAAGAATGTTATTCAGCTAGTTTTGCAGAGGCTCTTGAAGAGTTATGTTACAGTCTGCATGTGTGTGGGAATGTGTGGCATCTTTACTGCAAAACATATTTCAGGTAAAAGTGCATAAATCAAAATAAAAAGTAATTTCTCCACTTTGAGTGGGCTGCTGTGAAACAGAGAAGCACAGCATTAAACTCGCAGGGAAGATTGATATTGGAAGACAAACGGTAGATGTTTATAGACGATGTAGAAAAAAAGTTTTTGATAACTTTTAATCCACTTAAATGAGTCATTACAGCCAATGAAATACTGTCCAAACATTTTTGAACATTTGTGACTGTATGATGAGTTTTTTAGGGTTTATAGGGTCAGTTTAATTTTCCAGTTATAAGTGAAATAATCTGCCAATAGAAGTAGTATTTGTTTCATGAATATTAAGGAATTATTTACTCAAAACAAGCTCGATATCTTGCTGAAAATTACAGTTAAGTTAGTTTTGTCTTATTTCATGTGTATTCAGATATTGGACCAAAAGCTACGTGGCATTATTTTGTGTTTTTGCAGTGTAGAGCTGAATTAATATCCTTGCCCTGACAGACTTACTTGTTCTTCCTGGATGTTTTGAAAGTGGAAGGAGATGCGTAGCCTTCAGCGATCCGGCTGTTTCCCCGTGGAACCGGCTCTCGGTTTGTTTTCCAGAGGCAAACACCCACTCCACTTTTTACATTAGATTTAAAAACTTTCCCTATTTGACCCTGAAGCATCCCTTAGTTTTGTAGTTTGCCCTGGGCTTTCCTTGGATGCTCCACGATGCTCTGCGGTCTTCACCTCTACCCTCCACTGTCTCACACAGAAAATGTGCAAGTCTTTCCTGCAGTTTGGGTTTTTTCTCATGCAGAACTTTTAAAGCAATCCATGTTTGTTGGTAGTGGATGTGTGGATGCTGATGAGAACACAATTAATTTAGGATTTCATTTTAAATGAAGTGTGTTCTCATTAAAATTCACACATTTCCCATTTTACCTGAGTTTGAAGACAACAGCTTTAGCATTCCCAGGTTATTCATTATGTTAATGTTCGGTTAAAGATTACAATTGTAGTATTTAATATGAAACATTAATTAATAAATAGGTAATAACTTTAAGTAAATTTATGTGATTAATGTAAATTTATTTGGTTTAGAACACATTAAAATGTAAAGGGGAACTTATCTTTTGTTCCGCATTACATGTTGCCCATGGGGAAACATTAAATAAATAAAATAAAACGAGTTTGCCTGTTGCAAAAAGCAATAAATCAATCGCATGACAAATTAAAATGAGCTCGATCATTTCCATTTGGATAATTATTTATTTTTCTCACGTCTCTTTACCAAAGACTGGATGACAAAAGTCTTCAGGTCTCAACAAGCTTCGTTTTTGAAGGACAGTTCTGTTTACAGTATCCATTTTATTTGTTGTTCTGTTTAGTAATTTAAAATATCTTCCAGTTTCAGTGTTTGTTTATTGATCTCTGAAAGGGTTTACTTGCATTATTATTTCATTACTATTATTTTACTTGAAAATGATCTGCGATAAACAATATTATTATTTATCGCAATGACTTCTGGGACAATTTATCATCCGGTAAAATTTGTTCTAGTGACAGGCTTAAGGTTATGACAGGATTAACTTCCTGTTTTTTTAATTCTCTGTCCCGCATGTTCAGGTGTTTATCTGCCTTCATTCACTCACCTGGCTGAAATGAACGAGTGGTTAGCAGGTTTCAGGTGTGCTGGAACAGCCAAACATCTAAAACATAAAGGAGAGCGATTAAGAACCTCAGGTTTGGACTGACTGCTTGCAGAGTTAAACATTGTTTTTATAGTCCTTAAACCAACTTTGTATTAGTCAAACATAAACTACGTGGAAGAGCGTAAGTGTTTTTAATGCCTGCAGTCAAAACAGGACCAGCATGGCTGTAACAGGAGGAAATCTCTCAGTGACAAATGTGCACAAAACTTTGTCAATATTCCCCTAATGTCAAAAAAGACATTGCAATTGTTTCCATTATATAAGAAACACAATTAAAAATCACACGTCAATAAGTTTGTTAAAGTGATAAATCATTCTTAAAAATGTCGCACCATCATCTACTGACAACTTTCTGTCATCTTCTTTGTTGTTTCTGCCAGTAGTAGCATCCGGTTGTTGATCATATGACTCAGGTGATGCAAAAAGTCTTTTTATTGCAGTTTTGTGAAACTTTGATGAAGCTGAAAACGACCTCATTCCAGCTCAAAATCTTGAGGCTTTTTTTTAATTTGTGTTTCCAAAAAACAAATTTGTTTTTGTAATTTCAATTAGCGTAATTATCCAGAACCCACTGCACTGAACCCCATTGGAAACCTCCCGGTTATTCCACCAAATATTGATTTCTGAACTCTTCCTGAGTTAAAACATCAGTATTGTTGTTTCTAAATGAATATGAACTTGTTTTCTTTGCATTATTTGAGATCTGAAAGCTCTGCATCTTTGTCGTTATTTTGACCGTTTCTCATTTTCTGCAAATAAATGCTACATTATTGCTTGGAATTTTGGAGACATGTTGTCAGCAGATCATTGAATAAAACAACTATTTTCATTTCACTCATATACCTATAAAAAGTAAAATCAGAGCCACTGATCATTTTAAGAGGTCTCTTATTTTTCCAGAGCTGTATTGTAAATGGAAATGCAGCTACTGTCCAACATTGAGATTTAATTTTACCAAAGGAAGCAGGTCTTTAGAGGTCTGGGACCAAACAAAGCCAGGAGAGCAGCCGATAAACTCTCTGGTACCAGATAGGAATGATCCGAAATCTCCAGAAATGTCCCAGCCCAACACACACCTACACACACATTCTTGCCCCGTAGTAACCGCAGCGATTGGTTTCCATGGGGACCGGTCACGGCTGCAGCTCACTCCATCAGGGGGGCGATGGATCTGACTGAGATCACAGAGTGCTATGGTCGTTATTTAGGATCAATAAGCTCACCAAACTCCAGCCGCACACACACACACACACACTTCCTTTAATGCCCACCCAACCGTGAGTCCTCACACCACCACTTTATGAATTAATACATGGTGAGCTCATCTTTAGATCTGAAGATAGCTTTTCTAGTCGTATCGGTGAAGACGGTTCCCCAACTTCTGATCGCAAGATCAAGATGACAACCCAAGTTCTACTAACTTTGACTGAGACGTTGCTGCCAAAGAGAAAAAACAAAAAGCAGATTAAACAGACCCATTAAGGTTCGAGCTTAGAGTCTGTGACTTCAAATTACAGCTCATTATCGCTTCCCATAGAAAGACAATACAGGTATGTCATACATTTTCTAAATCCTTAGAGTCTGTTGAGCATTTTAGTTGTTAACTCTTGTGTTCCTGGATACCACTGAGCTTAACCTTAGCTTAACCTTCAGAGTCACATAAAGGCAGTTACAAAATCGGCCTTCTATCAACTGAAGAACATTTCCATAATTAAACAACTAATGTCCCAATAAGATCTAGAGAAACTCATCCATTTATCTTTAGTTGCATCGAGTACTGCAACAACATCTTGACAGATCTGCCTAAAAAGTCAATCCTGAGGCTGCAGCTGATCCAGAACGCTGCTGCTGCCGTTCTGACTAAAACCAGGAAGACAGGAAGACAGAGCACATCAACCCAGGTCTAAAGTCCTTCACTGGGAGAACAGACTTTAAAATCCTGTTAGTTTATAAATCACTGAACGGCTTAGCGCCACAAAACATTAAGGTCCTGCTGTTGTTGTATCAACCTTCCAGAACCTTTCAGGTTTTCTGGTTCTGGTCTGCATCAGAACCAGAACCAAACATGGAGAAGCAGCCTTCAGTTTTTATCCTAAACTTTTACACCCACCAGGATCAAGGAGTTCCTGAAGCTCTTCCACATGTGAAAGCTGTAATTTGGTGGGGGAGTTCGAATATCTCAGGCCTGGTGCTTGAGAGACGCTTAAAGAGAGACGGAGAGAAGAACGGGTCGGGGCTGGAGATCAAGGAGAAAGAGGGGAAGATTTTGATTTACTGCTCCGTCATCACCATGTCTTTTAAAAACTCAGAGTGAGCTAGCATCTGTGTCTTAATGTTGTCCTCTTTCCTTGTATCTGTGATGTTTTGATCTCTATTTTCTAATAGTTGTTATGTCCTGTTTTGTTTTGAAATTTGTTATTCTGTTTCTGATTCTCTTCCTTTGATTAGACCAGTCTCGTTTCTGTTTATTTAGTTCAGTTTTTCTAAGTGATTCCAGTTTATGTCTTGTTTCTAGTTATTCCTCGTTACTCTAGTTTAAGTCAAGTTATTCTTTAGTGTTACATTGTTATTTTTCCTGGTACTTCAACACTTCTTTTCCTCCTGTCATAATCTGTTATTTTCCCTGGTTCCTCCCTGTGTCCTCTGCTGGATTTTACCTTGAATTTATGCTTTTTGTTCTCCTCTGGCTCCCTGTGATGTTTTTGTAGGTCTATCATTTTTTCATGAAACATTCTTCATTTATTCAAAGTCTCTGCTTTTCTGCATTTGGGTCCACCATCAAAACACACATCATGATAATAGTTGTCGTATTGTTTAATTGTTCTTTGTTTTTGTACAGCACTTTGGTAGCTAATGTGTTGTATTTTAAGTGTTTATAAATAAAGTGGTATGGTATGATCGTTGCCACTCCAACTAAAGAACAAGATTCTTGAAGCTTAACTGAACATCAAGCTCTCAAGTTCAGTTTTATCCACCTACATGTCCTGAAGTCAACTCTACATGCCACTGATGTATGTGTAAATTTACTTTGACTGAACCCCTGTCACCAATAGCTGAGCGATCTGGAGACAACAGGTGGACTTCTGTAAGTAAAACTAAAGGTTTGATGACTACTCACTGATAGGTTTGCATAGCTCCTCGTCAGAATCTGTTTTCCTTTTATGTCCATCCAAGGTTGTGTTTATTGATCCGCACAAACTTCAAAGTGCATCCGTCACCCAGCAAGTGACATCTGCAACCTGCCAGCACAGCTATTTAGTTTGGGTGTGTCGGAACATAAAACAAGAAGAGGAAAAAAAACAAAAGACGAGTTCTGAGTCCTGATGCATTAAATGAGAGGTTAAAGCCAGACAGAATCTGAACCCTTTGACTACACCACATGCTGATGTGGTCAATATGCAGTCCCAGCTGAGGCAAAAAGCTAAAGCACACATTCCACTCCGCCTAAAACCCACCAACACACACATTCACAGTCACATATATTAGCAAACAAAAAGATTCAGCAGGAGTCGAGAAGCAGAATGAAAAGAAAAAAGGGAAGACACCAATGAAATAATAAGAAAAGACTGTGAGAAAAAGAGGGCTGTAATTGCAATTCATTTCCAGCCCGGGCCCCTGGGGTACTGTGAGTGCGTTTGATCCCAAAGGCGAGCAAGAATGGAAATGCAGGGATTCAGTCATATGTATGCAGAGAGAGAAAGGGCTGGGGGAGCGTGTGGGAGAGTCGGGGAGAAGCAGAAAGCCTTTTAATATTCTGGGCCATGAGTTGAGATGAGAGACTGCTCTCATACCTTCAGGTTCATGAGCATAATGAGATTTTTATTTTGCTGAGTGCAGACTGTGAGCGAGACCGTGTGTCGACCCGTCACGCACAAAATGCCTTCAGATCAGCTGTGTGTGCACAAAGCGCTCAGTGTGTGTGTTTTACAATTGTTAAAAGTCATTTGTGAGTCTGAGTAGGGGATACATGTCAGTTGGAGTCAGGGTCATTTCTCTCAGCGTCTCCGCTCGCCACAACTCCCCCCCCCCCGCCCCAATCTCACATGACTTTCATTAGCTGCGTTTACATTGACCATTACAAAAATTAGAATAAAACTCTACGTTTTCAATAAAACGTTTAGCTAGGATAGGATATATTGAAATGGGTTTATCCAGCAAAACTGCAATCAAAACACTTTTTTCGCATGACACGAGTCACATAATCAACAACAGGATGTTGCTACTGGCAGAAATGACAAAGAAGAGAACAGGAAGTGGTAGGTCGATAATGGCGCAATTTATTTTTTAGCTTATTCATGTGTGATTTTAATTGAGTTTCCTATTTAATAGAAACACAGCAGTTTCAAATTTGTGTTTTTGTGACTTTAGCAGAATATTAACAAAGTTTTGCATACATTTGTAATGGAAAACCAGCTACTGACTGCAGCTGACTTTAGCACTGAAAACACTCATAACATTAACACACTTCTTTTTATTCTCTCAAATGGTGGTTTCCCAAAACATTTAGTCCAACAACTGACAGACTCCTAGGGGTTGAAAAATGATCAGATCCACACGTCTCCTGTGGAACTGATCTGTGTGTGTGTGTGTATGTGTGTGTGTGAGATGCATCACCTGAAAAACACCTTCACTCCCACCCAGTATGTGCTGTGGGTGTACACACACACGCACACACGTCTACTTGTGTCCTTTTTGCTTTGAATCGCCTGCTGAGCTCTTTTTCAGGAGGAATGAAAATCCAGACTGGAGTCATGTTTCCGTGTTGTGGTGTACGCCACAGTGGAGCTTTTGTTCAATGAATGCACAGCGTAGTGGAAGCTGGACTTTTGTTGTGTGGAAGATTTTCTCAAAAATAAGAGTTAAGTGGGAGTTCAACAGCAATGAACCAGAATTTCTGTTTATTTTTGTTTGTTTTTGTGAATGTGAGTCATTTTTGTGTTTTTCTCTTTTGTTTATTTCCCCAGCGGTGTAGAGTGTTGGTATTATTCAGCTGACCAGTCAATCTGAGAGTACATTCACACCAAACATACCCAAGAAAGAAAGAATAGTTCTACTCCAAAATATTTTTACTAAAGTAAAAGTAAGAAGTAGGCTCCCAAGAAATTACCACGGTAACAGGTCCAATAAATGTAATCTTAAATGTGAGTAAACGTAACTAGTTACTACCCAACTCTGGCTTTAATCTAACTCCAGTTCATTTGTCCAGAAAGTCGTTTTTAAGGTGTGAATTTGTAACCAAACTCTGATGCGGTCCGCCTACATTGGAAGTAAACTCCAATGCGGTTTGAATGCATATGTGAACAACAAGAGGACTGGAGTCCACTCCAAAAGCAGGAAGTGGGCTACAGCATATAGCATTCTGGGTAAATACAGCCAAAACAAATACCCGGCTCCAATGCTAGCAGGAGAAATTTTTTCGCCAAAGACTAAACAGAAATCCTAAAACTGCTAAAATCGCCTCTCCATTTTGTGCGATGCTGCGGTGTTGCTTTGTTTCCGGACAAATATGCATCTCTTACTTACACTAAGGAACAAAAACACGTAGTTCAGAAATTCAGCTTTAACCTGCAACCAGCGGAGTGTGAATAAACTTGAATTATATTGTTTTCTTTCAAACTTTGCATATCACATTTTTAATGTCTTTGTTTGGCAGTTCTGAACCTGAATGTTGTTTTTTATTTGTGTGTAAATCTTTGATGCGAAGGCGACAGCGTCTCAACACCTGGCTGTGTTTTAAATAATCAAAAAGCAGAATCCTCTCCGTCTCTCCTCTTTATTGTTTCTCACCACCACGCTCCCTCTCCTCCTCTCTGCGTGACACTTATTTTCATTTTAACCTCTCGTTCTTTCTTCCAAATCCACTCTCATTCTCAAATCTTTTTTTTTTTCCTCTGCGCCCCCAGCCTTCCAGTCACCTCCCTAAGTTTTTCACTCCTCCGCTCCTGCTTGTTTTTCTCTCCGGAGGTGGTGTGTGATCTCGACGTGTCATCAATCCTCTGCAAGACTTTGAATAATTAGGATCTGCATGCATTCCCTGCGTAAGCGAAGCCTGTAATCCCCTGGAATTGTGCAAAGTAAACCATCACCTCACAGCCCTCTGGTGACCCCACGCCTCCCCCTTAAACTCTGTTTGGTGCTCCAAACGTGTCCTTTTCAACCCACGTCCACACGCACGAATCAACAATCACCTCATTGCTGGCAGCACTGCAGAGGTGCTGTGTGTAAATTAAAAATTCAGTTTGAACAGTTAATCCCCAAAGGAAAGAACTTTCCATCACAATAAATCAATTGAAAATGTCCCTAAATCAAGCTAAAGTGTGAAGAATGTCCAGAGTTACATTTTGGGAAATTAACTTTGCCTCCTGCTCTGCTTTCTGATTAGATTCCTGCTTCTCCTCTTCTTAAAACTCCCTGCAAGTAAATAGGAAATGAAAGTGATAATAAAAATTCATTTTTCTCCCCCACTTAACTCCCTCTCACAATCTCCATGATATAGAAGCTCGTTTGTGAATACATATTCAAATATTACCATAGCACTCCATAAAAAAAAAATCAATCTCTTTTAGGGAGTTTTCACACTTCATAGTCTGGGAGATTCAGTTCAAAATTACAATATTTGTTACACTTTTAGCTGCTGCGGTTCACTTTTACACTGCATTGTGTCAAACGAACTGAACTCCTTTGAAAACGCTGTTCCTCTCATCGCCTGTGGTGGCGCTGCACCAAGAACCACTGAAGTAAACAACACAGAAACCTCAGAAGAAGACATAAGCGCAACTTCCTTCTTCACAAAATGTAAAAAAATGCAAGTTTCAGGGTTTCTCATTCGTTTTTGGTAAAAGATTATTCATGAGCCATTTCTCTTGCTAGCATTAGCGTTTGTTTTGATTATATTTACCCAGAATTCCCTGCGCTGTAGTTCAGTTTCTGCTTTTGAACGGTCTCTGATTACACATGCAGTAGAAATGCAACAGAGGTGACTTCAACCAAACCAAAACTGAGGTTTTTGCACCTAAAATCAATTGAAAATATTGCTAAGTTGAACTGAAGTGTGGGCAAATTTATTTCGTCTTAAAACTTCTTGTAAAAATATCAATAAAATTATATTTTTCTGCCTCACTTGACTCCCTCTCACAGTCTCCATGATATAGAAACTTGTTTGTGAGAACATATTCAAATATTATCTTAGCACTCCTTTAAAACCAATCTCAGAAATATCCACTTCGCCCTCCATCTTCCCTCTCTTAGCTCTCCTCTGCTTGTTTTCTCAGTTTCTCCCTGCCATCTCATCATCTCACTCTTTCACCAAGTCCCCCCCTTTGGTTTTGGTTTATTTTCACATTTCTTCCATCTCTCCTTCCCACGGTGACACAAACGAACGGAGCGGTTGTCGGCTGACCCGCTGGGCGCCGCGGCCCTCCCTGGGCGCTCCATCACTGCTCTCTGGAAACATCAGGATGAATGGCTGTTGTTAAGCAAACAGTGAAGTTACAGCTGAGCCGAGCACAGGCTGATATTAATGGAGTGCCTGCTTGCACTCTGCCTCCTCAGTCAATCGGCGGCTTGCCGGTTGCTAATTTAATCAATGGCGACAGTGAGGGATAAACTGTGGGCTTCCCCTTTTCTCTGTTACCTGCCCGTAGTGATAGTTTCTCACTAACTATTTTATTTCACAGTAATAGTTACTTTCAAATTTGACCCATCTAATTAAACAAATCAGACTTAAGTCAAAATGAAACCATTTCAATGGCAAAATCGGTTCCACATCTGATTGATCTCAGTTTAAAGTCTGTAGAAGGCTCATTGGCTGATGCCACTTAGAAGCAGCCAATGAGCTGCTTCCAAAGGGTGCATTGTCCCGCCCACCACATCCGTCTCAGAGCTCTGAGCAGCTAACTGAGTGAAGGAGACGGAGATTCATGGAAAACAGGTACAAAAACAACATAGAATTAGTAGTTAGCAAACGTTGCTAATGCTTAACCAGATTTTATGCATGTTTACGGCTAGAACAATGAGATAACCATTATTAACTCGTTTGGTCCTCTCCGTACTTCAGGAGTAGGAGAGAAGTACTGTTAAGTAAAATGTTTCATCCAGCCAATGAGCGGCTTCCACCACCTCCATGTCAGACGGTGGTAGCTGAGCAACTAACTGTTGAATGATGGAGATTCACGGAAAACAAGTATAAAAACGATGTAAAATTAATAGCTAGCAACGTTGCTAATGTATATCATGTTTTCGGGCTAGAAAATTGAGCTAAGTCCACCGTTATTAACTAGTTCGGTTCACTCTGTACTTCCGGAGTTTACTGTTAAGTCACATGTTTCATCTAACCAATGAGCTGCTTCTAACTGGCGCATTGTCCCGCCCACCGTCTCCATCTCTGACGCTGGTGGCTAACTGAATGCTAGCAGATATTCAGCTAACAGGAGATTCATGGAAAACAAAACAATAGTTGGCAAACATTGCAGAATAATTGTATGTATGTTTACTGCTAGAACGATGTTTAGTTCACCAATATTAACAAGTTTGCTTCTCTGTACTTCTGGTTGTAGAGTATTTGGTCAGAGGCGGCGCCATTTTGTTCTGTTGTGCTCCCTCTTATGAAATCGGTGAGCAATATTTTTCTTTCTTTTCTTTTTTTTATTTCAATTGAATTTGTAAATATTTAAGCCACTGACTGAATAAGCTTCAGCAATAATTCTAAGAGCTAACAAGTTGTGAAATAAGACTATTTAATTTTTTAAAATATTTTAAGACACATTTATAGCTCACAAGTGTGTTTTTAGTCTAGATTTAAAGGAACCTTGTGGATCAGCTGCAGCTGTCTGATTATTTTTTTAGGCAGACCTGTGAAAATACTGTTGCAGTAATCAATGCGACTGGATCAGTTTCCCTAGATCTTGTTGAGACATTAGTCCTTTAATCCTGGAACTGTTCTTCAGGTGACAGAAGGCTGACTTTGTAACTGTCTTTATGTGGCTCTGAAGGTTTAGGTCGGAGTTCATCACTACATCTAGATTTCAGCCTGATCGCCAGTTCCTAGCTATAATAACTGAAGCTGGGTGTTGACTCTAGATCGTTCCTCTTTAGACCCAAAGATAACATCTTCAGTTTTGTCTCTGCTCAGCTGGAGATAATTATTGCAAATCCACACGTTATATGAAACAATCACCTATCAAAACAGCATACTGATTAATAAATAGCTATCAAAACTACGGCATTGGCACGTGGAAACGATTCGCAGAGCTGCGTCCGAACACTGCAATATTTTCTCTCCCAAATTAGCATAAACACAGATCTGTGAAGTCTCGGTGTACAGCGGAGTCACAGTGAGCAAACACACAACACCTGTTTGTGTTTACCCAACCAGTTCTCTCCCAACATACAGCTATGCTAATAAACAGGTGCGACCTGTTTAACCTAACATGGTTTCTAGTTACGCCTCCGCCGGCAGAGGTTAATTCAGTAACAAGCAATCAGGATATGTTCTGCTTATTTAGTTTCTGTTTTATTTAAAAAAGGGGTTTTATGGAAATGAAGAAACGTCTGAGTGTATTTTAGGGTGTCTGTTTTCAGCTTCCTCAGCCTTTAAATCTCTCAGTAATCCGATCATGTCTGGATGGTTGTGTTACTTGACAGAACCACCTTAGTCATGCAACTGCTGCATCTTCATTTCCATCCTGCTACAATTCAACATCATGTTGTATTCCTGCAGGAAACGGGGGACGCTTGTCAAAATCGTAATGAAGTTAAAAGTGCATTAGATTATAGTAATGGTCCTAAACTGATCAGTTTCATAACATATTAAAATCAGTCTAAAATGTGAATACTTGTCTTTTAGCTAAAAGCTTCTGAATGTCCCATCAGGCTAAAAGAAAGCAAAAGGAGATTTCTGTAGATTTCCCAGGATTAAGATCTGAATTTAAAGGTGTAATTTGGAACAGACCAAAACTGGACTTTATCTTTTTGGTTTGCTTTCATACTGGACTTTTTTTGTAAGCGAACTGCAAAGCCAAATGTTTATGCAATGTTGAAGCTACTTGGATAATTTGAGTTATGACATTTAATTTTCTTTGGGAAATAATGTATTTTTGAATTTAATTTAAATCAAAATCGAGCTCAGATTAGACCTTTACGCTAATATTCTCAAGATGAAGGCATGTTTTATAGTTCATTGTTCTTTCTCCTTGCTAATAAAATCAATAATTCCCTTGGGATTATATTGACCACAGGATTAGCAGGACACTCAGCGAGTTTTCTTTGCCGCTTAATGTTTGTTTTGACTGCTTAAAACTCTCCTCTTAGCTGAGTAAGAGAGAAAGCGCAGCACTTAACTGGTCTTACTGGTTAGCATAATGTGAAGGAAGCTCATGCCATTCAGCTAAGCTAATTTTATTGAATTAATTGTCTATTTATAAATAACAGAAAGTGTTTAGGCTCAACAAGTACAGTCAGGAGCAGAATTAGTTGTGAGTCATTTTATTCAACCCATAAGAATGGAATATCTTAGATTCTGCAAATATTTGTGGATTAATTTAGTGTCCAGTCACGATTACCACGCCTTCATTGCTTTATTTTATAACATATTAAAGTTCATGAGGGATAAACGGTAACTTGATATGAAACTCGTTTTTGCTTCACCTGTAATCGTATCCAACAGGGGTGTGTCTGAAAGGCCTTGTGTAACAAATCTGACTTATGTTACTGAGTTAGAAAACTGGAAATAATTTTTCCTTTGGGGATGTTCCTTCTTTGTCTGATTTTAAAGAACATTCATTGAAATTTTGTTTAAAAATGTAGCTGTACCAATCCTCTCCTATGAACTCTCTGCAACTATTTTAGGGCCTCTTGTCACTTTAAATCCAGAGAAGCTTCTGCTGGCCACGCTCCCAAAAGTCAACATTTACACTTGCCAGTGAAAATGGCTGGAAACAGAAGTGCAACTATACAACCATACATCTTTGAAAAGCAGAAGTGGAGCCTCCTGCACAGTCAAAATGTTGACGGCAAATGGTTTCTGGATGGTAAGTCAACAACAAAACACTTGCCTTTTCCAGCAGCAATTGTACGGCAGTGATAAAACTAGGTGACCAAATGTGCTGGAGCTACTCTGGGGTTCCTAGGTAACGGTGCGGAACTCTGTTGGGGTTGCTAGGTAACCGTGCGGTGCCTTTGGTATCTGACTTAATTGGGAGGTTTTTGAAATGGTTAGTTTTCCAGACACTAAAAAAATTGCCAAAAAAACAACTGTTTTTTGTTGCTTTTAAAAAAAAAAGTGTTTGGACTGTTTTAGAAACAGTCAAAATGAAAATGGAAGTTCAAAAATGTACAAAATTGGACAGATGTATCTGAGTCTAACCAGAGAGTTCAACGGTTTTCGCTCACTAACGGTGTGTGTGTATGTGTGTTTTGTTAAAAAATAAGTTTCATCTGTGCCGGCATCTGCTAATGTGACCGTTTCCTAACAAAGTGACCCAAATGACTCAAGATTAGCACACCTGCGTTTTATTAAAGTCAACCGTAAATGGATCGAATCCAGAACGTGTGAATCACTGTTTCCAGTGTGATTTCAAAGGAAAATCACGGAGAAGCAACAGAAAGCTCGCTCTGCCCTGTGGGGAAACATCTGATGCTTATCTGAAGATACATCCTGAGCCTGCAGCAGCGATGAGACAACATTTTAACGCTTTTCACTCTTTATTAAAAGAGCTACTTCTGGCGTGTTTGGCAGCAGTCATGCAGGTGTTGATATGAGGGCAATGTGGGTGAAATATTTTCATGATGGTGACATGAGATAACCCCAAACATTATTCTTGCCACAGGCAGCGTTCGTGGAATTTCCCCCTTTAATCTCTGAAACAACACGTCTTACATTGACACGTATGACCTGGTTTTCTCAATTTACCACCAAAACCTTGATTTAAATGGAAAGTGGCAGCTAATAATTAACAATTTAATTTCATATTTATGCATAATTAGATATATATATTGCAACATCTTCAAAAACAACTGGAATGATTGTTTTTTATGTAGTAGGTGTTCAGATGTTCATTGGTGTGTGTATTTTAACTTTAACTGTGCAGTGGTTCTTTGTAGAAACAGTTTTGAAAAAGTATCTGCTCTAACTTTATTCATAAAACAAATAACTCCAATGATATGCAGGTGAAAACAAGGTCAGCAGTAATCAGCGATTAACAGCATCAGACTGCAACTGTTCTCACCAAAACATCAGTTTCTGTCAGAAAATACAGCCGGTGCATCAGTGATTAAAAGGATATAGAAAAATCAATATTCAACTCAAAACAAAAAGAAAATTGGCAATTTATCCAAAATATTGATAGCATTGATGCAAAGTCGGTATCTGTTTCGAATCGGTTAATACTTTAGTTACTTCTTGAAATTTTATTTCGTTTTTGTATATGAAATAGTTTAACTCTAAAAAAGTGATTTGCTCTTAAATGATATTTTAAAAATTTATTTAGAAAAAACACGTTGTTTCCATTGTTTCTGTTTATTGTGATAAAATGTTATTAAAGCATTTTGTAGACGCCTGTAAACTTTATCCAAATGTTCTTAGTTTTAATTCAATAATTCAGACAAAAAAAGTCACCAAAACACCTCAAGGTCAGAGGTTAATAAATAAAACTTAAATAATAAGGTATCAGAATCACACACCTCTAATAAAAAGCGCTGACGTGAAGTTAAAATTATTTTCATTTTTTCAAATGCCAGAAGTTTCGCAGGTCACTTTTTTCATTTTCTTCTTCTACATCAAAATTACAGCCAGCTTGCAGGAGTTGCTAAATGTTTCCAGTTAAAAAAACGACTTTTCGCTGTGATTTACATAAATAACGAGTCATTTAATTGTGGATAAACTGTGGCAGGATAAAGTTTGGATAAATATATTTTTTGGGGAGTAAATCAACATGCAAACACTAGCTTTCATGTTTTCCAATAGCTGAACTCCTAAATAAAGTAAATTCCTGAGCTGGTGTTTACTCTGAAATGTTGGAGCTGCTCGGTCTGACCCCTCTGCAGGACCCCTGGGGGTTGGCGTGACCCCTTCCTGGGACGCAGACGTACCGATATACCGACTTTAATTTCACGACCGGCGTTGGTGGCAACGTCACCGTGTCTGAGATGTTGAGGCAATGAATAAGGCAATCAAACCTGCCATTTGCACCTGTAAAAACACGAGAAAAAATGTGCTTTTCACAAATGAAGGAGTTCTCACAGTTTTATGGTTATGAACGCAGTATGGAAAAATAAAAAGGAAACTGTCGCCATGGAAACCCAGCAGTCTATCCTCAGCCACGAGCGTTTCCTTTCTGTACGGCTCCTTTTCGCCTCTCCACCCTCTTATCTCAGCAATAGTTGCCAATCGTCCGTATTTCCTGTCGTTTCTGCTCTCGCTCCTCCTTCCTGCCGCCTCTTCCTGCTGGATCTGTTTATTCAGGCCCCATCCACGTTCAGTGGATGCCTGCGTTTCTTCAATCTGTGTGGAGCAAACGTGGTCATTTAGGGACAGGAATTAACTGCTGAGTACGACGGAAAGCTCAAACTTCATATCTCTGCTGCAACAAAAAAACAACAAAAACTGAAATTGAGAAAACATTTCTTAATTTAAATAAAGAAAAGCGGTTATTGGGGAAAAACTATAAATAACTGGAACTAAATTAGAGACATAAAATCATTTGTTTTTGTGTTTATGAATGGGTTTGTTAGCCTTTTAACTGATTTAAAATAGATTTTTTTCCCCTCCACACACAAGCAGGTTACGCCATTTATCAGGAAATTACGGCACTCCGTTCTCCTCGTGGCGGCTACGCTATGCTAGTCCGCAAAATGGCTACAGAAGAAGAAAACCCCACAGTCATTGGGTTGTTCAACAATAATTTGAATAAATCTTTTGAAAATAGAAAAATTACCCAATCAATATAATCATAATACTATTCTTCAACCTTTTTGAATTTTGCACCTAAAAAACTAACCAAAAACTAAAATTATTATAGCTAATAAAAACTAAACAACATTTAACTTATAACTAATACAAACTGGCAACTCTGCTATAAAAACTAATGAAAACACGATGAATTTAGAGATGTGATATCCTTCATTTCCAATGATTGTATCCCTCTCTGTAGATTCATTGTGTTCATGAATCTATTGATTAGCATTTTGAACAGAATTAGATTTCTTTTCCCACTTAAGCAGCTGTCAGCAAATGTTGGCGCTCCTCCTGGTGAAACCACAAAATGGCTGCAGGAGAAGTTGGGATAAAACATCAGTCAGTTGGTTGTTCAACAATAATTGAATAAATGTTTTGAAAATAATATCTTCTGTTGAGTATTCATTACTCAGCCATAATACGTCAACCTTTCTGAATTCTGCACCTAAACTGAAATATTTAGCTAATAATGACTAATAAAAACTAGCAAACAAACTCAAACTGAATTAGACAAAAGTCACAACAAACTAAAACTGAACTACGGTCATTTCTAACCCTGCCCTCCTGAATCGGCCTGTGGGTTTTTGCAGCGTGTTACCTGGTGGGTCATTCAGGGTCAGGATGATACAATAGTGTGCCAGCAGCTTATGGGGCCCCTGCAGACAAGCATAAAAATGGGCCCCAGCGGCGCGCCGCGTTCAGGCGGTCCAGATAATGGATCGGGCCGTGGGGCAGGGGCCAGGCGGGCCGACGTTCCGGTTTGTAGCTCACTGCTGGAGGGGGAACGTAATCCAGAGAGGGGTTTACTACTGACGTAGAAAATGCTTTTTTCTTTTATTTTCCTTTAAATATGGACTTGAACACAAGATGGACTCTATTTATTATTACTGAATGTAACTAATTGCTGTGCATTTAATTTAGGGGCATCAGCATCAAGGGAGGTGAATTATTATTTATTTTGATTGAAAGCTTTTTATCATTCTATCAAGTTGATCAGGGCTATGAATAGAAACCAGTCGAAAGCTGCAGGATGATGTCACTTACAAAACTAGGGAATTAACACAAATTGAGTTATTTTCCTTCTGTTACTGTTTTACTGTTAACATTATTAGTAACTCATTGTTGTACTGTCATCATTGTCTAAGTTTTTGTTTTATTTATTGTTATATAACACAGATTAAGTAGAATTTATGTCCAGTTGTTATTTACTGTTGTCTTTATTATTATTATGTATCCATAGATTTTTATTATTATAAGAGTTTTTAATAATTTTGTTTATGTAGTATAATTTATTTGTTGGATCTTTAGCACATTAACATTATGATATGGTTTCAATTACACATTTTTGTCGGTAAGTATTTCATTAAATTGAGAGTGAAATTAAATACGTTTTCACTTCTTCCGACTCCTTTATAAACACAAAAGTACAAATTATTTTGTTCTTGGTTATGCATTCACATGTTTTTTTCTGTCCTACTGGTTTCTTGTTTTCCTGTTTTTAAAAACCAGTTTGACATAAATAAAAAAAAAATCACAAAAGTTTTTTTCATATTTGTTACAACTGTCCTCATGACCTGACAGAATGATGCAAAAATGCTCCGCTTCTCTTCTGGGGTTCAAAACATCAACTCGTATTCACGTTGACATGGAATAATTTTCTGTTTTACTCAATATTCCTAGTGAATAATAACTGTCCCTCTTTCTGTCTGACACACGCCATAGAGGACATAAATTTGTTCCATTTACGTCTGTTCAGAAGACGATCAAACAGTTTGAAACTGTACAGTTTGTTAATATAGTCGGTTTTAATCAGTTTCTCATTGGGATGCTGTGAATTTTCTACTGATTTCATTGATACTTTTATCCTCATTTCAGAGCCATGAATCAAAGAGCAGACTGAGAGAACGCCGACTGTCAAACTGTCGTCTGGCTTGTGACAGAAAAAAAGCTCTAATTTGAATAAAACCAATTGAAGATGGAATAAAGCAGCCAAGAAAAAAGAAAAAGAAGCCAACACAACTTTTAATAAACACGTCTGATTGAGTTTCAGATTTTATCACTCTTGGGTATTGTTGCATTCTCAGTGAAATGATGAACATTTTATAGCTTTCACAGCTGTCGTCATACTGCACTGGTTTCCATTCTTCAGTAAGCACTTTCTCCATAATGGGAGTACCGGTCCGTAGCAGAACGGTTGCATTTAACAGTTCCAGTTTCAATACACAGATGAAAGCTGGAGCGCTATGACAGCTTATCGTTTTATAAAAAAATGAAAAAAAAAGTAAATATCTGCAAAAAACAACACATTTTTTGATTAATCTCAGAAATTTTCTGAGAAATAAACAAGGAAATTTTTGTAAACTTGAAAAAGTCAAACATTTGTTTCCAAAGACTCAGAATTTTGCTTAAAAAAAAGAAAAAGTGGGTATTTCTGAATTTCAATAGTTGAGAATTTGTTACAAAGAACTAAGATTTTTTAATGTCAATTTTAAAAAAACTTGAAAAAGCAAAAAATTCAGATTTTCAAAAGTCAAAAAAATTTCTGGAAAATTTTTTTAATTTTAAGATTAAGAAATTTTGTAGTAAAAGAGAAAATTTCTAAGTTTAAAAAGTCAAAAATTTGCTTTCAGAAATTTTCTAAAAAAAACAAAAAAAAACCCTGGAACTTCAGAGTTTCAAAAGTTAAAAGTCTGCTAGAAGAAAACTGTTGATTTTTGGAAATTTACTGAGTTTCGAAGCTGAAAAGGTTTGACTTTTGAAACTCGGAAATGTCATTATTTTTGTAGAAAATTTCTGAGATTCATCAAAACTCAAATTCTTGAGTGTTTTTTAGCAGAAATTTTCTCCTCCTCTGTCTTTTTTCTCCAACGGCCCCAATACGCCGCCGTAGACAACAAACACATGCAGTCTCTGTTTTCCAGATGACTGAGAGAAAACTCCTGGCCTCCCAAAGACTCGACTCACACCCCCACAGTGTGTCTTTAACTCCACAAAACAGAAAAACAAAGCCATGTTTGAACGAGATAAAGACCGATCATCTGATCTCCATCTGTCAGCCCCGTTAGAGAACAAGCGGAGAGAAGTGGCTTTGCATCTCAGCTGCTGCCACCCACCTCCTGTCTCGCACTCTCAGGCGAGATGCGTTCCTGCAGATCGCATTGATTTGAAGTGTGTGTTTCTGCTGTTCTGTGTTCTGCAGAGACTCTGCAAGACCAGTCAGGACCCTCGCCCTCACAGCCAGCGGAGAAAAGATGAGAAAGGAGAGGAAGGCAGAGAGGAGGAGGTTTATGAGGATCGACCAGCACTTAATACATGAGAACATCATTCAAAAGGTAATTTATTTCACTAATTCACATGGTCTGACTTTCAGAAAGATAAATTATACCAATTCATTGCCGACAGATTTAATAGATATTCCATTTGGAGGGTTTTAGTTGCAACAATAAACCCTCCAAAAATGATTTTCTTTGAGAATTTGAATATGAAATGAGAACAATTAAAAAGTATTTTTACGAAATAAAATGTTCTTTTGGAGAAGACTGCTGATGGAAAATTTGTCTGAGTTTCGCTAAGTTTGTAACATTTCTTTACATTTTCAGTTCTGTCTTTGAACTGTCTGCTCTGTGTTAGTTCAAATTAATGAAAGAACTGTTCACCTCCTCGCCTGTGGTGGCGCTGCACCAAGAACCACTGAAGGAAACGACACCAAGTGCAACTTTCTTCTTCGCAAAATGAAAACAAAAATGGAGTAGCGTCATAATTTTTAGCGGTTGAAGGATTTCTCTTTTGTTTTTAGTGAGTAATTTCTTTCGCTAGCGCTAGAATTGAGGGTTTCTTAAGGTTGTACACAAAGCATTTTCATTTTATCATTTATGTTGTTTTTTTGGCATTTCATATTCTATCATATCATTCAGTCGGGCAACAGACAAAACCAGGAACCAGGACTCCTCTCGGACCTTTCAGACCTTAAATCAGAGGTTGGCAGAGTACCTGAAAATTGTGCTCCAGTTAGACTAGAACTACTTCAACGTATTTTTACTCAAGTAAAAGTAAAAAAGTATTTGGTAAACAGTCTACTGAGTAACTGATCAAATTATTGACCATTTAATATTAAATGTTATATAATCAGATGGACCAAAATATAAAGTTAAATGGAAATTTTGGTATTTTAAGGACCAAAATAGTCATAATTTATATAAGTAACAAAAAATTAATAGAAAAAAGAAAATGTTTCCAAATCAGTTTCTTTCAGTAAAAAACTTATTAAACTTTATTAAAAACTGCAGGTGTGCGTCTGTGTCTGGTGGATTTTTGGTTCAAACATTTTGTTTTTTATTCAGTGGGTAGAAAATTCAGAAATTTAAAATGAAAGGTACAAAGTAGTAAAAATACTCCTAAAAGTACTTTTTTTCCCAATAAAGTTACCATATAAATGTAACTAGTTATTACACAACTCTGTCTAAAATACTCTAGTTTTCTACTTTGTTACATTAAAATACTGAATATTTGATTAATTTCTGAGCATAAAAAAGAAAAGATATCACCGCTAATTAATCAACTGGTTTAAATTCTTGCCTGTTTTCTTAAAGTGGTGAAGTCAAAGGCAAGTGAAACACACAGACGCCATCCAGAGAAAAGCTCTGTTCTCCTCTCTGGCTTCTGCTTGGCTCACTGGTGCGATAATTTCACCGCCTTCGCCTCCTTTATCTCCGTGTCCCAGGCTCATCATGGCCGTCAGGGGTGAAGTGGCATAGAGAGGCAAAGAGGAGATGGGATCAGGCGTGGTGGAGCCTTTGGAATGTTAATCCGTCGTGGCTCGGTGGAATCGTCTGGTCAAGGCCTTGATTAAGGATTCATGGAGTATTAGAATGTTATCATCATGGCTATACATCATCTTACTGCTTTATCAACAAGTTGTCTTGGGTTAAGCCAGCAGCTAAATCCCTTTTACGTAGGTATGGCTGCCATTGTGGAGGATGTGTGGGATTTTTCTCAACACATATCGTGCAGGTTTGTGTAAAATAGAAAGTAGTTTCCTAGTATCTTTAGTGATTGATGGTTGGTGGGATGCTAGTTAGTTTGGCTGGGATGTTTTCTCTGCTGAGGAATATCTCTCTAAACTCTTGGTGCTTTCACACCAGCCTGTCCAGTTTAATCCAGCTCCAGTTTGTCTGCCCGTAAGATCTGTGTGCCAGTTGGGTTGAAGTGAACTGGTCTGGTTTGAATGCATATGTGAACTCCAAGCAGTCCGGAGACCGCTCCAAAAGCAGGAAGTGGACTACAGCACAGGGCATTATGGGTGAATACAACCAAAAACAAACACGCTAGTCTAGCATTAGCGGGGGAAATGGCTTGTTGTCTTTTTCTAAACACAGAAAAGAAATCCTAGAACCACTAAAATCTGGAGATCAATCTGCACTCTGGTCTCACTTATCCAGAGAACATGGTTCCAGGAGGATCTGGAATAATTTAGATTCAACTTTGCACACCTGCATCGTCCTGCCCTGTTCTTTCTTCAAGAGATTTTTTTCTTCCAAACAAACCAACCTGTTTAGTCTTTTTTCACACTATCTTGTCATGGACCAAACTCTTAACTCGGAGTCTGATTAAGTTCTTCGTTTTTTGGCAGTTTCTTTGAACATTGCACTGAAAGTTAAAACCATAAGTTTACATACACCGATTAAAAAAACATTTTAATTTTATTTTTCTGTCTGAACTAAAATGAGACCAAATTTTGTCTAGTTTTAGGTTAGCAAATTTACCAGAATTATTTATATTTACTAATTTAGCGATCACGTTTGTTTCATGTATGTCTTTAACTTATTTTCTATATTTCTGGGCAGGCAGTTAAAATCTTTCCATTTGTGAACAATCTCTCTCTTCCTGTAGAGTAATGAATCTCAAAGTTTTGAGAAGTTGTCCCCAAATCTTTCCCAGATTGATGGGAGGCAACAATTGTTTTCTCTAATGTCATTTTGTATGTCTTTCCACTCTACCATTGTACCAATACACCCAACAAGCTGTCAACTTTTAACTGATTAACCAGTTAATCAGTGCATTAATTAGCAGCATCTGGTTTCTTCATTTCCTCCTACGTTGTGGGAGCACCATGTTGTAGTTGGAGTGTATCAGAGTAAACCGTAAAGTATTTGTGACTGGCTCAGTGAGAGAATATGAGAGGGAGCTTTGCTGTCACTGCTAGTCCCTGATGTTGGTTTCTTGCAAAAGAGCTGAGGGAGATGGGAGCCAGAAAACTCATTTTAATTTCTGCATACATCAAAGGATGATTTTCCTCCACAGTTTTGAATGTTTAAGGGAAGTTAGCTGACAAGTCAAACTTTAGCAGGAACTTCTCTGAGATATCTGAACTCTGCAACCTTTTTGCTTGTTATCACGCCTCTTCTCTTTGCTCTGCTTCCTTCGATCCATTGATTGCACATTATCAGCGTTATGCTTATTTATTATGAGCATCGACGTTAACATAAGCAGACTCATGAAGTCTGCAAACGCTGCTTCAAAAAGCAGCACATGTAGTTGCATTGATAGATTCTAAAAGGTTTGAGATTGATGACAGTGGCTGCATTTCCATTACAAATGTGAACACAACTTTGTCAGTGTTCCACTAATGTCAGAAATCAACTTCACAAACCTAGTGCTTTCATGAAATAAGAAATGCTCATGTGATAAATCATTAAAAAACATGCTTTACCATCATCTTCCTACCACTTCCTGTTGTCTTCTTTGCCGTTTCCTCCAGTAGTAACATCCAGTTGTTGATGACTCGTGTTTCCATGACAGTTTTGCAAAATACACAAATTTTGACACAACCGAAAAACCACCTGATTCCAAAAATATTGTTGCGAACCAGGAGAAATAAGGGCTCAGCTGCTTATTTTGCATGAGAAGAAAAACACAAAATGTATCATTTTTGAGTTTTAGAAATATGAGTGCAAATAATTTGTAAAAGACGTTGTTTAATTTGGACAAATGGAGCAAAGCACGTTAGCATCAGAGCGAGAGAAAAAAAAAATCCCAGTTTTAAGAGTAATTTCCTGTCATTCCCCTGCAAGCTGCTTCCTGAATTTCCTCAAGATAGAATGTTTTGGATGATGGCTCCATTAAGAAGAAGAATTAATAATGTCCAGATGGTTGAGACATTAATTACTGGCTGGAAATATTACAGTCTTCCCTTCCGAAATGTTATCACTGAAATTGGCTGCGAAAACTACATATTTCAGTGCTTGGATGGATGAAGATTTATTTTTTTTCTTTCTACATAAAACGTCATCGAAAAGACATTATAAATAAACGCTGGAATTAACAACACCTGCAACTAAGCCTCTTTTGGAGACTAAGATGTGCCTGTAATTATAGATATAATGTGCTTCACTGTTCAGACGATCCAGAATGTGCAATCTTTGGTAAAATTGACTAAAAAAAACCCCTCAATCCAGAACATTTAATGCTGTCTGTCTCAGAAAGTGTGTCCATAAATCTGAGGTGTGGATTTAAGTGAAAGGAAAAAGGGAGGAAGGTTTAGGTTACGAGGTTTAGGTGCTGATTGTTTGGTAATAAGAGCTAAGTCTCCCCTCACAGAGTGACAGATTCCCACACCCCCACATTAATTCACCCTGACTTTCCTGCTCAGGTGTCTCACCTGCAGAGTGTTGCCAAAACCTCCCCTAGGCTCAGATCTTAGAAAGTTTATGGTTATCCATTAACATGAAAAGTCAACAAAATGCATCACCTTAGCATCGACGCTGTTCCTGTTTCTGCTGCGTGCGCGCTGCCCTAATTTCACGTTACTCTTAAATTACACGCATGGCTTGTTGGGAGGGAAAGCGAGTGGACTTGATTACTTCTCGTCCTTGCCAGAGGCGGGTTGGTGAAACACGGTCCAGAACACAATCCTCATTGTCCTTCGTTGTTACCATACACCCAAGAAAAGTAGGCCTCCTCATCAGCAGAGGTGAAAACACACACTGGGTGTGCTATATTTGGGGTTAAAACATGAATTTAGAACATTTTGGGCTTAAAAATGGTTTTTGACGCAAATAATACCAAATGTGTCTAGAACAGAGGTGGATAAAGCACCCAAAACTTGTACTGAAGTGAGAGTAGTGCTGCTTCAGCATATTTATACTCGTGTAAAAGTAAAAAGTAGCCATAAGAAATTACTCAACTGAACATTTAAAAAATGCTTCTCAAGTACTGAGTAACTGATCAAAACGTCAACCATTTAATATTTAAAAATGACATCGACTGACCAAAATATGAAGTATTGTGGGAATTGAAATGAAATAGTTGACATAAATAAGCCAAAGTACGACTGTGAATAACCTCACTGAATGAAGAACAAACTTTTTTAACCAGAAGTTCACTGAGAAACTTTCTCAAAGGTAAAAATTTAGCCATCCAGGAAATTACGTGAGGAAATGTACTCCTAAAAGTACATTTATTCAAAAACGTTGCTCAAGTAAATGTATTTGAGAAGAAGTAAGCTTACTGACAAACTGGGAGGGAGTATAAAAAGAGAGAGGAAGGTGATTTAGTGTTAACGGTTTTATGTTTGAGCTAACAACCTGAGCGAACATGCAGAGAATTAGGCCGTGATTTAATTCATCCCCATGCCGTCCTCAGCTGGTCCAGTCTACAGTATGATAACGGTGTAAGGAGTTTAACTGATGTGAACAGTAGCTGTAAAATCGTTTTGAAAAGAAAGAGAACTAACTTTTCTAACTTAGCAGTTGGATCATAAACACTTGCTTTCCACTACGTTAGGATACACGTATATTTATACGTAGAACATGGCGCACTACAGTGTTTTGGACTTGGACCATTTACTGTTTGTGAAGATTTAAACACATTTTCTTTGTTATGCTCTTGAGACCCAACTCTATTTATCAGCAACATATCTAAAAATGAATCAATTTCTGAATGAAGATGTCTTTAAAATGGATGTTAGTACTCCTGCTTCCAAAGACCTCAGAGATTTACAATCCAGCCTTTAAACGTCCTATTGATCCAAAATCCTCCATACACAGGATTGATGGGTAAGTCGAACAGACACAATCTTTCTGCTTTGATAGCTTCTCTACAATGGTTGTGCTAGGATACAGGTAAAAACAAATCTCATCATGAATCATAAAGACATCAATACCGTTCAGTCCTACAGTAGATTGAATCTCTGCTTGATATCTGCAGTTAGAGACATATTCTCCACCAACTTCAGAATATAAAATTCAATTTTCTTTATCTAAGATAGTTACCTAGGTGGTAACCTGCTGTTATTTTTATCTAGCTGGATGGCTAGTTAGCTATCTAGTTAGAAAGCTAGCTAGGTGGATGGTGGTTACCAGTTGTTATTTTTGTCTAGGTAGGTAATAAGAAGTTTAGCTAGATAAGGAAATATGTGTGCAAACAAGCTAACTAGCTTGCTAGCTCATTTTGAACACATTTCCTTACTTCTTATAGCCATCTATTTAGCTGGTGAGGTGGCTGGATAGATGGTGGTTACCTGATGTTAGTTTTATCTAGCTGGATGGCTATTTAGTTAGCTATCTAGAAAGCTAGCTAGGTGGATGGTGGTTACCTGTTGTTATTTTTGTCTAGGTAGGTAATAAGTTTAGCTTGGTAAGGAAATACGTGTGCAAACAAGCTAACTAGCTTGCTAGCTCATTTTGAACACATTTCCTTACTTCTTATTGCTATCTAGGTAGCTGGTGAGGTGGCTGGATAGATGGTGGTTACCTGATGTTAGTTTTATCTAGCTGGATGGCTATTTAGTTAGCTATCTAGAAAGCTAGCTAGGTGGATGGTGGTTACCTGTTGTTATTTTTGTCTAGGTAGGTAATAAGTTTAGCTAGGTAAGGAAATACGTGTGCAAACAAGCTAACTAGCTTGCTAGCTCATTTTGAACACATGTCCTTACTTCTTATAGCTATCTAGGTAGCTGGTGAGGTGGCTGGATAGATGGTGGTTACCTGAAGTTAGTTTTATCTAGCTAGCTATAAGTAAGTAAATATTTGTTCAAAACGAGCTATCTAGCCAGATAGATGATGGTTACCTTCTGATATTTTTAGATGGATATAAACTTATTACCATTCAAAGGAAGCTCATTTCAGATGCTTTTACCTTGTTCTTTTAGTCATGGTCCTTATGACCATAGGCGAAGACTGGAACGAAGGCCAGTAAATTAAGAGCTGCTTCTTCACCACAACAGATTGGAGGATGTATTTTATTAGATAAAGCTGAGATTAGAGTGACAGTGGGTTTATTTTTTGTCAGAGTACAGAATTCATGATAGGATTCCCTCAGGCAAACTGGACCCAGACAATGGGTCAAACTGTGACTATAAGGAAGATTTCAAAGACTTGTGAATGTGAATGGTCAGGTTGTGGTTACCTGCTGTTATTTTTAGACTACGCTCAGAGCATTTAGAGAACACCCCACATTAAAGTCTCTTCAGATCAGCAGGAACTACACCAAACCCATGACAGTTTTTATTTGTGGGACGGCTGCAGGCCAAACTCTGAACACGAATGCTTCACGCTACAGTTCAGACGGTCATGTGACTCTGCTGGTATGTCACCCTGGGGTCACACAATTCAGCAGAAAGATCACACAGAGAAACAGCTGGGGGGACGCACCCACTGCCCACTGTGACCTGACCTCATCACATCCTTATGTAATGCACTCTGCTGTGACCTTTGCCTTTACCACTGTCTGCCTTGCTATCGTCTGCAGAGTCGTCTTGGTAACGTTATGTCAGCCAGAGAGTCTCAAATTTATCTAACAAAAAAAAAATTCTGTTCAAGAAATTCCTCTGGCAGAGGTCAAGTTTGACTTTTTCACTGCAAAAACACAAAATCTACTTTTGTCTGGTTTCCAGTGCAAATATTTTATCTATGTAGAAGAATTATATACTTAAACTATTTAGACAAAAAATCAAAACAGACAGAAATATTTGGTAAGATTTTGTGTTTTTGCAGAGTTCATTCTCATTTTGACTGACGCAGTCAAACATTTTCCATCTCTTTAAAATGATGACGTTAAATTGCATTTCATTCAGTTCAATTCATATTTAACAAGCTGAACAGAGAATCCACGTTGTGCAATAACACATCAAGCAGATTAATACATGTAACGTTTTGGATGCAGTGAAAGAATCATCACTGACTGTGGCCTCAGTAGCTACAGATAGACAATGATTTTAAACAATCACACTTAAATTATGAACATGTACATGAATTACTCACCCGTTGTCTGTAATTAGATGTGGTTTTGATGTCGATTTGGAGGACAAATCTGCGATTTGCTGCTGCACTTTGAACAGGAATTACAAACACCACTTGAGCCAAAGTTTTGAAATCGGGGAACATTTCCCACAGAATGCGTTCCTGCACTGGACGCACTCCAAACCATCCTGTCATAACGCTTTGGCTTCAGCTCCCAGATGACGAGATGCGATGAAAGTTGAAAATGTTTGCATGTCTTCACAAAGTGGACTAGTGTGCAAATTGTAATCCGTCAGAATGATGGCTGCTCATTGGATTTTTTCATCACCGTTTTAAAAGACGTTCAAAGATGGAACGAAACTAGTCATATGTGGATCAATCTTGAAATAATACCTCCAATCCTAAGTCTTTATGGTTTGTAATCAATTCTCAAATCAAAATATTCATACTTTTGATACTTTGACTATTTGAGGTGACAGAAACTGAACCATTGAGCGCTTGTCTAAATTCGTTGGTTGGCGGTGAACTACTTTTCCTCCTGCCTGGGGAAGTCCATAATTTGTAAGAGCAGTTTGCCGCTCTTACCCACATTTTAAATTAAAACTTTTGAAATGTAAACGTTGACAGACCTGTGCAATGAATATTTCACTGCCAATTTCAACTTTAGTCATCCTCTTTAGTAAAACAGCAACACTTCCTTTGGATTTACTGGACACATTATCTGGATTTGCTTTGGTCGTATCAGTATTGGATCTGTATTACTGACACCACCCTGAATTTATTGGATCAGACAGAAAACCGGTGGTATCGAACATCACTAATCTCTGGTTTCTGGAGTCATTTGTAATCTCTCTGCATTTTGGGAAGTACTGGAATGAAAGAATGCCAGCTGACTGCTAGCTAGAAATAATGTAACATGAATAAGTCGGTCTGGAACAGAATGAAGAAAGTTGAGTTTCAACAACTTTTGAAATGTATGTAAGCAGAAACTCTGCTGGTGTGAGTCCAAAGACTTGACCAGCAATCAGTGTGGGTTTCAACCCAGGCCTGTTTCTGCAGAGGTGTTTTCATGTATGCAGGTCCTTGGCTGATGCTTGACTCATAAATCTTTCATGGCGTTTTTATTGATTGGTCGGCTGAGACTGAATGCATGTCGGCGTGTAAGTACATCATGCACACTCACAAACGCTCTTCACTCTGCAGATTTGCTACTGTAGATGCATGCCAACACTCATCCAGAATTATTAAGCTGCATTTCCTGAGCTGTCCCTCAGTGGTCCGTGTTGATTCTGTGTTGTGAATGAAGGAAGCAGAACCAGATCAGTAATGGTCAGCTCCATCAGCCCCGGGTCAGCATACAAGCTACAGTCTACCAAAACAGTACGTTGCTCCCATTGGAAGCGTTGGAGTTACTTGTCGATCTACATCCAGGTCCCTTTTTTAATGCCACAGTTACTGTTTTGGCATCATACACTGCAAGAACACAAATTCTTACCAGTTTGTCCAGTTTCTTTTGAAAATGTGATCATGTTCCTAAAATAATGGGCTTTAACATCATTAGGAAAGAAAGAGATGCTGATTTTTTTTTTTCCACTTTAGGCCATTATTTTAGGAAGGTGATGCTAACACACATGAAATAAGACAAAAACTAAATTACAAGTAACTTTTGAGGAAGATATGCAGGAACTTGTTTTATGTCAATAATTCCTTAATATTGATGAAAAAGTTCAAGTTCTACTAGCACTTACAGCAAGGCATTTTCACATGTTGTAAGTGAACAAATCTAACTAAAGTAAAAGTAGAACTTTTTGTCAATATTAAGGATTTATTGACTTAAAACAAACTCCTACATCTTGCAGAAAAGTTACTTCTAAGTTAGTTTTGTCTTATTTTGAATGTAAAACTATATTTTCACTAGACACTATACAAAAAATCCCTGGTAAGATTGAGTTTTTGCAATAATATCACCTACTTTTTAGACAAAAAACAACTTCTGATGTCCTATTTACATGTAATTGTCATTCTAAGAGCAATTGTCACTTCCTTAGAGCTCTATCATTGCACAAACCCAAACTGCTGCCATCTCTTCTAACCAAGCTTTACCTTCATAGGATTGTTTATCAACTCCATATAAAATAATAGAAATAGTACAAAGTGGGACGAAACCTGAATCAACTCTCTGAATGGATTACTGTTGGAAAAGCAAGAAAAATTAGACAAAATGTGTCATATCTTTACTTTGAAATGGGGAAAAAAGGGCTAATTTTAATTTTTTACCCCAGACCATCGTAGATTATTTTTGCTGGATCATTTTAAACTTGCTATCACCAGTGAGGTTTGCAACTCTTAAAGATAGAATGATGTAAAATCAGACAGAAAAACGACTCTGCAGTCAGAAAATATCTGTTTATGTTTCCTTGAACAGTTTATATAATCACCAAATTATTTCCAAATTGTGTCCTGAAGCTAGGAATGAATGGAGTGGCTGTGCATTTAGCTGGGAAAGCCTTGTAATTCAACCTGAGACTTGACCACATTTCAAAGGTGAACAGTTGTTCTCTTTTCCTTCTCAACCCATTCTCATGTTAATGAAATGGCACAACTTCAAGCTGCTCATGGAGCCTCACTGCTCCACTTCACTCCACAGAGAGAAGCTGAGTATCTCCTGAGCACTCGACACCCTACTTAGCCTAAAGTGTGACCAAAAGTTGTGAAATGGAGTCCGCTGGCTTTTTGCTGTGTTGTAAAAAAGAGCATCCACCACTTCTAATGCTCCCATTGCCCTTAAATTCATGGTAAATAGTTAGAACGCTTAGTTAAATTATAACTTCTTTCATAGAAAATGTTCAAATTGTGATTAAAGGTGGTTGAGTTTAAACAATTACTCTGAGATCAGTCACTTTCAGACAGGAGGTGTTGAGTTTCTTCGATAATAATCCGTGAAAAGATTCGTCTTTGCACAGATTTTTATAAAAGTTACATACTGCAGCTTTAAAGAGTTAAACAAAAATATCGTCAAATATATCGGTGGTGTCCAAACGTTTTGCAATATGATTTAGTTTTTTTTTGTTTTCCTTGCTAAATAAACAAACTAAGCACACAATATTTTAATGAACTATGCAAAGCAGTCGGATATCTAAAATAAAACAGGGTCGTGGAGCTTTGTCAGATTATAAAAGAAGAACAAAAAATGGTAAACCATATGCAAAGTTTTTTATGTTTTTCTAGATTTCTTTGGTTCACTCTTGTTTTATTTTTCCAAGTTTATTAAATGGTTGTACTCAAGTCTGCATTTTTGTGAAAAACACTGGATGCTTTGGGTCCCTTTACTAATAAATTAAAATAAAAACCAGAATCCTGGATGGATTTGTAAGATTTTCCATTTTTAGATTTTAATTGTCTGTGTCTCTTTTAAACATCCTGGAATCAGTGAAAATTTCACCAAAATTGATTTTGAGAGACTGGCAAACCAATTTTAGGCTATTTTTGAACTGTGATCAAGGGCCGCCCAAAATTGTTCCGATGGCCACAAACGGCCCCCGGGTCGCACTTTGGACACCCCTGGTCTATATGCTGATTTATGCTCTTGAAATCACCTTTGATGCCTGTGTTGTGATTTTCTTCACCATTTCAGATGGGAATAAATATGGGGGCTATCTTAAACTGCTCCTCACCAGAAATTGTACTTTATATTTAATTTTTCTAAAGATTTTATGCTCAAATATGCCAGAAAAAACACTGTAAGATGTTAGTGACGATGTGCTCTCCCTGAAATGATCAACATCCGCCGTTTATCCTCAGTGATTGTGGTACCAGGAAATCATGTGGGCAATCGTGTGAATTTGAGAGCTGTTCAATTATAGAAGGACTTAAGAATTGCAAAACACTGGAGCCTTTGCTAAAAAGCATAGTTTCTGCCTCTTTTGCTATCTTTCTTAGTCATAAATTATAGATGGAGGTGCTGTGTTTTCTCCAAATGGGTAGATGTAATCTGTTTTTTAATGCGTTGCAAGGGTCAAATAGAGACACTTTGAGTTTGCAGAGAAATGTAGAGGTTTTGCTCCACCAGTTTTATTACATAATCCCTCAGAATACTTTAAATAAAAAAAAATATATCCATTTAGCTCCTACATTCAGCATGGATATACCGCTGCAGCTTTTCTGCTGAGCTGTTGCTGAACTTAAAGAAAAACTGTTTAAAGATGTAAATGTGGCACTGCAAAACAGAGCAAACGACGAGGCGTAGCTGTTTAAATATGAATGAATGTTGTGCGAATGACTCTGCTGTAATGCTTAGACGAGAACAGATCCCAGTTTTATTTAGCATGGACTCCAGGGAACACTGGTGATGTTATGGTACATTCACCGGGTGGAAACTCTAAAATGTTTATGCTGAACCCTCCTTAGGGAGTCTGCATCTTCAACTTTAACATTAAACTTTAACGGTTGGGACTTTCCTCGCAACATGCCTGTAACCAAATAGTTTACGCTAAAGCACATTAACAAAATCAGAGATAATCAGATTAATATGGAAGCGCAGAGAAGCAAAAATGTTTTCATACACTTTATGGGTCAAAAGTAGCGTAGGTGGTTGGAGGATTGAAATAAGAGGAACATGTCATGAGGCGTGTTGGTGATGAGGATCCAAATGCAGCAGGCAAGACATTGAAATTGCAGATTTAATGAAAAGTAAAAACGTACAAAAATCACAGGGAACACAGGGAGCCAGAGAAGAACAAAAACACATAAACCAGGGAAAAAAAAGAAGAAGTGACCGGAAATAATGGGATTAAACAGGAATAGATGGGAGGAACCAGCAAAGAGGAACTGAAAATGAGGTTTCCATTAAATAAGCAATGGAAACCTCAGCAATTAAAAGCCCATGTGAATAAGTTTGTTCATGCAATAAGTTTAAAAAAAAAAACCTAGATGTAGAGGTACTTCACACACTTTTGGTTAGCATTTCAAAAGCAACCAGTTTTGGAGCATTCAAGTCTCACTGATTGGCTGAACCCTGAAGGGTGGAGATTAGCTTCTGTTGTAGTGCTAAGACAGTTTCCATGGTGCGTGCTAATCGCATAATAATCATATAAGGTGTATTTGGTGTTTTATCCATTAAAACAGGCAGATATAAGTGTTTCATGTTTATTAGCATTTTATAAGCGGTTATGATCTATTCTGGTGAGCATCTGCTGTCAACTGTTGGACGAGCAACCCCAGAGTCACAGACTAAAAGAAACTGACAGGTTTGGCTCAAAGAAGGCCGGTCTTGTTCAACCGAAGATTCATCATAAAATCAAAAACACAACAGACAACCATGAGTATTTTCTTTCCAACAAGTCTACAGAAACGACTCCAACACTGACCGCTGCAGTAGATCCCTACTTACCACAGGTTTAGCCATTCCTGGTTACATGAGTTACTTCAACTATTTTCCCCACAGGATTAATAAAGTACTATTCAAATGCCTCACAATTATTCTCCAGATCCACAAAACATGTGGACTGAATGATCCAACAGTGTGAAAAAAAACAAAAACCAACACGACTTACAAATTAAAGAAATCCAGAAGAGGAAATAGTTTGAATACTGAGTGGTAGACTGAAGACGTGAGACTAAAGTCTAAAGTATCCACATCTGTCAACAACATCAGTGTTCCTCCAATGTGTGAGTCAGGAAGCCGAGCCAAAACATTATGCAGGATCACTGCCCTGAAATGATAAAATCTATCCCGGGATCCATGAGCTCAGAGTGAGTTCATGTTCCTAATTTGCTCCAGAAGCAAAGCAAATGTAACCCTCATCTTTATGCATCAAACTGATTTCCTCCTGACATCGACTTTGTCAGGCCAATCAGCAACATTTGTCAGCTTTGGAGCCTAGCTGAAGCGCTAATGTCCAGAGAAAAACCGGCAAAAAAAACTGTAGATCAAGATCTCTTTTAAAGATGACAGAGAAATCTGGAAGGAATGAAGAAAAACGAGAGCCAGATCAAGAGTTTGGTTCAAGTCTGTAAACCTAGAAAAAAGTTCCCTTAGTGAACATTACAGGGGAAGTAAACAAGTCCAATTCATAGCAGTTCATTTAGCGTTTCCAGAGTTGGGTAGCAACTAGTTACATTTACTAAATGTATGAAAAAAACAAACTGCTTTGAGAAGCATTTTTACTATTTTAGTATTTAAGTATGTTTTACTTATCATGGGGTATGGCTACTAATACTTTTTTGGTGCTAGAGTTCTGGAGTTCTTCTTGCGTTGCTAGGTAACGGGCGGTGCCCTGCCGGGGTTGCTCGGTAACGAGCGGTGCCCTGCTGGGGTTGCTAGGCAACGGTTTCAGTGCCTGCTGATTTGTGACATTGCATTCCAGACGTTTTTGACACCAAAAACATTAATTTATTGCCAAAAACCGACTGCACCCTGTTTTTAAAAGGAGTAGAAACACAAATGGAGGTAAAAAAAAGTGTAAATTGCAAATTTTGCACAATATGTCCTCTTCAAGAATTAGACCATTGATGCTTTGATCAGTTACTAGGAATCTGAGTCGCCCTTTTACCAAATAAATTTTTACTCTTAAGTAATTTATTGTACATTTTACTTTTACTTGAATACAAATATGTTGAGGAAGTGCTACTCTTGAATAAAATGTTTGGATACTTTACCCATCTCTGAACATTTCTGAGGGAAGTTCTGTATTATAAAGTGGTAAAGAAACAGAAAATGATGCTGAACTCTGATTAAAACATTTCCCTACCCGTCCTTCTTTCCTCCTTCCTTTTCCTCCGAGGCAACATCGGCTTGGCCTTCTTACCACACCATTAAAAATACAACACACACAAAACATTCAAGATTTTCCTGCCAAAAAAGCTGTTGTATTATTAATTTTTTACAAATCGCGCGACCTAAACGCAGGAGCAACAATATTAAATGAGCCTGGTGTGACAGTGATTAAACTTGTCGCCTGATGATAATTGTCCTGACCTACTCTGAGAGGATAATTAAAATATTAGGGACAGTTTAATACTGACAAAATGTCAGAGACATAATGAAAAATGAGGTTAAATAAAGAAACCTAGTTCCACTTCATCTCCCAGAGATTAATCAGAAAACTGCCAAAAACACAAATTTTTTAAAAACTGGTTTCCATTGGAAGTTTTTTCTTTTTTTGTTGTGAAGATGCTTGTTTGAAGATATTTTGTGTTCAGTGAATGCTCTGAATATTTCTGGTTCACAGAAACAGTCTAACAGCTGCTTGCTTTAAAACTGGAACAACATCAGAGGCAAAAGCCTTTTTCAACCAACCGGAGCTACTGATAACTGGAACAATTAAACATTAAACAGACTGGACCAGCGTTAGAGTTTTTAAAAGACGAGGAAAATTATCCAGGATAATCGGACATTTTTATTATCGGCAACCACCAAGATGAAAAAGCTAAATTTAAACCACTTTGAAAAGCCTTTACAACCTTCCTGCTGAGACTGATTGAGATCAGCTGAGTCAACTGACCATTGGGAATCTGATTTTCCTTTTCAAGATAAGGCATCTGGTTTTCTGTGGTATTTCTACAAAGAGTTTTGGTCCAAAATCTCTTCTAAGGCCAATTTTCTTGGCCAGTCATTGAGACACTGAACTATGAGAGTTAGCACCTCTAGGATTCTGATCATAGTTCTCCATTTAAGGTCCGATAGATGAACTGATCTGATTTTCTTCTGAAGTAATGAGAGTGTTCTGGTCATGAGATTTGGATCAGTACTGAAATATTGGGATCGGATACAAGCTTCTAAAGTCTCAGTGTGGAGCCATTTCTTCTTTACATTGAAAGGAATCAGCTGTGTTGATTCAGGGATCTAATCTGGATGCTTTCTGGAGGTTTCCATTTGGAGGGTCTTCGGTCATTTGCTGAACAGACCCAGAACTGTCTCAAGAGACTGTCTGACCTCTGACCTTCAGGGCTTCTTTGGATCCAACAGAACCAGTGAAGTCTGTTAATCTGTCCAGGAGTTATAATCAGCACATCCTGATTTCTGAAAATCAGAGGATGGCAGGTGAATGAACCTTTGTAGACTTAAAGGTTTCCCATATTAGACAGATGATTATGTCCAAATAAATAAATCCTGGTTTTATCCCTAAAATGACGTTAAAAGTCAAAATAAGTGTTTTTCAGGCACAGTTCCATTTTATAGCACAATCAAGTAATTATGTTACCTTCAGTTGTTGCTATATCCATCAAATATGACTTAAAAAATTGGACTTCCTAATTTGACAACTTGAAATTAGATCTCTGTCTCTTTAAGAACTCCTGCTCTTTCTGAAACTCCTTCATGTAGTCATCACTACATGATTCCTCTATTAACCCTTTAGCAACATCTTTTTAAGAGACGCAGCTCATATAATGAACTCAGTAGATGTGCAGTTCCAACAGGTGTTTGCTAATTGCTGCTGGCTAGTCTGAACGAGCTGAGTGGGGGAGGAGCTGCGTCTCGAAGGCGGGGCTAGGTCCAACCAGGCGTTTTGCACAGCTGACTGGTTGCCACAGGGGATTGAAGGATTTCTCAAACATACATGAAAGAATCAAAGCAACACTACAGGTGAGGGAATAACATTATAACTTGATGGAAAGCACAAAAAAGTTACATTTACATATCGCTGTCCCTTTAAGAAAAGTAGAAGACATTGAGGTCCCAGCAGTAGAGAAGAACATCTAAAGATCCGGTTTATTGTCTCCTCTCAGTGACTCTTAAAGCGAAGCCTGCTAGTTTCTCCGTTTACTGAGAAACCGCTCCCGGCTTGTTTGACGTTTGGTTTTAGATTCGCAGGTAGACTTTGGTCTCCCGCCTTCTGACTGATCCTCCAACATGGCGCCCGCTGCCGCTGCAGTTTGTTCCTCCTGTCGTAGCGACTCGGCCTTTCTCAGCTTGGCAGTCGCTGCTGACAGGCCTGCAGCTCTGAGGAGAGCGGCCCTCCACCGTGGAGGCCGTTTGATGTCTGCACTGGCACTGTGCTGGTTCTCTGTGTTGTCAGGTAGTTAGCCAGAGGAGACGCATGCTGTCTGCACAACTGGACACGCCATGGCGGAAACAAGCGTCCATGAGACAGAGAGCCCTGCTTTATTCCCCTAACGCTGCTCTGACACTTTCTAACAACTTCACGTTTTTATCTAATCTTGATCTTTATTCGGGTTTTTTGTTAACTGGCTCTGTGATGCTGCAGTATTGCCAGAAAATCTTGTTTTCATTTCTCTCTCTCTCTCTCTTTTGCGGTAAAGCTGTTGTTGCTCATGTTTTCGTCATGCATGAGCCTCAGTGGCAGAAATATGATACTCCACAGAGAACCTGCCATTAAAAACTTTTAAAATGTATATTAAAATGAGCTTGTAAAGAGTGCTAATGTAAATCTATCGCTAATAAAAATCATTTATGAGTTTCCTTTTTACCCAGAAAGTCTCTTTTTTTTATAAAAACAAAACTGGGTTTATTACTAGAGAAATATTAATAGAGAAATTCAGGACAAACATGAATATAATTTTCAAATCTCCCTCTAACCGGTTAGAGAGAGAACCTCAAGGTCCTGGTTTTTATGAACTCAAATAAACCAGATATGTAATTATGTCTCATATAAATTCGTTTCTGACCCAAACATGATGAAAACAACTCAGCTTATAGTGGATTAGTTTGCTATGCGTATAAATCTATATTGTAAACACACGCAATATAAGTGAACATTAAAAGATGTACATCAATATCCACACTGCAAAAACACAAATCAAGTGTTTTTGATCTAGTTTCTTGTTCAAATATTTTTGTAAATAAGACCAAACTAACTTCCAGCTAACTTTTCAGCAAGACCTAGGAGCTTGTTTTAATCCAATAATTCCTTAATATTTATGAAAAATTCCTACTTCCACTGGCACAATATGTCACCCATAAAATGTCTTGTTAAACATGGAATAATCTGCCATTTTGTTTTATATTCAAGAATTCTTGAGCAAGCTCCTATATTTTGCTGAAAAGTTATTTGTAAGTTAGATTTGTGTTATTTGAGGCGTAGTAATCTGTTTCCACCAGAAACCAGGATGAAAATATTTAATTAGATGTTTCTGCAAACAGAAAAAAAATCCACATCATGCCAAGCTAATGTCATGTAGATCCAGTGTTTCAGACCGACAGAACACTAACCAGACAGTCTTGGCCGTTTCTTGCTTTTTATTGTGCCGTTTTCTCCAGAGACGTTCTGCTTGCAGGGCTGGTTAATCACAATCTTCCTGTTTCAAAAGTTGACGCAAATGTTCCTGGCGCTGCTCAGTATTAAACTCATGATTGCTCATGATGCTCAGTTTGGATGTAAAACGGCAAATTTGTGTCGTTATGTGTTCTTCCCTCCCCGCCAAGTCGATATCGTCAGTAAGAATCTGAAAATCTCGCCTGGTTAAGTAAAGGTTAAACAAATAAACGTTACAGACAGAAAAAAGGAGTCATACATTTCCACCAAAAAACATTGACATTTTCTAAGTTCATAAAGTTGAAAATTTGTGAGAAAATAATTTAGAAACTTTTGTATTTCAAAAGTTGAAAATGTTCATCTTTAGGAGGTCCGATTTGACTAGAACATTTCTGAGATGAATCTCAAAATTTTGGAGATATTTTTTTTTGTAAATTTGTAACTTTTGGAGCTCAGAAATTTCCTTGTTTTTCTAGAAGAGATTTTTACTTCTTTTTTTTAATCTACAATAGCCAAACTATGCCTAAAACAATAGTTGGTGTAACCCAGTTTTAGGGAGAGGTGTCTGAACGCTGCAAAAACAAAATCGATTTTTTGTCTGTTTTCAAGTGCAAATATCTTAGTTCATTTGAAATAAGGCAAAACCAACTTATAAGTACATTTTTAGTAAACTATGTAAGCCTGTTTTAATTAAATAAGTACTTAATAATGATTTGGACAAAGTACTGGTTCCGCTGGCAAAATATTTCACTTATAACAAGACATTTTTTTCATGTTATAAGTGAAATAATCTGCCAATAACACTTTTTTTATCAGTACTAAGAAATTATTGACTAAAAACAAGCTCCTGTATCTTGTGGAAAAGTTAGTTTTGTCTTATTTTAAGTGTACAAAGATGTTTGCATTTGAAAATAGACAAATACTTGGCAAGATTTTGTGTTTTTGCTGAAGAGATCTTTAAATGTGCATGAATCCACCCACTGAGAACAAACTAATCAGACTGCAGAAATAATTTGTTAAAGTTTTTAATTGCAGATTTTCTGGCGTAACTGTTTTACTAAATCTTCGTCCCTCCTACGATGCGTTACAGTTAATGATGCTCCTCGTGATTAAGGTCCACGGCAAACGCTTCAGAATTGTTTTAGAAAAGCGATTTAGGTTTTATTTCAGGCCTGGCTGTGATGATCACTGGAACTAATGCTGATTGATGTCGGATCTGAACCCTTTCAGCCAGGTCCTGACCTCATATTTCTGCCTGTTTTCAAGCCTCAGTTGCATGTTTATTACATTATACCCCAATTTAAAGTTCAGCCTGTCCTTTACCTTCACAATAAATTCCAACAAAACCAAATGGAAAGCTCTAATTCTGCATTAGTGATTTATATCATTAATATCAGCCAGTGAGTCATCGTTGTGAAAGTTGTGTGAAAGCGGAGGATGTGGTGTTTTTCCTGGCCAGCGGGGTTGTGCTGCGCGCTCTGTGGGCTGCCTGCTGGGCCTCTTTGGTTTGCCTTGAAGGTTTTATGACTCGTGGATCGTTAGCAGGTATTTAAAAACAGCCTGCACGCATGGAAATATGCTGTATCCTTCAGACACACACGGATCCTAATTGTTTTGCACATTTATGCAACACTGATCAGGATTGAACTGGATCACAGCAGACGCGGATGTGTGTTAATTGGTCAATTCGCTGTTGCATGTCATCAGATCGTAAAAAAAAATCTGCACAGATGAACAATTATACACGTTCATGCTCTCATTAAATATTCATGAGAAAACTTTGCATGACTATCCCAATTATGTATTTTTTTTCCCGGAGTTCTTGAAAGCATCACAGCTTAAAGATTTAATGAGGAAATGATTTTGAGCAGAGCCTTAGATGGAAAATATTACAGTTATGATCTCAAAAGTGCATACAGGACAAAAAAAAAAAGCAGAACTGCAGCCCGTCTCAAGACTTTGGTTCACATTGAGTTACTTTTAGCTGAGCCGTTGTAACACATAAATATGCTTTGATCTACTTCATTTCATTGCAGCTCTGACTGTGTTCAGGGTCATGGTCATGCAGCCAAGTCTCAAAGGTTTGCAGCCTGTTGAACGTTTTCTTCCAAAAACTGTTCTGTATTTAGATCTGCTCAACTTTCCATCAACTAGGACCAGCTTCCTTCTGTCTGCTGGACAAATGGAACTTTGGTCAAGTTTCACTTGACTTAAGGTCAAACTAATTTAGAAGCAACTTTTTTAGCAAGATACATGAGTTTATTGAGTCAATAATTCCTTTACATTGATAAAAATACTTGTTACATTGGCAGATTTTTTTTCACTTATAACGTGGGAAAATGTAGTGAAAGAAATCTGGCTGTGGAACTAGTAATTTTTTATGTATATTAAAGAATTATTTACTTTATATCTAGCTGAAAAGTTACTTGTAAGCTAGTTTTAAGTGTACTAAGATATTTCCACTAGACCAAAGTACTTGATAATATTTGCTCTGTGTTGTTTTGGGGTAGGTAGTGTGTTCCAGTAGTTTTCCTTAGCAAATCCTCTTACCTGAGCTGTGAATCTTGGAAACCAGAGACTTTTTACATCCGTTTCCAGAATTATTAAAGGGACGGATTGTGCAAAATTCTTATTTTGCAAATTTTTGTTTTTGCATTTGTGTTTCTACTGCTTCTAAAAATAGTCCAAGAGTTTAAAAAAAAAACCAGGGTGTGTTCTTTTGGCAGTAAATCCATGTTTTTTGGTGTCTGGAAAATGAGCCTTTAAAAAAAAAAAAAATCAGAATGTAACTTTACAAATTAGAAGGCACTGCTCGTCACCTAGCAACCCAAGCCACGCCCAACCTGTTACCTAGTAACCCAAGCCTGTTACCTAGCATCCCAAGCCACGCCCAACCTGTTACCTAGCAACCCAAGCTGAGCTCCAGTTGACTTGCCATCCAGAAACCACTTGCTGCGTTCTTATTGGTTGTGGAAAAGGCTCAAAAAATGTATTTTTCTACTACCAAAACAATTTTATTATTTATGAATTTACCACAAATAATATGGATTTACGTTGCAGATAAATATTTGCAAATACTAAACTGTGAATAGGTGGGAAGTTATTTATATTTTAAACAATGGGAAGAAACTTTCTTGCTGACTTTTTGTTCAGAAGAAATGACTTTTAGTTTGCTCATTGTGAGGGATAGCTACAAAGCTAGTGACCATCCACTGTGGCTACAAGCTTCTCAAAGTGTGTGAATCTTTAATAACTTGGATCAAGTTGTAACTGAAGTTATTGACTTTGAATTAAACAAAAAAATGCCTTGAGACGACTTTTGTGGATTGGCGCCACATAAATAAGTTGAAAAGAGTTGAAATGAGTTGAGTTGAAAGATATTTTGAGGACTTTGGGGAACAGATTTAAGGAGGTCCTGACCACATTTACATCTCTGGAATGATCAGAAATGATCAGAAATGTTCTCCAGTCACATTTCATCACGGTGTTTATGATGCGTTAGTACAGTAATGGCTCCCTCGCAGCTGCAGGTCTGCACATGGAGCTGCATGACTGCTGCATGCTTGAGGGAAGCTGGAGAATAGATTGATGTGAGCAGCCTGCTGTTTGCTGCTCATGCTGAGCAGCGCTCCCTGCTGAGTTCAGGGGGAGCTGGCTGCAGCGTTGGATTCAGTCATTTTATTGCTGGTTCTTACTCTGTTTATGAGTTCTAAGATCAATCTCATAAGGAACATATAAAACAAAAACAAAAAAACACTTATGGTGGTGGCACAGATGTTTTGTATTGTTTTTATTACCAAAAACATTAAACTTGTATGTCGAGTAACTTTTTCCGGTGTTGTCTTTTCTTTACAACTTCCATAACTCTCTCTGCTACACCGGAAACGAAGATCTGGATCAAATCCTGAGTGATATTGATCCATCCTGGTATGATTAGTGATTGGAGTTAACTGAACACTAGTCCTCCGTTTGTGTGTTTCCACCAGAAGAATTCTTTTTTTTTTGTCATTTCCATCGAAAAACTGGAGTTTTTTTTTAAATTGGCTTGTTTCTATTAAGCAAATTTATTTTGTAATTTCAATTTGTTTAATTCTACGGTGAATGGAAGAAGTTTATTGAGAGCTGACAGCTAATTTTCATCAGTTTGTGAAACCAAGCCTGTGCCGTTAGCATTGAGAGCTACATACAGGAGAGCGTAGCAGCAAGAGCTGGCTGATCTTTGTGTTATGACTTTGTTTACATATCTTCCTTTAATTGAACAATCAGCTGACCACCAATACTACATTCACTCCTGTTGCACATATCAAAAACATGAATGTCCTAAAACAAAGCTGATTACGTTGTATTGTGGCAGGCGATATTGGATTGATGTATAATTTCAGTTTGACTCTTTCACAACTTTGCCTTGTTTTATTCAGGCCTAAAAATACAGTGAAAAATTGAAACGCCTTGAGCTAGTTAAGCTTCTTGAAATGTATCCAAATAATATCTCAGTGGCTGAACTGTGAGATTTTGTGCAATAATAAATAAAAGGCTTAAAATAACTGCAGAGAAAACAGAAGTGAAGATAGCAAAAACTAATAGGGCTGTCAAAATGAATGCGTTAATTCACATTCTTTTAACGGTATAAATGTTTTAAACATGTTTCTGTGTTTTTTGGACATCATCTGTTCTGCAGTTTGAGTGTAATTTCTGTTTCTTTTTCAGCTGTTTCTCTATGGAGCCAATCTTCTGTTTCTTAAAAAGTAATCTCAGAAAACGTCTCCACTCTCTCCTCCACAGGAAGAACACAAAATTAATTTACTGTTGTAGACAAAACAACGTAGCAAAGCATAATTTTACACGCAGCAAGTCAAACTGACTGATGCAACACCAAACTGTGAACATAAAGAGCATAAACAACGATAAACACATAATCAAAGACAATTTATTTGTAATAAAAACATTTAACAATTAATTAATCTTGATTAGTTCACAGAAACCTTGTGATTAATCAGATTAAAATATTATTATTGAACTACAAGCAGGAATGCAGAGGCCTGTTTTAACCTTCCCTGGACACAACTTAGACAGTAGTTCCAACTGAAGCCCCTACGGTGATAAAAGTCCTTCATGTCACTTTAGAGTTCATCACAGACGAGAAGCTGCAGTAACGTCACCATGCAACACCAGAAATCTGTCAGAAGCATCAGCTCTGACTGTATGATGTGCTTTTGTCTGCAGATGTGAGATAAAAGACCTTCATGGAGCATAAAAGTCTATCCAGAGGCTGGCAGCCGAGGAGAATCCTGGGAAAGGTCAGAGATCTTGGCGTTGTCGTCCCCACGGCGGGAGTTTGGAGTATAGGGAGGGACAATAACTCCTTGAGGTTGGCGGTTTGTGAGTGGGTGGGAGAAGCCCGAGGAGCTGGATGGACTCTTCAGAAAGATGATGGAGAACAGGTATGACAGCAGCTCAGGCGAGAGAGCTGGGCGAACTGTTGACAAAACAAAACCGGCCGATGAGGAATGCTGGGTTCAGTGTCGAGTGTTGGGAGTGTGTGTTGGCTGTGAGGGATCTGTCAGCGAGTCTCTCATCACGCCAGCAGGACAGAAATGTTAAGAGCTGGTTAAGAGAGCTTCCTGCCCTTCAAACACTGGAAAGCAGGAAAAGTGACGTCCAGTTCTGGTCAGGAATCCGGTTTACTCACAATCAGGGAGTTTTTAGTTCCTCCAGAAATGACATCTTTATCAGATATTCCTTTCACCTCATTTACTTTTGAGGAAACCAACAATAAATCCAATCAGAGAGACATTTTTTACAAACCTTCAGCATTCATTGATTGGGACAAACTCCAAAGAGTTCTGACGAATAAAGGTCTGGTAGGAGTAAATAAAAAGCCTCAGACTTTATATGAGGAAATCTGGCAGCTAAAGTTTCTTGTTAAATCTGCTATTGCGATGAAAGAAGTTGATTAACACTATTACAGCTGCTGGAGTTATTGCTTTAGTCAGTCAGCCTGCAAAAGGGCAGACCACTGGGAGTAAGTACGATAAGCTACTGGACTACACAGAGCGCTAACTGGACAGTGAATGGGCTCAGTGACATGAAGTCTAAAGTCAGTGCTGCCCTATCGCTTGGTCCTTATGGGAAACATGGTAACATTGATTAAAAATACCACATCTTCATAGTATTTACATAGAAAACTTCCAGGGCAAATCCTCGTTGCAGAGAATACCAGGTGATTTCATATCAATATGCGCTCGTGTATATCAGATGTTCTCGTGTTTACACCATAGTTTCTTCAAAATAAACTTTTCAGTCAATCACTAATGGTGCATTCACACCAGCCCTGTTTAGTCCGCATTAATCAAACTCCAGTCCATTTGCCTGGACAGTTCGGTTTGTTTGGGGAGGTGTGAACGCGTAGTCAAACTCCACAACGCAAACTTTGATATGTCTACAAACTTCTGTCTTGTTTTAGTTGAAATTAACTCTGTTGCAGTTCGAATGCATATGTAACCACCAAGCAGACTGGCGACCGCTCCAAAAGCAGGAAGCAGGGAATTCTGGGTAAATGCAACCAAAACAAACGATTCCAGCACTAGTGGGAGAAATGGTTTGCGGTTTTTTGTCAAAGACAAAGCAAAAATCCTGATGATCCTCCATGTTTGCTTACATTTTGTGAAGAAGGAAGTTGTGCTCAGTGTCTTCTTCAGAGGTTTTTGTGTTATTTTCTTCGCTGGTTCTTGCTGCAGCGCTCCCACAGGCGAGGAGGGGAACAGGTTGCTCAAAAGATTTGGGCCAATGGCGTGTCAGTAAGCATTGTGCCTTGGTAATGTCGCTTCCCCAGAAGAAAATCCACAAACAGACGAGTTATGTGAAAATAATTAATGGCTTTGTTCCACAGAGAAATGTGCAAATAGGTAAATCTTTGAATACTGAACCACAATAATATTTTTAAGGGTCTTTGTCTGAACTATGATTAAATCTGGAAATAATTTTACTGCAGAATATGAAATGTGAAGTTTTAAATATTTTTTAATTCAATTGACTAAAATTCCTCCTTAAGTTCAGTTCATTCTGCAGTAAAGCTGAAATATGTTTATCTCCCACACATCTCGTAAATTTTTCCTGAAACGGCAAAATCTTCCCAGGTATTTCATGCATTTACTTCTTTATGATGCATCTGGAAGTTAGTGAAAGAGACCCAACTGTCTGTTTTTGCAGAGGTTTTGAAATCAGACATTCTGTCGACAACCACAAATCCACTGCCTGTAAAAAGTTAGAGCGTACACTCTGGCATGTCCACTCACATTAAGAAAATCCCCCCAGTTTTTTCCCCGGGTCAAATCATAAAACCCCCATTCCTTCCTGACACGTAACTCCTCCTGACTGCTCACACAGTGATTCACACAGTCATTCTGTTTTACTGTGACCTGTCTGGAGCCTCACGTTTCCAAGGCGGTTAAAACATGCAGGAAAACAATATATTTGCAAACATGAACTAACCCTGGGCTGACGAACCAGAAGGTGGAACAATGGAAGGAGAGAAAGGAGGAAAAAATGCCGTTCACACGTCCCCAACTGTTCACAGATGCAACAATCTGCCAGTTTCACACATTCCTCTGGCCTGAGCGAACACTGCGCCGGTTCATAGCTGTGAAAACCGTCGGAGCTTCCCATTATCCGACGGCAGAGAAACCCCTCTGTGAGGTCCACAATGAACGACCTGTGTCACCAGATTCCTAACATTTATTGCGACTTCCTAAATTTCTGCTGAGGAGGGGATTCGTATCGTTTCCATAGCAACGGAAGTGAAGATCCGTAGACCTGCTGGAGTTGATGATCAATGATGAAGTCATGATCATTTAAAGGGGATCTACTATGCAGAATTCGCATTTAGCATGTATTTGTACTTCCATTTGGGTTTCTACTGCTTTTAAAAACACCCAGAGGATTTTTGGCAATAAGTTAATGGTTCTTGGTGTCTGGAAAATGAGCTGTTTCAGAAACCTTCAGAATGTAACGTCACTGTCCAGCAGTAGGCAATGCTCGTTACCTAGCAACCCCAGCAGAATTCTACTCGTTACCTAGCAACCCCAGCAGAATTCCACTCGTTACCTAGCAACCCCAGAAGAGTTCTACTCATTACCTAGCAACCCCAGCAGAGTTCCACTCATTACCTAGCAACCCCAGCAGAGTTCCGCCCCACTACCTAGCAACATGTGCTGATCCCCAGCATGTTTGGTCAGCTGGTTTTACCGCTGTATGCGCTGTGCAATGGCTGCTGGAAAAGACAAGTGTTTTGTTGTTGACTTGTCCTTTAGTTTGAGTTTCTGATCAGTAAATCTTGAGATTGCTTTTGCTATGAACAGAAAAAAAAATTGCAGAAAATTGACATTTTAATTTTATTTTTCCAGTGAGTTCAGTGTTTGTTTTAAAGTTGACCTATTATGCTTCCTTGAACAAGTTAGGATCAGTCTATCAGCGATTCAAAACATGTTCATAAGATTTTTTTTTTTGCACAAAATCATTCTTAGGGTAATGAGGTTTTAGCTGTTTTAGGGCCTCTTGTCACTTTAAATCCAAATAGACTGAGTGGAAACTCATTTTTTGCATTCGTATGAGAAATTGGCAGCAAAAGGTGCAGAAGTATCTGCAGATTTAGAAACATATAGAAGAATATGCATTTAAAACTAAAAAATAAAATGTAAAACTGCTGCAGTAGAAGACAAAGCTTTCTTTATTTGTCGTAGTTTCATTATGAGTTTTAACTTTTTCTGCTGCTCTTCTGCTAAAAGGTCAGAGGTCGTCCCCTGCGTCTTCCCTCCTGCAGTCGTATTTTCATGTTGGTTCTTGTTTAGATCTTTTAAATGTGTTTATAATTAATTTCCTTCCCAAGTTTCTCATGAAGGCACAAAGTTTCTAATGTGATCTCGAAGCATGCTGCAGAAAACATCTGAAGTATTTCTGTTGCTGATCATTCCTGAACTGATTTACTGTCAGTGTGAGGGCGCGGGACTCAAAGTGCGGTTACCGTGAAAGCAATAAACTACAGCGAGCGAGGAGGAGCTGTTCGACCAGCAGAGAAACACCCCGAGGTGTTGGAGCTGCAGACGGAGCGAGCACGCCTCCATCCCGTCACTTAGAGTCCAGAAATCCTCCTTTTGGATTTAATTAAATCCTGATTCTGGTCTGGAAACGTCTCCCTCAGCAACAGATGAATCAACATGTCAGCGCAGGGACGTTATCACCGCCAGACTGAGTCAGTGTATATGATGTGGGACAACTTGGTCCCATTTCTCACATTCTAACGCAGCCAGCGTGACTAAACGCCGTTTACGGTACAGTTTAAATAGAGTGCAGGAAGACGAGGGCTTTATGAAGTGAAAGCTTGTTAATGCTCCTCTGAGCAGCGCTGCTGTCCGGCATCAATCAACAGTGTACAGTATATAACCACAATTACAGCTCTGCCTTAAATCTGCCTGGTGATCCTCAGAGCCCTAGCATCCTGATAAAAAACGGTTTTCCCTTTTGAAAACTTTTCCTAAAATATGTTTGGCCAGAAAAAAAATAAAGTGTTCCCATAAATTTCTTGAGCATCAATCCCAACAATCCAGCAGCTGTTTTTAATCTTTTCTGCACTCTATCTTATCCGACCAGTTTTTATCTGTCAAGTGAGAAAACTGCTACTTTTCCATGGGATGCACTAATCAGAAATTAGTGGCGGATTTCAGATTGCCAGTGTTATTTCACTTTATCGTTACATTTTAAAGGATTTTGGTTCAGAACAGGGTTTATGATTGTGTTTAAGTTTAAGTCCAGACTGAAAGCGCATCCATTTTCAACACTAGTTACAAAAAAGGGGGGATATTAGTACTTCACTGAATTGAGTTTTTTTGGGGGGGAAATCGCTGCAGCTAAAATTAAGCATTTCTTGGTTTTTATTCATATTATTAGCTCTTAGTATTTCCTGCCATTTTTGTAGCTGTCTTGTTGTTTTTGCCAAACTTAGTCAGCTGAGGTTGTAGTCATTGTGCTATATAAATAAACTTGGACTTTTAAGGATCTGTTCATTAAGTCCAGGTTCGACTCATCAAAAATATTTTAAACTTTTATGTCGAGCTGATCATCTGCCCTTCATTGTATTTATCAGTTTTTTTTATTTTTAAGAATTTTTTAAATAGCTGTTTAGCTTAATGCCTCCTCCAACTCATCGTTTGCTGCAAACAGATGCACAAGTATACAACTATACATCTTTGAAAAGCAGAAGTGGAACCTCCTGCACAACCAACGAGAATGATAAGTCAACAACAAAACACTCGTCTTTTCCAGCAGCGCACAACAGCGATAAAACCAGTCGACCAAACATGCTGGAGCTCAGTGTAGGTTGCTAGGTAACGTACGGAACTCTGCTAGGGTTGCTAGGGTTGCTAGGTAACGGGCAGTGCTGGCTGAGTTGACTTTACTTTAAAAAAAACAATAACTTGTTGCCAAAAGAATTGCTAGGTGTTGTTTTTTTTAGCACTTTCACTGTTTTTAGATGTAGTTGGAAACCAAATGGAAGTACAAAAATATGCAAAATGTGAATTTTGCATAATAGGTTCCCTTTAAATTAGTACTTGGAAAGAAAATGCTCAGAAAGGTTGCCGCTTATGTACAAAATGTAGGTTTCTTGGAACCAATGAAGGCTAAAATAAAATCCACATTTTTTGAGTCTATGTGACATTAATATCCTCTCATGGTTTTTTCTTTGTTGTTTCCAGAAAACCAGTGTAATCCTGACATTACATCGATGCCTTCAGCTGTCGTTGAGTGACGATAATCCTTGCGTGACAGCAACCTACCAAAGTTCATCTTTCAGCGCCGTCTGCTCCTCAAAAATCTCACAAATCACACCTTCGCACACAATCACGGCGCAGGAAGACGCAGATTGGGGGAGAACTGGAGCCTGAGCACCCAGGGGGCCCTTTGATGGCGACGGCTTTTTATCGGCTAGCGGTGGAGTCAGTTTATGGAGGAGCAGCGCGGGATAACTAGGACAGCTAAAGAGGAGCGGCCCGGACAGGCAGGTGAGGCAGATTGGTGTGATATCAGAGGAATGGCTCCGGGGCTGGAAGTGTGTTTGGAGGAATGAAGACTTACAGAGCGAACAGATCCTTTCTTCTTCAAAGACTTCTGATCACACAGCTTCTCTCTCTCACACACACACACACACACACACACACACACACACACACACACACACACAGGAGCGAGGACACACACCTCACAGTGGCATCCTCTAACTTTCTGTTCTTGATTCAAACACACAGTTTCCATGTAAACGCTCAGAGAATGTGTGTTTGTGAGGAGTCTTTGGAGAGAAGCTCTTCATCATAAAAACCACAGAGAACAAACAAGTTTCTGGAGAAGAACCACATCAGTCATTAAATTCTGAGAAAGCTTTTTAAATAAACATGCTTTATATGCTGTTTAATATTAAAACTCTTTAATGTTTTAGCTTGATACAATCTAGGAATACTCTTGACATCTGAATGCATGTTAACGTTATTTTTTCTTTACAAATTAATCCAACAGAATCAATCTACTGTGACTTTTAAAAGTATTTCTACGTTTCCGTATCACTCTACAAACAAAAACTTCAAAGGTATTTTATTGGGATTTTATTGGGATTTTATGCAACACACCAACACAAAGTGGCAGATAATCGTCAAGTTGAAGGAAAGTGATTTGCAGTTTGTTTGTGTTCAAGTTCTTACATCAGTACAGCCAACAACATTTCCATTCTTCTTTACAAAATGACCAAAACTCAGGCGAATAGGTTGGAAAAAGTCTGTTTTCAACTCGTACCAATGCAATGCAGATATGGACTTTGACTGGGCCATTCAAACACATGAACATGTTTTGATTTAAACCATTTCTTCTGTTCCAGTCTCAAACCTTCTGCAACTTCTAAGAGGTTTTTATTCACATTTCTGCAGGAAAAAAGGCATCCTCCCAGCATGCTGCTGCCACCACCGTGTCTTACAATTAGCCTTCAATAAGCGTTATTTTTTTTTTATTTTTTTTATATTTTACTATATGCAACGATCATAGATCCAGAACATTGAATAGTTTTAATAGTCTTAAATAAAAGTCTCCCAGTTTGTTTTTTAATTTGGACACAATTAAAAAAAAGAGAGAGAAAATATATAAAATATTCAACTTTCTTGCCAGACAGAAAACTTTACAGTGACACACAATAAATATTTAAACGTAACATGATTCAAAATGGCCGGGTATAGTTCAAAAATATTAAAAACCATAAAAACAAAAACTAAAAAAATTGGAAAAGATTAAAAAAACAAAACTATGCCAAATCAAATTTTGGACTCTTATGGCAACAAGAACAAAAGACAACAGAGAGAAACCAGAATTCATTCATTCTTAAATTGCGGTCGGGGGGCCGCACAAAATCAGTCCAGGGGCCCAAAATGGCCCCGGGACCCCATTTTTAACACCCCTGGTTTGTACAGTATGAATATTGTCAAGTTGCTGAAATAATGGCCTAAGACATTTTTTGCGAAACGTTTTTTTTTTTTTTTTTTATCTAAACCATCTTTACTGCATTGCCATATTGTCCAAACATTAAGTGCCAGTATGGTAAAGTTTTGAAGCCACATCAAGCTGTCGCTCTGTGTTTCCTCAGCTTGATGATGCCAAGTCCTCCACTGTTTTAAATTTAGCTTCCTGTGATATTCCTGCTTGCTCTCTGACGGACTTGTTTTTGTTCTCGGCGCTCGCGGACGGCCCGATTAATTTGCATCGAGAGCTTCTCTGCAGCTTGTTGTTGGTTCATAACAGCCGCTTCTTTTTTTAGGAATAATTAGGCGTCTGCTGCTCAGGAGATACGGCAGCGGCGCGCCCGTCAAAAGGTCAGCGAAGGACGTGTCGGCGTACCGCTGGAAAAAGGTACGAAAGAGTCACTGAGTGTGAGAGAGAAGCACTGCAAAAAGATTTTGGTCTAGTTTCTAATGCAAATGTACTACTACGTTTGAACGTTTCAGCAAGATATAGAAGCCTGTTTTAAGTCAATAATTCCTCCTCAATAATCTGGCAGATTATTTTATTAACACGTAAAAAAATATTGGTAAAAGTGAAATAATCTGCCAATGAACCTATGACTTTTATCATCAATATTAAGGAATAATTGACTTACAACAGGCTCCAGTATCTTTCTTAAAAGTAACTTCTGAGGTAGTTTTGTCTTATTTCAAGTGTGCTAATATATTTGGACCGAAATACTTGGTAAGATTTTGTGTTTTTGCAGTGTAGAAGTCTTGATCTTACCAATGGAGAATTATCCAACAGTCCTATGAATATTAAAAGGTGAATTCACAAACAGAGCATGTTCTCACATGTCTGAGCTTCAACAGGAGCTAATCCTGTGGGTTTAGGATTATCGCAACAGATTAAAAAAGATAAAAGAAATGTAGCTGAGCTGCTACACTGCAAAAAATACAAAATCTTACAAAGTATGTTGGTCCAGTTTCAAGACTAACTTACAAGTAAGCTTTCCACAATATGAGGGAGCTTGTTTAAGGTAAATAATTACTTAATATTGTTGCAAAAGTACTAGTTCCAGTGGCAAATTATTTCACTCATAGCATGGGGAAAATGTCTTATAAGTGAAATAAGTGAATCTAGGAATTTTTCATCCATATTCAAGAGTTATTGACTTGAAACAAGCTCCTATATTTTGATGCTTCTAAGTTCATTTTTTCTTATTTTAAGTGAACTAAGACATTGGCAGTAGAACCTAGACTGGGATTTTGCGTTTTTTCAGTGAATTGATGCAGCTCTTCATGGGGAGAGCTGCTGTCTGTCCAACCTGCATATAAACTCTCGGCTGTGAAGTCGGTTTTTTGGGGGGAAGGATTTAGAAATGACTGGAGCTTCATGGAAAGCCAGTGAATTATGGCGGGACGTTGAATCTGCTGATTGGCTGAGGAACACGGGAAAGCTCCAGGTTCGAGCTTTAGAGGTGGAGGATAAATACACCGCATGAAAAAAAAAGCTTTTTAATGTTTACCTTCATCTGTGGATGCTTGGTAAATGACCTTATAGAAGCTTCTTTTTGCAGGGCTTTGTGACGTTCTACCTGCAGGATTTTGGTTTCTGTATGAAGCACATTTTTTTACTTCACAGATTGATTTTTACCCTCTGTAGTAAATCCTGTAATGGAGTCCTTAAGCCCTGACTTCTGGCTGCAGAATAATGTGATCTTATGATTTTGGGATCTCTTTCATGCAATTTATTGTTTTTGTCAATTTATACATCTCATTGTGCTGCATTCAGCTTCTCTTAAAGTTATATTTGTAAAATTTAATTAACTTTTTGCACACTTTATGGTGCAGTTTGCTGTACCGCAACATAAAAATCTTGTCCTGATTATTTCAGTCTTTGATTTATGAACGTCTGAATCTGGATATTAACAATTGTTTGCTTTGTTTTTTAAATTAACTGTGTGACTCATTATGTTGGCGCTGAAGCAGGCAGAAAACGAGGACAGGCAAAGCAGACGGGTCAGCAGAAACTCAGAACGAGGAAAGTTTTTCATTTAATCAGCTTTGGATCATCCCTGCAGACGGGATTTGGTTATTTCCTGTTTGGTATGATATTTCAAATTTCCAATCTTGTTTGTCTTTTGTAATCTGGCAGCCAAGATGAGCTTAGAGGGATTTATGAAGACACACAAAGACAAACCTTTTATTGGTCTATGCTTGGCTATTTGCTGTGTTTCTATTACAGATGTGTGCAAAGTTTTCTGATATTTCACAAGCATCAAAAAAGACAGTTTTGAAATTGCTGCATTTCCATTAAATGAGAAACGTGAGTACGTTTATTCAAACGCAAGTCATTTAAAAACAAGCAGCTCCATTTTTCTCCTACAACTTCCTGTTTTGTACTTCATCATTTCTACCAGTAGTAACATCCCGTTGTTGATCAGGTGACGAGAAAAGAGTGTTTCTATTGCAGTTTTGCAAATTTTGATACAACTGAAAAACCAACTCAGCCTAGAACAAAAACTTTTTTTATCAAAGTTTCTTCTAAACCGACGTGTTTCCTGTAAGTTAATTTATTTTTATAATTCCAATTTGATGCCGTTTCCTCAAAGAGCTCTCTCTGTGAATCTCCCTCTCAGCTCCTTCAGACTAGCCAGCAGCAATCAGCAAACACCTGGTGGAGCTTTGCATCTGCTGAGCTCATTATAGCAGCTACTTCTCAGTGAAACGCTGATAAAAATGTTAAAGGGTTAATAGGAGAACCATGACTTTCTGGAGGCGGAGTTTTAGAAAGAGCAGGAGATTCTTAAAGAGACAGAGTCCTAATTTACGAAGTCAAATTTCTTTTAAGTCATATTTGATATCCATACATGGGTATCCTTTTAAAGGTGCTTGGCGACTGAATGCTGCTTCTCCATGTTTGGTTCACTTCGATTTATTTTAACCTGATCTCACAAATCTTTACCTCTCGGCTGTTTCACCCCCAAGTTCCTCTTCTCCGTCCTTGTCGCTCGGTGTTTTTGGCAAACAGGTTCTGTGTGTGTGTGTGTGCACTTCGATTTCAGCTTCGATTGACTTTCTTCTGCGCTTGTTTACCCAAACATGAACTGTAACGACGCGGCGGCCGGGTGAGCACAAAGGCTGACCTATGCGGACTGAATGCTAACGCGGGCGAAGGAACGCCGGGGCAAACGCGACGACAAATACCCGGGAAGCACTTAAAAACGCAGCCGGAGCTGTTGACTCGCTGGTCCGTCTGGGACGAGAGCCGGAGCCGGAGTGACGGGGGTGAAAACGAAGCGCTCCGCCGCCGACCGCCTCGATCAATGAAGGGCACTTATGAGAAGAATGCGCGCTGCTTGGAGGGTCTGGCATGAATGCCCCAGCATTATTTTATTTTTAATCTAGCGTGTTTTCCTGTGGCGTCCTTCCTTCCAGGAGAGGAGTCTCGCTGGAATGTCCCTCCGCTTGACTTTTTTTGCAAACAAGCTGCACAAACTGAGTTATTGAAATCCTCTGCAAGTGAAACATTTCTTCCAGTGGTTTGTTGTGCAGCTCTGAAGGTGATGCTCAGGCTGTAATCAAAGAAGCATTGATGTTCTGCTCCAACACCTTGACGGGGAAAATGGGGCCTTTGTCTGAACCTCTTTGATTATTTCTCCTGCTAATGGCTGCACTTGAGTCAATAAAGTCTGATTATGGGTGTGTGGGTTTTTTTGTTTTGTTTTGTTTACTGAGCTGCACTTTCAGCAGTTGCCACCCATGACTATATTTGACTTGAGCTGAACAAAAATGTAACTGCCCACAAGATTCCCAGATAGTCTGGCAGCATTTAGGTTTGACCTCTGACCTCAGCGGGAGTGTTGGTAGGCTGTGGGAACAGAGGAGATGGTAAATTAGGGGTCTACCCCTTTATCTGCAGGAATGGGCTTTCAGAGAGGGGGCGGCGGAGGAAGGAAAGTGTTAACAGGAAGATGAGGGACGGAAAGGAGAAAATATACAAGAATACGGTGCAAAGGTTGGTCATTTATTTTGTTTTTTCTCTAATATACACAGAGCCAGAACTATTCGTACACAGTCAGCTATACGCCACATTTATTTTTAGTTCATAAGCGAGTTGAACCGACTTTTTATAGCCATCAGGAAACTGAAATTATCTGCAGGATTGTTTCATTTCATATAAAGTTTATGCTTTTCATTAGGGTTGGGGCTTTGAGAGGAATGGATGCTTAAGTTTTAGATAAATTTACGGATCCCAGGATGAGTTTGGATGTGTTTCAGTAAAACTAGGTGCAAGTTTGAGGTTTTTCCTCCTTCACTATCTGGTGAACAGCAACTGTTTTTCTTTACTAAATCGAATAAAGTCTGTCCGACAGTTTTATTTTTGTACTCGACATTTCTGAAATTAAGATTCCTTTTACACTTTTTAACTGAAACTTAATTTTCCCTAAATTTTTGGAATATTTTTATGCATCCAAGCAAATATTGTGATAAATCTCTATCTCTAGTTCCACCAATATGAGAGCAACACAAAGTTTGTCATTTGAAAATGTTGAATCCGTAGCTTTTCATGTAAAATCGCCAAAAACGCAGCAGAAACTCCCAAGAGGCTCCAGCACAAAACAAAGATGTTAACATTTCCTCTGATGATGACATGAAATGTTAAAACATCTCTTGTGTTTGCATTCATCACTACAACGACGTTTAATGATTCATCTTATTCACGTTTTAATTGAATCTCTTATTTAACGGAAACACTGCAATTGTAAAATTGTGTTTTTTCGCATATTTATATTAGAAATGCGACAAAAAATCCAAAGAGTTATTTTTTGGTTACACAGTAAAAATGCCAGTGTTGAATTAACACCCAAAAGTGTCAATATGTGTCCAAGTCAGGTGTTAAATTCAACAATACAGAGTCACATTAACATTTACAACGGTGCTGGTGTTAAAATACATTAAAAGTAACATCAGTGTAGTGTTGATCACAAAACATAATGTGGTGTTAAAAAAGTAAATAATTGAGCCACAAGATGTCAACATCAATCAAATCCAGTGGAAAAAATTCAAAATAATACACAGAAATGGAAAGTTTAACTTTTCTTAAACCCATTTCAGTTTTATAAACTAATGTTAATTTAACAAAAAAAAAGGGTGTCAAACTTTTAACACTTTCAAAAGTGTTACTTTAACACCTACTGACTTGGACACATATAGACACTTTTGGGTGTTAATTCAATACTGGCATTTTTACTGTGTATAAAGAAATGGAGAATATTTGTAGCAGTCTGTATGAGACTTTCAACCCAAACCAAGCAAAGCGTAACCAACTGTGAAGCAGGGGAGTGGTGGAATCATGCTGTGGGAGATGAAAACACAGTATTTGTTCTGAACTCTGTTGCAGTCGGTTGGATCTGTTGGCAGTGAAGGCCTTCATTGTCAATAATGGCGGCAAACAAGAATCAGTAGCACTTAGTGAAAGATAAGTTATCTGTAAACATTCAGATTAAGAGTCGTTTTTGTTCAGTATGATCAGATGAGTGAAGAAACGGCAAACTGACACCTCAGTGTAACTCTCTTTCCTTCTAATCACTCATCTGTGAACCCTCTGTAACCCCCCCGCTGTGACCTTTGCCCCCCCCACAGCCATCTGCCTGCTGACAGGTGAGGCGCCCCAACAGAAACGAACTGTGACGACAGCGAAGTGGCCGCCGCCACTGTTTACACCAGGAGCGTAAGGTAAAGAGTGTGTGTGCTCGCGAGCTTTTCGCGTTGACCTCCCACTGGGATTCCCACACCAAACCCACCTGAAAAAATACAAAAAGGTAGAAAAACAATCAACCAGAGTCTGTTAAAACACCAACACAAACACTCCCAAACAGAGATTCAGCTGATTCTGATGCCTTGGAGTCGACACCAGCTCATACACACACACACACACACACACACACACACACACACACACACACACACACACACACACACACACACACACACACACACACACACACAGGACATTAAGTCAGTCTGTGAAAAGGACTTTTATTTCCTAAGTGCTGATCCTTCCTCCACCTCTTTTTGTCACTTACAAAAGCAACAAAACAAACGTCGCGATGCTAATCGATGCTCAACGAATCTAATTTCAACGTGAACAGAGTTGCTGGAAGCACAAGTAAAGATTTATTTTATTTGAAGGGGTGACCATAAGACTGACATGACACCGTCATAAACATGGCATAACACCTGACATGAACATAATGAATGTTTTTATGAATGTTTATGACAGTTGTCATGAAGTGTCATTGGGTAAATAAAGACACTTTTAATGCAAAGTTGCTCTAAAAGTTGCATTGAAAGTCCATTAAAAATGCCAACTTTGCATTAAATTATCATAATTTACAAAATCATGCAAAGTTGGCACTTTGTGGGCACTCATCATTTTTGATTATCCACCTAAAACAACAGTCAGTTACAATAAGACTCATTTGAATATAGATGAAAAAAGTACAAATTGAATTGGCAGATTTTTTTATTTAAAGCAGAAAAAAAACTGGAAAAATGTTCCAGTTCCAGTGGAACTAGAACTTTTTATCAATATTAAGAGATTATAAACTTACAACAAGCTTGTATATTTTGCTGAAAAGTTAAGTTTAGAGTTAGTTTAGTCTCATTTGAAGTGTACTGTGATATTTGCACTAGAACGTAGACCAAAACATTTGGTACGATTTTGTGTTTTGCAGTGCAGTTATCAACCTACCAGCCAACAAAGCACAGCAATACTCGGTAAACGGTGATTATTCCTGAAATTTTCTTTAATTTAATCAGAAATGTTCTGGTGTTCTGTCCAAGGACCGTAAAAGTAACAAGTAATGGTTGTACTTTTTAAATCGGTCCTTTGAGCTTTGACAGATTTGAAGGTGACCACAAGAAACTAACTTCGACAAGAGCAGATGTAGAAAATGTTTCTGGCATTCTGTGTTTGACTTTTTATGATTGGTAATTTTCTACTGTAGGGTTGAACACGCAGCACTGAGTCATTACTGATCATAAAAATGATGAAATCCATACTTTTTATTTCTCAGACCTATTTTCATTCCAAAACTACGGTACTCTCAGTCCTGCGTATTCCTTAGGGAAGCCAATGTTTCTTCTTTGGTGGTTCTTCGTAACTGGGAAAAGATTTAATTCCTCCAAAGACGAGAAATACAAGCTTACACTGCAAAAACATAAAATGCCACCAAATATGGTTGCTCTACTTTCACGTGGAAACATCTTAATAAACTTCAAATATAACAAAACTAACTTTTTAGTAAGATATAGAACGTTGTTTTAAGTGAATAATTCTTGAATTTTGATGGAGAGTTCTCGTTCTGCTGGTAGATTATTTCACTTATAAAATTGGAAAAAGTGAAACAATCTGCCATTGGAAGTAGTAAATTTTTTAAAATCAATATTAAGGAATTATTCACATAAAACAATCTTATATCTTTCTGAAAAACTACTGGTTTGTCGTATTTTAAGTGTATTAAGACGACTGCACAAGATACAAGACCAAAACACTTGGTAAGACTTTGTGTTACACTACAAAAACACCAAATTTTACCAAATATTTTCATCTAGTTTCTAGCACCAACATCCTAGTTCAACTGAAATGAGACAAAACTAACTTATTAGTAACTCTTCTTCAAGATATACATACATTTAAAGTCAACAATCCCTTACTATTGATGAAAAAATGCTAATTTCATTTGCAGATTATTTCACTTATAATAAGATTTTTCCCATAAGTGAAATAATCTGCCGATGAAATTAGTACTTTTTCATCAATAGTAAGGGATTGTTGACTTTAAATAAGGTCCTGCATCTTGTTGGAAAGTTCCCTGTAAGTTAGTTTTGTATGATTTCAGGTGAATTAAGAGATTTAAACTAGATGAAAATACTTGGTAAGACTTTGTGTTTTTGCAGTGTAACCACTTGTTCTAATATAAATATCACTACATCCCAAATCAAACTGCTTTGCTGCAGTTTCTGCCTTCATATCGGAAGTTGCAAACATCAGTCGTATTTTCCGCAGGAATAAGTTTGACTCTCCATGACTGCAGATTAGCTTGGTGAGCATTGAGAGATGATCACTTTAGATCAGTGGTTCTTAACCTGGTTCGATCGAACTCCAGGGGTTCGGTGAGTCGGTCTCAGGGGTTCGGCGGAGCCTCTGCCGCGGAGGTAAAGACACACTTCTGTAAAGTTGTGATGACACCCCGCTTCGCCATCACTTACCTTGCTTAGCCAATCAGAGGATCGCGTTACATTGCTTAGCCAATCAGAGGATCACGTTACATTGCTTAGCCAATCAGAGGATCATGTTTCATTGCTTAGCCAATCAGAGGATCATGTTACATTGCTGAGCCAATCAGAGGATCACGTTACATTGCTTAGCCAATCAGAGGATCACGTTACATTGCTTAGCCAATCAGAGGATCACGTTACATTGCTTAGCCAATCAGAGCTGTGGAGGAGCCCTGATTGAAGGAGCTCCACTCTCAGCATGGATTTGAACTTGTGTCTTTAATTACTGAAGCAAAACTCACAGTTTTTACCAAATTCTGTAGCTTTCGGTGTATTTCTAAATCTGCTCCTTCGTTGCATCTTTTCTGGGTTTGTTACTGCCTCTAGTGGTGTGGAGGTGGTAACACAGCTAATATAATTACATTACTAAATCAGAATACCACAAAGTCTATATTAGTTATTATTAATTTTTCATTCTCTTAAGAATGTGGAGCTAATTAAATAATCTAAACAAGACCTTAAAGTGGTTCCAGTTTCTCTCGATGGCCAACCTGTTGAAACTGGCAGATTTTAAATACCTTGGGTCGTTCATGGACAGTCGGCTCAACTTTGCTGAAAACACTGACTATATTTTGAAGAACTGTTCTCAGAGACTCCACCTTTTAGGAAGACTTGGTGATCTTAAAATGATATGTCTTGAATTTGGGGGGAAACAATAATATTTTATTTATCACTACATAAGGGTTCAGTGAATGCGCATATGAATCTGAGTGGGTTCGGTACCTCAAAAAGGTTAAGAACCACTGCTTTAGAGATTAAAATGAACGATGGGATCAAGGCTAACGCCTCCAAACGGTTTTTATTTCTTGTACCTGCTCTGGATTCTCCACTGTGTGTCTGTTGTGTATAGAGGCGTTATGTTTTATTGAACAGAGCTGTTGCAGTAAACGCAGCAGAGGTCACGATCTGTGGCTGGGAGCGCAGCGAGTTTCTGACCCGCTCGCTCAGATGCACGCCGTCCATGCATGGCAACAACATGAACAACCCAAACGAAGCAGAGTTCATATTCAGGACTCATCGATCTGTTGCCTCTTCCTGTGGTACAAACTCAGATTTTATTGACATGGGAAGGGATGAACCCTGACAGATCCGTCGCTCTGCATACACTGGACCCACACAGTAACGCTGCGCAGACGGTTTACGCTATGAAATCTCAATTCCTCACTAAGACCCTGAAAAAATGATGCAAGAATAAATTTGGAGTGCATTTTTGGATTTTTTAAACTGCGTTAAGTTAGACTTTTGTTGAAAGGGAATCTATAAGTCAAAGTTTATATATAATATTTATAAAAACCTGAGCTGACCATAGTGCTTTGCAACTATCACAACATCAACATTAATTAAAATTATGTTTGTTAAAGTAATAAAACGATTAATACCAAAAAGCCAGACTTATTTCAGCTACAGTGATTTCCCAAAGACTCAAATCATTGAAATGCTAATATCCACCTATTTTTATTTATTAAAAATGTCGCACATATGCCTGAAAAACGGCAGGCAGTCTCCTATTTTTTGGGGTAGATGATTTTATTTTAGTTTATATTTAATTGATGATCTTGGAAAACATTTTTATGCAATAATAATCAACAAAAGCAGGATATGCTCCCTCTTCTAAAAAATTAGTTTCAATTAGCCAAGTTAGAAATAAAAGGTGCGTCCAAGTCTTCGTTTGAATTCCTCCTATTTGCAGAAACTAAAATAAAAGCAGAAAAAATGGAAATAAAAAGACTAATGCTTTGAGTTGCATCTTGTATTTAGGATGACTTTAATTTTTGAGTCAAAATGTCCTAACACCACAAAACTCGCACAACGCCACATCGATCTACATCAAATCATATTAAGGTATTAGAAAGGCCTAGTCAAAGTCTAAATGTATGAGAGTTGGTGTTAAATTTCAGACTTTTTCTTTCACTCCACTCTAATTGGCTAAAATAAAAATGATTGTAATGAGACAAAACGTGGAATATTTAAAAGCAGTGTGAATATTCTTTGAAATCGCTGCACCAGACGTTACATTTTAATTTCTGAAATGTAGCACATCAATCAATCAATCAAATTTTATTTGTATAGCACATTTCAGCAGCAAGGCATTTCAAAGTGCTTTACATAATTAAAATAAAAACAGCATGTGACATTGAATAAACGGTGAGAAAGAGGAAAAAGAGATAAAAACATTAAAACCCCTTTAGGACTTCGATTAAACGTCGTTTAACTGGGATTCTAACCCTCAGGGACTTTAGTCAAAAACACCGTTTGACAAGGACTCCAACCTCTAGGTTTTTAGTTGAAACGCTGTCAACTGGGACTCTAAACCCCGTAGAACTTTAGTTAAACGTCGTTTAACTGGGACGTTTTCCGGGGGGCTTTACATAATTAAAACATAGACAAGAAATAAAAAGAAATTAAAAATATTAAAGACATAAAAACATGGAAGACATCAAAACCCGCACTCTAACCCTAATTTAGCCATAAGCAACTCTAAACAGGTGGGTTTTAAGTTGAGATTTAAAGGCACCCAGTGTTTCAGCACATCTCTGCTGCTCACGTCTCCTGACTTCATCTGGTCGTTTCACCACATCAGTAAAACAGTAAACCTGCCCGTCTGTCATGCTAACCTGAATTATGGATGAATTTGGGGAATTCTGTGCTGATCAGTATGCCAAACACAATCACAGCCATCACTGCTGGAACAATAAAAACCACCTGATTTCTCCTCTGGAGGACATTCCCCTCACACAGTGAAACATCCTGCAGCTCTGACAAACACCAACCTGTTCGCTCCCCGCTGCGGGTTTCATGAGATTCTTCCAACAAATTAAGATTTTCATCGTTTCTTGGAGCTTGGTCAAGGATGCTGGGAGTTTTTTTTTGCTTTTCCGATGCACTATACTCGTTTTCTGCTCAGACTCTAACCAGGGGCTCTCCTTCTCGCTGATGACGGGTTTGGGCTCCTGTCTGCTGGATTTATTTATTTCTGACTCCTTAGAGAGCGGCGTGGAGAGGAAGGGTGGAGTAAGGGGGACTGGATGGGTATCATCGTCTTACAAGAACACAGAACACACTGTTAGCGTGTTCTACAGAGAAACCGTTGTGAAAAACAACTGATGCACTGCAAAAACACCAAATCTTACCAAATATTTGCTCACTTGAAATAATCAGTCAGTGCAACCTGCTGATTTTTATTCATATTCAATAATTATTCATTTAAACTCCTGTGTTTTACTGAAAAGTTACTCGTAAGTTAGTTTTGTTTTATCTTAAATGTATTGAGATGTTTTCACCAAAAATACTTGGTAAGATTTGGTGTTTTTGCAGGGAAACATTTCCTTCATTCCACACTGTAAAAACACAAAATCTTACAAAGTTTTTCTGGTTTAGCTTCTGGTGGAGACATTTTAGTTCACTTGAAATAAGACAAGTTGAACTAAGAAGAAACTTTTCAGCAAATATATGAGCTTGTTTTAAGTAACTAATTCCTTAAAATTGATTTAAAAAAGAACTAGTTCCCCTTGCAGATTATTTAACTTGTAATAAGATATTTTTCTCATGTTATAAATTCAACAATCTGCCAGTGGAACTAGAACTTTTTAATCATTATTAAGGAATTATTGACTTAAAATAAGATCACATATCCTGCTGAAAATCTTAAGCAAGATGTTTCTCCCCTAGAAAATAGACCAAAATTACTTGGTAACATTTTGTGTTTTTGCAGTGTGCATTTATGTACTTTTTAAAATAAATAATTCCTATATAAGTTAAGGTTCCCCCCTTCATGTAACAACATCCAACCAGGATTTTGCATCATCTTGCTAAAGTCTGTTAATAATTTTTCTATTTTGATGGTGCAAAAGTTGTTTTACATAAATGTTGGTTCAGCAAGTAAAATTTTACTTATTTATCTGAGTACAAATACAAACATTTCTCCAAATTTTTTAACATTTAATACTCTGTACAGTTGTGAGCTAAACGTTTTAGTTTAATGTTTCAACATGCTGTTACATAGTAACAAAATTAAAAGTATAGAATAGCTTAAGTTGGCAAAAATAGGAAAATGAAAGAACTGCTATTCGCCCCACGGAGCAGTGACTTAGGGAACTGCGCTGACCTTTGACCTTCTGGTGTCTAAAGGCCAGCAGCAAACATCAGGTTTCTCTGGGGAGTTAATTAGGAGTCAGATGTTACCATTACTTACTTATGACTGAGCAGAGCAGCTCCTCTTCTGCAAACATAAATTTATTTTATTAAAAACATGACATTTTTAAAGTGCACTCTAAACGAACACACCTGCATTTTCAAACGTAGAAATGCAAAGCAGTCGTTTGATTTTCTCATGAATTCTTCCTCCTGGTCTCCAGGCTCTTCCCATCATTCCCAGTGGACCCACTGGTGAAACGTCTGTCCCAGCAGCAGAAGTAAAGACACTTACGGCCTCGTTACTAAAGCTGTTTGGTAAGTTTGGAAAATTTCACACTTCGTACGACTTCATGAGGCAGAGCAGTTAAAACGCAGTGAGGAAGGTGCTGGACGTGGATTCTCACTTCATCCCTCGACTCAGAAACCAGTAGAACGCCTCGCCAATTAAACCAGTGGATGCTGTTACTGGGACGACGTCCAGCTGCTGTTAAACAGTTTCACTCAGAGATCCTGTTTAATTCTGAAAAATGACAATACATTTTACTCCAGGGTTTCTGATCCTCACCAGTCAAATAGATGCTCAAATATAACAGAATAATACAGAAATAGGTCAGTTCAAACATTTTCACATTCTTATAATGTTTTCATAAATGTTGCCATTTTTGTCCCTCTAAACCACAGATGTCAAACTCAAGGCCCGGGGGCCAAATCTGGCCCGCTGTAGCTTTTTATGTGGCCCTCTGGACTCCAAATTACATCAATAAGTCCTTCCAGTTTTTCACAAATCTGCAAAAATCACACAAAATCAACAAATTTCCACATTTTTTCCTGATTTTACTGCTAATTTTCTCAAAATTGGTCAAAAACGTTGAATCCTTAACTGATACGACGGGTGATAGTCACATTTGACATCATACATTAGTGTAAATATTGTAAAAGAATAACGATTACAAATATTTCTTAATATTCACCACAAAATCTGTCATTTTGATTGCAAAAATAAACACTAAAATAATCACAAATCTCAGAGGAACAGCTATTTATTGATATTTTAACAGTTTTATTGGTTTTATCAATAGATTCTGGTGCAACCGGCCCTTTAAGAACATTCAGATTTTTGATTCGGCCCAAAATAAAAATGAGTTTGACACCACTGCTCTAAACACTAGAGGGACAATATAATTACACATGTATTTTTTTCTCTTTATTTCTATACATTAAGTTGATAAATATCCTGAAAAATTGCCCAATCTGTTGTACTTTCTCATTAATTTGCACATCATTAAAATCTATATATATATATTCAACACTCTGTTTTCTATAATAAAATAAAATTATGAAAATAAAGTAAAAATATTACGAGAATAAATTTCTAATATTACGACTTTATTCTTGTATTATTCCGTCGATCTCCTTGTACAACTTTATCCTCATAATTTTATTATTTTAAAATGTTTCTGTTTCTTTTAGTTCCTGTTTTCCTGGGGAGCAGCTGAGACTCCAGTCAGACTCTTAATTAAACCAGAATCAATCAAGCAATCAAATTTACTAGCATAAAGCAGTTTTCATTATAAAATCGGATCAAATTGTTGTACAGAATTACAAACAACAAACTCACAAAGACAAAAAAAATGGCTTTAAGGAAAAAAAAAAACTTTCCCCCAACAGGGAAAAACACAGAAATGTAAGTATTAAAAAGATGATGCAGTTGAGGAAATGCAGATAAAAAGAAGATGCAACTCTAAGCAACCTCTGGGTGACAGTCGTGTACTTAAATCACGAAAACACTTTTACTGACATTGAATTTCAGCCTATTATAGAAAATAACTCATAAAAGTGGATGGAAAATGTGAGAGTGGTGGGTCAACTGACTGGTACAAAACTCCCTGTGAAGGCCCGCTCCGGTCCAAATGAGGAGTGAAATGACCAAACCTGCTAAAGACGCCCTCCTCTACCGCCTGTCCTCAAATCTGACTGGATTTTAACAGCTTTAATCTGATGACACCAGAACCCGACAGCCCCCACTCCCACAGCATCCCCTTACAGGTTGCCTCGAGGTCCCAAACCTAAGCCTGGTCCAGATCCATAGCACACTGCTGGACCAGAGAACCAAACTCCCCCAAACCCGCTCAGCGGTCCACAGATCTGGTCCTCCTTAATCCAAGAGATCCAGTTGATCTCGTAACCTGAGAATAAAGTTTCCCATGGAGGCCGAAGGTCCCTTTCTGCTCCCTTTTCTTTCTACCCCGGTGTCGTTCCCGTCATGTATGCAGCATGGAAGAAACATCTGAACCACGAGCGTCTTCGGTCCGCGTTAATCAAGCTCTAGTTTGGTTTCTCTCAAAAGGTCCGTTTGGTTTTGGGAGGAACATGAAATCGACCGAAAAAACAAACTCTGGTCCGCCTACGAACCTCGGCCTCGGTTCGGCTGAAGTGATCTATGGCGCGGTTCGAATGCATATTGGACGGCAAGTGGACCAGAGACTGTTTTAATACACACAGTTACAAAGTCCAGGAACTTTGTAACTGACAGCCATCTTGGCAGGCAGTTGCTATGACAACCAGCTTAGAAGTAGCTCTCGCCTTGTTTCTATCCAACTTATAAAAAGTATAAGTACAGTACAACTATTACTCAATCACAATTTTGGAGTACTCTATGCAGAATTATGGGTAAAATACTCATATTTAATACTAGCATATTAATATGTAGCACTATTTTGCTCGTTTTACATTAGCCTTAGCTTAGCTAATGTAGCTTTATCTGCTAGCTAAGACGGACATGAAGCAACAGTATTTTTTAATTCACACAGGGAGTTTGTACATTGTACGTATTGCAGAGCATTCTGGGTAAATACAACTAAAGCAAACATACTAGCCGATCGCTAGCAGGAGAAATGACTTATTTTTTACAGTAAACAAAAATGAAATCCTACAACCACTAAAATCTTTAAATTGTACGAAGAAGAAAGTTTGGCCTCACGTCGTCTTTGAAGGTTTTCGTGTCGTTTCCTGCAGTGGTTCTTGGTGCAGCGCCCCCACAGGTGAGGAGGGAAACAGGTTTTTCAATTAGTTTTGATCGTTCGACACAATAAATGTTGCAAATTTGGCCCCCAATTGAGCTGAATCTACCAGACCGTCAGATGGGAAAACAGCGCAGGAAGATCTCATCCACTCGGTGCTCTGGCTCTGGCGACCGTTCAAACAACGTCAGCGACCTCCAGACTTTACTGCTTCCTGTGCTGACATTCAGTCCAGCTTTGCCCCGAGTCTGGGGCTGCAGTACTTCGTACATTGTCACTCATGAATCCTTTAATAATTAAAGACATCTGGTTTTATTTCTTCAATAAGCAAAATACAAATTGATCCATAAAGATCCGAGCAGCCAGACCCATCAATCCACCTTGTTGTTCCCAGTTTGACTATTTTCTTTCTCTCAGCTCCAGATTGCACACGGTTTGTTGGTCTCATTGTGGTAAACAAATGTCTCCTCAGGAAATGTAACACTATAAAATGCAACGATCCGCAGTACGTATGCTTCTTGATTCGTCTTATTATTTTAGATATCTCTGATTTCATAAACAGAGATAAAAGGCCGTTTTGAGGAAAACTGGCTCAGAGAACTAATGAGGCTCAATTATAGAAAATAAACACAAGAATAAAGAAAAGAAAAGATAAGTAGGAAGCTATAAGGAATCATAATAAAGAACAAAATGAAAGTGAATCAAAATGCTGCTCAATCATGTATTAAATCAGAATAGTTATTTATCAAGTGGGGAAAACCCGCCTGTTACAGCAGCACAGCAACAATCTGTACCGAACTGAATAATAAAATATATATAACAATATAATTGTATATCAGTGATGTATAAAATTGAATAGAAACCTCTATATGTATTTACTTTAAATTTTTTTTTTTTTTTTTTGCTGTTACAGAAGCAAGATCCAAGTTTATTTTATGTAACTTTTATTGAAAATTTTGTTTTTTGGGTTTTTTTTTTTTTACATATTTTTTGAACTGTCACCATGTTTTGACAGATAATCTGTGAAAAGATTGCTTTGTTTTTTTAACCACAGTCTGAAGAAATGCGCCGGTCCCGACTAAAAACAACCAATCAGAGCCAGGAGGCGGGGCTTATCGCTGTCAATCAAGCTCATGTTCAAGCTGCTAATTTATTTTATTCTGCTTCATTTTATTTTATGATTTTTTTTATAACAGAAAAACATTTTACCGTTACAGGGAAACCGTTTATCTGCCGTCATCGGTGGCTATGCTAACTAGCTTAGCATTCAGAACAGTGTGATTGACAGCGCTAAGACCCGCCTCCTGGCTCTGATTGGTCGTTTCTCGTTAGCTCTGGGAGAAGTCAGAGCAGCCAGATCTTTTCTCATACCGTTATGACACAGTATCAGTTTCAACAAATATGTAAAAATTATATTTTATAAAACTTAAATACAGCTGCTTTAACAGCCATTCTGTTAATGGCTAAACCTTTAAAGAAGCTAAATTTATACAAACATTGAAAACATAATATTTATTCCCCCATCATTGTTGACTGACATCTAATCCTTAACAACCAGAACATGGCAGCCTTTGCTCTGCTGAGTTATTGTAGAGAAGCCAGGCTGCAGAACGGGAGTATTTTTGTTTAGCAGGGCAGGGCAGTTCATGCTCTCAGAGGCAGACAGACAGGCCGGGCCAGTATATATTTACCCAAACGGAGGGGAGAGGAAGAGAGGGTTTGGTTACAACAACACGCTGAGCTGCAGGGAAAAGGGGCATCACACGTCCAGGACGAGCCTGCAAGGCTGGGAGGAACGTCTGCTCTAAGGATGTTGTTCTTAGTGCTAAATGTGTCTCTTTCTATAAGGAACCCAAAGTTTTGCTGGTCTTTTGTATTCATCTTGACATTTGGTTGAAAAAAAAGAACATTTTATGAGCTTTTAGTTTACTCACAATGCGGAAAATTGACACTGCAGCATTAAAAGAGGTTTTTCAAAGCAGTCAGCAGAAAGAAATAATGAAATAAAGACCTAAAGGAAAACTGCTGGGTCATTTATTTACAGTGTGACACCAGATTTATTTCCCATGCTAAGCTAATTTGTGGCGCTGTTTACATTTATTGAAGGTTTTCAGTGTACAGGTGTAACTTTTACTGTCACTGATGCGGCTGAGCCTCTGGGACAAACAGCAGTGGGATAAAAAAATACCTCCTAAAACTTTAACGCAGCTGTTTTATCAATACTTAACAATGAACTAAACATGTAATACTTTAACTACTTTAACTAAACATGTAAAGTTGTCAGATTTCTTGTTTGAAATCAATGTGTAAATTACTACAGATCCAAATCTTATCAAGGGTTTTTGTGAGTTTGCCTTATTAAAATACATTTTGCAAATTTTCTAGGAATGAATTAGAGAATAAATTTACTAAATTTAGTAAATTCTGAGCACTGAATCATTATTTAGGTCCTACTTATTAATTTAGTTGAGTTTAATAAATTAAAAGTAATCATTTGAGTAAAAGTCACTGGTTTGATGCAAGAGAATGGAAAAGGTGTGTTTGTTTCGAGATTAATCATTAGTGTTGATAAAAAACAGAAATAAGAAACCCAGTTAAAATCACATGTGAATAACATCATTCTCAAATTCAAAAATACTTTATTGATCCCAAAGGAAAACTAAATGTAACTCATATTAATTCAGACTCTTCAAAGAGTTGTTGCGATAGGTTTTTGAAAATCATGGCGTCTACTTCCTGTCGTCTTCTTCGTGGTTTCCAACAGTAGTAACATCCGGTTGATCATGTGACTTGTGTTATGCGGGAAAAGTGTTTCCACTGCAGCTCTGCAAAACAAACTAATTTCAATACGACCAAAGCGAGTTTAAGTACATTTATTTTCAAAATGTGAAATTGAGCAATAGGAATTCAGTGATTGTAGGTTTGTGTTGAGAAATAAAAAATAAAATCTGTACTTTGCTCTTTTCCTTCAGTATCTGTTTCTCTGCTGTTTTAACGAATCAACAGACCGGGTTCCGATTGGATGGAGTTCACTGTAAACCAGTGGTTCTTAACCTGGGTTTGATCGAACCCCAGGGGTTTGATGAGTCGGTCTCAGGGGTTCGGGGGAGCATCTGCTACGGAGGTAAAGACACACTTGTGTAAGTCGTGATGACGCCACGCTTTGCCATCACTTGCTGCAGAGGATCACGTTACATAGCTTAGCCAATCAGAGGATCACGTTACATTGCTTAGCCAATCAGAGGATCACGTTTCATTGCTTAGCCAATCAGAGGATCACGTTACATTGCTTAGCCAATCAGAGGATCACGTTACATTGCTTAGCCAATCAGAGGATCACGTTACATTGCTTAGCCAATCAGAGGATCACGTTACATAGCTTAGCCAATCAGAGGATCACGTTACATTGCTTAGCCAATCAGAGCTGTGGAGGAGCCCTGATTGAAGGAGCTCCACTCTCAGCATGGATTTGAACTTTTGTCTTTAATTACTTCAGCAAAGCTCAGTTTTTACCAAATTCTATAGTCTAAATCTGCTCCTTAGTCGCATCTTTTCGGGGTTGCTACTGCCTCTAGTGGTGTGGGGGTGGTAACACAGCTAATATAATTACATTACTAAATCAGAATACCGCAAAGTATTTTGTGTGTCGGGGGGTTGGAATAAGAAGGGTTCGGTGAATGCGCATATGCAACTGGGGGGTTCGGTACCTCCAAAAAAGGTTAAGAACCACTGCTGTAAAGCGAATGAAAAGCAGCAGCAGCAGCTTTAGGTTTCAGATGGAGGACCCTGCCACACAAACAATGTCCTGAAGACAAACAAACATTTGGCCTCTGTGACCCTGAATGTCAGAAATACAATAAGAGTATTCTTCCTGCAACACAGTGAGCATACTCACACATGCTCATGTGAAATCTCAGGCGTGAAAGCACATGCGCACATGCAGTATCGTATGCTCACATCACGCTGTGGGGCGTAATGTGTAGGAACAGGTACACACCCACACACGCTGCCGCACCGCTCAGTGGAAATGAGCTGAGACAATGTTTGTTAGTGTTTCTGATGAGGAAAATGAAAAATAATGAGCCCGCCGCCTCGTCTTTGTTTCTCAGACTTCGACTGGTTTCCCTTTTCTCCTCATTAGTAAAGAATGCGTTCCAGACGACTCCGTTTTTCCGTGTTCGCTTTTAGACCTGGAAGTGTTTCTGGGTAGTAGACGTCTGCTGCCAGGAGACGACAACGGCAAGTTTTACAGATCCGCCAGCAGACAGGTCACCTCTCATGAGGTCAAAGGTCAAGTGCATGTAAAGAGCTGCAGACGCATCAATAATCATGAAGCGAACCATGTATTTTACAACAGTGAGAGTTGTAATGGAGCGCTGATGTGTAGCGTGGTCATTGAACGTGAACAGCTTACTGTTTTATTTTGGCTGTTTTTCTTATATTGACCAGAAAAGATGAATAAAAACCATTTTTTGTACAAAGACGGCTGCAGACATCATCTGCGCCTGATCCAGTATCGTTTCATACCGAGATTGTGTCACTCAATGTTAAATATTTCCCCATTAATTGTATCTTTTTGTTCTGTTAATGACGATAAAATGTTATAAATGTAATTTTTATAGACTCAGATGATTATGGTTTATGAATTATGACCAAAAGAACAAGATCCAGGAACTAAGCAGCCAAGATGAGCTTCCTTATTGACACAGTTCAGATTTTTTTGACTAAAATCTAATTTTTTGCAGAGTTATTTATTAAATTCGACCCCAATTGAACTGACGTGTGAACGTTTTATGACCTCGGAGTGTTTAGGGAAGTAATGATGTCTTGTTTATGGATTTTAAAGGTATTGAACAACGAGAGCCGATCGTCACTAAATCATATGAAAGAAAATAATGAAAAGTGTCGGCACTACTCGCCTCAGTCAATAAGCAAAAAGAAACTGAGCAAAAACAGAAAAGAGTTCCAGATCCAAAGCTACTGCTGACCAGAAACACGCAGACGGAGATTTTTCTGTCTTACAATGAAAACATCCTTGAGATAAAGACGATCATAGCAACCGAACATTGTGGTGGGAGTGTGATGATCTGCTTTAGGATGTTTTCTTCAGCCTTAACTGATGGGCGGCCTAGTCAAAGTAGAGACCTAAATCCCATTTAGACGCTGTGGCATAATCTTAATAGTTTGTTTCTGATTAAAAATGCTACAATATGACTGAATTTAAAATCAATTTTTGCAAAGAAGAGCAGGCCAAAACTACACAACACCCAATAAATCATCTTTCATAAACTTTATTTTGCATCTACAAAATAAAGTTAATCTCTCTGAAACCAAAAAAGTAAAGACTTTAGACCAAATATAGAGAAAAATCAGAGGACAGGACCTGAGACAGACATTCTATATTTGATCTTTTCCTGTGTTGCGCTGTGTGATCGGTGCTAAGCACGTCTGAGCAGAGCCGCGGTTATCTGCAGCTCCATTCGTCAGGCCGTCAGCGGCTCCTCTCATCGCTCTCCAAGCTCTCCGTATGGCTCTTGTTATGTCGAATCCTGGAATGCGAGGTGCATGCTTGGCGAAAGACTCCCTCATCGCTGAGATTAGACATATGGGAACGTGTGTGTGTGTGTGTGTGTATCAACAAGAGTTTGATGCGTTCAACATGATTAGAAAATAGTTTCCTCGTGCACAGATCCTAATCTGTCCTGCCAACACCAACAGCTTGAGTGCTGCATGATTGCTTGGGACACTTGAGTGCAGTGAAAACATTGTGATATGATAAAAATCTAAATGCATGCTCTGCTTTAAGCTTCAACTTCGCCGTTTTCTTTTTTTTGTTGTTTTTTTTCCACTAATCGTCTTATTTGTCCAAACGTTTCCCTTAAAGCTCAGAAACGGTTCCAGGGTGGAGCGCTGATGCTCACACTCTGAACACAGTAGCTAATAAGTGCGTATAATTACCGAAAGGCCCGGGGTTATTTCGGATTCCTGTGTGGGGGTTTAATAAGTTGTCAGGTGATGTGCTGACGCTCCGCATTTGTGCAGCCATCATTCAGTCTGCCTGTGCGCTCCGGGGCGGGGGGTGTGGCTCGGCGTGACGGCGTGTGTCACATGGAGGTAATTTTAGCTGGCAGATGACTGAGGTGAGAGGTGGTGAAAGCGCCACTAAAGGAAGGCGGGGGGTGACAAGTTTGTTGCTGACATAAACAGAGTTGAGCGTTAATGACTGTAACGCTAAAGCACACAAAGCGGCTGCTGTCTCTTTATGTAGTGGGATTATTTTAAGGAGTTTGGTAAAATGGGGACGATTATGTTTCCTTGAACAAGTCGGGATAGATTTATGGGCGATACGAAACATGTTCATTACATTTTGTTTGCTCAAAGTCATTCTTAGATGATGATATTTTACCTGTTTTAGGGCCTCCTGTCACTTTAAATCCAAATAAGCTGCCCCAACTCGACGTTTACATGAAAATGGCTGCCAACAGATGCGTAGTTATACAACCGTACACCTTTGAAAAGCATAAGTGGAGCCCTCTGCACAACTAACAAGAATGCAGCAAGTGTTTTCTGAATGGTAAGTCAACAGCAAAACTTATTTTCCAGCAGCCATTGTACAGCGCATAATACCAGCTGACTAGCTCAACAAATGTGAGGTTTTTAAAACAACTCATTTTCCGGACACCAAAAAAATGAACATACTGCTAAACTTATTGTTTTTTAAGCACTTGTCTGTTTTTCGAAGCAAAAAAGACCCAAATAGAACTAAAAATCGTGACAAATGTGAATTTCACATAAGAGATCCTCTATAAAATATGGAGGAACTTTTATCCAAGTCCTCGTTTTTCATCTTTGACATTATTTTTGCATATTTTATGTTTTTACAGTAATTCAGCAAAGGTTATGAGTAGTATCACAAAAAAACTTTAAAGTATTTCTTCGCGAAACGCAACAACGCGGCTAGTATTTATGCTAATCTCATCTGAGTCGTCACTGTGTGTAACCACCGTCTTTTGGGATGCTTTCGCTGCAGCTGATTCATCGTTACCATGGAGATCTATGGCTGCGTCTCCAAATGACGCTTTTCTCAATTTAAGGGTGTAATCATCAAGCTGTGTTGGTTTTCATATGCATATTTCTGATATGTAGCTCAGGTTACTGTACGCCGTGTGCAGTGAAATGTTTAAAATGCAAAATGTGATGTAACCAGGCTGAACAGGACTTTGCGTGTTTCCAGAGGATTTGTTTTAGTTTCAGGCGAGCATGACTTCATGTAAGTTGCACTAAACATCCCTCAGGCTTGAGTTCAGCGGTTCAGGACGCCGTTCAAACGTTTCCGGGGATGAGTAAAGCTTTCCTGGTAGGGATGGATGCCTCAGCGCCGATCGTCAGGGTAAATAGTTTCGGTTGGTTTTAGACGTTCCCGACTTACGGTGAACAAATTCTCAGGATTCCAGTCTGAGAACTTAAAAACATTAAAACATTTTAGTTTTGTTTCCCTTTTGTTAAATTTTTCTGTGACGGAACCAAACATGCGGGTTGGTGCTGTGAAGTTTGGTTGCAACACACAGTGTTTATTAATTAAGTAATAAACTTAATTTGTTTTTTTTTAACAGACATGAATTATATTTTTGATGAAGAGTTGAGAGTAAACAGGCTCAGTTGTATTTTGTTGCACAAACGACATGCAAAAGTTAAAAAAACAGAGAAATTAATTTATCTGAATAAATTTGATACTTTAAACTTCCTTTCCACGTTTTCAAATCAACTTTTTTATTATAATTTATGGCAAAACATTCAGCTCAGAGTGTGATGATGTCACTCACACATGTTGAGTTATGGACATTTTTTGTTTTGAACTGCAGGAAAAAAAGAGGAGTACATTTCAACAAAAACAGAAAATAAAGAACTGGTAAATACTTTGAAAAGTAAAAAATTTGCTGGAAAAAAGAGAAACTTTTAGGATTTTTTTAAAATCCTAAAAGTTTAAAAACTTTAAAAACTCATTTTTAAAGTTTAAAAACTTTAAAAATGAAGCACAATTTACTGAGTTTTTACACAGATATTTTACTGTTTTAAAGTCTTTGAATTTTTCTTCACTGCACTTTATCATTTTTAGTGCCTGAAATTCTCGTCTATCTCAGGCCGAATATTTTACTTTTTCCCAGTCAAGTCTCAAGGTTCAGTGTCTCTTTTACTCTGATGCCGTCATTGAAACTTATCTTGAACTCGACAATTTCTCCGAAGGACAGAAAAGAGCTTTAATCCCACGCAAACCGTTATTAGGCTCAAATTATCCATAAAAACGGTAAACATGAGGTCACATTCCAGCCCGCTGCAGTAATCCCAGACATCAACGTCCTTCCTTCACTCCTGCTTTGCCTCGTCGTCACACCTCATTCGTCCCCGACCCGCGGGGCAGCGCTCCAAATTGGCAGGTCAGAGGTCGGCCGTTCAGCTTTCAGTGAGGCCATGTTGGAGTTTTACTGTCATCAAAGCGAGACGGTCCAAGGCGAACGCGGCGTTCAGGGGGGGGGGGAGCTCATTCTGCTGGTGTTCACAGCAGTTTGGTTCCTTTTTACTGGGATCACTGGGAAAACAAAACACACTGGGATGAGCTTCATCTCCACTCAGATCGATTACGATGTAAATTCAACGCAGTTTCAACTTTTCATTACCCAAAGCAGGTTTTCTTTTTTAAGGCATTTTTCTGTTTCATCTCATTTCTTTTACTGTTGGGTAACTTATATCTAGTTACATTTAGTTACATCTAATTACATTTAGATACATTTAGTTACATTTAGTTACATCTAGCTACGTGTAGTTACATTTAGTAACATTTAGTTATATCTAGTTACATTTAGTTACATCTAGTTACATTTAGATACATTTAGTTACACCTAGTTACGTGTAGTTACATTTAGTTACATTTAGTAACATTTAGTTACATCTAGTTACATTTAGTAACATCTGGTTACATCTAGTTACATTTAGTAACATTTAGTAACATTTAGTTATATCTAGTTACATTTAGTTACATCTAGTTACATTTAGTAACATTTAGTTACATCTAGTTACGTGTAGTTACGTGTAGTTACATTTAGTTATATGTAGTTACATTTAGTAACTTTTAGTTACATCTAGTTACATCTAGTTACATTTAGTAACATTTAGTTACATCTAGTTACATTTAGTTACATTTAGTTACATCTGGTTACATTTACTTGAGTAACTTTCAGTATATATTTATGCTGTACTTTTGACTTTTACGTGAGTAATTTTATTATGAAGTATTTCTTGTCTTACTTTAGTAAAGTTTCTGGATTTTCTACCCTCTGAATGAAAAACAAACATGTTTTAACCAACAGAAACAAACTCACCTGCAGTTTTTGTTAACGTTTAATTTATTTATTTTTTATTGAATGAAACTGATTTAGAAAAATTTTCTGTTGCGTAATTTTATTTTCTGTTAATTAAATGAATTATTGTCATTTTGGTTCTTAAAATACCAAAATTTCCTCTTTGTACTTTTGATGCAGTTTTTAAATATTGACTGATAATTTCATCAGTCACTCCGTACAGTTTTCTCTTTCTTGAGTAATTTCTTGGACGGCCACTTTTTACTTTTACCTGAGTAAAAGAATATGTTGAAGTAGTTCTTGTCTTACTTCAGTACAATTTTTGGTACCACTGGTGCGTTCACATTAGTCCTGTTTAATCCACTCCAAAAGCAGGAAGTGGACTACAAATCAGGGCATTCTGGGTAAATACAAGCAAAACAAACGGGCCAGAGGGAGAGAAACGGCTCATCGTCTTCTACGAAAGACAAAAGAGAAATCCAACAATCGCTCAAAATTTGGCGCCACTTATTGTCGTCTTCAGATGTTTTCGCGTCGTTCTTGGTGCAGCGCCCCCACAGGCGAAGAGGGGAACAGTTATTTTGTGCAAGTGAACAGCAGCAGCTGAAAATGCAACAAATGTTTCAACTTTGGTTCCCAACCGGACCATCAGGTGTGAAAACAACCCGAGAAGGCCTTCCTGCACGGTTTACCGTTATCATGATTGATTGATAAAAGAGCCTGGCAGTCATTTGCTTTAATTAAAAATGAGAAATGCATGAATGCGTTCTCCTCCAGAGGGAACCCAGCCCTTCCCCTCAGGGTGGTTGGAGCTGGATCAACCCCCCTGCCCCCTCACACACACACACACACACACACACACACACTCACACTCACAAACACCAAAACCACTGCTGGTGCAACAAGTTCCTTCTTTATTACTCGTTTACTAAAGCTGACTCATTTCAGTCCCACATTTAAAAACCCACTTAAGCAACAGAAAGGGGAGCATTATCCCTTTTCATGGAGAAGAAACCATCCCATACAAACATCTAATCCTTTCTGGAAGCTAACTGTCCAAATTTCCCTCCACACAGTCAGAAAGACTGACTTTAAATCCCCCTTTTGCCCCTTAGACCTCATTTTTAACCCTCAGTCTTATGAACGGTGGTTTTCCAGTTGTTACGGTGGACCTGAGGGAGACGGCAGGGCCACATGCTGCGTTCCAGCTCCTCAAAATGGAGAAAATCTCATTTCAAGTATGAACTCGTCACCTTTAAAAGGAGCTGGAAACACAATACTGTCTAGAGTCAGTGTTTATCTTTCTGACAACTTTTTACTTTTACTCTTAATGTTGTAATCTGTACTTTCTACTCCTTACATTTTCACATATGGCTCTTTACTTGCATGATGGAAAAAATATTGATGGAAAAAATCCACTGCTCACACAAAAAGTGTGTTATGGTGGAAATTCACCGTTCAGTTTAATGCAACTAAAGCAGAGCAGAAGAAGAAGAACACCAACCAACATGGCCGACGCAGGATTCTCCCCGTCTCTTTCCTTAATTTGAAGACCTTCCATGTTTTTGGTTCACAGAGGATTAGTGACGAAAGTTCAATCTAAATGATCCTGACATTTGGTTTGAATATAAAATAGACAGTGTCAGTATTTTTCTTACATTTCTACACCAACACAGAGCAAAAGAAAAAAGGAAGAAGATTTTTTTATATATTTTAAACTTATCAAGTCATTTTGTCTTCTTGAAGTTTTACTTTTTGTCCAGCCGATATTTTTACTTTGACTAGACTATTTTCCCATGTAAGTATCTGTTCTTCTACTTTAGTAGAGAATGTGATCACTTTTGAGAGCGCTGATGAAAACCTCAGCAGGAAATTCACTAGAAGTTGTGAGTTGGAAATCTGAAGAATCCAGACCAGCAGAGTAAAAGTTTACGACAAGGTAAAACCGATACTGCAGCTATTTAGTATGTTTTAATGATTCCATCCCAGTTTGAAGATATAAAAATATAGTTTCAGTGACATAAATCCTCTTCATCTGGTGTTTTACATCGTCTCACCTGGCTCAGCTGCTTCTCTGTGCCTCCAGTCTGACGGATGGAGGGACAGAAACACGAAAAGCAGCCAAACTCGTTTAGTTTACATGGGTTCGCTGTGACAAAGTGGTTCAGTTTGTGTTCACCACTTGTCCCTTATTCTTTCTCATTCACTTATTTTTATATTTGGTTATAATAATTAATTCAAATATTGCCATTTTGCTTCACTTACTATCCCGGGTTTGTTTGTGTTGGCATTATGTTGCAAGATCTATCTGTTTAGGTTAAAGTTATTATTTCTGGATTATGGGTTGAAGTTGTTTCAAGGTGTATTTACTTTTCTTTGTACTCACATCATTTGTCCTTGTAGATCTGCAGGAGTATGGGAGAGGCCGGCCCAGTACTTCCTGGTTAAATGGCTGGATGATGTCAGTGATTACCTTATTGGGTTCTACCAATTAGAGGGTTTTTCTTTTGTGTATTGTTTGTTTGTTTTCCTTTTAAAAATAACCTTTTGAGTTATCTTGTATTATGTAATTTATTTTGCAGATAACTTCATTATGTAGGAGTTTGTAAATTGATTTGTAGTTTTTTGTGTTTCTCTGTTTAAATGTTTTTGACCTGTTCCTTGGTGGCTGTGTCCAATCGAGCACAGGTGTGGTGCCAATTTTGTATAAAAACAGTGAGCTTTTGGATGCTGGGAGAGAAGTCAGAGTAAAGACTGAATAAAAAAAAGTAATTGGAAGAAACTGATGGGCTGCACAGTGGCGCAGTTGGTAGAGCTGTTGCCTTGCAGCAAGAAGGTTCTGGGTTCGATTCCCGGCCCCGGTCTTTCTGCATGGAGTTTGCATGTTCTCCCTGTGTGTGCGTGGGTTTTCTCCGGGTACTCCGGTTTCCTCCCACAGTCCAAAGACATGACTGTCAGGTTAATTGGCCTCTCCAAATTGCCCCTAGGTGTGAGTGTGTGTGTGCATGGTTGTGTGTCCTGTGTGTCTCTGTGTTGCCCTGCGACAGACTGGCGACCTGTCCAGGGTGACCCCGCCTCTCGCCCGAAACGTTGGCTGGAGATGGGCACCAGCACCCCTCCCGACCCCACTGAGGGAAAAAGGGCGCAAGAAAATGGATGGATGGATGGAAGAAACTGAAGCGGTGGCAGGTCCTGATTTTCTGCTCACCTCTGATCCTTGAGCCTAAACTACCTTACATTCGCCGGACTCGAGCTGACGTGTTGCATCCATCCCCAGGTTGCTCCTGAAAGGCCTGGATTGTCTCCCGACCCTGCAGCTGCAGAAAGCAGACGTTTAATTGACAGGTTGTAAAGGTGAGACTTCAGTGTGGCCAAAAGCCTGCAGCAAATCAAGCCGAGGAGAGGCAGGAGCCGCCGACGCCGGAGACCAGAGAGCCAAGAGAGGCTGCTCAGTGTCAGCGGATGGGAACCGATGAAACAAATTCAAAGTTGCGGAAATGAGACTCCATGTTAGGTGAGACGCAGCAGAACCGACAGCCGAGGAATGTCGCATTGACCTCGATGCTCTCACAGCGGAGAGACGTTTTCCTGGCAGCAAGTCGCCACATTTGTTTTAGTTGTCGTTTGTTTCTTGATCTATGTCGTTCTCTTGTTTTTCCTTTTTCGCTCACGTCTGACGATGTTTGAATTTGACGTGTCGGACATGTCTGCACACACTCCTTCCAGCAAACAGGAAAAAAGTGGTACAGTAGCTAAATGACTTTTAATGACTGTGGCTCACATAAAGGAGGGGGTGGCGTTAACAGCAGCCGCTCAGTTCTGTTAATGGAAAATCTCCTCCAAAGACGATTAAAATGTGACTAAGAGACAAACGATGTGTTTCTGACAGACCTGGAGGTGAGGTGAGGTTAGGTTACGATCCCAAACTTATTAAGATTAAGTATTTGGTTCTCATCACCGTCGTAAACCAATCAATCAAGTTTATTTGTCCAGCACATTTTGCCAACCAGGCAGTTTAAAGTGCTTCGCATCGTAAAAACAGAGAAATAAGGAGACCTATTATACAAAACTCACATTTTGGATGTTTTTGGACTTTAATTTGGGTTTCTGCTCCTTCTTTAGACAGCACAGACCATTTCTGGGAATGAGCCGTTTCAAAAACCTTCAGAATGTAGCTTCACAAATCAGCAGGCACTGCCTGTTACCTAGCAACCCTGCCTGAGTTCTGCCCCGTTACCTAGCAACCCAAGCTGAGATCCAGCATGTTTGGTCAGCTGGTTTTACTGCTGTGTGCGCTGTACAATGGCTGCTGGAAATGAAAAGTGTCTAGTTGTTGACTTATCATCCAGAAACCACTCGCTGAGCAGGAGGCGCTACTAATGCTTTTCAAAAGCATTCTGTTTGCAGTCTTTTTCACATGCGGGTGTAACCATGGAGTTGGGGGCGTGGTCAGCAGCAGCTTATTTGGATTTAAAGTAACAATAGGCCCTTAAACAGCTAAAATCTCCTTATCTAAGAATCATTTTTGTGCAAAAAATGTAATGAATTTGTTTTGTATCGCCCATAGATTAACGCTAATCTGTTGAAAGAAGCGTCATAGGTCACCTTTAAAATCCAAAACCGAACTAAAGTCAAAGCAAGATGAATATTTTAGATATTTTGCTGCTGACAGAGATGTCATTCTTCACGCTCTTTGCAGTGGAGGGTGGTTGTTTATAGCTCACCTAATTCCCGCTAAGATTCATAGCGAAGCTTCCTTCACGGTTGGTGCATCACGTCACGACCAGACGTTAGCGAATGAGTAAAATCAGATCGAATCATTTAAAGCTTCGTCAGAGTCCAGGATCCAGACTGTACAAAGCAAAATGTAGAACAAGGAACGTCTGTGTTTCCTTTCTGGACTCGTTAATCCGTACAACACGTTTGGGTTGTACGGATTAACGAGTGGACAAGCGTGGACAAGTGAGAGACGGTTGTGATCAAATTATCTTTTCTCACAGCTGCCCAAAGGATATTTCTGGAACCAATGTTCCTGAAAAAATGTTTTTCTTTAACTCTTACTAACTTGCTTGGGAAGTTTGGAAGCTGTAATTATTTCTGTAATTAAACAATTACAGTGTTTCTGTAATTGTTCTGCTGTGAACATTAATTAGCATTTAGCTTGTTGTTCTGCTGTGAACATTAATTAGCATTTAGCTTGTTGTTCTGCACAGTCCAGAATCTGCTGGATTTTCTCAGATTTCTGCTGCATTTGGAATTCATTTCTTGACATTCGTGAATCCTGCAGAACAGCAAAGCGACACTTATAGCGTGTTGCTTGATAATATAACCGTGTAACATCATTTCTTTCTATTCCACTCAATCTTTCATTTCTATGACTTCCTGACTCTTAAAACCTAAATTTGAAGGATGCTGTGCTCCAGTCCGTCCACCCGTCTGTCTGCGTCCTGCTCAGCCTGGAGTTTTTCTGCACGCTTCACCTCACATGAACTCTTTAATTCAACGCCCCGACTGACAGACAAATCAAAACAACTCCTACTGCGCTGAAAAAACACATTTCTCCAACAATGCGGGTAATCAGATCTGCTTTGCTTCATTTCTATCATGGACTGTCATAAGAAAAAACAGAAACATGTCAGGTTAAGACGCCAGCGCTCTCTAAATTGGTAACGTGGAGTTATATTTGGAAAAACAACAAAACCTTTAGGTTTTCTAATCCGGTTTTCTAATAGATATATTCTTTAAAGGTACTAATGCAACCTTCGATTATTATTGTTTTTTGACGTTTTTAATCATTTGGAAATTAGAAAGACAAGAACCTGCCCAATGAACGTCTCCAGTAATTCTGGGTCACTGGTTGCCATGGCGACTTCCTTTGTTGTTGTTTTTTTTCTTTGTTTAGCAAGAGGGAGGGGCGAGCCCACAGCACCACTGTTCTCCCCAGACAGGCAGACAGAAACACAGACAGGAACTTAATCCTTAAATAAACAGCCGCTGTTCAAAAAGCAGCCAGAAAAATTCATTTCTAAACATTCGCAGCCACAGGTGGTTCAGCACCAGAACCTGGACCAGGTGGGACGAGCACTACATGTTCACTCAATTAAAGGTCAAACGTAAACATCCAGGAAATTACTCAAAAAACGAATCTGGTGAAAAGTACTGAGTAACTGATCAAGTTATCAGTCGTTTTATATTTAAAAATTACATCAAAGATATAAAGTTAAGTGGAAATTTTGATATTTTAAGGACAAAAATGACAATAATTCATATAAGTAGCAAAGAAATAACAAAATCAGACAAAAGAAAATGTTTCCAAATGAGTTTATTTCAAACATTTCAAAATTATCTGGAGGATTTTTGGTTAAAACATGTTTGTTTTTCATTCAGTGAGTAAAAAAGTCCAGAAATTTTACTCGAGTAAGAGAAGAGATGCTTCATAATGAAATTACGTACAGCGTAGTAAAAATACTCCTAAAAGTAAATTATTTACTGACCTAAATGTGACTAGTTTCTACTCAACTCTTGGACATTTCTGTTTAATTTCTGACCTACTAGGTAACTTACTACTTTAAGTCAACTAGAGACTGAAATGATGATAATAATGATGAGTTAACAACACGTTGTTTTCTACTTTAGCTGATGATCCTCAGTTTGTGGAAACGGACGTTTGATTCAGAGCTGAAACATGCAGACCTGATCTGACCTGATCGTTCCTTGGAAAATTCTCAGAAATGATAATTGATCATAAATTATGATCACTATAAAACTGTTAAAGGGATCAACATGCCAATACAGGCAGGTAAAGATGAGACACCTGGACCTGTTCAAACTGCAGGGAGCTTTTTCTGAAAAGTGTGGCTGATCCTCGGAGCGTTTTCTAATCCGTTTCACCGGATTCATGGGAAATTCTCTGTGTTTTATGTTTGGGAAGAGCTGCACTATGCTTCAACCCTCGCTAATTTATAACCAGCTGCTTTCTTCTTCACATTTTAAATAAACATTTAAACAAAATGAATTTTGTAAAAATAAACTTTTCTGGTGCAAATATCCAAGATCACCTGAAATATAACAAAACTGACCTACAAGCAACTTTTTAACAAGGAATAGGATCTTGTTAAAATTGATGGAAAAAGTAACAAGACATTTTTCCTATAAATTTTAACATTTAAAAAAACTTTTTTTTTTCTACTAAAACTTTGAAATCTGGCTGCAAAGTTACTTCCAGGTCAGTTTTGTCTTATTTTTGACGCACTAAGATGTTTGCATTATTAACTCGACCAACACATTTCAGGGTTTTGTAGAAATATTTATGTTTCTTTTTGCTTTTACAGCCAGAAGTGATGAAGTTTAGTAAAAACCGGTGGCAGTTCTGTCAGGTTCTCAGTTTTAACTCTCTGTGGGTTGATTTGGGTAAAGCTTGCAGTTAAAACGTTATTTCCACATTAATTATAGGCTCCAAACCAAATCAGAGGTTAACAGTAGTTATTTCAGTGTGTGTAAACTTCGCACTCAGCAGACTTGTACTTACATATAAGCTGGCCTGATTAGTTTAACTGTCTGACCTCGTGTTGAACCGAGTCTAACTCTGGCAGTTTGTACATAAATGGTATAAGCGATCTGCAGGACAGAGGTTTGGTAATCAGCCTGATCTTTACAGCCATTATCTGAATTCCCAGATCCGTGTAGTGAGTCAGATAAGGAGACCAACGCGCTTTTGGGAGGGATCCCTGGGTGATCTATAGCGCCGCTTTCTGATCCTCCAAACCTCCGTTTGTTTGCATGAGAAAGTGCGGATTACATTTATGTTTTTACTTGTTCAAGTCAAACAAGGAGGGAGAGAAAAAGGCGGTCCCTCAAAGCGAAGCGCCGAGACGGGACCAGAAGAGAAAATGCCCCGCAGGTTGGTGTCGGGAGGTTTTTACGGCTCCAATCATGCAAACCATAATTGGTTCAAACTGAGAAGCAATCATTTTACACTTGCAGTCGAATGTGTCTTTGAAGAGCGAGGCGTGTGCTGACGTGAGAGCATTCTTCTCTTTCTGTTTGCTCCAACTTCTGCAGAGAGTGGAAAGTCCCCCGGCTTAAAGCGGCACAATGACAGAGTCTCATTAAGCGAGTCGGATGCCAGATGAGGCGCCTGACGTCGGAGCCAACCTGAAAGCACCACCGTTTCTGCCCTACGTCAGCACACCTTGCTAATCTGCCTCTTGTCAAGAAGAGAAAAGAGGAAAACTCGTGTAAAATGGTAATTAAAATCAAAATAAAAGATATATCACTGTCAGGTGAACAATTACTGCCAAATATATGGCCGCTGTAAATTTTCCACCTTTACAGTTGTGCCAGAAACGTCGTCGTGTTTCCTGATTTGCATCCTCAGCTCCTCCTTTGCAAAGTGTTTTTAGTCCATCCAGCAGCTGCTCCTGCAAAACGGTGAATATTTCTCTGTTTGTGTTTTTATGATGATCATCTAGGAGACAAACTGATACGTGAAGATCGGCTCAAATGCTGGAGAGCTTTTACTGGGCTTTATATTTATATTTAGGTATCCTCCTAGTTTGTTTGAAGGATCAGTTCAAGTTATATTTTTCATAACATTTGTAAATAAAAACATTGTTTTGGGACAAAAATCTAAGATTCCTACTTACTAATTTCAAAATTTGGTGGGAAAAACTTTTCGTTTTTGTTGAAAACGAGACAAAACATTTTCTTTTACATCCTAAATTTGACACTTAAACAGTTTAGTTCTGCAAGAACCATTTTAATGTAAATCAGATTTGAAAGACAAATAAAGAATAAAAGATGAGGCTCTTTTATTTAAACGTTTCTCCTGAATGAATCCACCTGACTTTATTTTAGATTATCTGTCAAAGCTCCTTAAAAAACAATGATTTCTAAAACAATGATTTTAAAAGATCTCAATTTAAACTATCTATAAACATGTAGGATGTCGGTGGTTGGTATTTGGATTAAATATGAATCTAATTTAGCCAGAAATAAACATTGAAGTAGTGGGAAAGTCATGGATCTGACTCAGCAACAATATGTTTATCATTAAGCCTTAAGCTGCATAATCAGAAAACACAACTTCATAATCCACACTGGATTTTATTAATTTTCCTTCAAATCTCCGTAATCTGAGACTGTGGAACCGTTTTCCGCTGTGGTTTCCTGGAGGCGTTTTGTTTGATTTCTAAATCTGGTACATTTCACTGTTTACATGCAGTTTGGTTAGTTTTCCTGCACAATAACAATTCAAATATGACCAATTTTACTTTTATTGTCTTTTTCTGTTTTATCCTAAAACAAGAATAACATAAATTATAATTATTGTAATATAATATCTGAAAAAAGGTGAAAATAGTTGCAGTTTAGTTCACAAGTCCAGGTTTTGATTCTTATTTGTGATTTTACAAAAACATGGAGTCATAAAAAAACTGCATGTTTTCACTTTACATGTAACAACTTTACTTGTTACATGTAAAGTTACTTTACATGGTAATTTTAATGTTAACATGTAATGTTACTACATTAAAGTAGCTTTACTCTGTAAAGCTACTTTACAGGGTAAAGATACTTTAATGTAGTAACTTTCCACCATAAAGTTCATGTAAATGTTTTACATTAACTTTACAATGTAACATGTACATGTTTACAATAAACGTCACTATGTAAAGTTTGTGTAATTTGCATTAACTTTACTTGTTACATGTAAAGTTACTTTACATGGTAATTTTAATGTCAACATGTAAAGTTACCACATTAAAGTAACTTTACAGGGCAAAGCTCTTCGCACATTAACTTTGTACAACGTAAAGTACATTAACTATCTATTGATTTACTTTCCAGGTCAGGTAAATTTACAGGATGATTTACATATCAAACTGTTTTAGCTCTTTATTCAAATCTAAACAAAAACCCTGTAATCATGTCGTCTTTATAGGAAAACTATTTTTGTTACTTCAAACCGATTGGCTTCCTTCTGTTTCACGTTTTAAACCGTCAGCCTGGTTTCTGCTTCTAGAGATGAAATGAGTTAAACGTTAAAGAAATGTTTGAACCAGAAACCAGAAAAACGCTGCAGTTGTCCCTTTTTTAAAAAAAAACCCATCATGCAAAAACATTTAGTATCGTTTTGGTTCCCCTCAGTGAGGACATGAAACCCAGGAGGAAGCGTCGCGGTCGGGTCGACCTGGCAGAACCTTTTCCGTCCCGCTCCGCTTCGCCCGCCGACCGCCACGCTGCCTACCTGGAAGTCACAAACAGCAGCACCTCTTATCTCTGCTGCGCTCTCTTATTGAAAACCTCATTTTATATTAATTACACGAAAACAATGATTTTAGCCAAAGATGGGCTCCCCAGTGACTGGGGAGCCACTTAACCCGTTTTATAATCTGTCTTCTGATGGCAGAACAATGCAGCCATTGAGCTGCGGCGGCAGAGAGAGAGAGAGAGAGAGAGAGAGAGAGAGAGAGAGAGGGAGGAATGAAAGCATTAATCTGACACCCAGATAATAGGCTGGCGTTGGCTCATGCACATATCTGAAATCTTGAATAAATGTATTAGGAGTCTTTACTGTGTAAAAAGCAGCGCATTGTGTCAGCGGATCGGCTGCTGTGTGTGTGTGTGTGTGTGTGTGTGTGTGTGTGTGTGTGTGTGTGTGTGTGTGTGTGTGTGTGTGTGTGTGTGTGTGTGTTTTGGGGCTCATTATCCCGGATATTCCTGTAGCATAACCTTTCCTCTCAGCTGTTTGCCTCCTTTGTATTAAAGACACAAAGCGTCGTAAGCGTCGCATCAGGGCTGCTATCCACTCATCGCTGACAGAGGAAAAAACGATTCACGTTTACTGACTGAAACATTCATGCAGTTTGGTTTTATTGGAGGTTTTCACTTGTGCTGTTTTCCTCCCTTCTGTTCTTTTTTGGTCAGTTTCCTCGTTTAGAGGCAACAGAGCATTTTGATGGCTCACCAACCAACCCAGTCACCTGAGCAGCAGAAACTCTCTTCCTTTAAAAACATGTTGATGTGTTTTAAAGTTGTCTAAGATCCCGGTGGATTAATCTGAGTACGACTTTCTTTCCCGGTCGTGTTGCTGTAGGACTGAATCAATAGTGGCTGTAAATAAATTTGTTTTGATGACAGAAACTGTAACAAGATGTTCTCTTAAGAAACTCATTAAACTCATATAACTGATTTTTTTCCACTTAGTTACAAAAAAGCATGACAGGATAAGTTCTTGTGAAGTTTTGGTCAGTGCGGTTTGAACCCAGAGTGAATCAGAATGTTTCAGTTTTCATCTGTTGCCAACAGCAGAAGACAGGATGAATATGGTGAAATCATTTCAATTGTTTCAATAGAATTTGCTCTTTTATCATTGCTGCATAATCTGTGAGATTATGAACCATAAAGCTTCTGGATTAATAGTTTCAGACCAGAAGCTTTTAGTGTAACGAGTCAATATAATCACGTGTTTAATGAAGTTCATGAGTGTTTGATGTCGACACGCAGCGGCCATTTTTAATACATGAATGGATTTGTGTTGCAGTTTTAGACTTCAGTTATTTAAATTTAATACTTTTTTTATTCCTTGTAGGTTTTGACAGTAACTTGAGTTTCTCTTTTTGTCCTTTAATCCTGGAAATGACCTTCAGGTGACAGAAGACTGACTTTGTAACTGTCTTTATGTGACTCTGAAGGTTCAGGTCAGCCAGATTTCAGGCCTGATTTCTAGTTTCCAGCTCTACTTACTGACTCTGATTTATGGATATTATCCTCGCAGAATTAAACATTTATTTTTCAGTTTTATGTGAAATCCATTACACATTCACTTTTCGTTTAAAACCCTCATGATTTGAATAAAAACCTGTAATCTCCTGATTCTCACACGTAATTATGTCCGTTGTGTCCAGAGTCTGGACGCAGCAGACGGTGGAAACGACTCCGTTTGTTCCTCCGTTTACACTGTAAAACACGACGTTGAGCGCTGAGCGAAATATTCCAATCCGGACACGACAAGTGGAGTTTATCCGATGGAAAATGCGCCCTCCTGCTCCTCTGTGGGATATTATCCTGCAGGGCCTGCTGCTCCTCAGAAAATGCTTATGCGCTGTGATTTAAAAATAAAACATGTCAGCCTGGCTGCGCCACATCGGGTCCAAACCCAGGCGCTGTGAGTCAGCAGATTAAGGAAGTTTCTAAGCTTCCAGAAACTCCTGCAAACACCCCAAACAAGAGTTTTACAAGCGGCTGTGTGTACACAACTGTGGCTTTGCTTTCAATAAAGTTTCCAACTGCTTCTGCGTGAATGATGTGGCATGTTTGCTCCTCGCCCTCCCTCACGGTGACACATGGCTACAAACCCACAGCTCCACCTTATTAGACAGGAATCCGGCTGCACTGAGGTAAAAACAAAAACAATATTCCTCTTTGGTTTGATCAAATATGAGCGAGGCGGAGCCGGCTGTAGTAGCTGCAGGGGAGTAATAAAAGTAAAAATGTCTGGGGAGATTGATTCCTGTGTACAGGGTGGTGTGTGTGTTTGTGTGTGTGTTTGTGCCAACTGGAGGTGGTAGTGGTGGGGGGTTGACTCAGAAAAATCCCACTCTGCGGTTTGCTGGTGTTTAGTCTCAGAGGAAGACAGGAGGGGGAAAAGGATCCATTCACTCCTACTGTTCTGCTGCTGGAATCATTTGGAGCGTGCCAGAACCTCTGAACGGTGTGAAGATGCTTGTTCTCGCTGTAATGGAAGCAGTGATAAAAGGTTGATGGAGTCAGTTACCGCTTTATTTATTGCAACAAGCACTGGAGGAAACAGTTTATAAGTTTTTTACCTCAGAAAAATAAAATCTCGCCGCCATCTGGCTGCATTTACCGTCTGCTGCTGTCAGCCCACTTCGTTTGGGTTGCTCTCCTTCAATACTCTGATCATCGCTTTCATTACACATATAGGAACATTTTCGTCTATATTCTCGTCATGTAAAGATCCCTATAATTTTGCAATCGGAAATTAAATTAAAATCATGTTAAGTGGTTAAGCTTGTTCTCTTAAATTATTAAACATCATGGCAGCGACAGACGTAAACAAGATTTTCATGCCGATTTCTCCCTTAAGGGCCCTCAGATATCAGGATGACTCTTCAGGTCGGATATTCCTGCCGTGTGTGAAGAACGTCGGGACCACTCCGATCTAACATCTGGGATATTCATCGTAGCGTGTGGTTTCCCGAAGGAGATTGAGGAAAGATAGTCCAGAGGATTCGGTTTGATTGGGGAGCAAAGCTGCAACATTTGTCACATTCTCAGCTGCTTCGGTTTGCTTTCACACTGCACTGGAAAAGACTATTAATGTGATCACATTATGCAAAAAGGAGCTGGCCCATCACCAAATCTATTCAAACCATCTGAAACCTATTGCAGCAAACGGGGACAGTATGTCCCCAACGCTAATATCAGCAAACGTGTCAAATGATCCAAACCCTTTAGTAGAGCTGTTCCCCTCCTCACCTGTGGGGGCGCTGCACCAAGAACCACTGAAGACGCTTGAGCTCAACTTCCTTCTTCACAAAACGTAAACAAAAATGAAGTCGGATTTTAGCGATTGTAGGATTTTCTCCTTAACCGAACTGGTGTGAATGCAGCTTCAGAAAACCAAGTGACGGAAATACAGAGAGAAATTAAAAATACACAGAAAACAAAACAACAGCCAGAAAGTCCGGTGGATGTTGTAGACGTCTCTGTTACGTTTAGTCCTCTAACCATCGCCATGGCTTCCTCCCGGTCGGCCATGTTTGTTTACTCTGAACTCAGGTTTGGTCTTGATGGATGTGAATGAATGAAATCAGGTTGTGTGTTGCTGCTGCCACGCACTGTACAACCAAACCTGTTGTACCAGAGGCTTGTGTCTGACCGCCAGTTAGGTAGTAACTAGTTACCATTTACTTGAGTAACTTTAGTAACTAGTTACCATTTACTTGAGTAACTTTTGTGAGAAGATGTACCTTTAGGAGTCTTTTCACTATGCTGTACTTTGTGTAATTTATTATTATGAAGTATTTCTACTCAAGTAAATTTCTGGATTTTCAACCCACTGAATGAAAAACAAACATATTTTAACCAAAAATTCAGCAGACAGACATTTTTGTTAAAGTTTGGAAGAAACTGAGTTGGAAAGATTTTCTTTTGCCTGATTTAATTTTTTGTTATTTATGTGAATTATTGTCATTTTGGTCCTTAAAACACCAAAATCTCCACTCAACGTTATATTTTGGTCCGTCTGATGATGCAATTTTTAAATAGTAAATAATTTGATCAGTTACTCAGTAGACTTTTTCACTTTTAACAGTAAAAACGTGTTGAAGTAGAGCTGCTGGTTCTCTGGTGGTCGCTCAGGTTTTGGGAATCGGACGACAGAAGAGGCCAAACTCCTTCTGACCTTCATAATCCAAATCTCCTGGCCTCTTTTGTTCATAAATATGAGATAAAAATTAACCCCAAGTACCAAGTTTTACATAAAAATCAGCAACAACTTGGCAATTGAACAAAACCAGTCAATAGTATTCAGATTATTTCCAGTGAATCTCCCTCTTCCTCAGTGTTAATTCTCTATTAACCTCAATTGGAGCCAATGATAATAATGAATTTGGTTCATTAATTAGTGTGGCTGTAGCCTGATGTGTATCCATGTGGGGGCCTATTCATAGAAACTCCATCTCCACAGATTTGGAGCCTAATAACTCACCTCATTTCACAGGTAGGGAAGATATTTTCAGTCTTCCTGGTTAACGTTCGTGTTGCAGTCTGTCTGTCGTCCTCCTCATTACTTATCAAAGTCATCTGTGACCTAGTTAAAGTTTCCACTTGGAAGTCTCTGGTGTTTTTGCGTGACCAGGTTTTATACTGTTAAACTGGTTTTAATGTGTTTTTTCCAGGTTGGAAGAATTTTTAAAAGCAAGAATTGGATGAACATCATAAAATTATTTTCTCTTTTTTTTTAAATTGTCACAAACATTGTCTGATCAGATTCAGAAACTATTCTCCAGTTACTGTTGAGAGTTTTGTATTCTTGTAACAGAATCATAATATCTCCCTTTAACTTCTTTAAACAGGATTGTTACTGGTACTTGAAATCCTTGAAAATCTGGAATTTGGATTCCATGTTCTCAAGGTTTGGAAAGAGCGTCACATTCAAACTGAGGGTTTTTTTTTTGGTAACGTAAAATCTAACGTCTGATTAGAAACCTGAATTTGGAAAAAGTTATTTACAGTTGGGATCATATATTTACATACACACAATGAAAAAATACAGGCTTTGTTTTTTTTACTTCACTGAATTTAAATCAGACAAAATGTTTCTTATTTTGAGTTATTTATATTTGCTAAATGCTGGAAAACGTAACAAAAATATTTATTTTATTTTGGAATATTTACTATTCTTAATTTCTCACTATCTTATTAATATGTGTAATTAAAATAAAGGTTGTCTTATGTTTTATACGTTAAACTTTACTGAAATTGGGGGATTTTATTTGTTAGTGTAGATGGTGAGACTTTTCAAAACATGACATATTTGTTTTTTATTTTACTTTATCCCTGCTGCAGAACATACTTAAGGCATTATTAATAAAAGTAATAAATGTCTTTTGTGGTTAAGTTATGTTGTTTTAATCTCCAAGTTACCTTGAAAGTATTTGAAAAGCCTTTGAATTTTACTGTGGAGCAAATTGTTCAAACCCAGACTGATGACATTTGTACCTCAAGCTGTTGGATTTAATGAATTATTAGAGAGCAGGAACTAAAACATCCAGATCCTCGACTTTATTCCTCTTCATTTCCATCAATCGCTTGAGCAACAAACGGCAAATATCAGGAATATGGAGATGAAATCTGCTAACTGGAGGTAAATTGAAGACCTTTTTGAGGTCTGAGCCTCCGTTGTTTCCACGCGGAGACGTTTTCTGCTGCAGCGGCGATTCGTCTTATTGCTGCAAACATTCAGATGAACTTCAACAGAAACGACTGTTAAACCGCAGAGCAGCAGAAAACGTTGCATAACAGCAGCAGCCGGTTTCACTTCACCGCAAATCCGGTTTCCCCCTTTAAACATAACCTGGTTTATTTTTCCTCACCAGGAAATTATCCTTTTTGATTGATTTCAGTTTTTCACACATAGAAGTGTCACAAAGCACTACATGGAAAAGTAATGAAATAACTAATAAAATGTCAAAACAGCTAAAAAAAAAAAACATTCAACAGAAAAGCCGTTTATTTTTTTTAGTCTCTTATTTAATTAAAAATAATTATCTTAATCTCATCAATTATTAATGTTGAGCTTTTTAATTGAACAAAAATAAACTTTTGAGTTTCTTCATTGTTATGAAGACACTTAATTTGTTTAATTACTTAATTTATTATATTAGCTAATTTTAATTTACTTTTGACTGCAGATGAAAATGCCATAGTATTTTATGTTTTTGTTAATTTTGAGTTTCCTTTTTTATTATTAAACTTAACTTTTATTATTTTAATTTTACTTTATTTTACTTTGACTGCACATGAAAACAATATTTAATATTTTTACTAATTTTACTTTCATTTTTGTCATGAATAAACAATTTGCTTAAATTACTTAAATATTGTTCAAATACTAATCTTTGTTTAGTATTTGTTACTTTGGCTCATATGAAAACTGTCCCTGTAAAACCCAGCAGAGGATGGAGGTTAAAATGCAGACGAGATGTTTACAGGACATCTGAAGGTTGTTCCAGACAAACTGTCATCTATAATTGATCAAGTATTGATTTGTGAAAGCCGAACAAAAGAAAGTCTTGATGAATCTGCTGCTGCGATATGATTTCATCTCAGAGGATTTTAAAAACCTCATGAACATTTTAGACGTTTGAGATGTGAAGGTGAATAAAAACCGACATGTTTTCTGAACCCTGGAGTAACTTCAGCTGATTGATTGCTAAGAATTATTTTTGTTTTTGGTGTTAACAGGTTGTTTATCTGAATTCCTTGTGTCTTCAGCTCCTCTGGGTTCAGATGAAACAGAAAACCTCGCAGCCCGTCGTGTCGTCTGTCTGCGTCCCTGTCGCTCGCCCGCAGGTCCAAGTCGACGCCCAGGAGCCGCCGCTTTGGCCCCGCCGCTCCTCCTCAGCAGGCCGGCCGCCGACTGATGGCTGCCTAACGTGTTTTAGGTGGCCGCTCATGTGCCTGCTGGGCAAACGGGCCGAGTCGACAGCGAGTGTTAACAAGCTGGAAACAGCCTGACGGCAGAGAAAGGAGAAACACAAACGGAGAAATAAATACAGGCAGGAAAATGTTTAAACTCTGAGGACTGAAATGTTTGGTGGGGAAACTGAAGCTTCTTTGAAGGAAGGAATTAGTTTGTTTTGGGTTTTCTGCTTTGTTGACGTAGCCTGGAAATGTTTTAACGATCTGTCCACAGAAACCAAAGACAGTTTTTACTTTTAATAAAATAAAATATATTTCTCTACCAAGGTGTAATGAAGTATTGAGTCGATACATTAGTAATATACGTTTTTTATTTATTATTATCTTTATACTTTGCCTGTTTAAAAATGGATGGTTGATGTTTATTTGAGTTTTGTTCTTCAAACTATTCCTTTTTCATTATGTCAAAACTTTACACGTTAAATTTAAACTGAATTACTGCAGCAAACAAACAAATAATAAAATGTTTATTGTAACTTGTTTTGTAGTCATTTAATCTAATTCTGTCTTTTTTCTGTTTTCACAGAAAATAAGGGTTATTTTAGAATTATTATTTTTAAATATGCTAATTAACAGGTTTCATTTTTATGATTTTGTAATAGATTTTCAGGTGTTGAATTCTTCCAAATCATTACATTTTTTTACATTTACTGCAGTATTAAGAAACTGTTTAAAGAAAATGTTAGAAATCATATAAACAGTAGTTTCAGAATCTGTAGTGAAATCATTTGAATTAATTTTTTTTATTTTACTTGCTCTAACAGGCTGGATGATTTAATTTAAACCAAACGGCAACAAACCTGCAGAAGATAAATAAGTTTTTGTCAGGATCAGGTGAAATCCTTTGTTTGTGGAGGGATGAAGAGATTTGGAGTTAAATTTACAGAATCCCTCTGAACATATTCAGTCATTTTCTCTCTCATTCACTGACCAGATGGGCGCACTGGGAACACTGGGCTGCCTGATGGAGGTAAACAAAGGGAAGTGGGCGCCTGGTTTGGCTCATCCTGATCTTATTTGATGCTCCTCATCTTTAAAGCGTAATAACGTGAGTCATTATCTCGTCGAACTGAACAGTATCTGCTTGTACTTGCCCAAACCTCGGAGCTGTTGACACCATTTAAACTGCAGTAATCATGAGAAAACATAAACCTCATTATCACACAGATGCGTGTTTTCTGCTGATTTACTGCGCCACTTTGACTTCTTGTTTATGTTGGACCATAAAAAGGATCACAGTGATTTACCAACCACTTCCACAGACCTTCAGTCTCTGCTGCCACATATGGACATAAACTATTAACATATTCGTATTTGAAGGCCTGCTGTAGCTGTGTAACATTGGTGACACTTGCAGTTGGTGTGTGTGTGTGTGTGTGTGAATAATCTGTTGTGCCTTCTTGTCGGGGCTTGCAGGAGAATGAATGATTAATCTGAACCACTTTGTGGGTAATTTAGACGTCAGTCTCTCATCCTGTGCTAACTGGATTGTGTGAAAAAGCAGCCGTCCTTTTTCACCGGTCCTTCCGTCTTTAATGTGGACCGGTACAGCCAGCAGAATCACTCCGATGTGTTTCTCAACGTCTGTGCTGATTTATTGGCAACAAGGGGAAGAGAGGCAACCTGCCAGGGAGTCAACAGCCACACTTCTGCAAAAATAAAAATAAAAATAATAATGAATATTAAAACCTGGAAAACTGACAATCTTCAGACATATCTTCTTAAGCTTTTTTGAAAATGTGCATGATATGGGCAGTTGCCCAGGGTGGTATCAGAAAGGGGGGAGGCACACCAGAGCTTAAAAATAAAAGTGCGCAGTGGAGTAAATTTTCCTGAGTGCTGGGAGATTATATTACAAAAACATCTGACAATTGTTTCCATTTTAATTGGTTGGAGGCAACATTACTGAAAGAAACATAACTTTGTGCATATTTATATTTCAAGCGTACAAAGTTAAGCATAGTGATTAATTGTGTCTAGAGTACAAAAACACAAAATCCTTATTTTTGTCTAGTTCTGAAAGCAAACATCTTACACTTCAAATAAGACAAAGCTGACATATAAGTAACTTTTTAGTAAGAAATTGAGCTTTTATTGAGTAAAACTACATTGATGAAAAGTTTCATTTTCAAGTTAAGCCTCCTTCAGATGTTTTCCAGCGTAGATATATCAAATTAGAGTATTAACTTCCTGACGTTTGCCTGCATCTTGTTTTGCTTAATGATCTTCTGAGTTGAGGTGGAAGCTGGGATGCAGGCCAGGTTGAGGAATAAACCTTTTCATTTCAGCTCCACTGATCTCTGATCGATCTGCTGCTCTGTGCTGTCCAGTTATGAACAAGAGTCCTTGACAAACTCCCTCACTCGGGACAGTCTGTCTTTCCCAACACGAGGGTGGCAGGGATTGATCCGAAGCCAGGATTCACTTCATCTGGGAACGCAGAGCGGAGAGGAAGATCGTTTTCCAACGCGACTCGGTGGATGGGACTGAAACGTCAATGAGAATCTCTGGGATGTAATGAAGTTTTCCAAGAATCGATACCAGATAAGAAAAACGACGCGACTGAAGATGGAAATTAAACTTCAATTGCATCAGTTATTCAAAATAATGTCTTTAAAAAAAAAATATCAGAGCAGCTTTTTACCCAGATGTGACAAAATCTCCCACGAAGCAGAAGGTAATGATAGAAACATGGCGAACGCTGCAAAAACACAAAATATCACCAAGTATTTTTGTTTATTTTCCAGATCAAATACTTGAAATAAGACAAAACTAACTTAGAAGAAACTTTCCAGCAGGAAATATGAGCTTGTTTTAAGTCAATTAGTCTGACATTTTCTTTTTGTTGATAAAATGTCACCATAAGTAATTAATCAATTAATCACCGAGCTCAGTAATTTCCACTCCGATGATTAATATTTGTTGAAGGGTCATTTTGGTTGGAGAGGTTTCATAATTTGTTTCATTAATGGTTGTGGTTGTTTGTGCTTTTTATTTGTTTTATTTATTATTTTTGGTGTTTTTCTTTTTTTTTTTTGTGGTAATTTTAAATTTCTTCCAGTTCCAGTGTTAAGTATTTTTCCATAAAATTAAAGTTTATGTATCTTTGAGAGTGAATTTGCATTATAATACCATGAAAATTGTCTCAAAACAACATTATTATTGTTCATCACAATCATTTCTTGGATGGTTTATTGTCCAGAAGAATAATCATGACAGGACTAATTTTTTTTTTCCTATTTTATGAGTGATATTATTGACATTTGAACCAGAAATAACGTTTCAGCAAAATGTAGGAGCTTGATTTAAGTAAATAATTCCTTAATTTTGGTGAAAACGTTCTGGTTACATTAGCAGATTATTTCAATTACAACAAGACATTATTTCCATATTATAAATGAAATAATCTGCAAACGTAACCAGAACTTTTTCATCAATATTGGGAATTATTAACTTGAAACAAGCTGCTGTGTCTTGATGAAGTTACTCGTAAGTTAGTTTGCTCTCATTTCACTAAAATATTTTAAACTTGTTGGTAATATTTTGTGTTTTTGCAGGAGAGGACAGACACACGGGGTCAGGAGGATTTTCTATGTAAAAAGTGAAAAGATAAGAAACAATCTGCATCATATGAACATTATTTTACGTCACAGTTTAAATAAAAAGGTTTTTCTTCCCTTTCTGACAGTAAGTTACTTCAAACCTATTTCACATTTGCACTAGAAACTGGACCAAAACACTCTAACATTTGGTGTTTTTGCAGAGTTTTTAAGAATTATTGACTTAAAAACGAGTTTCTTCCTTAAAAGTTACAAGTCAGTCAGTTTTGTCTTGTTTCGAGTCTTATTTCATATTTCTACTAGAAAGTAGACAAAAACTTGCTAAGATTTGATGGTTTTTGCAGTGCAGTATGCCAAACTCCCACACATGCGCACATGAATCTTTATTTTATTTCTTTCTTTTTTTTTTTCACTATCACACAGCCGGTCGCCGCCTGGCTGTTTTCCCTCGGGGTGTCTGTTATCGGCCCCGCTGCGCCGCCGCTCCGACCAGAGAGCCGGAAACGCTCCTCACCTCCTGCCCCGTGAATCTCTATCTACCCCGGCTCAGAGCTGGTGTGAAAATATTTTAACCTGCGCGAGAAAACAAGGTTACAGAAAGGCGGGCCGCCGGATGGGCCCCAGTTGTTCTTCGGGCCCAGAAGAACAATGTGGCTGTGGCCTCGTGTGAAAACGGATCTGCCTGCAGCACTGGGGAGCAAAAGGACAATGTGTTTTGGTGGCTGCATGTGTGCGTGCATGTTGTGCAGTATTAGATTAAAGCAGGCGAGAGAGAGACGAGATAAGGCACAGTCAGAAAACATCAGGCAGCAGTGACACTGACTGGCCCTGGCAGCACAGAGAGAGCAGAATAAAATGAGCTGGAGTGGGAGAGAGGAAGGAGGTTATTTTATCTGTCAGACAGACAGAAATGTCAAACCATCGGGTAGAGCGGGGAAGGCAAAAAAAGAGCCAGAGACGGGTTGAAGTTAAGAGATAAGTGCGATGCTGAAGTGACGTGCTGAGGGGGAAAGGGCAGAGGAGAAAATGAAGCCATACCTGGATCTGACAGCAGCAGCGCAGACGGAGCTGCTGCACAGGCAGATGCAGGTGTTCGCACCTGGAGCCATTTCACGTCACGTTACCGGAGAGTTTGGATCCACTTTTCAGAAGCAACCCGCGCAATTTAGATGGAACTAGAAAGAATATTCAGGATGTTGAATATTTGATTGTGTACACACAATCAAATTATTAATTTTTGTGCATTTTTGTGCAAAAAAATGCAAATATTTCAGTTTTTTTTGCCAAAATGTTTTTGGTGTCTGGAAAATATGCCATTTCAAAAACTTCTTGATTGTAAAGTCACAACCGACAGGCTCTCCAATGTTACCTAGCAACCAAAGTGGAACTCCAGCACGATTGGTCAGCTGGTTTTACCACTATTTTTATGGGGGGTGTTTTTACCGCCGTATGCGCTGTAGAGGGATTATCAGTTAATGACATGTTGCGTCAACAGCCGTTCTGCTGCGTGTCGCCTTCAGAAAGCAGGCAGGAACACATTATTCTATTTAAACTATTTACAATGAGAACGATCAAATCATTTAGCTCTCACAGCCCACGCAGATCGCCTCTCTTCGTCCAGCGTAACTCCCTCATGAAGCTTTGCGGCGTCTCCAGCTGTTAAGAGATTTTATTTTTAGCACATCGTCTCTGTACTTCACGCTGCCTCGTGTTCAACCTGCTCCATTTAGGATTTCTGAAAGATTAGCTGCCCTGACGGATGCAGCTACATGTTCATTTTCCTTCTAATTGTGACCAAAATAGAAATAAATTATTTTATTTTATTTGCCCTGCTAAATATGGATTTTGTTTTTTTTAATCCAATGTTAGGGTTATTTTCTCTTCTCATTTATCGACTCACCTGCATTCAATGCTTACGGGTTGCTAAAAATATACATTTAGTAGCTTAACTTATTTTATCACATGGTGATAAACAGTTGTAGCATGCTAACAACATGCTAGCTAATGCTAAAACATCAAGATACATTTAGGTAACTACAACTGTGCAGCTTGACTGCAGGAAGAGTCGGATGGCCTACGCCATCCGCTGTGTTTGCAAACAAACAACCACTCTGTACAACGGCTGCTGGAAAAGACAAGTGTTTTATTGTAGAATCACCATCCAGAAACCAGTTGCTGCATTGTTGTTGGTTGTTCAGGAAACTTTAGGAGCTTTTTTAGAGTCTTGTTTTGAAAACCTCCAAATAAAGTCGACCCAATCAGACGTCTGAATCCCCTCAACAATCCCGAAAGATCGGTGGTTCCTCTTTAAGCTCCTCCTTTATGATGGAGGTCTTCACTTCTCAACGTTATTCTCAGCTGCTTGTGTTTGAGATCTTGTTCTTTTGGAGATGTTCAGAGTCCCATGACCATTAGTGAGGGTTTCAGAGCAGATGGTTCAGGAAATCAAAAGTGTTTCCTTCCTCCTTCGCCACAGCAAACTGGAGCAGCTTCCTCATTACTTCAGATGAAACCTGGATCTGTGTGGCTTCGCCGTATCGCAACACAACAAGGCACTTGAACTCCTCAGCCACAGGCAACGGTTTTCATTTGAGCAAAGCAAAACTCTTGGCACATGAATGATGCTGTGCGTAAACTGACAGTTCTTTCAAATTTAAAAGTAATATTTGGTTTTAAATTAAGATTCTGAGTCACTTTTGTTTATTTCCACAAAAGACCCTAAACAATGGTTAAAGTCAAACTAATTTTTATTGTGTTTTCACTCAACAAAACTAAGTGCTTCGTTTTTTGCTCCCTTTGTCTTCATTTTAGTTGAACGTTTATCTAAAACACTGAAATACCGTAAAGAATTTCTTCGTACGTTATGTTTTACTTTAAGTTTTGTTTAACTCACCATCACAAACTGTAAACAAAGCAGAGGATATTTTTCCAAGACGGTGTGAAGTTTCAAAACAGTTTCCGAAAGAGAGAAGAGCCGGTATGCGGGTCATTTGTCATCGTCAGACACCAACAGACACTGTTTCCATAAGGATAGACAAAAGAATTCCTGCCTAAGATCATTATAAAGCCATTGAGGGAAACCTGGTGACGATGTGCTGCAACATGCGCGCCTCTCTTCCTGCCTCCGGGACAGAACCAGCGCTGGGAACCAGGAAATCACGTCCGCTCAGCACTTCTGTCAGTGGAAAAAGAGACAACAGGCGTGTCAATCATTCGGTCATTAAGGCCAATCTGTGGGAAAGATGAGTCTGAGGCTTCACATTACTGCTGCACATGTGAGGCCTCACATTACTGCTGCACATGTCCTTCTGAGGCCTTACATTACTGCTGCACATGTGAGGCCTCACCTTACTGCTGCACATGTCCTTCTGAGGCCTTACATTACTGCTGCACATGTGAGGCCTCACCTTACTGCTGCACATGTCCTTCTGAGGCCTTACATTACTGCTGCACATGTGAGGCCTTACATTACTGCTGCACGTGTGTTTCTGAGGCCTTACATTGCTGCTGCACATGTGTTTCTGAGGCCTCACATTACTGCTGCACATGTGTTTCTGAGGCCTTACATTACTGCTGCACATGTGCTTCTAAGGCCTTACATTACTGCTGCACGTGTGCTTCTAAGGCCTTACATTACTGCTGCACATGTGAGGCCTTACATTACTGCTGCACATGTGTTTCTGAGGCCTCACGTTACTGCTGCACATGTTTTTCTGAGGCCTCATGTTACTGCTGCACATGTGCTTCTAAGGCCTTATATTGCTGCACATGTGAGGCCTTACATTGCTGCTGCACATGTGTTTCTGAGGCCTCACGTTACTGCTGCACATGTGTTTCTGAGGCCTTACATTGCTGCTGCACGTGTTTCTGAGGCCTCACATTACTGCTGCACATGTGTTTCTGAGGCCTTACATTACTGCTGCACATGTGAGGCCTTACATTACTGCTGCACATGTGTCTGAGTACTCACACACTGCACATGTGTTTCTGAGGCCTTACATTGCTGCTGCACATGTGTTTCTGAGGCCTCACATTACTGCTGCACATGTGTTTCTGAGGCCTCACATTACTGCTGCACATGTCCTTCTGAGGCCTTACATTACTGCTGCACATGTGAGGCCTCACCTTACTGCTGCACATGTCCTTCTGAGGCCTTACATTACTGCTGCACATGTGAGGCCTTACATTACTGCTGCACGTGTGTTTCTGAGGCCTTACATTGCTGCTGCACATGTGTTTCTGAGGCCTCACGTTACTGCTGCACATGTGTTTCTGAGGCCTTACATTGCTGCTGCACGTGTTTCTGAGGCCTCACATTACTGCTGCACATGTGTTTCTGAGGCCTTACATTACTGCTGCACATGTGAGGCCTTACATTACTGCTGCACATGTGTCTGAGTACTCACACACTGCACATGTGTTTCTGAGGCCTTACATTGCTGCTGCACATGTGTTTCTGAGGCCTCACATTACTGCTGCACATGTGTTTCTGAGGCCTCACATTACTGCTGCACATGTGTTTCTGAGGCATCACATTACTGCTGCACATGTGTTTCTGAGGCATCACATTACTGCTGCACATGTGTTTCTGAGGCCGCGCATTACTGCTGCACATGTGTTTCTGAGGCATCACATTACTGCTGCACATGTGAGGCCTTACATTATTGCTGGACATGTTCTATTTTTGTTTAACTATCTCAATCCCCAATAGTTCAAAAAAGTTTGCCAAAACTGGATTAGAATTTTTTTTTAACTTGGAGATTAAAATGAGTTAATGGAAGAATCCAGGACTTCATTTTACTTTGACAAAAGAAGTAATTTTCAGCTGTAGGATGGAGGAAAAAGAAAAGGTTGCATCGGTTTGGTTCTGGGTTTAATAATAAGCTGAGCTTTGAAGCTCAGCTTATTAAACCTCTTTCTGCTTCAAACTGTCTCTGTTTGGTTGATTTTTAGGCGTAAAATGTCCTCAGGTTAAAGAAAAACAAACAATCCTGCATGCATCTGAACATCCTCACAATGTTGAGGGAGAGTTGATTAGTGTCTAACTATTAAATCTTTTGAATACATAATCCAAATCCTTACTTACATTTTCCAAACTCGTAACTAACATCGCTAAAATCACAACCTATAAATTTACCAAAAGAAATCTTGAAAACATGCAGCTTGTCAGGAATTTAGCTCTGTTGTTGAAATGTTTAAATTACTCAGAGGGAAACCAGGTAAACTCTCAACCAACCAGCCAGTTAAAAACTTACAAACTGCTTTTTGAGGGCAGAAGTGTCAGGTGGCCACGTAAACGTTCATAAATCTACAGCATGGAGGAGATTTGACTCTTCATTTCTACCCGACTCCAGTCGACTCTCACCTGCTTGTGGATTCACAGATTCATGAATTTCTCTGCAGTTTATATAAAAAAATATTTTAAAGAAATTTCAGCTTCGGACGCTGAAATTCTTACTGGCTATCGTTTGAAAAACAGCCGATCCAGGAGAAGTATTCAACTTTTCTCACCTGTGATTTTACACTTTTTGGTTGTCGCCCCAAAAAGTGATGAAGACGACGAATGTTAGCTCCTGCGTTAGAGCCAGCGTTTCATTTAAAGGTTTATTTGGTATTAAAACTATTAAAAACACTAAGTTACCAGTGTACTTTGTTACCGTGGTTTTTTCAGGTATCTGCACCTTACTTGAGTATTTGTCTTTCTGGTGACTTTTTACTTTTATTCTCTACGTTTTAAGAGAAATATCTGTACTTTCTACTCCTTTTATTTTCAGGCACGGCTCGTTAATAACAGTAAAAAGCCACAGGTTGCACAAAAAACATGTAATAGTGTCAGTAATTCTCCATTCAGTTGGATGCAACTGGACCATATCAGTGTTTATTTTTATTTCTATACCAACACAGATGTTACCAGCAAAAAGGAAAAATAATGTTTTTGCCTGAGTAGAACTTAAAGTATTTCAGTCACTTTGTATTCTTGAAGGTGAAAATTAGTTCAAAACATTTTTACTTTTACTTCATTAAAACACTTCATCCTGTACTTTTACTGGAGCATTTTTTCATAAACGTATCTACTGAAGTAAAGAATGTAAGGATGTGAGAAAACATGAAAACTTTGTTCAGAATGGAAAACTGGAGTCAAACGGAGTTCATTTGTGTTCAGTCAGCCTTTTAAAATGGTTTGTAAGAAAACTGGAGGTATTTTAGCAGAGGAAGGTGAAAGGAGGACAGAGTGTGAAATTGGTTTTCATGTATGAAATGTAAATGTAAAGATGAAACTGTTGGCGTCTAAATGGAAAAGCTTTAATTATTTTTGTTATTTTGTGTCCCTATGAATAATTTGTGTGGCTGAAATGTAAGAATTCAGCACTTCATCCAATGGAGCTGATGCAGATGAAAACGTTTCATAATGTATTTAGATCTCCCTAAATGGAAAACATTAGAAACACAAAGAGCTTTCCTTTTATTTATTAGCCATGTTTTTGATTAGTTTTATTTAAAATCTAAAACATTTAGTGCTTTTTTTTTTTTTTTTTTACCCTAAAGCTGCCTTGGTCACACCCATTTATTGGACTTGATTAAACTCAAAGATGGTTCCTGAAGGACACGGTTGTTTTTGCAGATGAGAACAAAGCATGTTTACTGGAGCAGCGAACTGGAAACCAGAGCAAATAAAAGTTAGGCTTCGGGTAACCGTCATAAAGTCCTGATGCGAGTCAGTTTATTTGGTAAACAGCAGAAACTACAAAAACTACAGCTGTGAAGGTTTGGGGGGGTTTTGTCAAGAAGTATGTTTGCTAGGGGAAAAGTTAACTGGGGCAATTTTAGCTCCTTGTTATTTGAAATGTCAGGATATTTTTAGTCTTGGTTGAAGGCAGAGTAACTAAAACTATACTTAAGTAAGTCTAGAACTACTTCAACATATTTTTACTCAAGTAAAAGTAAAAAGTACCAAGAAATTAGTGAAAAAAATCTACTCTAGTACTGAGTAACTGATGAAATTATCAGACATTTAATATCATCAAAATATAAAGTTAAGTGGAAATTTTTGCATTTTTAGGACAGAAATGACAAATTCAAAAAATATTAAAATCAGGCAAATCAAATCAGTTTCTTTCAGTAAAGATGAAACTTTAATAAAAGCTGCAGGTGTGTGTCTGTGTCTGTCTGGTGGATTTTTGGTTAAAACATGTTTGTTTTTCATTCAGTCGGTAGAAAATCCAGAAATTTTACTCAAGTAAGAGCAGAGATACTTAAAAACACGTATAAAATACTCCTAAAAGTTACTTTTTTCAACTAAATGTAACTTCCAGCTCTGGTTGAAGGAATGTTTTATGTTTGCTATAAAAATCTAATTTCATTTGTTTATTTTTGATCTCAAGCTTCATGACACATAATTAACGCTTTTCCTTGACGCCTCCGGATGGAAACAGTTTTACTTTTGTTCTGAATAAATAAAGTCTGCTGGTGACAGAGTCGCATGTTTCTGTTCCTGAACACCTGAGCCCAGCTGTAAGCCAACCTTTCTGTTTACACCTCCAGTTTGACGGCACTGAACAAAGAACAATGCTCAGCCTTGTGCCGCGACACAAAGCAGCTTTAATGTGCTTTGACTAGGCCTGAGTGGAGCAGGGATGGCTGAGCATCTGGGCTGTCACTGACATTATTTATGACACCTGTGTGTAATTGTTTTGGTCTCACTCTTTGTTTGATAGCTCGCTGTGTTGCGCTGCGCTCATGCCTGCACACCGGAGGGTTTCCTGAGCCAACCTGAGCGGGTCAAAGGTCGGAGGCGCCTCAGAGTTTTTCTCACAGCGGATAAACGAGGAGCTTACCGCTAAAACCGGGCCGCATTAAAGGATCAAAGCCCAACGTTTCACAGCGGCGTGTCGCGCTGTACATGAGAAACTCTCATCGCTCAGGTACGTTTCAACAATACATTACGGGCTCATGTAAACAGACCACACACAGCTGCACGGCGACTAATTACCGTGTTGTGGATGTTCTGTCCTTATTCCGTCTGAGAGGCGCTGAGCCAACGCAGTGCTAAATGTTTCAGCACACGGCAGGAAAACTCAGATTTCATCAGGGTTATGCTGCCGATATAAATCTAGAACATTTAGATTTATTATTTCTATCAAATAAATGAACAGTAAGCTTGATGCTAAATGCTCCTGCAGAAAGGAATTACATCACTTTTATTTGACTGTTTCTTTAGTTATTTAATCTGGGAAAATGATCATAACTGTGTCATATTATCACTCGGATCAAACTGTAATAGATGTATTTAAATTAACTTTGTCCATATAATTAGCCTGATCTTATTATAGGTATATCTTTTTGTATATAAATCTGATTGGAGACATTTGCTGCATATTGATGTGACATAAATAAACCAGATTTATTCTAAACCTGGATTTTGTGTTTTAAAGTGTATTTCTCATTCTAAAAAACAGGCTTTTTAAGTATTTATATTCATTTATACATTTCATAAAACATCTCAAAGGTGAGGCCTTCAGCGATGTGATTGCTTTATTTATTCAGCTTTATTTGTTGATATAAACCTGAAGAACTCTTAAAAAATGACAGATTATAGGGTTGGAACAACATATTCAGCTTCTGTTGCTGTTCTGCTCTGTTTTTGTTTTGAAAATCATTAAATGAAGAAGAGGATTTTCAAATTACAAACTTATGTTTTAAATATTCTTATCTTTTCACGCTTGTGTCGGCCTACATGCAGGTCGGTTCTTCTGCCAAAGAAGCATTAAAAATGGTCTTTTGTTAAATTAAACTCAGTTTAACCTTTAACAATCTGTTCTGTGTGCAATTAAACATCTCAATCAATTGAATATTTAATTAGAGTGTATAAAATGTACTCCAGCTTTCTAAAAACAGTGAAATAGTCCTTTAAATTAAACTATGCACCAGGCAGCTGAAATATTTCCTTACACTGCTTTAAAATAAATCATTTCTCATCTGTACAGTAACTCTATTTTCTACTGGGACCTCAAAATCCTGCAACCAAAATGATTTAAAATGCTGGCGTGTTGCCCAACCAGCTTTATTAACCCAACTCAAGTACTATTTCCTGTCCTACTTCATAATAAGAGCCTTAGACATAAATATGTCAAGCTTCATCTCCAATATTTATATCACCAGGCGGTAACATACTAACCCATTGAGAGACAGCTTGTATTTGACAGGAACTACTCTTGTGTTTTAATATTGCAGCATTTCTCATTAGGTCATTTATGAAATGCTGTCCAAACAAATGAAGACGCCTCTGAGTTGGATGTCTGGTTTCTGCAGTGCAGAAACATTCACTGTCATGTTGGAACCACAGACGTAAATGCAAAGTCCACCTGGAAGTCTATAAATTATTTAGTGATGTGAAAACCAGAGTAGAAATCAAGCTGCCTGGATGTTGCAGGAGGATGAACAGGAAGTCTGCAGTGCTACGCTGCTGTCAAAACCATTTTTATTCCACCTTTTGGGTTTGAAATAAAGCTACAGACTAAGGATGGGCCTGAAACAATCACTGGTGAAAAACGTTGCTCAAACTGGAAGGATGGCAACTTCTGTATTCTGGAGCTCATAAAGAATCCTGAGAGTCGGAATGATGTGGATTTACTGGAGGCGCCATGAAGGACACCGGAAGTGAGGGACGGGAAATATTTGGACAGAGCGACTGAAATAGTTTTCCAAAGTTGTTTTTTGCCAGTTTTTTCATGGCCTCTACTTGTTCGAGTCGAGCTAATGTGTCTGTGAACGCAGTTTGGAGCAGCTAGCGTTCAAACACCGACCCTTTCCTCCTCCCTCCTGACGTGTTGATCAAATACCAACTTTGCCTGAATTCACACCACATGACTTGTATCACTGTGTCATAAACGACGTTTCCTGTTACACCGCAGCAGCCTCGGAAACGTACAGAAGACGAGATGCTAACCAGTTTTTGTTCCATACATGCTAGGCTACATGACCGTGCGGCTTGTCTCCATGGTTACCAATAGTTAGACGCAGCGTACCTTCTCCATAATGCGATATTTGATATCTTTAATTATGCTTACATATAAAGTATATGAACGTTAATTGTCTTACCTTGTAAAAAAAAACAAAAAAAAAAACAAAACGAGCGTCCTGTGATAATTTTTAAAGTGAAATCAACTAAATAGAAGAGATGTGAGGTTACAGGTGTCTGTTTTTAAAGGAGCGTGACGTCACGTGCAAAGGGTTGAACCGACCAATCTTGTTTCCATGGTGACAGCCCTAAACAGTTGTAGGTGGCTTCTGAGACACACAGTAAACAGGAAAACAAGCAGTTTATATTCTATGACTTGTAAGCGTAGTTTATGATTAGGGTTAGGATTAGGGATTATGGTATGAAGAGCGGCGCCTGGGAGCGTCAAAGCGGCAGAGCCGGGTCCGCTCTTTAGCGGTCCGCCAGCTTTAGACGCGAGACATTTTTGTCTTAAATGGAGGGGAAAGTGTTTGGTGAATAAATTCCAATCAGAAATTATACACGACCCGTTTCTTGATCCGCTTTCTTGACGCGGTGTGGTCTGGATGTTTTGTTGCCGCTGAAGTGGGGTGTGGCCCGCAAACATGGAGAACCACTGGAGTCGGGCCACATGTCTGTGGTTGAGTTTTGAACCATACAAAAGAAAATGAGCTTCACTAAATTGACTATTTCTACATGCATATTTGTTTTTCACCTCGGACGGCATCAGCAGCCATTTTTTTTCTCTAAAAGCTTCGATGATAACCAGTTCAGATCCGTCAAAAACAGCATTATTCTTTTCAAAACCTCCCTTGTGAGACGTCAGTTTCACAGTTTCTTGGCTTGCTGTGTGTGTGACAAAAGACAGAACAATCATCACAGTGATTCTGTCTGTCTGTCTGTAAAGCTTCTGGCTCTTCTTCTTCTTCATTTTTTGCATACCTTGCTACCATTTCCTGCAGTAAATAAGCACCCAAACAGCGCAAGCGACTCCCGCCGTTGCACACGCCCTGCTCGGCTACAATGCTTGCCAGAAGGCCTTTTTTTTTTTTCTTTCCCAGTCTTCTGTCATGTACGCCGTCACCCGACCCTATTATTACTTCTGACTGTAATAGGCACCTCTGTTCCCAATCAAGTTTTTACTTTCTGGCAGATAAAGAAAACAGTTTTGCAGCAGACACGTTTTATGCCGTGCGCAGCGTCTGCCGTGTCATCGGCGCTGGCCGCCGGCCCAGCTCGCCCAGATCGTTCACACAGCACTCGAACCGCTCATAAAGTCCAGGACGCTGTCTGCTTCACTAGGTGGTCTGTCTTTACCGTGCATCCAAAGCTCCTGATCTCCACGCAGTGACAATAAGCACTTTCTGCACCGACAGACGCAGGAGAGAAAAAGTGAAAAGAAATCAATTGAATGTGCAATATTCTGCAGGTTTGTTTCTGTCACACCTCCACGTCTGAATTATGTGCTTCAGCCTGCCTTTTCCTTTTACCTCGCCCCGCTTTCCTCTGTCCCTCTCCAGCATGTCGAGGTGTTAGATGTTGTTTACATAAATCTTTCCATCTCTCATCTGGGCTCAGGGAGGCTTTGCAAGATGATGCTGTTTGACAATGTGCACAGGAATAGAGAGAAAAACAGAGCAGGCCGAGGTAATCACCGGGGACAGGCAGGAAATAGGAGCCAAGTCACCCAGCAATTGTCTATCAGTTTCCTCGCCCTGTTATCTTTGTCACTTTCTGGAGACTCACTCGCCCACGCTGCCACATTCATGAATACAAACACTCATGATCTGTGCTTTTTTATTTATTTATTTCCCTGCCCTTCCAGAAATCATACACTGCAGACTGCTGTCTTTCTGGAGAGAAACTGATTGACGGAGAAAGTTCATTTTCATCCTGCGTCTTGCGGTCCGCAGCGGCCTGGTTTCCGCTGGGACAAATTTACCGGCAGCTTGGAGAGTTTAATGTGGAGAAAAACTGCAACTTCCCACTGAGAAGCAGAATTTAGTTCAACGCTGAATCTGTGCTTTGGCTCCGATTTAAACCAAGATTCTCTCGGCCGCATAGAAAATATAGGCTGTCGCTTTTCAAAATTGCACGGGTAAAGATAAGGTGTGTTGATTGGAAACAAAGAATCTCAGTTTCCCTGCAAAAAAAAGAGAGAGAGAGAGAAAAAAATAACCTTCAACACTAACAAATACTCACCCACAGGCAAGAGATCCAGAAGGAATAATCTGACTATAAATGATTTCATTTAATAGCAGCATTTGTGGATTTAATATAATTTGTGGACATGAGCAGATGCTCTGTTCGGATGAAAACACAAAAAGGAGAAAACATTATTACTGATAAACTAAGTGCATTTGCCTTGGTCTGACTGTTCAGCCTCGCCTCAGGTTTGGATCGACTCAAATCCAAATAAAAATGGCTTCCAAACCCAGGGAGGAAAATCGGGTTTAAAGCAGAAACACAGATTTTTCTGAATGAATAGAAATCTGTTTATTTTCACAAAGCCTTTGACACATTCCCAATAAAAAGTGGGCAGATATTTATTAGAGCACCACAGCTTTTTGGTGTTCATCTGCTAACAGTGCAACCGATTGTAACTTCCTGCTCAGCAGAGGTTGTTGGTAGTTTATTGAGACGCTTTATACTGGAAATAAAATCCAAGGCCTTCCAAAATATACCAAGTTTTATTGATTTGGGTGTTTCCTCAGCTATAAACTACATTTCCCTTTATTTATCCTAATTTATTACACTGAATCCTGCTATACTGGACCAGAGCGCTGCGTTGGAGTAATTTGCAGTTTAGTGGTGAATTGAACGGTTATTAGAGTTAGGATTAACCTAACCTCAACCCTCTTGTCAAACCACTAATATAAAAGACCAATCTTAGACAAGCATTTCAGAATTACAGGCCAATATCCAACCGCCATTTATCAGTAAATTGATTTAAAAAGCTGTTTCAGCAATTAAATTTTAACGATGGCCGACCGCATTGACGTCTTCAGTTTGGTTTCTGAACTGAGAAACGTTTTGACTGTGTGGATGAGCCACAGCTTTCTCCAGCTGAACAGAAACTACATTTAAATGATTATCTTCAGACCTAAAGAGGAACAATCCAGACCTGAACCTTCAGAGACACATAATGACGGTTACAAAGTCGGCCTTCTATCACTTGAAGAATATTTTTTAGGATTAAAGGGTCAATGTTGCAACGACATCTAGAGAAACTCATCAAATGTTTATTTTTAGTTGCATTGAAAGTGTCCTCACAAAAATCCAGAAAGCTGTTGCTGTTTTTATTAGTTTATAAGTCACTGAATGGAAAGATCTGTTGTTGTTGGTTCTGGTTCTGGTCGGCTCTGAATCCCCAGAACCAGATTATTTTTGATTATTTTGATGATTGCATTTGACAAGATATAATGTTGTTGCTTGTTGGATTTTGCTTTTTCTTGTCCTCACAGGACTTGTTCTTAAGTTCCACTTTAAGTTAATGCCTCTAATACCTCCAGTATCAGTAGACGAAGCTAAAACATTGTAATTTTGTTTTGTTTGAGCCACACACACTGTGGCAAGAAAACCAGCCAACAAACAGCAGATAAATTTAGCTGTAGTTCTAAATTGAAGGTACTTGTTGTGCAGAAAATTATCCCTTTTCTGACATTCTGCTCTTTGTAAAATAGCATGTTGATGTCAAGCTAATTAATTACACCGATTAACTGCCTCAGCAGCGAGCCTGCATGTGGCTGCATGTTTTTTTTAAGCCAGCAGTGTTGCCAAAAAGCTGAAAATAGCAAAAGCTTTAATTGTTAAAACCGAAATGTTCCGTAAACCTAATGCTAAAGTCATTTTTTAACTATTTATTCATACCAGTTTTTTTCTCCTATTTCAAAAAACAAACTACTTAAAACTTGTAAGAGAAATGGTATTAAATGTGTCAGTAAATTTGAATTTTTTCTAATTAAGCTGAGATATTTATGGTTAGGAAGACGAAACCAATAATTTGTATCATCATAATTCAACAGAACTTTTCAAAAGCTTAAAAATGAGAGCAGGCGTTTTAAATGCCAGAAGCTTTTATTGAATACAGGATATGTGATTAGGTTGATAATGTGTCTAATTGGAACCGGTTATGATAATTTACAGAAGAAAAAGGTTAGGAAACATGGAAGTTCCTGAATCTCTCTTGCACATAAGAAACATAATAATGTTTCACATCCTGAACATTTTTGCTGTAGGGTCACAATTTGAAAACCTTTGTGACATTTTAAACTTTTGTCTTTTGCCAAAAAGATTTTTGCCAGAAACGTCTACAGTTTTTTCAAAACTACTGCAGCAGCACATGCAGCTGGTGATGGAAACCCTCTCTAAAATCTTTACTACATAATCTATTTCCTAATTTCAACTGATAATTTTACTGTAGATTAAAGATAAAACTTTTACCTACTTTCTGTGCCCTGATTATTGTGTTTAGTGAAATATTAAAGAAATGAGCATCATGTTTACACTGGGCTGTTGTTGCCAAATCAGGTTCTTCCTGCAGGGCTAATTTGTGTGATGCAGGGCTTTAAGAACAGCTGCAATAAACTCACAGCACACTGGCCTCAAAGCGCCGAGCAGCAACACAGCTAACGAGCAGCTGCTGAACCTAGTGGAGCATTTAGCAGCTAAACGGGAAAATATTTCCTCCATGAGCCGGTGCTGATAAAAATTAGCCATTTTTACCACGGGAGCGCTGAACTTAAATTGGTCAGATTGGCATGAACACGACTTCCTGTTACAGTTAATCACAGGAAGAGGTGTATTTGAAATGAGGTTTGTCACTTTTACTAAACTGGTAATGATTTGGTATCGATAGCAGCAGCTCAGTTTGACTTTTTTTATTTTTCCACAACCTTCAGGATTCCATATAAATATTCATTGTCCACTTAAATCTCATATTCTGTCACATTACAGCCACAAACGTCCAGTTATTTCATTAGGATCATGTTTCAGACTGTCAAAGTATCTTGAATCGAGCAGAAAAAAAATCTAAGTAATTCACAAAAAATGACTATAAGGGTATTATGGTGGAGACATGAGACCATTCAAACCAAATTTCATGAAATAAACTAAATATAAAGAGCTTAGATGCAATATAAATATAAGCTGAACCAATATGTATGGTTGTTAAATATTTAGCAAGATACAGATAACCCCAAATCTAAAGTCTGAATCATAACGCAGCATTTTGTGATTAACTTATTGATTTACTTTTACGCATCTCTTAAAGTGGCCTGTCCATGAAATCAGCAAATATTAAACACAATATTAAAAGGTTTAACTGCGACACAGAGCCTGGAAAAGCAGCACAATGAGGCGCAAGATTAGAAAGAAAAAAAAACCTAATCAAGCTTTATTTTGTGTTGCAGTGGAGCAGAAAAAGCAAAGTGAGGCTTTTCGTTTGAGCTGTGGTCAACGGGAAGTTTAGAAACTGTTTGAATCTGAAAAACAGAAATGATGAGCACCTCTCTGCTGTGATGGTGTGAAACGAGCGTCTTGAGAATATAAACAGGTTGCTGGGCCTCATTTGCAGAAAAACATTGTTTTGCATAAACACTTCAGCGTTTTATGTCTGTTTCAGAGGTTTGATTGCTGGAATCACCTGCTGCTCTGTTCTTCCCTAAAGCTGAGTTTTACACTCACTTTGCATTCTTAAACAGCTGAATAGATCTTTATTTAGTCGTTATTATAAACCAACACTTAAAAATCCACTAAACATGAAGCAGATGAGCTGATCGGTAGCATTCATCTCCATCTTTTGCTTCTTTCGTTGTTTTCCTCTGAGGTTTTTTGCTGCATCTTATTCTGTGAAAATGCACCTTGTTTTCCAGAGACAGTTAATCTGAGACATTTTTATCAAAATGTCTGAAAAGCACAAGCAAAAGGCTGGTAAAGATTGTCTCATTTTTTTTCTGTGTCTCAGCACCATGGATCTTTAGGTATAAATAAACCAACAGATTCAAGCTTCACATACTTTTGTAGTTCTGCTTTAACACGACAAGCCCCTGCATCTGCTCGCTTCTTGCATCGTTTTACAGTCTTTGTTTATTAAAAGTGAAACTTGACTCTCTGTTGAGGGTACACAAACCTGACATTTGCTTCAAGCCAACTTATTTATGTTTCCTCTTACATGTGCAGTGAGCATTTATTCTGTCAGCGCTCATAAAGATGAGCTTTAATGTATAATTTGTCCCAAGCTTGGAGTGTTTATCTTTCATGACCTGAATCTTGGAGAAATAAAAGGTGAGTTAAAATTGGTTTTTCTCCCTTATGACATTTGCAGAAGGCCTTCTATTGACAAAACACTTAATCATCCCTGATAGTGTTACATCTTTTTTTTTTAATATAGCATTTTTGCACTAGGTTTTTTGGCTGTATCAAAATTAGTGTACTTTGCAAAACTGCAATCAATCAATGAAGTTTAAATTTATTTATTTTCCTGGTGCTTTACATTATAAACACGTCACACAGTCAACATTTGAAGTTTAACATTTTGTCAAGTGCTGTTGTTAAGGATCAAAATGTTGATTAATGGAAACACTTTTTTCACATCATACGAGTCATGTGACCAACAACTGTTACTGTTACTTCTGTCAAAAACGACAAAGAAGAAAACAGGAAGTCGCTGGAGGATGAATGCATGGCATGTTTTTAAGTGTCTTATAACCTGAACAAACTTATTTATGGTTTTAATTTCTTATTTAATGGAAACCCCTGAATTACAAAATGTATTTTTTTAGGCAACGTTTTGTGTACATTTGTAATGGAAATGATGCTACTGCCTCTTCTCTCCTCTAAACACATGAAATGCAACTGAGAAACGGAGCTCACCGCTTCCCGCTGCGTTTGGTCTAAATACCACATCAGAGATAAGGTGAGGATCTGTGTCATGCAGGCAGAACGCAGAGCGAAGCCACAGCTGACGTGGCGTGGGCATCTGATTTGGACGCCTCCCTTTGAAGGTTTTCTTGGTATTTCATGCTGAGGGAAGACCCTGGGGCAAACCCAGAACCCGGTGGATAGACTACACATCCCCTCTGGGCTGGGAACACTGAGGGCTGCCCCAGAATGAACTGGTAAGAGTCACAGGTTCAGAAAATATCAGGCATTTTCTACAGGACCTTTTAATTTTAGGATCGGATTTGGAATAAAGACAATTATGAATGAATTTGTAAAGACTTATTTTTTATTTCTTGCACAAAAACATAACAATCAAGGAAATGTTTCTTGGCTACCAGAATACACAGTAAAATTACTCAAAAACTATAAGTGTAAATACATATGTAGACCCTTTGCATGTGACGTCATGCTCTCTAGAACTCCGCCCACTCCGCCATGACGCGCGTCGAAACAACGAACGCGCTCCTTTAAAGCTCGTCTAAAAACAGACACATGTAAAATCGCTTCTATTTAGTTGATTTAACTTTAAAACAGGTCACTGGACGCTGCGAGGTCGGAAACAGACAGGGACGCAAACCAATGACTTGTCAATTTATTTTCTAACTTTTAATGAGGAAAGATACAGCGGCGATGGATAAACAGCTGTCAGTCATAATGACAGAAATCACGGATTTACAGCAAAGACTTTTTACACGGTAAGAAGGTTAAAGTGCATATACTTCATATGTAGGCATGATTAGAAAGATGTAAAATGTCGCAATATGGAGAAGGTCCGTGTCTAACCATTGGTAACCATGGAGACAATGTTGCACCGTCATGTAGCCTAGCATGTATGGAAAAAACTGGTTAGCATCTCGTCTTCCGTACGTTTTTATTGCTGCTCCGGTTTAAGGCTGTTTATGAATCACGTGGTGTGAATTCAGACAATGTGGTGGTAATTTGATCAACACGGATCAATACAGCAGGTAAAAGAACTAGAAGAATATATTGCTAAATACATATCTTTGCATTTCAGACAGTATAAGTGGGAAGATCATTGGAGTTAAGTAACTTGATGGCCAATAGGAGGTAACTTTTTCTGAGTGTGATTAATTTCTACAAATTTGTATTCATTTCTAGATTATTTTGAGCATGTTAAGCATTAGTAAGCTCAATTATTTGCCTCAAATGATGCATCTGCACCTACTTTGATGTCTAATAATGCATGGATTATTTTTTAGATGAATGCACTGTAAAAAAAAAACAAACGTCTCTAATTTATGGTAAAATACCAGCAGCTGTGGTTGCCAGAAATTGATATAAATACGGTATATTTATGCCGTATTTACACGGCATAAATATACTTTTTCCTACAGTGTGGATGTCAACATTTAATAGGAGTTTTTTAAACAGGTGAAGCTAAATCTGCTATTTGAGGAGTTCTGTTCAAATATATTTGCAGAAAACAAATTATTTTCATTGTACATGCAAAATGTATATATTTTTGTACAGTTTTGGCTTTATTACTGCTCTGAATATGTTTTTTTTTCAGTAAATAGCCTTTGTTTGATATTGTTTGATTTTATTCCTCTTTCTGGTCGAATAAAATGACTTTTTGTTCCTACTGAAAGTGATGATTTTCACAGAGTACACTGGTAAAAGCCATGAAGCAAATCAACATGGACCACCTACAGCATCTTAGAGAAGTTTCTGGAAGAGGTCCGATTCCAGCTGGCCAAGCTCACGGGAATGAAATGATCTTCTGCTGCAGTTTTGGTGCCAAATCACATTAACTGGATTTTACCGTTCCTGGACTTCATCACGGAGGAATTTTGTGCTTGGGTGATAAATTTAGAGAGTGTGTAATTAATCCGGGCATTGTTTTGGATGCTTGGATTTAAACTGCTTTTACCAATAAGTGTCTGTTCTGATAACGAGCGCTTCCCCCAGTGAGAAGTCTTAATTTATTCTAACTCTTGTGAGATTAAACCAATGCTTTAAAAATCACCATGGGATCAAATCTCTGAAGCTACCTTTTCCCCTTCAGGGGCTAATTACTCCCCTGTAATGAAAGTAATCAGCACTTGAAGTGATGTTGCGTGGGGAGTGCTTGTTTTATGATTGCCAGTATCTTTCTTTGCATCTTTAAGCTCTTAGTAACAGGCTTAAAGAAATAAACTGCTCCACCAGAGCAATCAGATAAGAAACGCTGTATCCTGAATATTTATGAGGCACGACTGCTGCATCTGGGAGCAGGTTAGACATGCTGTTGTATGAAAATCTGAGCCTGCGTCTTACGGATGATCGTCGAACGGCAGAATGAATTGTATCAAGGCGCACTGCTGTTGTGACGTTTGTTTCTATGTCGTTTCATGTCGAAATGTCAGATAAAGTCCCAACTGTTGAGTTTTTGTTATCATCTTGCTGCGGGATAATAACAAGATCCGGCTTAAATAGTTTGACTGAAACACAAACGGAACAAGGAACCAGGAACTTCAGCATGCAAACCTGAGATAAAGCAATACTCACGTTTCGTTATTATGGATAACATCTATTTTCACAATTTCCTGCACACGTGTTGACAGTAACATGATCTCATGCTTACGTTGATTGCAATGTGCTCACTACAGATACAATTTACCAAGTATTTCTAAAGCAAATATCTTTGTACAGTTGAAATAAGACAAAACTAACAAGTAACTTTCAGCAAGATATAGGAGCTTGTTTTAAGTCAATCATTTCTCAATATTGATGAGAAATTACTAGTTGCGCTGGCAGATTATTTCACTTGTAACAAGAGATTTTTCCCATGTTCTAAGTGAAATGATCTGCCAATGGAACTAGTACTTTTCCATCGATATAAAATAAATATTAACTATAAAAAAGCTACTTTTTATTGCTAAAACGTTATTTACAAGTCAGTTTTGTCTTATTTCAAGTTTGTATTAGGAAAAACAAAAATATTTGGTAAGATTTGGTATTTTTCAAGTGGAGGGATGGTTCAACTTAAATTTATTTTGTTTTACTTGCAGACCAGTTTATATGAGTATTCATAATATTGATTTTCAAGGATCCAGTGTCTCAGGAATGAGATTATCAAGCAGCTACCCGAGCGTCTGAAAAACTGAGTGAATGCCAGCAAACAGAAACAGTAGCTGTGTTTCCGATGCAAATGTGTGCAAATCTTTGTCTATGTTTTGCTAAAGTAAAAAAATAATTGAAATTGTGGTGTTTCCATAAATAAAAAAAAAATCAAATGACAACCCCCCCACACCCCCCAGAAACATAGATAACTACTTCCTGTCGTCTTCTTTGTCATTTCCGCCAGTAGTAACATCCAGCTTGTTTGCGTAATAAGTCATTAAAAATAATGGGAGCGACGAATGTAAACAGTTACATGAGATACATTCAAAATTCAGACATCAGACGAGACGTTGGCATTTTGTTCAGGTGTTGGAGCAACAAGTTGCTTAAACTTGGGAGAAGCTACGTATATGGCATTTTAGGAAAATACTAAAAAGCCATTTTACAGAACAGCTATGGATTGAACACAACTGTGAGAGTTATGGTGGAGCCAGCTGCTCATCGTCCAGAAAAGCATCAACTACCACTTCCTGTTGTCTTCTTTGTTGTTTCCACCAGTAGCAACAGCAAGCATTTGATCATGTGACTCAATTGATGTGAAAAAAGTGTTTCCATTGCAGTTTTGTGAAATACATCTATGTCCACCTCATTCTAGCGTAGAAATGTTTTATTTAGAAAGTACTGTGATCCCATTAAGCAAATTTATTTACGTAATTTCAATTTGCGCAGATTTATTGTTAATGGAAACGTACGACTGTCTTGTAGATGCATTAGATGGGAAACTCGGCACAAACAGAACGCCACACCAGGCGTAGCTTCAAATTGGAGAGTAGCAGAAGAAGAAAGTAAGAAAAAGTGGCAGCATAATACAGAAATGGGTCAGGATAAACGTTTTCAGTCTAGTTTTAAAAGTAAACAGGGTGTCTGCCTTACAGACCAGAACTAGGACCTGGCTCCATTTAATCATCCTGGAACAGCTCCTGGTTCGGTCTCAACGGGACAAAACCCACCTGGATGTGTGCTGATAAACCCGTAGCATCATGATAAAACTAGCTTAGCCTCCATCGTTTCCCAATGAAACCTGTCAACTTTGAAACTTTCCTGGAGCTTGAGACCCAGTTCTGCTGCGATAGTTTGACGTATTGCAGCAGAAAATTAAAATGCTTGTATTCCACTGCTCAAAGCTGAAACCCTGGAAGTGTGGATCAGAAATGAAAGAGTGAGTGGGTTGAACGAGTGAGACAAAGACTGCCAAGTATAAAAATACTGGTGGGAAATAATCATTGAGGCGTGGCCTGATGCTAAAACTACTAGCATCAGAGCAGTGCCATTTCTTGTAACTCCAAAGGTTACAAGAAATGGCACTAACTAAACCGATCAGATTTTCCAGAACCTAAATTCCTCTGGTTTCCAGTAAAACCAGGTAACCTTACATAAGCAAACAAAGCTAATGAGAATTAAAGGGCATGAGTCCCAACTGGAGGGCCGGCGAACGAACGCAGCCTGAGGAAAAAGGTGGAGTTAGGTGGAGAAAAGCAGCGTGAATGGTTTGATTCTTTGGCATAACCAACGCCTGCAGAGATGAACAAGATGTTTTCAGACCTGAGTGACTTGAGCATAATGACAGGACTGTTTTCAGGTTCTCCTCAGAAACTGTGGCAGATGGAAAATATCTTCCCTTTAATGTTCCAAATGTGTCTTTTTCCCCACATTGGTTGTGAAGACAAACTGTAAAACAGTTTTTTTTTTTTTTGTATTTTTGACTGCAGTGGTGACATGGAGATTAAAGACGACTAATGTAAACTGCACATGTTTACATGCTGGGACTTTGCTTGGCACAAAATGACTGGGTGTTGTCTGATTGGCTTCTGAAGAGTAAATCTTACCTTCTGTCGTGTTTAGTCTTCCTTTAGCTTTGAGTAGGAGGTAAGTGGTGTTTGGCGGAACATGAAAATGGGTAAAGTAGATGCTTTGTGCACCCCAAGTGCCCACGCCTTACAGGATACGATTACCGATCCATTTACTTTGGATTTTAGGAAACTCATCTGTTTTGAGATCATCTACAAAATATAGATGATAAATCAATATAAAAGTCCTAGTTCCACTGGCAGATTATTTCACTTATTTCATGGGAAAATTGCGAAATAATCTTTCAGTGAATCTATATTCAAGAGTTAATGACTTGAAAAGCTCCTATATATATATATATATATATATATATATATATATATATATATATATATATATTCCTGAACAGTTACTTGTTTGTTAGTTTAGTCTTATTTCTTATGTAGTAAAATGTTTCCACTAGAAATACTTTGTAAAATTAGGTGTTTTTGCAGTGTAACACTGGAGAAAACTAAAATATTGTTTGTACGTCCAGCTAATTAGAATAAAAAAATGCTAAATATTTACAGTAAATCTCCAATGTAGACCCAAACATGTCCTTTGCAGTTTCCCACACAGGCATACAAATAAATGTGAAGCGAAGAGGTGACGGTAGGAGATGGTGGATGTTTGTCCTGTGTGGTAATGGGGCAGGGTACTTGTGTTTTATCTGCCCCCATCTGTTACAGGGGAATACAGGATCCCAGTTCTCAGCAGCCTGCTGACACATACTGTCTGCGCTGGAAGTTGACTGGCATCCAGACACCGAGGTGAAGAAAGAGGGTTGAATAGAAACCACTTTAAAAGCTCAGATAGATTACATGATAAGAAAACGGCAACATTGGGGCAACTCTCTGAGATCATCGCCGGGCCTCTTGGCTCTCCTTGGCAGCTCCTTTGAGGAAACCTTTCTCGTTTTTTGACGTCTTTCCACCAGAGGTTTCAGTATTCTTTTACCAGCCCATCTCAGCTTGGCCTTGGAGCAATCTAATGCTTTTAGTGGAGCTTTTCTTGTAGGACAAACTTTTAACTTTGTTTTAAGGTCTAAAAACTGCTTTGCGTTTACTTTCATACCTTGCACTCTTTCTGTGCCGTCGTTTATGAGTTGCTTCTTCTGCATCCCTCTGAGCATTCCTGCATTGATGTGCTGCTCCTCGTCTTGCCCAGGGACATTTTGACAAGAGAACAGGTTGGTTGTTGAGCATGTCTGAGCTGCAAGGCCTTATTGTCATGTTTCAGGCTTTACTGGCCTGAAACATCATTTAGACACAGATTCCCTTTGGGTTAAAGCTGCTAACGGCTTCAAGATCCTCATGAAGTGACAGATTTTATTCATCCATTTTGGATTCTGCAGGACTGGAGAAACATTCAATACCTGCTGAATCCGAAGAAAACTGGAATTTTAATTGTATAGATGCAATAAATATAAAGCCAACACTAAACCTTTGTTTGTGACTTAAAGCTATGAGAATTATATATGAAGCAAATGCTAGAGATCATACAAATAAGTTGTTTATTCAATCAACTAAGAGATTTGGTTAATTTTTTTTTAAAATAACAATTTTGTGAAATATTTTTTTAAGTACATTTTTTAAAATTTTAATTATAGCTCTGGTATTTAAGTATAATAAAATGTAATTTAATTACATTTTTATTTAATTACAATTAAAATGTAATTTAATTACATTTTAATCAGTTAAAATGTAATTAAATTAACATTAAATTCTTTTAAAATGAAACTAAATAAATACTAAATAAAAGTAAAAAATGCTTTTAATTTATTTTTTTAATTTAATTTTAAAAAATAAGTTTTTTTCTATTTGCATTTAAAAAAATTTATGTAAAAAAAATATATTTTAATGATTAAGTAATTTTAAATATTGTCATTAATTAAGTCATTATAAATTGCCAATATTTTTTCGACTTTTTGATCATGGTTGGAGAAAGTTTGGCCAGCTCTAGTATTTATTTATTTAAAATCTGAACGTTTTCTATTTACACTTCCTCTGACCAAATAAAACTTTTACGCATTTATTTGTCCATGACCCGCCCACCTGTCTTCCTCGCAGGTGGGGTTGTTTTCCTTAAAAACTCGGCGTGTTTTCTGCTCCCAAAGCACTTTGACGAAGAGTCCAGGCAGAAAAGGTGTGAAAACGATGGAGGGGTTTGGCCTTCAGAGGCGTTGGTTAAACAGAGGAGCCATTTTCCCTGCATCTCTGATGCCGTGCTCCGTGATACAGCCCCATTCTCCTCCTGAAGTGTCCATTTTTCTTTTCTTTCCAGCCGTCTTTACATGTCAGAGAATAATGGCGGCGGTGCATTCAGGTGAAGCTGTGAACTAAATGCACGGCTCCACACAGAGGAACAGAGGATGGGCTTTAAGAAGGACTGCTGTGACTTATTCATCAGTTCCTGACACTTCGCCGCCGCGGCAGGACTAATGCACAAACGCACCAAGCGTTTATGATAAATGGCGCCTCCAGTCCGAGTGTTTCTCTTCACAGTTTGGGGTGATGTGAAACTATTTTTATTCAACCTATAAGTGAGGCTCATTTCATCTAAAGGGTTTTAATATTATTGTTTTTTTTCCCCTCTTTTCTCAGAAACACTTTACACAAAAATAAAGATCTTAAAGAGTCCTTTTTGCTTTAATAAAAAATGGCTTTTATGTGAAAGTCAACACAGTTGGAGACACTACCTCTAAAATCACCTTCCTTTATATTTGATTTGTTTCTATGTTGGAAGAAAATATATCTTTTAACTTCAGTTTAGCTGCCATTTTCCTTCTGCCCACAACGTGAGTTTTTGCAGGACTTTTGCTATGAGTGGTTTTTATTCACGTTTAAAGGCAGTGTGTGGCGTACCTGAGGGTGAGGTTTAAAGAAAACCATTTATTTCAGCATACAGAAAGAGAGATTAGCTTTTGGAGTGCAAAAGCTCACTTTCTCCACTCATATCATGAAACTTATTCTGTGGGCTGCAGGTTTAGACGGATTGATGGAAGTGCTGTATCGCTCAGAGTTTGGTAACAACAAAAAAAAGGCGAAACTCTTGGATAAGTGGAAAATCTATGTTCCAGTTAACAGTTATGGTTAAGAGGTCTGAATGGAGGCCAGAGGAACGAGGGTTAGTCTCTCCACAGGGTGTCTGAGTCTTGCCTTAAAGCTGCAGTGACTTTTTACAAAATAAGTTTTTTCTACCTTTAGTACAAATTCCATGCTGTCCCAGTGTCATATGACAGAGATAATCTGTGGAAAGATTGAGCTCCTCCACCTCCTCAGAGGGCTACTGTTGCCATCCGGGTCAAAAACAACCAATCAGAGCCAGGAGGAGGGTCTTAGCGCTGTCAATCATCCTCCTGTATGCTGCTCAATGTGCTAATTGTGGAGAAAAAAAACTCTCTGTTCCGGAAAAAAAGTTTATCTGCTGTCATTGGTGACTCTGCTAACTAGCTTTAGCATTCGTAGCAGGCTATGTTGTGGTGAATCAGCTGTAGCTCAGTAAAAAGCAACCGGCATGGGAGGAGCATGAGAGTAATTGGTGGCATTAAGAACCGCCTCCTGGTTCTGATTGGTTGTTTCTGACTGAGTTTGTATTTCTGCAGTTTGCTCTGGGAGAAGGCAGACATATTTTTTATAAAAGTTACATACTGCACCTTTAATTCTCGGAACATTTGGGAAGAGGAGAGGTTGTCCAGTCAGACGGTCAGTTTACAAAACCACACACACATGCAAACTAGCACACAGCAGGTCGGTGCGACCCTGCTGGACTGCGCACAGAGTGAAAATCCTGTGGGGTCTGAATGACTGGGCCTGTTGAGACCGTGGGAGGGTTAAGGTCTGAAAGTTGCAAGGACAGACCTCCAGGGTTAGTCCTGTTTGTCCAGAACATCCCACGGATGGTTGACGGGACTGAAATCCTGCAGAATTTGGTTTCTGTCAGGAGGAATGCTGAAAGAAGCCACGGCCGTTTCCATAAACGGTGTGCAATGGCTGGAAAATGTCTTAGGTCAGTGTTACGTGTCAAGGTAATGTTCTCACTGATGGCAGAAGCCAAGGTTTCCCATGCGGACAGATGAGATTATGAGACACTCATTTAAATAAATATGTCACTTACTGGAATACAAACATGAAAAATATTGCCAACATGTGCACTTTTAAAGCATCTGACGGTACTAAACGACACAGGCTCCACTTCTCTTCGCTCCTCGGCGTAATTGCCTGTTAGGCAGCGCTGCACCTGAAAGCACACATATTCCTAATGGGCCCCAATGCGACGTAATGTATGCACGCTCAGCCACATCTGCGCCGGCTGATCAAAAGGAAACCTGGCCTTCCTGCAGAAAAGCCATGTTCTGGAGCACGGGGTAGCAGCGCCACGGCGGACCTCCTTAATGGAGCTGACGTTCCCACATTAGCATGCTAAAGCACCACTCTCACCTCTTCAGCAGAGTTACTTCATTTATCCAGACAAATGCTGATAAAACTGAGTTTTTAGAACAACGTGTGTTCGTATTGTGTATTTCTTATAATTGTGAGGATACGCTTGATTTAATTAAGGCAACATTTTGTTCTGACAGAGTCATTTGGCTGTAATTTAATGGTGAAACAATGAACTGGAAGGAATATTCTTCCAGGGGCATATTTGGAAAAATCTCTCAGTTTTATCTTAATTCTTCCCTTTCCAGTCAGATTTCTAGCGCAGTTAACATGTTTAGTACCAAGATGTTTTGATCTTAGCACAACACGCAGGAGAATTCAGATTCAGATTTATTCAAATGGGCAATTAATGTGACAGCAAGTGTGTATATACATGAAAAAGACATAATTATTTTTATTTTTCTCTTATTTTGCTCACTTTTACCTTTTTACTATGGACCTTTTTTGTGTCTGGAATAAAGAGATGATGATGATGATGATGATGATGATGATGATAAAAACTAAGAAACAAACTGAAAAATTAAAACAAAGTCACGGCAGAGGTCAGAACTGGGGAATCGGGACTGTATCCCGTCAGACAGTCAGTTCCCAAAACGACACACACACCTGCACGCACACAAATAAACGTATAATAGTGCAGCACACATTCAGGGTTAAAAGTTTGCAGTGTCCTACGAACCAATGAACCACTGTTTTTATATAAAGAACAAAATTCAACTTTGCAAAAAAAAAAGAAATAAAAATTTTCATGTAAATGATGTAAAAAAAAAAATCACAGTTTCCAACTGAAAGACAAAAAAATAAATGAATTCTGGAAATTCAATGCGATTACTCCATGACAAAAGAGAAAAAAGCCCCTAAAAACCTGCCTTTGTTGTGATGCCTATAATTAAAAACGTTACTCGGTGTCCTCAGTCAGAGGCTTCTTCAAATTCACTGCAATACAGACTGCTACAGGAGAGCTTTCCCACCAATCTTTAATTAATGGTTACAACTACATTTATTTTCCTTTTGGGGACCAATAAAGTAATTTTAAATAGAATCATTCCAGTTTTTGCGGCTCCGGGGCCTCAGGTTGTGGTCCGCTGTGCCAGACAGACCACAGCCAGGAGTTATCATCGCCGAAACCCCAAATCTGCACCTGGCTGGAAGCAGGTTTGGAACTATTTAAAACACCTATCTGTCCTGCTCTCTGGATGACAGGAATTTCCAGAAGTACTGTTTACAGCAGCCTGGTTAATGCCAGCTCTGGCGGTAACAGCAGCATACCAGAGCTGGCTTTGTTTGTACTGGTGCCATATCTGGGAGCCACGGGCTGAAAATGAGTGGGGCTTTATCGCTAATGTTCATCTTGACATCATTGTGTCGGGAACCGTGGAATCTGATATTATGTTCGGTCATGTTACTGGTAAATCACACAGAGTATGAAGCATCGCCAGATCTAATCTACCTTCACTCCACAGACAGATGGCTAAAACTTTGACGACATTTCCTCTACCAACAAACAAACAAACAAATAAACATGTTATGGGGTGGATGATGTTAAACCCATTGAAAACGTAGGAAATATGCTTGAAAGTGAGATCTAATTTAATAAAACTGTGTGTAATTCTGCAACTTATTAAAGGAAATATAACCAAATATTAGTGGATACACATATATTTGAGGCTGCATTTATATTTTTGACCCTCTTTGGAGTGGAGATGATTCACAATACACTGTAAAAACACCAAATCTTACCAAGTCTCTTTGCTCTAGTTTCTAGTGAAAACATCAAAATACACCTGAAATAATTCAAAACTGAATTACAAGTAACGTTTCAGTGAGATATAGAAGCTTTTTATAAGTCAATATTTCCTTAATATAATTGAAAAAGTGTTCATCCCACTGATAGATTATTTAACTCATAACTGGGGAAAAATGTCTTGCTGTAATTGAAATAATCTGCCAGTTTAACAACTCATTTTTTAAAATAATTATTGACTTAAAACACCTCCTATGTCTTACTGAAAGGTTAGTTTTGTCCTGTTTCAAGTCTTATAATAAGATGTTTCCACTGGAACTAGACCAAAAGTACTGGGGAGGATTTGGTGTAATATTTAACATTTTCATTGTTAGTGTTGTAAAATCAAACCAGCAGACAGGCAGCAGTTCAAACCCACCAGATTTTATATTTATGCTAATGATGAGCGCATTTAATCCTCTGACCGGGGCTGTACGAGCCCTCGGAGCGTCAGAAATAAAAAGGTTGAGACAAATAAGATGAAGACTTTTCGACAGGCTTGGATAATTAAAGGAAAAAGACAGAAGGGGTAGACAGACAGGGTGGGAATCACAGAGAGGAGGTAGACTTGGAGGATCCAAGAGGGAAGAGAGGCCATTGGAGACAAGAGCGAGGGGGGAGAGAGGGATGGATGAGAAGATGAAAGATTAAGTTGCATGGAGGAATGTTAAGTGTAGCTTAAGTGTGTGTACAGAAATGGGGATTTATGGGTGCACGCTCAGGGCAGAATAGCTTCAGAATTATTAAACAACTTCAATTAAAGTAATATAAGGGAAGGAAGGCAGTGTGGGTGGGTGCAGGGGATTCTTCCACACCCCCATCAATGCTGATTTATGAACATCTTTTCTTCTTCTTCTCTGTCTCCTGCAGAGCATTGATCAGGACTCCTCCTCCTCCCCTCTTGGCGTCACTTTATATCTGTTTTTTTCTCAGAAAAGTTCCACTTTTATTAACCATAAAGAGTCTTTGATGTTTTTGGAATGTCAGTTCACCGATTTCTGAGTTTCACGTGAAAACAAGACAATTAATAGTCCTACACAAAATGATTAATGAGAATATAAACACACCTCGGGGTTGTGGGCCAAGTTAGAGTTTACGTTCATTTTTTTATTACTTAAATGGGATTTTGCAGAGTGCTGAGCCAGGGGTCAAAGGGCATGCTGAGGAGACGGTGCAGCTCACTGTGTTGTACAGTCGCTGGGAAAAACAGCTCAGCACTCAGACAGAATGGGCTGAGTCTGCGATAATTTGCTCCGCATGTAGACGTTGGATAAGAAGGAAAATGATCTGATTTGCAACAAGCTGGAGTTATGATGCCAAGAGTCAAATCTCAGCATCGTAAGGCGAGACCCCCACACACCAAATGGCAAACTGTCCCCAAGTCTGGTTCCATAAGACGGGACTAGATCTCAAATAAATGTAAGAAAACTGACAGACAAAATGTCTGGTCAGCTGGATCCCTGCAAAACACAGACTGGAGTTTTTACTCCTTCTGAATGTGTCCAAGGTTACGTAACCTGTAGGCACAGATCAAAAACCAGACGACGTGGCATATTTGCTAGCCTGTCCAATGCAATTCTCATCTCTCTTTACTGCTCCGTCTGGGATTTCTCCCATTGAGTTTGATTTCTCTGGTAAAATGTCTACCCAGCCGATCAGCGAACAGGAGAAGTTGTGAGCAATAATGTTGATTTTCTGCATTGTTTTAGCAACAGCAGCGGTTCAGTCTGTGTTCTTCCAAACAGTGAATCAACACGAACAGCCATCTTGTTCGATTTCTTTCTTATTTCCGATAAGCTTCAAAGCATCAAACTGGCACATTACATACGTCACTCTAATGATTTAAAAGTTGCTTAATAGTTTTGAAAAAACATCAATGTCAATACATTTCAGGTCACTAGCAGCATATTTTTCAAACCTTATAAAACAAAGGTGTTTGCATTGTGCAGTGGAGGAAGAAAAAACAAAACTAACACACTGCAAAAACGCAAAATCTCATCAAGAATTGTTGTCTAGTTTATAGTGCAGATAGAAGTAACTATCCAGCAAGAAATGTGTTTATTTTAAGCCAATAATTTCTTAATGTTAATCCAAAAGTCCTAGTTCCACTGGCAGATTATTCCACCTTTAATATGGAAACAATGTCTGCCGGTGGAAAGAATACTTTATCTTTTTTAATAATAAAAGAAGCTGTGTGCCACTTCACCATCTGCTAAGTGCTAATTTTCTGGAGCTTGATGTTCCAGACCTGAGAGGATGGTTGCAAAAAAAAACTGCTACAATGTGAATTTCTTTTGATTGCACCAACTTTTGTATCCAGATTCATAACCACAGTGCCATTAGTACACCTTAAATATTGTCATCTCAGATATTTTTAGACCAACTTTTTTTGTACTTTTATACGTTTTTGTATTGACTAGTACTTTGTGGTTTCTAAAATAAACATTTTTACAATCAGTTTTCTAAGTTGTCTCAATGAGAGTGGGCGGTTTGGTAAGGCTTGCCTTCAGGATCAGGAGTTGGCAGCAAAAAATGTACAAAGTTACAAAACTTTTAAGCAGTTTCAATATTTATATCTTTGGGTTGAGTCAGTTTGAAGAAATTTAAGAAAGCTGAGTAACAATCAAGGGCCTTTCATTGTTGGGAGATATTTAATGAGGACTGAATGGTGGGTTTCAAGCAATGGAGTCCAACTGTTGGCATCTAGAGAGTCCAACGGCCAGAGAGAGAGAGAGAGAGAGAGGCTAGCCATTGGCATCCAGAGTCCAGTGATCAACCGTTGGCCTTTTGGTTTCTGACACTATTGCATGATAAAACACTCCCCGGGTCAAATTGACCCACGAACATTATTGCTGTACCTCAGAAACGAACATAACAGGAGGGTTAAGGAATTTAGTGAAATCAAACATTTTTATCTCTAAAAGTTACTTGTAAATTAGTTTTATTTTGAGTGCACTTAGATGTTTCCACCAGAAATTGGACCAGAAATACTTGGTAAGATTTTGTGTTTTTGCAGTGAACTCAGAAAACTGCAGGTAAAGTTGTGACTGAGGTAGATCACCGTCAGGTGATTTATCGTTGTCTGTTTGCATTAGGACTGTAAATAACAATGTCTTTGCCAGATAATGAGGGACGGGAGTGAAATACATCAGTTTGTTTTAGTCTTTCAGATCTGCACCAGTTTCAGAAAGAAGCCAAAGGGGACAGCTGTTTAGAGCTGCACCTAAACTAAACATCTGTAAAAGCTTTAGCTTCAGGGATCTGCTGTAAATTTATCAGATTTCCTTCTGCTTTATTAAAGTATCCGTCGATGTGCATCATCCACCCTCCAAGGCAGCGGCTCGTAAGTTCTGTGAAATGTTGAACGAGACAAATTTGATAAATGGTTTTGACAGTGGGGGTAAGTGACGGTAATTTTCCAGAGATGAAAGTTTCCCGATGCTGTTTTAGTCTCAGCAGAAGATTGAGTGAAACACCCAAAGACTGCATGAACAGGTGAGGTGTGACAAGCCCAGGCGAAGCCTCTGCTATCCCCCCGTCCTGCCAGACATCTGTATCCTTTACAGAAAAGTGCCATGAAAGGCGATACGTCCACGGATTCTACCTGAGGGGATTCAAAACAAAGCATTTCCACCATGTCGTGTCTGGACGGTTGTCCAGGAAACGAGGAAAATTTACGCTCGTACACACAATTCTCAAAATCTGTTGGTTCTCTTGGAGGTCTTTGGCAACCAGTCAGTCAATCAAATATGTTTGTGTATCACATTTAAGCAGCAGGGCAGTTTGAACTGCTTTACATCACGAAAACCTAAAAACGTTAGACATTGTATTTTTGTCAAGTTCCATCAATAAATATCAAATATGTTGGTCGATGTTTCATTTATTATGAATCAAAAGCAGCTCTAAGCAGGTGTGCTTTAGGCTTAAAGGCACTCAGTGTTTCGGCTGTTTTCCAGTTTTCTGGAAGTTTGTTCCAGATTTGTGCTGCATAGAAGCTGAATGCTGCTTCTCCTCGCGTGGTTCTGGTTCTGATGCAGAGCGGAACCAGAAGACCTGAGCGGTTCTGGAAGATCTTTAATGTATTGTGGTGCTAAACCATTCAGTGATTTATAAACTAACAGTATTTTAAAGTCTATTCTCTCTGAGGGGAAATTTGGTTTTGACGCCTGATACAGTAACTTTCATACCTGACCGAGGCGAAGACAACGGATGACATAAATCAATGTTCTTCAGGTGATAAAGGCCGACTTTGTTACTGTCTTTATGTGTCTCTGAAGGCTCAGGCCCGAGTCCATCACTGGCAAAGCCACGATCGGAAGCCGACTACGGTGCCCATGTCTGTCTTGTAAAAATGAACTCGACTCATCTTTGCGAGGAAAGCAGAAAAATGGACATGTTTCCATAATTACTGAACTTCTCAGACCCTTGATCACATGCGAGGGTGAATGAACATGAAGACATGAAGTCCTTCTCTCCCAGACACAAACACTTTGCACCAGCTTGGCGTGCGAAGCACCATGTTCATCCCAGACTTCCTGTTAGGCTGTGACCAGCCAGCAACGGCATCTGCCAATTGCTTGTCCAAACCCCTCGACACGTGTAGGGGCCAGACTTGAACAATGTTGGCTGTTGGATCAAAGTACGGGTGGGGAAAATGCCACTGAGGCTAAACGGTATCATCAGCATCTCAGCCCCAGCTGGGGTGAAGTGGGAGGGGCTGATTACCAGGATAAAGCAGCTAAATGCTGGGCTGGGGCGTGAAATGCAATGATACGGCATTCAGAGTTTCGATTTATACATATTGGCATGGATAACAGCCGTGAACGAATAGTATGGACTAATCTATTGCTGATAATTTCCGATTTATATCTGGTGGGATATTACTGTCACAGCACATTACTGTGGAATGGAGTGACTGACAAGAACATGCAGAGGGAAGGATTTGTGCTCCGGGTTAAGCTTGTTCTACATTTTGGTGTTTCTGCTTTTTGCATTTAGTTAATGTTTGGCTCCAACACGGGGCGTCACACTCTTCTGTGGGTTTCAGATGTTATTGACATTCTTCATGCACAAACAACCAATTGCTTTGATTTTAAAGGCCTTTTGGAAGCAGGTATTTTTCACAATGTCGTTTCCTATGAGAGGCTGGAAGCTTGGATTTCTAATCGTTTGCACAGAGTGAGGCAGATAGTGCAGAAGAGGAGAAAGGGCTAATGGCAAAATAAAAGAAAACTCTGACCTTTTTCTCTGAATTTTGACTTTAATCTTGGAATTCTTTTTTTTTTCAAAATTCTGACTTTTTCCAAGAATTCTTTTTTTTTCTCTTAGATTTTTGAAGTTTTTTGTCTCAGAATTCTGACTTTAATCTCAGAATTTTAACTTTGTTCTTATTTTGCTGTAACTTTGACTGTCATTTCAAATTTCTTAATTTTTTTCCTCAGAATTACAAATTTAATCTCAAAATTTTGACTTGTAATCTCAGAACGTTTTTCTCAGAATTTAAACTACGATCTCAAAATTTAGATTTTTTTCTCAGAATTCTGACTTTAATCTCGGAATTTTAACTTTTTTCTTATTTTGCTGTAACTTTGACTGTCATTTCAAATTTCTTAATTTTTTTCCTCAGAATTACAAATTTAATCTCAAAATTTTGACTTGTAATCTCAGAACGTTTTTCTCAGAATTTAAACTACGATCTCAAAATTTAGATTTTTTTCTCAGAATTCTGACTTTAATCTCGGAATTTTAACTTTTTTCTTATTTTGCTGTAACTTTGACTGTCATTTCAAATTTCTTAATTTTTTTCCTCAGAATTACAAATTTAATCTCAAAATTTTGACTTGTAATCTCAGAACTTTTTCTCAGAATTTAAACTACGATCTCAAAATCTAGATTTTTTTTCTCAGAATTCTGACTTTAATTTCAGAATCTTTTTTTTTTCTCTGATCAACTTGAATTCAGCATCTTATTTTGAAAATCCCTGCCGTGTACGTCCCATATGGCCACTGTGTAGCAGAATGAGGCTGACATCCTGCCGGGGTCTTTCTGTCTGGAGTTTGCACGTTTTGTGTGACAGTTTACTTATATTTGACTTTTTCTTTTTGTGTTGCATTTAGTACATTTGTCAAAACACAAATTCAACTGATTGCAACATCAAAAGTAGCTGGAGACATTTGTTTTCTCCAAATTTAATCGCCAAAACAGCTTGAAGTGCATATTTTTCACATCATTCGATCAAAACACTGAGCTATTCATCACCACTTGTTTTTTTTTCTTCTGTCTTGTTTATGCAGGAACCAGAACAGATGGCTGGATAAAGCCTCTCTCTCACCACCTTTGACATATTGGTCTCTGCATAAAGAGAATATTAATTATGATTTTCTCAGCTTCTTTGTTTTAAGACGTAAGTTGTCTTGAGTCTTGTTTGCTTCAGGTTAACATCTGACTCTGCATTTCACTCCCAGCGCCGACACAAAGCTCTGCAAATATCCTAAGTCTCACTTTGACAAACCTTTGGCCAACATACAAAGTCCACTGCAGCTGTGAGTACACACGACACAGGTTTTGTATAAATCCATCATCTGGATAGATCAGGCAGGCAGACATTTCTTTTGTAGGAAGTTTCTCGAAAGGATATGACATCAGCAGGTCCTTTTGTTGGACTGACCCAGGGTGCACACATCCTTTATGCTCATGTGAGAATTTATATGTTTAGGTTATCATTTTTTCACCAGTTTTCCCCTCCCTCTGTCACTGGGCCACACATAATCCCCACCTAAACATTTGAACTCCAACTTCAGAGCGAAGGAAAGGCGCCAGAGTGACTCGATTTGTTTTATTGGTGTGTCAAAACTCGCATCGATTGAGCGCGTGATTGAAAGCTTTGTATACAGACTCTGAAATCCAGGCACTCAAACGTTTCTGCAGTGGGACTGTGGGATAAAAAAGCGGGCGTGTTTTTTTCATGGGCACATTAGATATTTGGGAACATTAATAAACAGAGAGTTCACAGCTTGGAAATAAGAAAAGCCACAGCAGAACAAATCCCAGTGGGGGAAAAAAATGACTCCCAGAGACAAACACATACTTCTTTATTTATAACCCACAGAGTGACATTTTCACAGCGCTGCCACCAACCATGAAATTTTCTCTCTCTATTTTTCAAAGAAATGGTTAGCCGCAGAGATTAGAGGGGAGGTGGGAGTGTGAGCGGAGGGGCCGTGAATTGAAAGAAGGAGTTGATTGATAACCCTAAAAGTTCACGAGAACACAAACATTTGTCGTGTTCACAAAGCCTGCGTGTGGTTTAAGGTTCTCTTACTGCTGCTGTCCTTTAGAGGCTAGCAGCAGGTTCTGGTTGGCAGAGGATGGAGGAAGAAACAAAGTTTGCAAACTCACATTAGAGTGAAACTCTGTTTTATTTCTGTGAAAATACCAGCAGCAAACAGGTGGAGCACCTGCTGCAAGCGCCTGCTTAACGCTGCCGCAATGTTGTCATGTTTCTGCTGGAAATGTGAGTTTTATTGGTATTTTATGTGACACAAATGAGATTAAAAAAACTCTTATAATAGTTGAAACACCAAATATGCCTTAATATTCATGAATACACACAGCAACACTGATCTTAGCACTAGCATAGAAGCTAATATCTACAGGCTTCCTTTGAGCTACAGCCAATCAGTGAGCAATTAATCAACTAATCAATTAATCACAGGAATAGTTTTAAAACCATTCTGATCATTAATATTTGTTACAGGGCAAACATGTATAATCCATTTCATTTATGGTTTGGGTTGTTTGTGGTTTTTATTTCCGTTTTAGTTTTATTTGTTATTTTGGCCAATTAAAATCTCTTCCACTTCCAGTTTATTTATCTTCAACAAACTTACACTTAGGCCTGATTAATCGTGATGAATTGTTTCATGTGACAATGATCTTCCAACAGAACGAGAACCTTTTCATCGATAGTCATGAATTATTCACCTGAAACAAGTGAGAAGTCACTTCAGTAAGTTAGTTTTGTCTTTGCTCCTGAAACTCGACCGAAATGCTTGGTAAGGTTTTGTGTTTTTGCAGTGAGACGATATTTGCAAACCTCTGTGCTGCCTGGGAGAGCGAGTAAAGTCTTACTGTGGAAAGGGAAAGAAAATATGCAGAGAACGCTTCCAGTTCATAAGATGATTTTCTATAAGGTTTCAGTTGTTATTTTAATATTTATTCATTGTTTTCAAGCAGTAAAACTAAATCCTTTCTATATTCATGACCATGTTTTGCTTCACTACGGTGTTTAAATCTGTGCATGCAGAGAGCGCTTATCCCCTGCACGCCTTTCAATGTGATGAGCTAAAAGAACGATAACTTCCATATTTCTTTCATTTTAACAAACCTAATTAGTAACGTCACAATCTGAATGCAGTTTAATTGGCTTAAATGTTTCTTTTGAATTTCAAAAATTTTTTTACGCTTTAAATCTTGCAAAAAATAAAAACCAGAAATAAAATTTAAATATTTTAAATAATAACCCACTAATTAGCCAAACGACGGCGCCTGCTGCTGCAGAAGTCGTCTTTCCTCAGTGACCTCCTTATGCAGCAATAATTAGAACAAATGAAACTTTCTGAGCTGCATTTTAATTGCACCCCACACATTAGTTCCACTTCTTCAGCTGCATGGCTGGAAAATATTGCTCTTGTCTACCATCCCAACTGCGACTAATGCAGTTTTAATGAAAGTTTTTCTTTCCAGGGAGCCGGTGTGCTCTGCTTGTGGAGGTAACAGGTTCAGGCCCGTCCTGTCGGTGGCGCGAAGCTGGCAGCACGGGAACAAATAACTCTGCAGTGTCTGTGACTCACCGTGCATTTATTCCTGGTATCCACTTAACTGCAAACGGTAGCCAGCCGTGAAGTATGTCTGTCAGTCAGGGTGCCAGAAACAAAACTGCTCTTAATGTTATTGGTTTATTAGTTTGCAGACGAAACAGAAACAGCCTGAGAGATGAGTCTGCAGTCTCGGCATGAACCAGAGCGGATCAGGTTTGGGAGTTTGTTTCTGTTCACACATTGCTGCTTTGCCACACCGATCACGTTTCTGGTGGACAGGATGCGGCTCTGACTTGGTGGATACTCTTTGAACAGATGTCAGTCACTGAGCTTTTCTGTAAATCTGTGATTTAGCAGCGGATTCAGCGCCGGCCTGATTCCTTTCACACACGTGACTGTCGGGCCCGAAATAAAGAAAATACTGCAGAATGAATGTGGATGCTGCCCTGCACGGCAGTTTATTAGTTTTATTAAACTGAAGAGACCATCTACCTGCTTCTCTTCTACACATTCTGGCGTTTTGCAATAAAAATGTTCACCTCAGTTGAAAACGATGCTGTATATTTCCTGAAAGCAGCTTTAGTTTTTATTGAAGTCACACCAACAGGATTTCAAGGCTGTGAAACAGTCAGTAAATTCAATAATCCCATTTATTTGCGATTGTTATTAAGCTGAATGATTCATCTCTTGTTTTTCACTAATCTGATCATGGGAACAAAACGTTCTGCAGAGAAAACAACGTGTTCCTGTTCAGATCCCTGCAGAAACACTAAACCCTAAAAGTTCGGTCTAACTTTTAGTGCAAATAAGAAAAAATAACTTCAAAGTAAAGTAACAAGAACCTTCGTCTATTTTTAAAAAGTTTAGAAAAGCTATAAGATGAAGTTAAAAGTAAACTTTTGAGCCGATCGCTGCTGTTCAAATTAAACTTATTTTAACTGAAATAAAGCCTGTTTAGCTAATTTAGCCACATATCTATTTATTGTTTCAGCACATTTTCATGTTAACATATAGTTTCTCCATCTGCTCTGATTTTCATGGTCACATTTGATAGACGTGGAGTGTGAAGCGGCTAAACATGGAGGTGGTTTTATTTACAAGGTAACATTGGAACCATCTGCTCCTCACAGCATGCATGAGAAAAACATGCAAGCATAATTATCGTCTATCTGTTTCGTTCAATATTCACATAAAACTGATGTCAGACTTAATTTTCCGTTTAATAAAAATGGCTAAAGACAAAATAATACAAAGATACAGAAAGTTTTAACAACATTAAAGTCGTTTTAGAGGATTTGTGAAAGCAACAAATGGAAATTATGATTTATTTTCCATTTTACGTCAAGGGCAATTATTGGTGTGACATATTTACAGAAGTGAGAAGAGAACCCAAACGTTTTACTCAAGTCAGATTTAAAAAGTATTTGATAAAAAGTGCTGAGTAACTGATTTTCAACCATTTAATGCTTAAAAATGTCATCAGGCTGAACAAAATATTAAGTTAAATTGGAATTTTGGTATTTTAAAGACAAAAATGACAATAATTGAAATAAGTAACAAAAAATAACAAAATCAGGCAAAATAAAATGTTGCTTTCTGTTTCAATTTAACAGAAGGCTTCATCATAAAGTTACCGTATTTTCCGCGCTATAAGGCGCAACTAAAAACCTTCAATTTCCTCAAAAGCCGACAGTGCGCCTTATAATCCGGTGCGCCTTATATATGGACCAATATTGAGCCACAACAGGTCTAGCAGCTACGGTAAGCAGCCGCCTACTTCACTTTCCCTCGTAGAAGAAGAACCGCGCGGTGCATGCTGGGATAGTTGTCAGAACGCTGGTTTGTTAATAAAGTTTGATAATAAAAGGGGGGCGGAGGGGACAGAGACTGCGGCGGCAGCGTGTCGGTTGATCTATGTTACCCAGAATGCAGTTGGGCACAATATCGCAACACCAACACCGTGAGTGAAACAATGACTGGGGCAGCCTACTATATAAAGTACTGGGGGACCACTGCTTTGTGGATGTTTAGTAATAGAGTACGTAACAAATCGGCAAACTGAAGCATCTGTTCTGTGCGCCTTATATATGAAAAAAGTTTTAAAATAGGCCATTCATTGAAGGTGCGCCTTATAGTGCGGAAAATACGGTACTCAAGTAAAAGTAACTACATATTTAGTTACTGAACCTTAATAAACTGAAGTTATTGATCATAACTTCAGTGAACTGAATTGGTTCAGTTTAGAGTCAAAACAACATTAAAGAGTTAAAACCTCAGACTGGATCAGAACATGAAGCTGCAGGGATCGTCTGAGGAGGCGACGCGTCTCTGGATTCATCTCACCTGAATCCTGTCGGGTCGTAACAAAAGGTGTGATGCTGACTGCGTGTCTTGCTGAGGAGTGAGGAAGAGGAAGGTGGCACATTCATCGGCCCTGGAAAACGAATCCCCAGTACGAGTCTCACTCTGAGATGAATTGGCCTCAGAGGGAAAGGAAATAATAGCTCAGGTTATAATAAGTAATTCAACCTTTACGCAGGGAAGAGTTGCTGAGTGAGCAGCTTCTTTTTCACACAGCTCTGCTTGGCATTCATGCAGCTGCATTAACAACCAGGAGAGTCTTGGAACAGTTTATGCTTCAGAATCTGGCTGAGAAATGTTTTCTAAACTTGCTACAGGAAAAGTGAAGACTTCTCGTCAACAGCTCAATCAGGTACGGCTGCAGGTCTGCAGGAAGTACCAGTCCAGAAACAGGAAACAGACTGTGGATAGCTGAGAACTGGAGGGAACACCTGGCAGGTGAGCTGCTCAACACCTGATGTCCAGACAGACACACAGAGCTGAGTGGACGGTCAGACCAGACAAACACTGTCCTGGTCAAACCCAACACCATGATGTTGGTGAGGCTGAAAAGATCCCAGATTAACTGCAAATGGAATAAAAATCTGCTCAGATTGTAACTTGCTCGGAAAGCACACACATTCCTGAAGATTATGACAACATTGAACCTTCAGAGCCACATAAAGACGGTCACAAAGTCGGCCTTCTATCACCTGAAGAACATTTCCAGGATTATAAAGGGTTAATGTCACAGGAAGACATATGGAAACTCATCCTGTGTTTATTGATCACTGCAACAGATCAATCCTCCAGCTGCTGCTGCTGGTGTTCTGACTAAAACCAGGAAGTTAAAGCACATCACAGAGAGAACAGACTTTAAAATGCTGCTGCTAGTTTATAAACCACTGAACAAGTTGCCTCTAAACCACAATGATCTGAACAAACTCATTCCCACCTCTTTCATTGTCTGGCAGTCAAAATGGCCGACAATGAAATAATTTAGGGAAAACTCTGGTTAGCTTTGGTTCAATCAGTGTGGTGGTTTATCATTTAACCACCACAACAAAGCTTAAGTCAATGAGGGGAGATATGATCTAACAAATCAAGTTTATTCAGAACATTTCAGCAACAAAGCAGATCAAAAAGCTTTAAATCATCCATCCATTTTCTTACACCCTTGTCCCTCAGTGGGGTCAGGAGGTGCTGGTTCCTCTCCAGCTGATGTTCCAGGTGAGAGGCGGGGTCACCCTGGACAGGTCGCCAGTCTGTCACAGGGCAACACAGAAACACACAACCATACACACACACACTCACACCTAGGGGCAATTTAGACAGGCCAATTAACCTGACAGTCATGTTTTTGGACTGTGGGAGGAAACTGGAGTACCTGGAGAAAACCCACCATGCACAGGGAGAACATGCAAACTCCATGCAGAAAGACCGGGGCCGGGAATCGAACCCAGAACCTTCTTGCTGCAAGGCAACAGCTCTACCAGCTGCGCCACTGTAGAACCCGCTTTAAATCATAAAAACACAAAAATCAACAATTTTACAGAAACAACCAAGTATAAATATTACGTTTGTCTCTTTTGTTGAGGTCAAGCTGCAGAATAGTTTCCCAGAAGATCTTAAATAAGTTATAACAGTTTTAAAGGGAATATTTGAAATCTGACTGAAACCTTCATGAGATGATTTACACACTTTTTAAACTTTTTGATTCTCTTCACGTTGTTGATTCAGTGCATTTTGTTAATATTTCATAAACTAAATGAATAATTTTTGAATTTCTTTGAGTTGCAGTTTGCAGGTTGACTGACTAAACTATAAACTACTTTTAAAATCCTCTGGAAGCTCCAAACCATCTGCAGTCTGAGAGCTAAAAAGCTCCTTTGGTATGAAATGAAAACAGTTAATTCCTGGAAGCGAGGGCTAACAGGCGCAGAAAGCCCGGTTCTGGTCTCCACGTGGTTCTGAAGGAGCAGCATCAGATCGGGAACAACTCCCCGTCTCCTCCAGCGGCTGTTTGATATTCCGCTGAGGCTCTGCTGAAGGTTATCTCTGATTTTATCTCCTCCAGACTTGACTACCATTTGTCCCGGTATCAGAACCCATCAGAACAGAACAGCCAAGCACGACCACTCATACAAAATACTTTGCTGCAGCAAACCCGTTGTGAGCTTAAGAGCGGATGTTTGGCTTCAAAGGCCAGGATAGTTTTATTTATTTATTTTTCTGCATGAGATTTACGAGGTGGATTTTATCTCCTGCGCTCGTCGGTGCAGCTTCCTGCAGACGGGAAGCCCTTCTGGTTTTGTGCTGCCGTCTCATGAACGTTTCACTTCAACACCCCAGTTTGAAATCGGAGTAATTGTTCCTTTTAGCTCCTCTTCTTCTTCTCCCTGCAGTGCTGAGCTCCGTGTTTTTCCTCGGCGGAGATGATCGGGCCAGCGGCGGAAAACAAAGAATCATAATTTATTACAGGCGGGTTAAAAGATTCAGCAGCCGGTGGTCTGAAGGTGTGACGAATGAAACCGCAGAGCAGATGGGGGAGAATCACAACCGGGATGGTTCTGAGAGACGTTTTAGTCCTGGAGCGACACCAGAACCTCCGAGTAGAAACGCTCAGCAGCTGAGCGGCGTCACGGTCATCCGATTTCTGATCAGGACTTTAAAACGACTGAAGGTGTCGGATTGTTCAAAATGGAGTCTGAACTCTGAGAAGATAGAATTCTGGGAAAAAAAAGTAAATTCTGAGGAAAAACATAAAAAAATGTGAGAAAAAAATTCAGAATTCTGTAAGAAAAAGTCAAAATTGTTATCCTTCCTCAGAAATGTGACTTTTAATCACAGATTAAATCCAGAGTTTCTGTGTTTGTGTCCTGCCAAATTACGTCAATCTGAACTTTATGTTAAGCCTCGTTTCACTTTAAGTATTTACTGAATGCAGTTTTATGTATGCACTCAGCTTTTAGAGGTCTGTTTGTGTTTTATCAGTTCATTAAAGACATTCAGAATCAATACCTGGGTCTTACCTGGGTTGGATGGTTGAAAAGTAAAGAAACCAGTTTGGTTACAAAATGCTGAATGTGATTGAAGTCATGGCTGGAGAGCCAAAGGAAAATTTACTCCTTTCTATGAAAAGATAAACAGTTAAATCCGACTCCAGAAACAAACCACAGAACAACAGAAACAGGAAACTAAGTGGAAAACGAACAGGCTGCTGGTTCTGGGAGGTGATTCCCGACGGTGGCAGGTGAGCTGAGTGGAGACGGGACACAGGTGTGGAAAACCCACTGAGAAACCTGCAAACTCAGCAAGCAGACACAGATTCACCCAAAATAAAAAGCCGCAGAGATCAAGCTTATTTTCAGACCTGCACACTACTTTTCCAAAAGTCTTTAACCACAACACTCTGGCTGTTTTCTTCTCCTCATCATTAAGGCTGAAGCTACCTTTTCCAAGAAAACAAATCAGTCTTGTTGCTCGCCTCGGGCTGCTGCTAACGATTTTTGTTGTTAACAATGGAAACATCATCAAAAATATGTACTTGGAAGCTGAAGAACAGACAAGGGACCCCGTGGTGGTTTAAAGGTTTCTTTCAGCGTTTGCAGGGTTGTCACTGCGTGTTTAAATCACGAGAAAATACTTTTAGGGATTCTTTCAAACCTCCTCCGATGTTCTGATGTCAAACTGAATGTGGGGAAAATAAACAATCACTGTCAGAAACGGGGCGTAGGCGGATCGCTCCGTTATTGTTTTACGTTTTTGGCCATCAGTCACACATTCAGGATTTCTTGACCTTTCATCTATGGGATAAAAACATTTAAAATAAACATCAATCAGAGCGTCTACCTACGAAAAGCGGCCATTTTAAAAAGCCCTTTCATGCGTGGCTGTAATTGGTCGGGACAATCGGTAAGTTGAGCCGTCCTCGACCACATGTGAAGCCGGAGCCGCTCTTTGTTTCGCTGCCAGCGTGGATCCAGGCTCCACAATCAGCAGGCCGAGCTTTGAGGTTTCACAGAGGAGCTTCTCTCCCTGAGCTGTAATCAGCAGTGGATGTTTATTTTTAAGGAAGCTGGACAAAATATGATTCTCCTTCCTGTTTAGCAGCTCGTGAGAATTCCCTCCTGCTGCAGCGAAAGCGACGTCCCGGTTATAAATTGAGCAGGTCAGCTGAGACGAAGCCCAGAGAAAACCGCGGCTGGCCTGGAGGGCTGCAGGCACGGCGTGCTGAGGAACAGCCCTGGTTCTGACGGGCCACAGAAACAACCGGGCTGCAGGCACGGCTTGCTGAGGAACAGCCCTGGTTCTGAACAACCGGGCTGCAGGCACGGCGTGCTGAGGAACAGCCCTGGTTCTGTTGGGCCACAGAAACAACCGGGCTGCAGGCACGGCGTGCTGAGGAATAGCCCTGGTTCTGACGGGCCACAGAAACAACCGGGCTGCAGGCACGGCTTGCTGAGGAACAGCCCTGGTTCTGAACAACCGGGCTGCAGGCACGGCGTGCTGAGGAACAGCCCTGGTTCTGATGGGCCACAGAAACAACCGGGCTGCAGGCACGGCGTGCTGAGGAACAGCCCTGGTTCTGTTGGGCCACAGAAACAACCGGGCTGCAGGCACGGCGTGCTGAGGAACAGCCCTGGTTCTGTTGGGCCACAGAAACAACCATCTAGTTTCTAGTTCAAACATCTTAGTACACTTGAAATAAGACAAAAATAACTTAAAAGTAGCTTTTCAGCAAGATATAGGCACTTGTTTTAAGTCTATAATTCATTTATAGATAAAAATATACTAGATGTATTGGGACATTTTTCCTGCTTTAAGTGGAAAATAATCTGCCAGTGGAACTGGTGCTCTGTAAAATCTATTTAGAAGAACTGTTGACTTAAAACAAGCTGATATGATGCCAAGTTAGTTTTGTCTTATTTTAAGACATTTGCACTCAAAACCAGACAGAAATAATTGGTAATATTTGTGTTTTTAGAGCCAGACATTGAAACTGGACTAATAAAACTTCACACTGTAAAGATCATTGAATCTTTAAGTTTCTTCTTCGTTCTGCGCTGGCATCAGTGTTTCTCATCATCGCAGCAGAGGAAGCTTATTATAACCCTTCACTCGACCCGTTGGTTGGATCTCCACCGGGTCGGGGAGGAACTGGAGTTATGTTTGTGTTTGTTAGCTAATGACACAAAAAGTCAAGGAAAACACCACAAATGCTGCTGGTGGCAGAAGGACAAATACACAGAGAAGGAAGAAACTGTTTGGAGTAATGGAGAAAAGATAACAAGGACGGAGAAAACGTGATCCGGCTGAGTGCCACACGCATAAACAGCTTCATAATGACCCAAACGACCTGTTTGACGCATGTGGACCGCGCTGATAAAACACAAAGGAGGGGAAATGTTGGGAATAGATGAAATCGTCCTTGACGGTCTCTCAGCAAGAAGCTAGAACCGGCTCACGGATTCTTTATGCGGTTTTATTATCGAGTTTCTTTTACTATGTTGATTTGTGACAATAACTCAGTTCTGATTTTGCAACAGAGTAAAATTGTTTCCTTTGTTATGTTTAATTTGTTAAACTGAAGTTTAAGGTCACAGAAAGAAGCATTTTCACTTTAATGTTTATTTTCACAACATGAACATTTATTTAAGCTACAGTTAGGTAAATACAGCTTCAGTTTTAATACATGTATGTTTTTGTCGGACGTGTTTTGGACTTGAAATCCTCCCAGTGTGTTTTTATTTATGAGTTGATTAACTCTAGACCCGGTTAGCTTTTTTATCCGTCTACTCTGATACATGTCAAGGATTTTATCTGTTCTTTGTTTTCAGTCTAGGCTTGATACTTTAAGGATATTTTACCTTTCTTCATGCATAAAGCAGGTTAATCTCTATCACCACATTCAGGTTTGTGGTAACAAAGTGTCAAAATGAAAAACATAAAAGGCAATAAAGTCATTTTGAAGCAATTTTGACTCAGCTAACATGTTAAATGTTTAAGTTTATTACAAAACAGGTGACGTAAGATAATTTGTTTCAAAACACTTTAGCTCTCAAAAAAGAAAAAGTTACTTAAAAAAAAACATGATTTCTGGGACAAAAATGTTTGGACAGATGAGACCAAAGTGGAGATGGAAACTGATGGTCCGACCAGTGAAGGACAGGGACAAAGGCATATATATATATATATATATATATATATAAATATTTTGTCCAAAGAATATCTTAACAAAAAGGTTCAACGACAAATATAAAAAAATATAACAAAATGGGCCCAAAAGAAATCAACTACGGCAACATAACAAACCAAAAGCTGACCTAACAATGAACACAGAGGAATTTATACAAACAGGCTAGTCTACACAAACGAGGAGGGGCAGGGAAGGAGACAAAGACAAATAATTATTAACATAAATGACTAATTTAAACTAAAACATTTTACATTTTTTAACTTTAACACAACATAACCTAATACCAAAAAGGTTTTAGCAATTATGCTATTAGTGGAAAGAGGCAGATCGTTTCACATCCAGTCCCCTGCTTCCAGCAGCCTAATGGATTGTTCCACTTCCTGGTTTTTCTTTCGACCAACCACCTTCTGCCAGCCAGTCTTAAACTCAGCAAAACAAAATGTTCATGATCTTAAATAAACATAAGGTGTTTACTAAATGTGTGCACCCAAATTAGTAAACAACCTAATGCAATAACCACCACCAAAGAAAAACCAAAGAAAAAGTTAAATTCTAAATATATTAGAATTTTTCTGCACCCTTCTAAATATACATCCATTTTCCTGCAGCCTTGTCCCTCAGTGGGGTCAGGAGGGTTGTTGGTGCCCATCTCCAGCTAACGTTCCGGGCGAGAGGTGGGGTCACCCTGGACATGTCACCAGTCTATCGCAGGGCAACACAGAGACACACAACCATGCACACACACACACACACCTAGGGGCAATTTAGACAGACCAATTAACCTGACAGTCATGTTTTTGGACTGTGGGAGGAAACTGGAGTACCCGGAGAAAACCCACCATGCACAGGGAGAACATGGAGACTCCATGCAGAAAGACCGGGGCCGGGAATCGAACCCAGAACCTTCTTGCTGCAAGGCAACAGCTCTACCAACTGCGCCACTGTGCAGCCGACTCTGAAAATTATTAGGTATAAATAACGATTGAAATAACACAAATTACAGGGCGTCGGTATGCAAAGCCCAGTGTTGTTTCCAATCTGCTCTCCAGCCAAATGCGTCTCTGAGGAGGCAGCAGGAGAAACGAGACGCGCAGCTCCGTCCTCGGCTGAATGCTAATGCCCATTGATCTGTCAGAGACATAACTTTTCAATCACCGGAGTAGCATCTCCCAAACTTCCAAATTTATTATGATCAATGTGCAATAACCATAAAAGCTATCGAGCTGAGCTGTCGGATGGGAGGGTGGGATTAAAAATCCTGTCTATTTAAAGCAAAGGTTGCACAGCAGTGAGCTCCAGTGACATGCAGCCGTCCAGCTGAGCTCATCTGTTTCTGTTCAGAGTGTAAGAGGAAACACACTGCGTTCATGAGTGGGAGACAAACAGAGGAAAAACTGCGAGAGGAGAGTGGGAGTTAATTAAACCGCCAGACGCCTCTCTGAATATCTCCAGCGCTGTTTTCAAACAGCTTCCCAACGCCCAGGAGTAAAAGAGGATGAGGAGGTGAAACAGTAGAGAGAAATGAGTTGGAGGGCAGCAAACGCAGCACTATTTCAACACATTCGTCTGACGAGGCAGGCTGGAGCTGCAAATTGCTTTTAGCACTCAATTTCTCACCGTAATTAAAAGCAGGGAGAGCTTCAGTTACAGGCTGGCTCACTTTCAGCGTCTGCCCTGCCTGCATGACCAAAGTGGGACAATGATGGGGTGGGCGTCTCTCTGCTGCTTTCAGCCTGAACCACAGCGGCGCTGAATCTGGTCAAACGCCGAGGATGGACCGGGTTGGAGGGCTCGTCGTCCTTTTTACCACTTTGTGACGGATAAAAGTCGTTCCGGTTTCCTCTCAGCTTCGGCGGCCGATTGGACGGCTGGTTAATTAAAGTCTTAAATCATCCGTCTGAACGCGGCCCTTAATATATGACTCCGTCTTTGTCTGCATGGACTGCTCCAAATGAATACAGCGGGAGGTATTTCCATTCACGCTAATGTTTCTCTTAATCCTCCCCTACAATAACAGATTCATTTCATATAACATGGAGCTCTTATCTGCTGTTTGTTGTGTGCGGAGCATTGAAGCTGTCACACAACCGACTGCGTGCATATTTGAGGTTACTGCCGTCCTTGTGATTATTATTTTGTAAAGTCAAAGTTAAGACAGGGATGTGCTCAGCAAACATTACGGCCTGTTTGCAAAGACAGACTGTTTACACATCTTTGGATGTTTTATGGGAGTTAGATGGCATTAAAAGTGTTTGTTTTTGGAAATTACCACAGAATTAAGCCTTTAGGTGCAGTATTTTTTTTATAAAACAAAGAGAACTGGTTGTTTTCTGGACAGATATTCTAATAATGTGATTTTTTAAAAACTGCTTTGTTTAAGTTCATCTCACGGCATTAGAATATGATCTAGAAAATAATTTGTTGCAGTAATTCAACAAAAACTAGAGAAACTCATCACACAGCTCCAGCTTACTCACATTTATATATGTCTAAATTTTATTTCTCTTTATTTTAAAATGTTTGGCTGATAAAACCTCCAATGATACTTTTCAGATAATTATAACACAAGGTAAAAAAAAAAAAGGATTTTTAAAGCATCATGGCAATGACAGTCATCAGTAGCACGCTCCACATTCAGGGTAAGCTACAAAGAGCCAGAGCTCTGCTGCTTTATGGCAAAAAGGTCAAGGGTTCGATTCCCGGCCTGGAATGGTTTATCTTCTGCATGTGTGGGTTGTTTTAACACAACACAAGATAATATATGTATTTATAAGGTTCAAAATATGTATTAATATGCATATTGGACACGAAATACATTAATCTAATTCCAGGACACCAAGGCGGCCATCTTGAAAAATCCTTCACCCCAAAAAAAATTAAAGATCAAAAAATTATGATAGATTAATTTTTTATAGGTCCAATTATGTATGAATTTACACCAAAAGTATTTATCTGTGTTAAACATTCGCAGTTTTAGTGCATGTAGAAATTTTCCTTTGCAAAAAATGGCGGCCATTTTGAATTTTCAGTGGCTCACAGGGATTTTTTTTTAAAGCAAACCTCTGGGAACATCTGCACCAAGTTACTCCCACAGTCCAAAACCCTGACTGATGCTTTACTTTTAACATTATATTTAACTCAGAGTAATGTTAATGTGACACATTATTAAATATTGCTGAATATTTTATGTCTGGTTTTAACAAAAATAATGGGTGTCAATCTTTTAACACTTTCACAAATGTTATTTTAACACCAGCTGGTGTGGACTCATGTACACACAGTGTTAATGTCGCATCCTTACTTCTGTTTTGTCTCAATTCCCACTATGTTTGGTTAGTTGGACCAGCATCAAATAGTCTCAAAAACATGGAAAGATGAAATCTTTGTTCATAGAAAGGAGCCCAACAATGACAGATACAGGAAAAGCGTCATGCTCATGCCACTGAAGAAAACTCTGCAGAGGTTTAGCAGGAGGAACGACGCCGCCACCGCCGCCGCCTGTCCCTTGAGTCGTCGTCATGAAAACGGCGAAGGGCCCACAGACACCGTCACATGCAAGAAGCAGTTGAGAAATGGTTGGACTGCTGCAAAGACAGAAAATCAAAGACACAAAAAGCACAGGAGCTCAACAACACAAGATAAGAGCTGAGAGGAAAAGGAGGAATCTGACAGGAAGCAAAGAAAACCAGGGTTTGTTCCTAATGAGGACGGATCACAACTGACACACAGGGAGTGTGATTACCAGGTATGTGGGGAGGAGCAGGCGAAAAAACTAACAAGGAGCCGAAAAGGGTAAAAAAAAAAGCTGCTATAAAAATGATTTTTAAAAATGTGAAAACCTTCATAAAACACCAGGAGATCACAACAAAGGAATCCACAAACCAAACAGTCGTCTGTGTTGCTTATCGAGCCTCCAGTAATGAGACAGATTCAAATCCAGGAGCTGATCAGGATGAATGTGACTGTAAAACATACTGAAAAGAAAATGTTTCAAATGTGGAACCAAGCATAAACGTCTACATGCTCATTTATTTTTCAGTTTTACCATTAAATTTCAGGATGACAGACGTTTTTCAAAATGGCGTAAAATATTACTAATATTCACAACTTGAGGAACTTTAGTTGTCATATCTATTCACCGTTAAAGTGATAATATGTAGAAATTTACAGGGTGAGCAACAGCTGTCTTCATGTTAGCATTAGCTTATGCTAGTTTTTATGTTTAGCTGTTTAGCTTTAGCAGAGCTAAGATTCCTGTTAGCTAGCTGCGCTCAACACAGCTAGCTAGTTTGAGTAAAAACATATATTCTCCATTACTATCATGGTGGCAGCCATTTTGAAAAATGGTTTGAAATAAAACAAAAAAATGTGAAATTTTTCAAAATCCGGCAGCCATTTTGAAGAATGGCAGTCAGATAAAGGAAATAAGATCAATATATATGATCTACATGGTTCAAAATATCTACACCAAACATATTCATTTAGTTAGAAGACGACCATGGAGTGCATCTTAAATAATCGTCAAAAAAAGTCACATATATGTGACTTTTTTATGGGTCCAATTATGTATGATTTGTCCTTTAAGACCTTGGCGGCCATTTTGATTTTTTTTTATGTTTGTTATTCTTTTTTTTTTTTTTAAATCAAGCCTCTGGAAGAACTTGTTGCAAACATCTGCACCAAATTATGGTGCAGATGTGAAACATTTTGCTGAAACATTTAACAACCTGCTGCACTAACAGTTATAATTCCCGTTTATTGACGAGAACGCTCGCTAGGAAGTGATTATTTCTGAATCTCCTGGCAGCATCATGCAGGAACATTTTGAAGCCAGAGTTCCCAGAGAAACCAGTAAGGTAGCACTGCCTATAACCCAGGCTGCTATTTTTGTTAAAAGCTAGAAAAAAAGGTAAAAATAAATCTTTGGCTAATATCAATTCCTGGTTTTTCTTAGCCGATTCCACTTTACCCAGATTAATCTTTAAAGAGAAACCGTCCAGCTGATGCTTTGGTGGAAACCTCATCTGATTTTAATATGCTAGAAGTTAATGTGCTTCAGAAATAAAAAAAAACAAAATCAGGCCTTTTAATATTGATTCATTTAATATTTTGTGATTAGTTGATGTTTTGTCCACCTTTTGCGACACGTTTTCAGCCTGTGTGGAAATGTTGCCCTGAACCAGTAAAGTGGATTCTGTGAACAGCTACAGCAGTTTGTTAGCTTTGTGACTGACTTGTTTACAGCCAACAGACAGGGTTAGAATTACCAGCTTTTTCTCACATAAACTCTCTTGCTCTCGTATCCAAATCCCTATTATGAAACCTTAGAAAGTAGTTATGAAGAGCTCAGATCCGTTTCTCTGTTGTTATTGTATTTTTAAGCCTCTAATCGACTCTTAATCAAACCAACACAGCGCCTAACACTGCGCATCACAAGGGGGGAGGAACGTTTCCCATCAGCAGGAACAGCGTCAGAGAAAAACTTCCTAATCCAGATTAGCTAAACTGATGGGGGTCCAGGAGAGCCGGCCTCATTCTGATGGACCAAGCTGACATTTCCTCTTTGTGGAGGTTGTTGAGGAGAAACCTACAAATTACTCCTCGTTAGCGGAGGCCGGCATGGAAACCCGATGAGGGGAAATTAGACGTCACATCTGCCCTCGTTTTGGGCCAAACGTGCCTGAAACCTTAATTCTCCGGCTTACAGGTCGACTCAAGGCTTCAAAGTTGGAACGAGAGGAAACAAAACGGCTGAATGTACCGTTGTGGAGCAGAACAGTGTGTGTGTGTGTGTGTGTGTGTGTGTGTGTGTGTGTGTGTGTGTGTGTGTTTGCACTGTACTGCCTCCTGCCAGATGTCACTCAGCTGTCAGCGATCAGCGAGTTTCACAGCTTCGGTGGAAGTGGAAGGGAAACATTCCTCTCATGCACTTAGCTAATCACGCTGTTTGTTCTTGCTCCATTTTCGGAGGAAGAGAAAATTGGACAATCAAACTCTTTAAACCGCTGACCTTACCGGCTTTTCTTCTGGTTGGTGGAAGAGGTGAGCCTGAGGTTCGCGGCTCGTTTCCTGACTGAAGCTCCTTCTGATGGTTGCAGCAAACAGAGGAAAGCTGCTGACTTGACAGAAAATCAGCCGCGGCCCAACGAGGCTTCAGTTCCAGGCTTGGTGAGGAGGAGGTCACTCACGTCTGTTGCACTGTCAGGTTTTAGTCTACGAGTTGTCAGGTAAATTGCAGGGTTCAATTTGTTCCATATAAAGTCCTTAAAGTTGGAGTCAGAATGATAATTAGGATATTAAACCGGAATCTGGGTTATAGCAGCTTGGCCTGCGTTAGCGGGAACATGCTCCAGGTAAGAGCTGACCTTTGACCCTCATCCTGCTGCGTGATCTTTAACAGAGTAATTTCCTTGCCCAGGTAACCAGGCTGTATTGATCAGTCAGAGATGTACTGGGACATAGACGGACCAGGAAAATGGACCAATTAAAACTTTCAGTTTAGTTTATTCTTCACAGCAAACTGAAGCTGGACAACAGGAACCCAGATTCAGGAATCTGTGTTTGAGGTTAAATGATGCCAGACAGCACTTTATAATGAAACCAGTAAATCCCATCCAGACTCTGAAGGTGGCCACTAAATAAATGTGACCATTTAACACCGACTTTCCAGCTGTTGGCATCATAAATGCATTTATTGTTTGTTGTTGTTGCTCAGTTTTGTTTTCTCTCTTTCTGCAGGTTTAGAGGCGACTTCAAGGCGTTGATTTGTCTTTTTAATCTTCTTCTTTCTCTTTAAACCTTTTCTACATATTTCTCTCTTTCTTCTCTCCTTTCCTTTCCGTCTTTGTGTCCATTACATTTTAACTAAACCCCGTCCTTATACAGCTCTGGAAAGATGAAGAGACCTCTGCAAAATGATCAGTTTCTCTGATTTTACACTTTATAGGTTTAAGTTTGAGTAAAATGAATTTTGTTCTTTTATTTTATGAACTTCTGGCAACATGTCTCTGAGATTTCATGCTAAAATTTTGTATTTATTTGCAGAAAATGAGAAATGATCCAAATAGCACATAAAAGATGACTAATGTTTGAACTGAGGAAGAGATCAGGAATCAGTGTTTGGTGGAATAACTGGGAGGTTTTAATGGGCTCAGTACAGTGAGCTCTTCATTTTTACCCAGAATTTATATGTCATCATGGTGAAAGCTGTAATGCTCCACTTGAGAAAGTAAATCTGTTGACACTCAGAGTAACAAACTGCAGGATCAGACAAGTTAAAAAAAGAGATGCTGAGAACGGCTGGACTGTGAGACGGGACCAGAGGTGCCAATTATGTGGCAGGAGCTTTTACATCCCACCTGCAGTAAAAGTCTTAATGTTTCTTTTGTTTGTTTGTAGTTTTTCAGTTCTGCCACTTTCTGGTCTCACTTCACCAGGAAGGATCCTGAGGATGATGACGATGAAGGACTAGTGCCAAACACATCGTGGAAACTGAGGCGTTAAATGGGCTCAACTGGAGCGGATGGACGTCTAACTGGAGGAATGGGGACAGAAACCAAAGGAAGTAAAGATGGAGGCTGAGTTTTAGGAGCTGAGAGATGGGTTGGTTTGGCAGAGCGGAGTGGAGCACTCACCCCGCCATGCCCAGCAGAACCATTAAAATATCCACCGTGGGAAACAAACCTCCAGTTCTTTTCATCCGGTTAGCATGCGTAGCCTTCAAAACCGCTTCTGGTGTTACTACCTGAGATTTGGGAACGGTGGTCAAACGGAAGCTTTTATTCATGTTGCATAAAGTCCATATAAAGGATGTGAATGTCAGCATATGAGGCTAACAGCCCTCAGAAACATGATCATGTTTATGATCGGACACGTTTGATGCTTCAAGTTCGATGTTTGAGCACGTTGAAGTCAGACGAGTCAAAGTGGCTCCAGGTGAGAGTCGAGATGAGGCTGCTTGGCCTTGATGTCCCTCAAGCTCTGCCATCGTCTCCTGCAGATTTAATCTAAATAAATACCTTTACTTAACGTTTACTTAACGTTTACTTAACGTTTTCTTAATGCTTACTTAACGTTTACTTACCGTGACTCAGCGTTTTTGCTGGACGGATTCAGATAGCTCAAATGCGGGGAAATATTTTCAAATAGTAAAAGCTATAAATTATTCGACATTCCAACTTCCTCGCTGATCCTCTTCCAATCGAGGTTTTTCTGTTCCTGTCTGTAGTCATAACCTGATTGGTCGAAGATGAGAGAGACAATTAGTTTATCCTCCATAGTTCATTTTTTCAGAGATAATGTCGGAAAACGCACCACTGCATGCTGGTTGAAAGTTCAGATTTTCTAACTGCGGCATCGGACATGTTGGACGTGTCGGACATGTTGGACATGTCGAACGTGTCGGACATGTTGGACATGTCGAACGTGTCGGAAGTGTCGGTCATGTGGGACGTGTCGGACATGTTGGAAGTGTTGGACATGTGGGACGTGTCGGACATGTTGGAAGTGTTGGACATGTTGGACGTGTTGGACATGTTGGACGTGTCGGACATGTGGGACGTGTCGGACATGTGGGACGTGTCGGACATGTTGGACGTGTCGGACATGTGGGATGTGTCGGACATGTGGGACGTGTCGGACATGTGGGACGTGTTGGACATGTTGGAAGTGTCGGACATGTGGGACGTGTCGAACATGTTGGAAGTGTTGGACATGAGGGACATGTTGGATGTGTCGGACATGTTGGACATGAGGGACATGTTGGAAGTGTCGGACATGTTGGACATGTTGGATGTGTCGGACATGTTGGACATGTGGGACATGTTGGAAGTGTTGGACATGTTGGAAGTGTCGGACATGTTGGACATGTGGGACGTGTCGGACATGTTGGAAGGGTTGGACGTGTCGAACATGTTGGAAGTGTTGGACATGTTGGAAGTGTCGGACATGTGGGACGTGTCGAACGTGTCGGAAGTGTCGGACATGTGGGACGTGTTGGACATGTTGGACGTGTCGGACATGTGGGACATGTTGGACGTGTCGGACATGTTGGAAGTGTTGGACATGTTGGACATGTTGGACGTGTTGGAAGTGTTGGACATGTCGGACATGTTGGACGTGTTGGAAGTGTTGGACGTGTTGGAAGTGTTGGACATGTTGGACATGTTGGACGTGTTGGAAGTGTTGGACATGTCGGACATGTTGGACGTGTTGGAAGTGTTGGACATGTTGGAAGTGTTGGACGTGTTGGAAGTGTTGGACATGTTGGACATGTTGGACGTGTTGGACATGTTGGACGCGCATCAAACGCTCAAGACGCTTCAAAGCCCTTGACCACCTGCTCGGTGTGAACGCTCCGTTGCTCCTGTAATATTAATACTCATATTTCCTTCCTTCATTCAACAGCAGCATCGTTTTCCCAAATTCAGCATCAAATAAATGATTCGTCCAAGTTGGATCATCTGTATCTGGCCGGTTTTTACTGTCTGTCGCTGCATCACTGATCCCCTGTGCATATTTCTGAGTGAACGCCGCTGTGACGGCCACCAGGTTGCTGCGTCTTTTACGCTCCACTAACTACCAGGGGAGCCGGCAGCTCCTCCTGTTTTAAGGTTAAAGGAATAAAAAGTATGTCAGTGTGAATGTTGGACCTGTCTTCGGTCCTCTGAGAAAAGTTTCTAAATTTACTCCCTGATCCGTTTATCCTCCATAAACGGGATTCCTCGTGTTAAAAACGTGCAGGGTAATATGTCCAGCTGTTGAATCCCGTAACACTTGAGGGATGGAGGAAAAGTTCTGACCCACATGCCAAACAGGCTGCACTCCCCTCTGAGGACGTTCCTCCACCGTTCCTGAAGAAATAAATACCATCTGCTGCCGACTTTCTGAGACCTTTCACCCGCCCTATAAGCGGGGGAACGGTGGCACGTCAAGTCTCCGCCGTGCCTCTGTGCAAACACATCCTCATAATAAACAGCCTCAGCTTGACATCCTCACACATTAGATAGCATCTCTGGGCTTTTATGTCTGTGGCATCTGTCTTTGTTCCTCTTGATGCTGAGACATACAGGAAGATAGCGACGCTGTTTGCTTTGATGAACTGATAGCAGCCGTTTTCTTTCTGCTGCGGATTAACCGGCGAACGCATTTTAGGTTTGGGCGCCTCGGTGTTTGTTTAAAAGACTCTAGAAATTCATCCAGGAGTCTCCAGTGGTTAAACCCGACAGTCTGAGGAGAGTTTGCTTTGAGCAAGGTGAGAAGTCCCAGGTTGACAAGACAGGATAAAGACACTGATGCTGCAAAACGTTTTCCACAAATAGATTAATCCCAACTCAGGAGTTGGTTTTAAAAATAGAATTTACTGCTGGGTCATTTTCTCTGAGCTCCAGAATCCTGTTTCTTTAGTTTCAGCTCGTTCAAATGAGTTAGATTATTACTGAAAAGATCATTTTATGTATGTGAATTCAAAATATCAAAATAGCATCTCCTTCATAAAATAATGTGATTTTTTTACCAAATGTTATTTTGGGGGCTGCACAGTGGCGCAGTTGGTAGAGCTGTTGCCTTGCAGCAAGAAGGTTCTGGGTTCGATTCCCGGCCCCGGTCTTTCTGCATGGAGTCTCCATGTTCTCCCTGTGCATGGTGGGTTTTCTCCTGGTACTCCGGTTTCCTCCCACAGTCCAAAAACATGACTGTCAGGTTAATTGGCCTCTCCAAATTGTCCCTATAGGGTGAGTGTGTGTGTGCATGGTTGTGTGTCTCTGTGTTGCCCTGCGACAGACTGGCGACCTGTCCAGGTGACCCCGCCTCTCACCCGGCACACCAGCTGGAGAGGAACCAGCAACCCTCCCGACCCCACTGAGGGACAAGGGTGAAAGAAAATGGATGGATGGATGTTATTTTGGTAAAAAAAAAAAGACAAGACAAGACAACTCCTCTTCTCCCACATTTTTCTTTCCAAAAGTTGTTTTAGGAAAGTAAAAGAAAAAAAATTAATTAAAATATAGAAAAATAAACATAAATCATCACCGTTTTCTTTTCAAAAGGTGGTTTAGGAAAAAAAAAAAGATTTAGGCCATTTTAGGAAGGTGACAATATAAAATAAACTTGACAATCCATCCATCCATCCATCCATCCATCCATCCATCCATCCATCCATCCATCCATCCATCCATCCATCCATCCATCCATCCATCCATCCATCCATCCATCCATCCATCCATCCATCCATCCATCCATCCATCCATCCATCCATCCATCCATCCATCCATCCATCCATCCATCCCAGCTCCACATCATGATGTGAGGTCGCTCTGGACTCTGAAGCGGATTCGTCCCGTTAAGCCCAGACATTTAGCTCCGTGTGATCCTGAAGGTAAAAACATCAAAAGACCCGTCCAGGAGGAGCGGAGCGTCCAGGAGTCCGACTGGGGATTCGAACCGTCCAGAACATTCAACATGAGCAGCTCAGGCAGAACAAGCAAACATAACAGTTTAGAAGAAGTTTCCAGAACCTCCCACAGGTCCGACAGCGGCTCGGTACAATCAGAAGAATTTTCACAGGTTTGATTTACACGAAAGATGTGAAATGAGGAAAACGTAGAATCTATCGCTTAGCAATAACAGTAACGTGTGTTCATGTAAACAGCAAACATAATCTGGATTATAGTCCAGACTGACTCGGGTCCCGGCTCTACTGACTGATCACGGTTCTGCCTGATGTCATCACAACCGCAGCAAAGCGACTCGGTCCAATCAGCTCTCATTGTCTCCTTAATTAAGCCTTTTTTCAAACACATGATTTCCAATCAGCTGCAACATTCACAGTTAGAAGCTGGAGGTGAAAAACCTGCAGAGTCACAACGGAGGACTTGATGTCATGGAGCTGAACTCCTAAAACTCAGGATGTTTCAGTTACATGCATAAAAATCTTTTTATTATTAAAGTAAATCACTGACTTACTACTATAAACACTGGAACAGCAAACAAGGGAATAGATGGAAGAATAGACCAAAACATTTGATTTAAAGTTGGTGTCGAATATTCTGGACATTTTAAAACATGCATGAGGGATGAGCTGTGCTTTTTCCCTTGTATTTAGTTCTTAAATAAAAAAATTATAATAATTTAAAAGTTTTGCAAAAGCAGAAAGTTGATATTTGTGGACTATTATGTCAAAAAAAAAAAACTCAGTTTCCATCTTAACTACAATAAAATAGATCTAAAGATATTCCTGGTACTTTTAATGTTATTTAGTTGTGGAAATGTAAAGCAAATGGTTCCTGAAAGTACAAAGAAACAGACAAAACTTGGGTTTGTTATCAAATCTATAGTCAAAAACCTAAATTGCTTAATTAACCGGATCCCAGGTCTACAGTCAGGCGAGAAAAGATTGAGCAATACAACAATTCCACATTTAACTAACTGTCAAACATGGTGGTGGCAGAATCATGCTGAGGGTTCATTTCACTGCCAGAGCTGCAGATATGTTGAGTTTTTCAACTTCACCCCAAATCAGCTGCTAAACTATTGAAACTTACCTGGATCCTCCAACAGGACAGGAGTCGAGTTTCCATTGACCACGACTGATTAAATTGGAAAAATAAAAATGTATTTGCTTACTGACGATCACATAGGCTGCATCAAAGTTAGTGTCCATCTCAAAACTGCAATGGAAAAACTTTTTTACATGACCAACAACCGAATGTTTCTACTGGCAGAAACGACAAAGAAGGCAAACAGGAAGTAGCAGGAGGAGGATGGTGCTGCATGTTTTTTTATGATTCACAACATAAATAAACTTATTTATGTGTGATTTTCATTGCATTTTTTATTTAAATTGTGTTCTTTGGACATTTTCTGACTTTTTTGCATACATTTCTAATGAAAACGCAGCAAATAATCACACTTGGCCCAACTGGATAAAACAGGCTAAAAATCTGAACCTTGTTGAAAATGTAATAATTTTCCTATTTTTGATAAGAGCCACAAAAAGTTTGATGATGAATTTTAACGGGAAAGCTTGAAAAAGTCCCCCGGATCCAGTCAGTCAGGGGTTAATTTCTGATGAACTGCCCCTGCTTGGCGCCAAACGAAGCTACTAGCATAAAACACTCTGCTAATTCAACCTGCTGCACGATGGCTCTGATGACAGCGCTGGGCATGCCTCTGGGTGCCGGGCCTCTGGGCGTCAGATCATGCATAGTCATGGCTCAACATGCTGGTTTACGCCGGCGGTGGAGTCAGTCAGGAAGCATCTGTACGACTGGGCTGCATTTCCCTGACTTGGCCTTGAAATCTCATCTATTGTCGTCGTCCCTGGAGATGCAAACGAACACACGAGTAAATTACAGGGAAAGAAAATAAAGCTTCGAACCGCACAATTAAACCTAAACAAGGAGGCAGATGAGAGCAGGATGGAAACCAAAGACAAGTGTCTGTTCAGTTTTAGCGAAGCTCATTTATCACAATCACAGCTTTAGCCGAGCGCGTCGGGAACGTTCGCTGTGTTTGTGAGTAAATCGGGAAAACACGCAGCCATCCCCGAGAGAGCACAAGGTGTTTTATTCATTATTAGTTCCATAGTTGTGCTCAGTGGCGCCACTCCGCCCGCTACAGAAACGCTTGTTTCAGCGCCTGCTGCATGTGCATACATCCGTTTACATCCTGCGAAGCTTTCAGCAAACTGCAGCGTTACAGCTAATAAGCCTCTTACATCAAATTCTGCGGCCTTGTTGGGTGTTAAGAGCGGCTGCGTGTGTGAGCTCTCAGCCGTCCTTGCTGCTGCTCAGTTGTACTGCAGCACTTCACAGTCAGATGATCTGACAGGAATACACAGCAGCCAGCCGTTCGCTCGCTTTAATTCCCCGACTCGTTTCATCTGCAGGAGTCAGACCAGAGATCCTCAGAGCTGCAGCCTGCGACTTGGAGCTGCTTCCTCCAGACCCTCAATTATTTACAAAGCCTTGGAGTATTTCTTCCTTTTGGAGGGAGATTTATGTAATCATTGTTAGGAGGAGGGCAGGGGAAACGGTTTCTCTCTCTGTGAATGCGTGTCCACCAATCCGCCCGTCGTCGTTGGAACAAGGAGAAACTCAGGTTTCCTGCCACCTTGCAGCCTTTCTGGCTGCCATCAGCAGGTTTTACAGGCCACAACATAAAACTACTGACCAGGACTGAAGTCTGGGTGCAGTGATGGAGTCAGATGGACTCCAGTTAACAACTTACTGCTGTTAGTTTATCTTTCACAAACTCACATTTAGCTTCAAAATCTAAAACTGGCAACATTTATTTGACTTGATAATAGACAACGAAATGAGACTCAAATGTTTTACAGTGTTTTAAAGATGTAAAACACTTTGAGCTGCTTTGTTGCTGAAATGTGATTGATTGATTGATTGACATGCAATTTTTATTGTTTCTTATTGAATGAAAACACCAAATTTGTCTAATTGTGTTTTTCCAACATTATATTAAAGTTTTAGACTCATTTCTAACTCAGCCAGTCTCTTTGTCCACCTGTCCATCCGTCCGCCTGTCCATCCGTCCGCCTGTCCTTCTGTCCGTCTCCTGCTCCGTTCTGCTGTCACTTCTGAACTAAACACCCAGATACTCAAACTGCAACCTGAGGCAGAGGCTGACCTTTGACCCAGACGTTTTTCTAGTTCAGAACCTCAGACAGAGAGGAGCTAAATGACCGGAAATAACTCTACAGCATTAAAGGAAAATATTGAATAAATCTTCTGTTCAGCCGTCGCCTAATTTTAGCTCCATTTGGGAAACGGTTTATCGTTCCAACTCATCTCCCTGTGATCAGGCGGCTTGATAAGGAAGGTCACTTTGTTCTATTAACTTTATTAAAAGTCGGCTCTAAAGACTCTTGTACTGATCTGCTCATTTCAGTGTCTTTGATGGTGAAATGGTTAACACATGACGTGTTCCCACCAGCCGGCAGTTCACCGCTCCGACTCTCCCTATAAATCCCAGAATACAGTCAGACGCTGCGATAAACGTCCACGTGGGAATGTGATAAACGGGCGCTAGAGTCCAGCGCTGGTCAGAACTATGGCCCGGTAGCAGCGGGTCAGAGCTACGGACCGGTAGCAGTGGGTCAGAGCTACGGCCTGGTAGCAGCGGGTCAGAGCTACAGCCCGGTAGCAGCTTGTCAGAGCTACGGCCCGGTAGCAGCGGGTCAGAGCTACAGCCCGGTAGCAGCTTGTCAGAGCTACGGACCGGTAGCAGCGGGTCAGAGCTACGGACCGGTAGCAGCGGGTCAGAGCTACGGCCCGGTAGCAGTGGGTCAGAGCTACGGCCTGGTAGCAGCGGGTCAGAGCTACGGCCTTGTAGCAGCGGGTCAGAGCTACGGCCCGGTAGCAGCGGGTCAGAGCTACGGCCCGGTAGCAGTGGGTCAGAGCTACGGCCTGGTAGCAGCGGGTCAGAGCTACGGCCTTGTAGCAGCGGGTCAGAGCTACGGCCCGGTAGCAGCGGGTCAGAGCTACGGCCCGGTAGCAGCGGGTCAGAGCTACGGCCTGGTAGCAGCGGGTCAGAGCTACAGCCCGGTAGCAGCGGGTCAGAGGTACGGCCTTGTAGCAGCGGGTCAGAGCTACAGCCCGGTAGCAGCGGGTCAGAGCTACGGCCTTGTAGCAGCGGGTCAGAGCTACGGCCTGGTAGCAGCAGGTTGGAGCTACGGCCCTGTAGCGGTGGGTCAGAGCTACGGTCTGGTAGCAGCGGGTCAGAGCTATGGCCTGGTAGCAGCGGGTCAGAGCTACGGCCTTGTAGCAGCGGGTCAGAGCTACGGCCCGGTAGCAGCGGGTCAGAGCTACGGCCCTGTAGCGGCGGGTCTGAGCTACGGCCCGGTAGCAGCGGGTCAGAGCTACGGCCTGGTAGCGGCGGGTCAGAGCTACGGCCCGGTAGCAGCGGGTCAGAGCTACGGCCTGGTAGCAGCGGGTCAGAGCTACGGCCTGGTAGCAGCGGGTCAGAGCTACGGCCCGGTAGCAGCGGGTCAGAGCTACGACCTGGTAGCAGCTTGTCAGAGCTACGGCCTTGTAGCAGCGGGTCAGAGCTACGGCCCAGTAGCAGCGGGTCAGAGCTACGGCCCGGTAGCGGTGGGTCAGAGCTACGGCCTGGTAGCGGCGGGTCAGAGCTACGGCCTTGTAGCAGCGGATCTGAGCTACGGCCCGGTAGCAGCGGGTCAGAGCTACGGCCTTGTAGCGGCGGGTCAGAGCTACGGCCCGGTAGCTGTGGGTCAGAGCTACGGCCTGGTAGCGGCGGGTCAGAGCTACGGCCTTGTAGCAGCGGATCTGAGCTACGGCCCGGTAGCAGCGGGTCAGAGCTACGGCCTTGTAGCGGCGGGTCAGAGCTACGGCCCGGTAGCGGTGGGTCAGAGCTACGGCCTGGTAGCGGCGGGTCAGAGCTACGGCCTTGTAGCAGCGGTTCAGAGCTACGGCCCTGTAGCGGCGGGTCAGAGCTACGGCCCGGTAGCAGCGGGTCAGAGCTACGGCCTGGTAGCGGCGGGTCAGAGCTACGGCCCTGTAGCAGCGGGTCAGAGCTACGGCCCTGTAGCAGCGGGTCAGAGCTACGGCCCGGTAGCAGCGGGTCAGAGCTACGGCCTGGTAGCAGCGGGTCAGAGCTACGGCCTTGTAGCAGCGGGTCAGAGCTACGGCCCGGTAGCAGCGAGTCAGAGCTACGGCCCGGTAGCGGCGGGTCAGAGCTACGGCCCGGTAGCAGCGGGTCAGAGCTACGGCCCGGTAGCGGCGGGTCAGAGCTACGGCCCGGTAGCAGCGGGTCAGAGCTACGGCCCGGTAGCAGCGGGTCAGAGCTACGGCCCGGTAGCGGCGGGTCAGAGCTACGGCCCGGTAGCGGCGGGTCAGAGCTACAGCCCGGTAGCAGCGGGTCAGAGCTACAGCCCGGTAGCAGCGGGTCAGAGCTACGGCCCGGTAGCAGCTGGGCCCCGCAGACACAGGTAGGACGGCTCACGGTTGGGACAGAGGACCAAATAAAATCTCAGAACTTTGAAAATTCAGTTTAGTTAAATTTTTCATGCATTGAAATTAAAGTCAAGTAAAATCTGACGTTAGATTTTTTTTTGAGAATCTGGTTTTTGTTACTTATTTTAGATAAAATAAATAAATTTGTAACATCGCAAGTTGAATCAGCCGTTTGTTTGTTTTTTATTTAATGATTAAATAAAAAAAAGTGGAATTAGTTTGCACACAGTAATACATGCTTAGTGTTTATTTCTGATAACTTATGGCTTGTAGCTGTTAATATCACAAAATTCAGTTTTTCTGAAAAAACTTTCATATTGTACTTATATAAAAAGATAATTAATTAAATGTTTCTGTACTAAGAACGGTTTGCTCACTCAGTTATTAAATGTGATTAATCATCTCAATTCAGTTTTTTACTATTAATTTCCAGAATAAATTCATACAAGAAAATAAGCAAAACAAAACAAGCAGAACTACAAAAGAACAAAATAACAAATAGAAAAATGTGAACTAATATAATATGAACCAGAGTTGAAGCTCTTCCCTCTGAAAAACTATCATATAAAATGTTAAAATGTCATAATTAATGTGCATAAACCTTTACTGTAAAAAAGAGATATAAAACAATAAAAACCAGAAGTGATTCCTCTGCACTGGTCCAAGTTGTTTTTACTTTCAGTGATTTTTCTTTCTTCTGATGAATCCAAACCAAACCGTAACAAACCAGCTGCAGGTAAAAACCCAGATTATTGCAGAATGAGTAAGAGACAATAATATTTTCCAAAAACAAGCAGCTTTAATCATTACAAGGCAGGAAACGTCCCGAGTTCGTCATCAGCTCCCAGTCGGCGCTGCCATCGCTGTTGCTCTCTCTAATTTAATCCATCTGTGTCATCATCCTCCTCCTCCCCATGCAGGACATAATCTGGGCTAAATGCAACTATAATCCAATTAATCTGTCATAGCGCAGTCCCATTGATGGTATTTTTGCTTTCTACTCACACTTCCCGTTTCCCTCCTGGCGACATAATGAGGCAGGATAACTCGATTTGGACATCGGCGAGAGTTAATGAGAGACAGTTAACACAGCAAAGACGGGCCAGGAATGAAGAAAAGTTCAGAGTCTCACAAACTACAGAACTAAGTTTTAACACTAAAAAAACCACAGCATCATATTCAAAATGAGCAAATTCACATATTTTAACAATTAAACCAAAAAAAGCCAGTTTTTACACAACGAAAAGCTTTTAAAAAGTTATCTTTTACACGTTTTAACAAGTTAAAGCATTTCCAGTGATAATGGAAGGACTGCATGTTGTTTCATGTTTTTGTTTGCAAACGTGCAACATTTTCCTCCAGACAATAAAGTTTATTTAACTCTGTTCTTTTCTAAAATAGATTTTTAACTTCAACGGACATTTCCTGTCAGTAATAATGTAAGAACAGTAAAGTCTGTGTACAAACTTATCACAAATTGTGTATCTATGATTTTTCTGAAGTAAAAATAACAGAACTTCAAAAGTACGGAGCAGTAAATCTGGTCCTAAAAGGACATTTTGTCCTAAAGTTACACAAACATTGTCATTTTCTCATCTTCATGATGTCATTCTGATCAAATCCTTAGAAACGTTTAGCAGCAGACTGAATAATAACCTGCAGCTTCATGAGTCAAAGGATGCAGGACGCCATGTTGGCGCCATGTTGACCTCAGACCAACATGGCGTCGGCGCCATGTTGACCTCAGACCAACATGGCGTCGGCGCCATGTTGACCTCAGACCAACATGGCGTCGGCGCCATGTTGACCTCAGACCAACATGGCGTCGGCGCCATGTTGACCTCAGACCAACATGGCGTCGGCGCCATGTTGACCTCAGACCAACATGGCGTCGGCGCCATGTTGACCTCAGACCAACATGGCGTCGGCGCCATGTTGACCTCAGACCAACATGGCGTCGGCGCCATGTTGACCTCAGACCAACATGGCGTCGGCGCCATGTTGACCTCAGACCAACATGGCGTTGGCGTCATGTTGACCTCAGACCAACATGGCGTCGGCGCCGTGTTGACCTCAGACCAACATGGCGTCGGCGCCGTGTTGACCTCAGACCAACATGGCGCCGACCACGTTGGTCTGAGGTCCATGGCGCCGGCGTCATGTTGACCTCAGACCAACATGGCGTTGGCGCCATGTTGACCTCAGACCAACATGGCGTCGTCGGCGTTTCATCCCCACAGTCGGATTGTTTTATTTCCTCACGTCTCTCCTCGTCTGAGAAATGTTGCTTTCAGATTCCAGACAGATTTTTATTCTGAGACAAGTTGTTGAATGAATGAAAGGAATTAAAATAAGATGCATATTTATTTAAAAGGCAAATTAAACAACCAACCTTAAACATTCTCCATGAATAACTGCAGAACATTTTTACAGAAAACATGTAAAGTTTCTATATATTGTTTCTGCTTACACTGCAAAAACACAATGTTACCAAGTATTTTGGTCCAGTTTCAAGTATAAAATATCTTATTACACTTTAAGGCAAAACTAGCTAGATTTATTAACTTATTTAAAATTAAAAATGCCTTAAAATTGATTAAAAATTCTATTTCCACTGGCAGATTTATTCACAATAACATGAAAAAATGTTTTATTAAAGAGAAATTATCTGCCAGGACTTAATTTTATATATTCAAGAATTAATTACTTAAAACAAGCTTTTAGACATGACTAAAAACAACAAAACTACTTGGTAATATTTGCTGATTTTGCAGTGTATACCCACAAAAGTAGCAATTGAGTTATGCACTGTAAAAACAGGCTCTTTGAGTATTTTATTTAGTTTAGATCAATGTAAATGTCTTGAAATATGACAAAACTAGATTTTTTATCAATTTATAGCATCTTGTTTTAAGTCAATAATTCCTTAATATTGATGAAAAACTAGTTATGAATGAAATAATGAAGAAATGTTATTTATAAGTTAAAACGTCAGGCTCCACTAGTACAACTTTCATCAATGTCAAGTAATTATTGATTTAAGTTAGTTTTGTCTGATTTACAGTGTTTTAAGACATTTGCACTAGAAACTAAACCGAATCTACTTGGCATCATTTATGATTTTATGAAGAGGAGCTCTGAGTGTCGTTACTTCTCTTCTTCATCCCAGGAAACGGTTTGGGCATCTGGACAGGATTTATTTAGTCGCCTTTTTAAGAAACAAATATCCTCCTGGAAAACGGCCTTCAGGCAGACGCAGGACTCTGGGAATATAATCTGGGATGTTTGGGTGGAGGAGCCTCGTTTTTACGCTGCCAGTTTGTAGGTGGGAAGGGAAACAAGTTAGAAGATGTTACAAAAAGCATCTTTGATTCATGATTAGTAACTTTTTTTAATGGCAAAAGCTCTAAAGAGAGTCCAGATGTTAGTTTATTAGATGAACCCAATAAGTAGCAGAGTTGGGGCTAAATCTAGCGTAGCATCGTGTCGCTGTTAGGCGACATGGAGGCGTCAGCCTCCTGAATTCAGTCTGTTTTAATGAGTACAATGTAAAGCTGAAGCAGCAGCAGCTGCTCAGGACTCACATTAATGTAATTAACACTCAGAGGACGGCGGCTCCTTTCGCTTCCTGCAGCCACTTTTCAAGTCTGTGACGCCGCAGCGAAGCTGAGCCACCGACGACTTCATGAGTGAATTCCTGATGCCGTTTTTAGTCCTCATTAAAGAGTAAAACAACAAATCCTCTGAGCTCACGTCCCGCTGCGCTGCGACTCACGACTGGAGTAAAGATGCATTCAGTGATCTTCACTGTTGAAACATGACGTCGTCCTGCTGAGCTTCACCTGAAACGCAACACATTCACCTTCTGCCTCAAAATCACGTCAGTTCAGCACAATCATAAAACTCATCATCATCATCATCATCATCATCATCATCATCATCGCAGAGAAATCGAAGCTTCTTGCCCTTCAAACACGCTTTTGCTTTTTGCTTTACTTGGCGTTTCAACGCTTTACAGATCAAACGCTTCGTCAAAATGATCATTACAGAAGCCAGATTTTTAGTTTCAGCCTCACTGGAGGTAGTTTGTAGCAGCAGTCATTAGAAAGTCTGTGATTTATTTAAATAAATACATAAAACATGGAAACTTGCAGGGGGAACAAGAAACGCAGAACAAGAAATCACAAGGTGCTTCCACAAAACTCACAAATAAACTTTAATAGTTTCACCTAAATTACATTTCGCGGACCGTGTTATGACACGAGGCGAGATGAAATGTGAAACTTTAGTGAATTTATGGATTATTTCTTAATTTACATGAGGAGACAGGAAACATTGACGCTTTGCTTCCTGGGAACCGACGGATCACAGAATAAACAGGAAGTTTTCTCAGATTAAATTCAGGGATCCTGACTGATGAACTATGAGTATTATTCATATTCCACTCTGTAAAACATATTTTAATACCTCATGTTGTAAATGAGAAATGTTCTCTGGAATGCATTACCTGCTAAATAACATCTATTTTAATATTTTCAAGAATTTAGTTAAGATTTAGCATCAAATAACACTTTAGTTATACTTTAAAATCGTGTTGTTTCAAAATCATAATTGTTTGTTTGTCTGAGGGAGAGTTAGCCTTGTGTTTTTATATTTAGCAGCTAACTAATGTCTCAAACTGTTTTATTTGAACTCAAGCCCCAAATGGAGACCAGTCTGTGTTCTAGTTAGCAGCTATAAGTCATTTCTATAAAGTGAATGTTGCTTTTAAACCTTCACCAAACGCTGCCAATGATAAAACATCAGATGAAACACTTACTGCAGAGGCGAGGAAGGAGATTTTAGGGCCAGATGCTCAAAAAACATGGAGATTATTTTCAGTTCCAGCCTGAACATCCTTTATAAATAAAATCAGCAGCTATATTCTAACCTGGGTCGCACAAAATACACTAAAAACGTAAATGAAAAATGTTTCTTTGTCCAGAGGAAAAACAGCGTCGTCTGTTTGAATGTGAGCTCCATCAAAAAAACGTACAAACAAAATACACAATCATGTTTATTACAATTCAACTTATATTTAGAAAGAAAGTCGGAATTAAATTTGGGATATTAGATTTAAAACAAGAGCTACATTTACTAAAAAGCCATATTAATGGAAACTAAAGGACGATCACTCTTTACTGCCCCGTTTCAGCAGCCTGGATGTAAAATGTGCATGTTAGCTGAAACCACTTCACAATTATTGCCTGTACTTAAAATGTGCTAATGATTTTCAGACCTTTCTGGCTAATTCATGCAGCAGCTGGAAAAGCAGCTGTGCTCCCGCTGAGACGAGCCGTCAGAACGCCGTATTTTCCTCTTTTCTCATTTTTCCATCTGGCTCTCTTCTTCACGTTTAAACATGCTGCCTCACTCCTTCCTGTCGCTCCTCGCCGTCCGCTGACCGTTTGGTCATCGCAGCAGGAACTAATTTAAGGTTTCATTTTTTTCTCCTCGGCGTTTTAATGAGACGACACTGAGACCATTTCAACCTTGGGGTGAAATTCATTTGGATGTGAAGCTTTCTGGGATGCAGCCAGTCACCATCACTGGCAGCTGGTACCGTTTTGTTTTGTGAGTATATTACAATTACTATCATAGCAATCGCTGGATATGATGCTATATCCACCACATTATTATGTTGCTTCATTTAACAGGAGGACAAAAGAAATGTAAACAGGTGTCCATTAAGCTACGGAGGAGGATTACGGCCACTGGATGTAATCTCTGAAAATCTGAAATATTTCAACAGTTTGTTTTCAACCATCTAGTCTTAAAAGTCAAATTTGGGACAGGTTTTCAGTGTTGATAAAGCAAAGTTTTATAAATGAACAAAGAAGGAAGAAACAGTTATATGATTATTTGATTATTTTCATATTCTGACAACATGACTGACACACAGCTAAGAATGTTTGGTCAGTATTCTGAGATTAAAGTCAAAAATTTAGAGAATAAGGCCGGCTTTCTGAGATTAAAGTCAGAATTTTGAAAAAAAAAAACATTTAAATTGTGAGATTAAAGTTCGAATCCTGGATTTGGAGATTAAAATCAGAATTCTAAGGGGAAAAAAAATCAGAATTTTGAAAAAAAGTTTACATTTTAACTTTAAAGTTGAAATTCTGGAAATAAAAAGTAAGAATTCTGAGATTAAAGTGATAATTTTGAGAAAAATGTTGGAATTCTGAGGATAAAGAGTCATAATTCTAAGATTATAGCTAGAATTCTGGGAATAATGCCAGAATTTGGAGATTAAAATTAGATGTCTGAAAAAAAATCAATTGAGAAAAAAGTTGGAATTCTGAAATTAAAATCAGAATTTTTAAGAAAAAAAAAAATCTGAGAATAAAGTGATAATTTTGAGAATAATGTTGGAATTCTAAGAAAATTTTTTGAAAATTTGAATTCTGAGGAAAAAAGTTGGAATTTGGATTTTAAAATCAGAATTCTGAGATAAAAAGTGAAAATTCTGAGAAAATGTTTTAAATTCTGAGGGTGAAATCAGATTAAAATCCGGTCCTAATCCTCCTCTGTATCACCCAGAGTCCCAGTATGAGAATAATCCACGTCTCCTTCTTGCTCTACGTTCCTGGATGGGATTCTTTGCGAGACCGCAGGAAGCCCGGAGTGCCACCGACCGCAGCTCCATCTCTTAGGTGTCGTCTGGACTCGGTCCGAAGTGGACGACTGGAGAAGTGGACGACTGGAACCTCGGCCCGGCCCGGCCCGACCCTCTTTCTGCTGTCTGGATGTGCAGCTGAGGGTAATTTCCTTACAATCACCCAGAGTGGTTTTCTCGTTCCATCATTAATCCTAATGGTGAGTTGAGCTGCAGCCTGGGCTCAGCGCAGGTGGACGCAGTTACAGTACCAAATACTGCAGAAACCCAAATATACACTCTGCAGACCCAATCAAGCCCTCAACCCAAACAGCTGATGGTTCCCCACACCGCGCTCATCAGCAAAGAAAAAACCCAAAACGTTCTGCCAGTTTCTCATGACTAAAAACCCAGTAAATGTTGGTGGGCAGCAGATTCCTAGAGGGAGGTGAAGACTTTTGGGTGGAGAGCGAGCGATTACTGCACGTGGAGCTCTGGAAGCAATTACTGCTCCATCCAAAACGCCTCTGAAACTATTCCTCAGCTGCCAGCATATTGTACTGAGTCACCACATCGCCGCTCCGAGAATCACATTAACCTCATTTGCTTTGCGTTTGCCCACACTAAGTAATTGAGCTGGAAAATAAACAGTTGGTCGACTCGGATAATAACTGGCAGCGCCGGACGGGTGGAGGCTGTGAGGGAGGAGCTGGACAGCGAATGGCAAACAAGGACATGATAATCGCCGACCAGCAGCACCGCTTCTTGTTGCCATTTGTCAACATGATAATTGCAGAACTGCGTGTTCTTTAAAACTACACATATTGATAAAAGTGAACTTTCCCCTCTGGTTTATAGCAGCTGCAAACTGACGAGGATTTTTCTATTTGCCACTGACAGCTGAACACATTCCACTTCCTGTTTCGATTAATTTGTCAATATTTTGTTACCACGTCCAAAAAATGTTTTACTGCGTTTTGTTTTTCCTTCTTTAACTCCGTGCTGCACTCCCAGTCCAAACTGGGATCTCTCCCAACACCAGAACCTCCCGGCTGAAGGAAGCCGAGAGAGTTTCCAGATCGTTGCCTCAAACAAGCAGCAATGAAGCTGGAAGAAATTTAGATGTTAGAGAAACAATGTTCACCTTTTAAAAAGAAGGAGATGTTCATTTACCGCAAATTAAAATGTGACCATTTAGTTCAGTGGTGCAGGTATTGATAAGTTGAACACACAAGAATTTATGATTGGCTTTTTCTTCCAACTTCAAATGTACTGAAACTTTGAGGCACAGCTAAAGAGAACTAATCTGTACCATCTGGTGTGGAGATTTAGGATGGATTCACACCAACCCCGTTTAGTCCACTTTAATCCAAGTCCGGTTCGTTTGCTTAGAAAGTCTGGTTTGTTTGGGGGAAATGTGAACGTGAAATCAAACTCTGGTCCACCTAAAAGTCTAGGTTCAAGTTAATGCCTATGTGAACATCAAGCGGACTGAGACCACTTTCAGCGCATGGCATTCTGGGTAAATACTATAGTTTAGTTTGTGGTTTTTAACCAAAGGCAAAAGATGAAACCTACAACCACTAAAATCTGATGCGACTCCATTTTGTTTGCGTTCTGTGAAGAAGGGAGTTGAGCTCTCATGTTTTTTTCTGGGGTTTTTATGTCGTTTCCTCCAGTGGATCTCGGTGCAGCGCCCCCACAGGTGAGGAGGGGAACAGGCGTTTGAAAGTCTGGATCATTTGACTCGGTGCAGTGTGAAAGAGAACCAGCTGAAAATGTAGCAGTTTTGGTCCCCAATCGAATCGAGTCTACCGGACAATCAAACATCCTAAATGATTCCATTATATCTGGACTGGTCAGAGTTTCATCCATCCATCCATTTTCTTTACACCCTTGTCCCTCAGTGGGGTCGGGAGGGTTGCTGGTGCCAATCTCCAGCTAACGTTCCGGGCGAGAGGCGGGGTCACCATGGACAGGTCGCCAGTCTGTCGCAGGGCAACACAGAGACACACAACCATGCGCACACACACACACACACACACACGCACCTAGGGGCAATTTGGAGAGGCCAATTAATCTAACAGTCATGTTTTTGGACTGTGGGAGGAAACCGGAGTTTTTGGACTGTGGGAGGAAACCGGAGTACCCGGAGAAAACCCACCATGCACAGGGAGAACATGCAAACTCCATGCAGAAAGACCCCAGGCCGGGAATCGAACCCAGAACCTTCTTGCTGCAAGGCAACAGCTCTACCAACTGCGCCACTGTGCAGCGGTCAGTTTCATCTCATCTCAAATCGGCTCAAAGTTTGGTTTAAATTATGAAGAAACTCTGGTTCCGTGGGAGTAAAGCACAAGTAGGACGTCCAAATGAAAACTACGAAGCTCAACGACACCAAAGGAAATCCTCCAGGTTGTTCCATAAAGTTAAGATTAAAGTATTTTAACTCACTATAGTTGAATTGACTTAATTTGAACCATTTCCTTCTCTGTGTAGAAGGAAATTCAAACTGTTGTGATGATGTTTGCTCCATTAATTACAAATTTCAAAGCTTCCAGCTTCACATCCAGGGGTTGGAGGCGGCTGCTGATTGGCTAAAACAGAGTTTATTGTTAAAGGATGTTCCAGCCTGTTGATTTAAATCATTGTTTTTTTTACTGGTTATCTTTGAGGTTAGTTGAAAACCTGAGCAAGTTACCTCATAACTTACTAAATGTTATGAAATGAAACTTGTTTAAAGGCTAAATTGTGACTTTTCTTGTGTTTCTGTTTTTAGAAACTCAAATTCATCTTTTTTTTCCCACAAATAAACGAACCCACTGGTGCTGGAGTTAATTATACCATAATTTAGACATTTTATATTTTTTATGAACACATTCCTGCGCGTCCAGGTTAGCCTCCTTTAGAAAATATACATCAGCTGTAATGAAACCAAATCTGTTCGTCTGAAAGCACTTAACCCTCAAAGGTTCGCCTTGAAGTCTGATTCTCAGCCCAAACGGCCGAGAAGATTCAAACTCATGTGCCCCTGTGTGTGTGTGTGTGTGTGTGTGTGTGTGTGTGTGTGTGTGTGCTGAATCACAGGCAGACATCTACTACTGCAAATGTGTGATTCATCCTTGGAGAGGCAGTATTTTTAAAATATCCAATTATCCTGAGAAGCTGCAGGTCCGACCGTCGCCGCGATGCCCCCTCCTTCCCGATCCAATTCCCCCTGAAAAGCAGGCGATGCTGACACTCTGCAGGATGTAAGTCCACAGCATCTCAAAGAGGGGAGTAAATCCAGTGCTTGGATGGGACATATGGAAGTGGTTTGAGGCGAGGAAGGTGTCAAGGCGGGTGCACATCACTGCTGGATGCCGGGGATGAACCTCGGTAACGGCGGCCACCGCTACGCCCACTCAGAGCCAAGTGGAGTCAGGTGGGGGTTTATAAGGTAGGAAGAGTGATCCGGGATCAGAATTACTTACTGTGTGCTTAATGAGATGTTACATAGGTCTGACACACACCATTACGTTCCCTTTACACCTCGCAGATGTAGAAGATAAAGGCATTAGCGACAGACTGCATGAATCTCTGTGTGAGTGAAGGAGAGAAGAGGAAAAAGAAAGAAAAGAGGGAAAATCTGAGTGGTTTTTTTCTTTTAACGTGTCGTCTGCAGCCGTGTGGCACTCAGAGTCAAGATGAGGCTCAACACTTTCACAAGTGGAGCGTTACGGCTATGATGCTCTGCTTGATATGAAACTTCACAGATGAGATGGTGTGTTAGGATAAAACATATGGATTAGATTAACCAAAGACATTTTCTTTACAAAACGTGGACATTTCTGAGTTTTTATTATTAGACATTTCGCAGAAAAAGAACAAGATTTTTGAGCCTCAAGTTTAAAATTTAGCAGAAAAAAATCTTATGTTCAAAAGTGGAAAAGTTTTGACTTTTAACACTCAAAGTGTTTTTCTAGAAACTTTCTGAGATTAACCTCAAAATTTCTGAGATTTATGGCAGAAATGTATCTTCCTGTTTTTCAATAATTGCCTGAATTCGCTGTTTTTCAAAGGGACAAAAAAAAAGAACAAATGTGGGAAAAAGGTTTAAAAAGAAAGAACAAACACAAGTCAACACCAGAAATCTGCTTCTAAAACTGAGAGAAAACAAAACCAAGAACCCAAAACAGCAAACATACATGCAAACATTGGAAAGCACCCAGAACATGAGGATGTATCTGACAAACACCTGAGTGTGAATGAGAGCGTTCTTGATCTAGACAGCTGAGATCTTTGACACAGAAATGACAGAGTTCTGCTTTCTCTCTGCAGACGGAGCCGAACCCAAACCGAGAAGGAAACGTCTTTCTGCCACAGCCTCCGTTCAGCCTGCCAGTTCACTTCCTGAACAGAGATTCTCTTCCTCTCCGGATCGTAACATCGCCCAAACAGGGTCACAGTTGAGCAGAGCTGTCTACAACAAAACCCCGAGGCTCACAACTTGTTTTGGAGTTTCAGCGCTCTCGGCTCGCAGGGCACCGTAATTCGGCCGCCGACCGTCTCCACGCGCCCCGTAAATCTCTGCAGCGTCCAGTAAAACATGCCAGACGTACCTTTGAAGCCGAGCCCACTGTAAACAGCAAATCCTGCAGCACCAATATTTTTTAAAATACAGCCAAGGATAAACACAGAGGGCTGAAGAAAGAAAGGAAAGAAGGCAAAGTAGCAGCAGAGGCAGCAGTGTGCCCGTGCAGGGGTGGCAGCTGGACTGTGTTAGAGCGTCAGAGCGCGTTATCGCCGCCACACAACACAAAGCAGGCGCACCAAGCATTCTCCCTGCTAACCACTGCCTTTGCTTTAAAGACAGGCTTTGGCGTCTTAGCCCTGAACTGTGGGCCCTTGGAGACCAAACACAGGCTGACAGAGTGTCTGCAGACGGAGCGAGAGCGCAGCGTCCTGCTGGCTCTCGCCGCTCGCCCGTCTGGGCTTCGTCAGAGCATGAGGCCACCAGATGGACTGGAGAAACCAATACCGCTGCGTAGACGGAGGGACAAGCGCTAAGTGACTTCCTGGATGCTTTTAGGATAAAGGATGAGTAACATAAATGAGAGAATATGCATCATGGGTTTTAAATTATGATTAAAAGCAAAGATTGGAGAGAGGCACTGAAGCATAACAAGAGCATTCTGGACTTTACTGAGTTTGTTTCCAGTAAGAAACTTTCAGCAGCTCATCTGTCTTTTCTGCTAAATTACAACTGGGACAGACGTGAAGCCAGCAGGCCGGAAAACTTAGAGCAGATCGAAAACATTGAGGAACACGGCTAGAACCTGTTTATATTGTTTTTTACTTTGTGACTCCAAACCATCCATCCATCCTGATACTTCAAGGTTACAGTAGGAGTTTATAGCGAAACCTCTGTATTTACAAGGTTTGCAAATATTTGAAACAACTTCTAAGAACTGTAACTATAAATGCTAATTTTTATAATTCGAACAGCAAAACATAACTTAATATGTGTTAATAGAAAGAATGGAAATGTCTGACCAGATCTACTGGCTTCGTTTTGGGAGTTCAGCCAATCAGGACCAAGAAAAATAAACGCAGATCCTGGACTGGAGCCGCTTCGCCCCGAGGTGTTTCAGCTGACCGCGCTGCGTTTTCCCCCAAAGTTTGGAGTCATGTTCCCAAAAAACTAAAATCCACAAACAGCTGAATCAGTGAATGAGGCTCCAGAGTATCAGACCTTCCTGCTTTATAAACCAGGACATTAAACTGTAACTAACCCCAAGTCAAAGTTGTTTTTTGTCTTGCTAATAAACATGTATAAATAAGTTGTTTGGGTTTCCATCTTTTTGTTTCTGTGCAGATTTTGAATCACGAAAGTCTTCAACCACACAGAAAAAGGTCTGTAGATTTGTTACTTGTTTTTGGATAGACAGTAGTTAGACGCGTCTGGACTGTCGCTAAAGACAAAGTTTATAAGAAAGTGAGTGTTTCTTCCTTCCTGACTACAAACGGAGTATCATTCCTGGTCACTGCGCCTCCTCTGGGTTTAGCAGAAACTCCTTCCCAACCTGAAGGTGGAAATGGACCCATTTAAAAACTTCGGCCTCCAACATGCAGATCCATCTGGCCGCCTTTTCTGAGCATTATGCTCCACATTTTATTCCTACCAACGCTCACGGCTGCATAATGGTCGGTGCAACATTCCCAATCAGAGATCACATGACCCAGTGATGGTGCTTCACCCTGACTGGAGTTTTTCCTCCGTGACACCAAATAACACGTTTCCTCACCTGTTTGGGGGCCGTTTACCTCCCCGGGTCGGAACGGCGCGGACAATAGCGAGCAGCACAATGACTGCTGATTAAAAGCCTGCCTGATTATTCCTGAGGCAGAGTGATTGTGAATCTGAAAGGAGCTGCGCTCCCACTCGCAATCACGGGCGAATGTGCCGATTACAGGTTGCAGAGTCCAATGGATCGACTTGATCTGAGGTGAGACAATGAGCAGAGAGCTGCTGAAGGTACCAGGAACATAAAATTAACCCCATTTATCTTTCCATATAAAGGGCATTTCTTACTTTAATTGCATGCATTCATCAAGACAGTGGGGCCAATTAAACTGCGCCTGAACAAAACATGCAAAGAGGACAATGTAACCGAGCAGAAGTCAAGTTTTTATAAGATTAAATATTCTGCAGAAGTTTTTCAATCATTTTAACAAAGTGTAACTAACTGTAAAAATACCAATTCTACAAGTTAAAACCGAAAAACTGAACAGAATATTTCTATTCTTGTAAAAAATTATCCGCTGGTGCTGATCTTAGAAAACAGATCATGGAGGGAAAAGCTTCAGTCCGAACCGTCATGCTGCTTTTAATCAGCTTCTGCGTTTTAAAAGTTTCTGCGTTTCCATAAATGTGAGCAAAACTTTAATAACAAAACAAAAAAACTATTTGACAACTGTAGTGTTTGCATTAAGTAAGAAACTGAAATTAAAATCACACCCAAAGAAGTTTGTTCATGTGAGAAGTCATTAAAAACATGATGATCTAACCACTTCCTGTCTTCTGCATGGTTTGCACCAGTGACATCATCTGGTTGTTGGTCATGTGACTCATGATGCAAAAAAAATGTTTCCACTGCAGTTTTACAAAATAAGCACAAAAAAACCACAACAATCCTCATCCTGGAAGTTAAACTTATCTAAAAACAAGTCTTTTCCAAAATTAAGCAAATTTATATTCAAAATGTCAAATTTGCATATATATTTCATCAGCAGAAAAGCAGCCACAGATGTGGATCATAATTCTGCACCAGCAGAAACCAGATGCAGTAAATCTGGATGTAAAAATGGGTGAAAATTATAATTTTGAAAGAAGTTTGTCACTGCAGCGCATCACAATCCTCTCAGTTCAACTCCACAGCCAAACAGATTCTACAGACGTTGCAGTCATTGCTCAATAGCTTCCTTTCTTCGCTAGCTTCGACTGCTCATTAGCTTCGTTAGCTTCCTTCCTTCGCTAGCTTCGACTGCTCCTTAGCTCCATTAGCTTCCTTCCTTCGCTAGCTTCGACTACTCATTAGCTTCGTTAGCTTCCTTCCTTCGCTAGCTTCGACTGCTCCTTAGCTCCATTAGCTTCCTTCCTTCGCTAGCTTCGACTGCTCATTAGCTCCGTTAGCTTCTTTCCTTCACTAGCTTCGACTACTCATTAGCTTCGTTAGCTTCCTTCCTTCGCTAGCTTCGACTGCTCCTTAGCTCCATTAGCTTCCTTCCTTCGCTAGCTTCGACTGCTCATTAGCTCCGTTAGCTTCCTTCCTTCACTAGCTTCAACTGCTCATTAGCTTCAATAGCTTCCTTTCTTCGCTAGCTTCGACTTCTCATTAGCTTCGTTAGCTTCCTTCCTTCGCTAGCTTCGACTGCTCATTAGCTTCGTTAGCTTCCTTCCTTCGCTAGCTTCGACTGCTCATTAGCTTCGTTAGCTTCCTTCCTTCGCTAGCTTCGACTACTCATTAGCTTCGTTAGCTTCCTTCGTCTTGTTATGATTTTGTTTCAACAGTGTTTGCTTTTATTGCTGCTTAACTTTAAAATCGATCCATAAACGTCATCTTCTGCGTATGCATTTCACTTTGGGGACATAAATGTTTCATACAGATCACTTCCAAAAGAAAGACAAATAAAAACAGAACTGAGCCTCCAAACCTGCTGTGTGAACGTGAACTAGGATCATATCTTCTCCCTGAAACAGGCTTTTCCAAACTTCCTGCAGTCCAGGCCCATCATAAATATTCTCCAGACTGTCTGACATTCTCCGTTTTGGTTTGCATTAATCTGAAACCCCCAGTTGAAGTCCATTGCTATGCAAATACAGAAATGAGTTTGACATAATCACCACTGCGGAGCATTTAAATGTGTTGTACAAGCGGCTGCAGCTTACAGAAAACGCAGCATATTCATGAATTCACTTCCTTGCTGTTAGCAGAGCGACGCTCACGCTGAAATGAGTCGGTTTGTCAAAAGGCCATTCAGACTTAATGACGTCATGCAAACGTAGGAAGAAGACATTCCTGTTTGTTTCCAGGAGGTGACTACGACCTCTTCATGTTTTCATCTCAACAAAGAGCGATGACTTTTTGGCTTTATAGTATTACTGCACAAATAGGGCAAGGATGAGCGGCAAAATACTGATAATAAACCATAATTACCTTTTCCAACTTCACAGTCAAAGTAAAGCTCTCAGTCATGTTAACACCAGCTGGTTAATGTGCAGCCTAACCGCTAATGCGTTTACATATTGCTGCGGATAATTGCCGGCATTGTTTAAGGCCCAAGATGAATTATTTTGACATTTCGTAACACCAACGTTTCCCTGGAAATGACTTCTTGACATTGTTCTGAGAAAACACCTGCAGATTTCAGAAACCTGCGTTTAGACAAGCCGGATCTCTCCGTCCTGTAATCCCTTCACCTCAGAGACGGTGAGACAGTCGCCTGGTTGCTTCGCTAATGGAAAGCTGCACTTTTCTCTTCCCCCCCCACAGAAGAAGAAGATAACATTAACAAAGTTTCTCCTGTAGTCGTCTGAGTGAGAGCTCTGCGGTGGATTATCTCTTCCTCGGTGCAGTATTTATCTTTGAAGCAAACCCATTGTGACACACTCATTCCCTCACACCTGTTTTTTCCAAGGTGCAACACACACACACACACACACACACACACACGCACACACACACACCTGGCAGCAAACTTCTCCAACTTCAAAGCACACACTGGAGCGGTGGCTGCTCTCAGCTCGGTCGGGGGCATTGTAGCCGCGACGCGGCCGCATTAGAAGCGGCCCAAGGGTTAATATCTGAGGCTGAATGAGGCAATCTGCAGCTTTTACATACTGCTGGGGAAAAGAGATTGACTTGGCATCATTTCATGGGTCACTACATCTGCAGAAATTAGATTGGGAGCAGCGAGGAATATCAAGGTGTGTGTGTTTGTGTGTTTGTGTAAGTGTTTTTAAATGTGAAAAGCCAGCGTGGCAAGGGACACACACACAAAAAAAAAAAACACAGCAAGAAACTCAATCATCAGTTACAGCAGAAGGACTTCAATTTTCTTTGCTAAAAATCCATCAAATTCACTCCAGCCAGTCATCAAAAATAAATAAAAACACTTGAAAAAAAATGCTTTTTGCATTTGTGAAGCTCACAAAAACGCTGAGAAACTAAGAGGAGAGACATGTTTTTAAAAAAGCAGAACAAAAACTAAGATTAATACGCCAACATTTTATTTCATCAACACTTTTTTTCCCCCCATTTTTTATTAACATGTCACCAGTTTTAAAGTTAATCATTTTAAAAATGTGCCAGACTGTCTTGGCGAAGCCTTCAGCTATAAAAAACTTAACAGAATATTTCTATTCTTGTAAAAAGTTTTAAAAAATGATCCCCTGGTGCTGATCTTAGAAAAGAAGATCATGGAGGGAAAAGCTTCGGTCCGAACCGTCATGCTGCTTTTAATCAGCTTCTGCGTTTTAAAAGTTTCTGCGTTTCCATAAATGTGAGCAAAACTTGAATAACAAAACAAAAAAACTATTTGACAACTGTAATACTGCAATACTGTAAAACTACGCCCGACTCTGACAAACAGAGTCGGGCGCCTGTTTGTCACGACGGGGCCGGATTCCTCTGAAAGGGTTTAACCGGGAATAAAACTTCTGTCGGCAGGTTTCTGGTGAGTTACCGTCGTTTCTGACTCACTTATATATTTTCCAATGTTACATAAATTTCGTAACTTTTAGTTCTCGCCACAGAAATGTTGGAGTTTGCTCAGTTTAACTCCTTCCTGACCGCAGTCTTCAGTAGAAATAATAAAAAACCCCCAGCAGCTGTCAGATGGTTGCACATGTTGGGGAAAATGTGAAGAAACCGAAGCTGCACTGTAAAAACACAAAACCTGACCACATATTTTGGTCAAGTTTCAATTTAGACAAGATTGACTTACAGCTAACTTTTCAGCAAGAGATCAGAGCTCATAATCCCTGAATATTGATGAGAAGATGATTATTTTTTATGATTAATTTCAGATTTTTAACTCAAAATGTAATACCATATGGCTGCACAGTGGCGCAGTTGGTAGAGCTGTTGCCTTGCAGCAAGAAGGCTCTGGGTTCGATTCCCGGCCTGGGGTCTTTCTGCATGGAGTTTGCATGTTCTCCCTGTGCATGCGTGGGTTTTCTCCAGGTACTCCGGTTTCCTCCCACAGTCCAAAAACATGACTGTCAGGTTAATTGGCCTCTCCAAATTGTCCCTAGGTGTGAGTGTGTGTGTGCATGGTTGTGTGTCCTGTGTGTCTCTGTGTTGCCCTGCGACAGACTGGCGACCTGTCCAGGGTGTACCCCGCCTCTCGCTCGAAACGTTGGCTGGAGATGGGCACCAGCAACCCTCCCGACCCCACTGAGGGAAAAAAGGTGCAAGAAAATGGATGGATGGATGGTAATACCATATTTAGACATTCAGGTCATACTAAAGACAGTAATATGGAGAACAAACACAAACCAATAAACTACAAAACAAAAACCAGTTCTGCCTTTAAGGACATGTGAACAGACATCAGGAGTAATACGTGACTAAACACAAACTTCGGGCTCAGTTTTTTTCCTCTTCGCCGCTCTGAGCATCGAGCCGTCACGGTTGCTAAGCAACATGAGTTGCGCTCTTCTGGCCGTCGAAGGATGCCGACCCTGAAGTCGGACAGTGTTCAACGAATCTGTAAAGAGGGTTTAAAATGCCTCCCTTTAGAGGTAAAACATTAAAATAATGTTAAATGAATACATGCTATTGTGGTAAAAACTGTAAAAAATGGCATTTAGTTTGGTAAACTAAGCTCTATTTTTAGCTTTTCTTTAACCTGCCACGTTTTTCAGTTGTTTTTTTTCCCCAACACTATCAGCAGCAATTCAGTGAAAATGAAAGAAAAAAATAAACGGTTCATCACTTTCACACTGGTACGCCTAATTATAAAAAGAAATAAAAATCCCTTTAATGCAATTTGTGATCACAGGATTTTATTAAACTTTTTAATAGTCTTTCATCCAAACAGGGTGTTGATTGCTTCATTATTTCTCCCCTTTAATCAGGAGGTGGTTGGGTTTTGCCTGCGAGTTGAAGGGAAGGAGGTGTTGGGCGTCCAGCTTTCTGAAGGCTAATTGGAGAGCGACGCAGCGCCGCTCCGCCGCCGCAGACAGGAAGTGACACGTTAATGTTGGGCGCAGTTAGGACCAGGAAATCTGCTGCATGCGCACCACAATACGGGAGGCCATCAGTGCCGACAGATGGGCAGATGATGGATGGCGACTGGACGCCGAGCGGAGAGCATTTTATTTACTGATCTGTTTTAAACTCCGAGGAGGATTTTAATCTGTTTGTTCCAAGAGTTGATTTTTTGTTAAACACCAGAAATCAACAAAAATACAATATTTAAAACTAAAAGTAAAAGAAGTAACTTTTAGTGTTTTTTAAAAAAAATAAAAACAATAACACTGTAAAATCTTACTAGTTCTCCTCACTTAAAAATAAACACCTCAACATTTTTTACTTTCATTAAATTAACAGCTTAAGTAACGTTAACCTGACAACTTAATAAATCTGAGTGTGCTGTACTGAAGCAGAAGACAAAACTGAGTTTTCTTTAATTTACTTATGTAAATAAACCACAAACAGTTCTGAAGACACTTTTTTAACTTGAAAATACTTTATTTAAAAAGAAAATGTCTCGTTTGAAACAGTTTTGTTTTGTTTTTCTGCTCAAACTTTGACAGAAACTATAGAAAGCTCTGATAATTTGCTCACATTTTTCAGTAAAACAAACATGAAAATAAACATCCAATGTGCCAAAAAATATCAAAGAAGTTCCAACTTAAAAACATTCAGTTCATTTGTTACATGTAACTGAATTAAGTCAAACTTAATTAATTTATGTTTAGTTCACTAAACACCTAAAGACGCAGTTTAACTTATATTAACTTGTCTTTTTACAACGTTACGATTTACAGTGCATCTCACTGAATCATCTGAAAACTCATTCAGGAACCAAAAACTGGAGGATTCTTATCAAAGGTCACGCTAACGTTACCGCAGTCACCGGACCGGACCGGACCGTCGGAGGTTCTGACCACAGGTCAGGCCTCATGTTGCGACTCACTTCTGTTCACGGGAATCATCATGAGATGTTCGCCGGGCAGCTTCCTCCTTCCAGCGCTCAGCGGTTTGCTCAGGCAGCAGCTGCTCTGTGGGAGACCAGGCAGACTCGACACCAAACGGGTCGTCCAGACGGGGATTTTCATTTTCTGTTGCATAAAAACACAAATATCAACCGAAGGAATACACAACTTACTATGTTTAGAAAAGTATTGCAGAAGTGTGAAGTGTTTCACTATGACTCAATCTTTCCTGTATGGAAGACACAGCGTGTGAAAAATAGAACATTAAAACGTTTAATTTCAGGATTTACTGCCAAAAAGTGATTCACTCCTCAAGGTGAAATTATTTATTTCTATTAATTTTGATTTTTTTTTTAAAATTAGAAATGTCTTCCTTCAGTAAATTGTGGGCATTTATTGTAGAGCAAATACAAATACTCACAGAAAGGCGCATCCAAGCTGAAAAACTTAGTGGAAGGAAAAAAAAAACAGGGCAAGCAGCTCATTTAATGCAACCCACCTGAGCTTAGAAGAAAAACAACATTTATTTTCTTTTAGCTGGAAGTAAATGTTGGATTTTATCTGGACTGGACTCCAGGTGAGGAGTTTAAACATTCAGGGATGATTGAGGCGGCCGTGTCGCCTAGCATTCGAACATTTAGCTGGAAGGTTTAGAGCTTCGTTCTTCACTGTGTGGAAAAGCTTTACGACGGAGAGGATCTCGTTCTCCAGCAGAAGCAGCAGCGCAGTGGATCCGCGTCACGTCACACTCCTGCAGTAATTCATGTGGAATCACTCCAGACTGAATATTACAGGTGTTTACTGTACAGTATATGAGTTTATGTTTCAGCAGGTGACGTTTCTGCTTTTAAATCCTTTTTATTGCCGTTATGTGACGAGTTTTTACCCCCTGTGATCCTGATGGAAATGCATCTATCAGGATATTCACTTTTTGTATAGAATTAAATAAGTTAATTTCTTAATGATCATCTCCTGAGTTGCTTCTGATGACACCATTTTCTCTCCGTTTGTAATTTCAGTAAATCTTAAACAGCTTAAAGGGGAGTATAACGTAAAATTAACTTTTAAATCATGTTCTAATCTTATTCTCTCATCAGAAACACACCTGGAGTTTTGCTTTGCTTGTTTCAAGATCTCAGGTTTTTACCCAAAGCTGCTCTGGTGAGCGTCAGCCGAGCTTCTCCATCACTCGGCTCCTCTAGACTAGCGGCAGCAGCAGTTAGCAAACATCTGGTGGAACGGCACATCTAAGCTAGTTATACAAACTACGTCTCAGTCCAACAGTCCTAAAAATGGTTGTAAATGAAAGAGGAGGAGCTTGTTAAAGAGACAGAGGCCCAATTTCAAGGTGTCAAATTGCAAAATACATTTTTTTAAGCTATGTTTCATATATGTAGCATTTTTGGTGCTATGAAATGACACTATGTCCCTGGAAAATAAGCAAACAGAAGATATACAGGTTCAGGAATCCTCACCTACCTCTCACATTCCTGTTTATTTTGAAATGTATTTTTCACATTTCAAACTGCCTTGTATCTTTATTTCAACCCCAGATGTTCAGTTTTCTTCCACCACCATAAATGACACAATGGAATAAGTTTTATTATATGCAAAACTGTCCTCCATTTGACATCCTATTTTCATGTATTCCCATTAGCTGGAGCCGATGTGACAAATTAGACCGCTCTAATTAGTAAACACACATATTTTATGCGACTGTGGGAGGAAACTGGAGCATCTGGAGAAAACCCACTCAGGCATGAGAAGACCAAGCAATCATTCTGTGACAATCGCTGCGTTTCCACTTTAAATGTGCTCAAATCTCTGTCTATGTTCTGCTCATGACGAGAAAAACACGATTACGCGGCGGTGGCGTTTCCGTTAAATAAGAAAAGAAAATCACACGGGAAAAAGCTTGTTCACACAATAAGTCATTAAAAATAACGGCAGCAACATTTACATGAAATATATTCATAATTCAGCGCTCTCCATCTATCAGCCAATCAGAGGAGACGTCGCCGTCTTACTCAGGCGTTGGAGCAACAAACCTTTAATACTGGGAAGCGGCTGCATATGAAGTGTTTGGAGGAATTGTAGTTAGAGTTCAGCAGGTTTTTGTGAGCTGTTCGATGCTGTGGGAGTTCAGCTGCACATTGTATGAAAAAGAGATAAACAAACCATCATCCAGCCACTTCCTGTTGTCTTCTTTGTCGTTTTCGTCAGTAGTAAAATTTTTTGTGATGCAAAAAAAAAAGTCTTTCCTTTGCAGTTTTGCCCAATTCACTTATTTCAATACAGCTGAAAACCCAAACCACCTCATCCTAGACCAACGACTTTCTGTTGAAAAATGTGCGTTTCTTCGGAGACGGTGCGTTTCCATTCAGCGGATTTTTTAAAATAATTTTAATTTCCGCAATTTTACGTTTAATGGAAACACAGGGCAGATGGGATGCAGGTAGTGTTTTCATCAAACGGCTGATTAAAGCCAGGTGCTTTCCCAACCGATAACTCGCCATAGTTAGCTTCTGTTATCAGAAGTGATGGTAAAAGATGTAAACGTCGTGATTCTGTTCCAGCGTCTGTTTGACTGGTGTTACTTTGCGCATCTCTTAGACAATCCAGCTAATGAAGAAGCTTCTTCTGTGTGTCTGATCTCGAGGACATTTGATTATCCACTTGCAGCTACGCTGTAAACAATTCTCACACATCTTCCGATGCCGAAAATCAGAGGTTTGCAACCGATGGGAATGTTCAAAGAATCCCCTCAGGGCTCTGACATCTGAAAGTAAAAGTCTGATTTTTCCTGAAACAGAAACACAGATGCCATAAGAGTGTGTGTGTGTGTGTGTGTGTGTGTGTGTGTGTGTGTGCAGAGCAGACACACACACACACACTCACAACAAAAGCCTCCTTTAAGTGGCGAGTGGAAGTAGGCGGAGGCTCACTCTGTTTAGAGGAAACCTTTGATGTCCGAGGAGATAAGGGCTTCAAAGGGGAATATGTCTTGAATATTGCTGAGACAGAGAAAAGCCACAATAAGAGCGGGCCAAACATAAACTTAATCAGCGTGCCAAGGCCCAGAGATCATCTGCTGCCTCCATGTCTTTATGGGTTTCCCATCAGCTGGAGTGCTTCCACACCCTCCAACTTTCATTTTAGCCGTGTTTCAATTACACCAAAACCCCAGCGTGGAGTTCGGCCCATAAAACTGGAGAAATATGACCGAACGTTCAGGGTTTAGTGTAAACCATGAAACTACGTAAACACCACTCTTTAATGATTGCTTGGCTGATGCGGATCAGGGAAGGTTGGAGTTTCACAATCAGGCTACAGAAACTGCTAATGAGGTGATGGACGCAACGAACGACTGGAAGAGCGAGGATGCAAACAAACAACAGGAAGACGAAACGCACAAAGGCAGCAAAGATATGAGAAATAACGCAGAAAACTTAATTTCTAATAAACTAATTTATGACAGCAAAGCTTTGTTGTGAAACAATATTTAAGTACAATTAAAGACTTGTTTCGTCTTCACCTGTTTTAGACGGGCAAGTAAAGAATTTCACTACTTGAAATTTTTTAATTATTATTATTTTTTATTTAACTTTATGTCACCATTAAAGTCCCATTGAGTTTAAAAATCTATTTCACATCCTGGCCAAGACTCAGAGCGGCTCAAAGTTACGAAATATCCACAGCAAAAACAGAAACAGTTAATTAAATTACCGTATTTTCCGCACTATAAGGCCTATTTTAGAACTTTTTTGAAGGCACAGAATAGACGCTACAGTTACGGTTGCCACCCTATTGAACCGATACGGGACGCGATTTGTTCCGTACTCTACAAATGTGCATGTGTAATAATAAAGAAATGGTCCCCGAGTGCTTTATATAGTAGGCTGCCCTAGTCATTATTTCACTCACGGTGTTGGTGTTGCGATATTGTGCCCAACTGCTTTCTGGGTAACACAGACCAACCGACACGCTGCTGCTGCAGCCTCTGTCTCTCTTCCACCCCCGGCTTTAAATGTCTAAGGGCTGGTCCCTTGATAACTCTAGTCGAAGCATCCAAATGAATATCTAAAGCCACTTTGTTGACAAAGAATGTCAACAAAACAGTCCGACTTGGGTCGGCGAGGAGAGCCTTCTGGGCCGGGGCGTGGCCGGACGAATGTCACCCTTCTCCACCACAGCATGTTGGTGGAGAACGTGGTGCTACATGACCTGCAGACGACCTGATTACCAGGTCGGTAGGTAGATAGGTCAGAGGTCGGTAGGTAGATAGGTCAGTCAAACTTTATTAACAAACCAGCGTTCTGACAACTATCCCAGCATGCACCGCGCGCTTCTTCTACGGGGGAAAATGAAGTCAGGGCTGCTTTCCGTAGTTGCTCGACCTGTTGTGGCTCAATATTGGTCCATATATAAGGCGCACTGGGTTATAAGGCGCACTGCCGGCTTTTGAGGAAATTAAAGGTTTTTAGGTGCGCCTTATAGTGCGGAAAATACGGTAATTTAAAAATTCCTCAGTTAAAACATTTACAGAAACACGATTCCTTCTCAAAATCAGTAAAAACACTTTTATTTTGTCTAACCTCAGCATGACATTTAAGTTTAAAACAAAGATACTAAAACAGCTTAAAAGCTTTAATTTTTAAACAGATCACTGGCTTGTTTACCAGAAATAAATCTGTTAGCCATTTAACCGGTAATTCAAGGATGTAAATAAGCTGTTGTAAAATGTTTTAAATTATTAAAATGCACAGTGGAAGTAGTTTTGACACGACATAATAGCTTTTGGACTACAGCCAATCAGTGCCAAGGAAAATTCATGGCTCGTCTTGATTGGCTGCTTGGCAAACGATCGCTGATGGTTTATCAAGTTGAAGCTGCATTTTGGTTTGAATATTTCAGATTCTCTCTACAAAACAAACAAAAAAAATGCAGGAATGGGAGAATTTTCTGTGAATAATTTGAAATTATGTCCCAGAAAAACCAACAAATAGGTGAATTTGTAAATGTTGAACCACGAAGAGGCGTGGCCGACTGTATAAATATGCATTTTTGTTCAAATAAAAAGATACATTTATGTAGAATTTCCGAATAGATCTTTTTTTTCGTTCGCTTTGGAAGCCATTTTCTAACTCCAATTTTCTATATTATTCCTGTTCTGCTCAATCAAAATGTGGAAAATGTGAAGAAACATTTTGTAACCCAGGTTACATTATAGGACTATTAATTGAATAATCCAAATTAAAGTAAATTCAAGTGATTTGTTAAAACTTCTAGATTCGTCTACTGGAGGTAGAGGCAGATTGTAAAAACACAGAGACAGTTAGATGGTGTGCAATTAGTGAAGTGTATTACTATGTACAGTATATACAAGTTTAAAGCACAGTTTATAGTCCAACCGGATTTCCTCAAAACAAGGAAGTCGATAAGTCTTTAGTCTTTGTTAATGATGAAGAAAGTAATCCAGTTCCTTCGGAAAAAGGTTCTTGGGCTGTATCTCCATCCAGCTCGAAAAAGAGAAGATAGAGGTAGTTATCCTTGGATCCGCTAAGGGTTAGCTCGCCAGTCCGGTTTAGCCAGACAATCCTGAATATATCCCGTCCAGTCAACCACTCCTTGAGCGGGGGTGGAATCTGAAAGGTACCTGGCCAGGTCCCTCTTGACCACTGTGAAAGCTACAACTTTCTGTTGATTCAATACGTCTGCAAGTCCGACAGCGTCTCTCCTCTGGGGTCCGATTAGCAGCTATATAAGTCGTTCCTGTTAATTTGGGACGCCGACGTGCAGCTGTTGCGTGATTACAAAACCGCGCGAGAACAATGTTGTTCTCGCTTGGCTGTTATGAATAAATTAAAGGAGCGGAGGAGTCAAATACATTTTTTAAATAACTAAAATAAATCTAACAAAAAATAAAAAAAACAGAAAAATGATCCTGGTTACAATTTTCTTCTGTGTTGCGACGGATCATTCCTTTATTTTTCTCTGAAAGTTTTCATCAAAACATCCTGTTCACAGTGAGAACATATTTACCTCAGTAATCTCCTCGATCGGACAAAAGAACAAATAAACGACATATTTCATTCAAACAGCAGAATTTATCCCTCCAGGGTTTTTGTCTGTTGATTGGAGCTTCCAGTCCGGGGATGGAAACTCTTCCAGTATGAACCAGTTGGTTTAATTGGTCACAGCGTGCTTTTTATTCACTCAATTTGATTTTTCTTTTTTTTCCTGAGGGGTGAAATCTGTGAAAATTCATGCTAAGAACAGCAAGTAGGTGTTAATTAAGCATCGACGGTTCTGCTTTAATTAAGTTGTTGTTGCATCTGAGAGAAACGGAGAGACAGGAAGTCAGCGACAGATTGAAAACTGGCTCCCAGTTTGCTCCATTTTTCACCGAAGCGTGTCGGTTTAGAGTTAAAAACGTGGAGGAGGTTCTGTGAAACGTTAAAGATAAAACTCTTGTGTCGCTCAGGAGTCAAACGGTGAGAGGTATGGATTCAGACGTGCCATTTTCCCTTCAAAGGTCAACGTGTACAGAACATTTTCTGAGCCGTTATCTGGGTTATTATCTCATTTTCATCTCCAGAGACATAAATCGGAGCCGTGTAACGTCCGAGCTCAACGCTTCTTCAGCTGTTTAGCAGTTTTACCATTTTAATTTGAAAAAGAAAATGAAATTAACCAGTGAAGACGTCCTGGTATTTTAAAAAGGCCTCCGGATAAATTATTTTTTTATAAATTCCATTTTTAATTGGAATTTAAATTTAAATTTAATTGGCATTTAATTCTGTGTTTCTATAATCTGTAATAATCAGAAGGTAATTAATGCATAGATGTACACATATAGATGCTGTGGCTCTAGGTTTTGTGTGAATGAGATGTTTATGTTTAATCTGAGTTTTTGAAAAGTCGTCTTGTTTTCATGTGGACACCTGCAACGATATCTGAACCACCTGAGACTCTGCACTGAATGAACAAACAGAAAAAATGAAACCAAAATATGAGTCGGTTTGTATATTAACTCAGTTGGTTTCCTTTCTGTACAGCTTCAGCTTTAACATTGTGAACTGCAGCAAGGTTAAAAATACCTTTAGTTATTTTGTTAGAATCATTTGACATCACAGTTTGAATTATAAATGATCTGAATAGCATTTGATAGAAAAACTCAAGTAACAGAGAGTCTTTGAAAAGCCAAACCCATACCAACACATTTGGTCAAGAACGTTTTTGGAAAAATCTCCTCACATTTCACAACAATTCACAGTATTTACTTATAGTAAGTTTAAAGTTTCATGCAGTTTTTTTTTTTACTAAAATATACAAGAAAAGTGTAAATGAAGAAGCTCCCTCATTAAAATGAAGCATATGGTGCATTATGATGGTACCGGCCTGATAAAATCCTCGCCTGCTTCTCCCTCTCAGCCTCACTGAGTCTCTCCCTGGTTGCACTTTGGCTCTGCGCTGACGGGCGACTGGCTGCCAGTACAGAGGATAGGAGAGGATTTGGCCTTGGCCAGCCAAGATGTGCTGCCTTCAAGTTTCCCTGAGGTTCATCAGCCCCTCCTCCATGCTCTCAATTAGGAGCCCTTCCTCTCGTTAGGCCATCTGCATTGGAGATAATTAAAGGGAGGCGAGCTCCGATGCAGGAGTGGGCTCTTGAATCGGCCCATTGATCTTATGTCCCGGATATTTCCACTGGCAAAAATTCCCCTACTGCATCAATACTCGGCTGCATGCATATAGTGGAATGACTTTATGTTGATTAGGACACTATTGGCATTTTTAATGATCTCTGTTAGAGGAAATCTCCAGAAACAGCTCGGGCCGAGCCTGACGGAGCAGCAGTTACTGACCTTTAGGGTGAGACGTCAGCTGAGCAGCAGGTTGTGCACATGGTGCCTCACTGGCTGTGGTTCCATTGACCATAAAACTGAACAACTTTACATTTCAGAAATTAATTCGCTTAATTGAAACGAGGCAGTTTAGAAAAAAAACTCATCGACACAAAGGATGAGGTGGAAATTGGTCACGTGATCAACAACCGGATGTTGCTACTGGCGGAAACCACAAAGAAGAAGACGACAGGAAGTAGCCGGAGGATGTTTTTTAATGACTTATTAATATGTGATTTTAATTGTGTTTCTTTTTTAATAAAAACGCCGCAATTGAGAAATTGCTCTTTTTGACGTTAGTGGAATATTGACAAAGTTTTGTACACATTTGTAAAGGAAGCTACTGTCCATAAAACTGCGCAAATTGGAATCATGAAAATAAATTTGTGAAATAGAAACATGCTAATTCTGAAAAAACTTTTCATAAACTGCTAAGGAAATTCTTTTTGTACATCACAAAAGTCACGTGATCAACAACTGGATGTTGCTACTGGCGCAAACCACAAAGAAGAAAACAACAGGAAGTAGCCGGAGGATGTTTTTTAATTACTTATTAATATGTGATTTTATTTGTGTTTCTTTTTTAATAAAAACACAGCAATTGAGAAATTGCTCTTTTTGACGTTAGTGGAATATTGACAAAGTTTTGTACACATTTGTAATAGAAGCTACTGTCCATAAAACTGCGCAAATTGGAATCATGAAAATAAATTTGTGAAATAGAAACATGCTAATTCTGAAAAAACTTTTCATAAACTGCTAAGGAAATTCTTTTTGTGCATCACAAAAGTCAACATGATTAACAACTGGATGTTGCTACTGGCGCAAACCACAAAGAAAACGGCAGGAAGTAACTGGAGGAGGATGTTTATTAATGAACACACATATGTGTGATTTTAATTGCGTTTCTTTTTTAATAAAATCACCGCAATTGTGAAATTGTATTTGTTCGACAAAGTTTTAATAATAATAATAATAATAATAATACATTTTATTTCAAAGGCGCCTTTCTGGCACTCAAGGACACCGTACAATAGTAAAAAAAAAAAAAAGTGACAGAAACAAATAAAATGTAACAAGTAAAAGTAGATAAAAATAAATAAAACAAAACAATGTATCTATATAAAAACTATGTAAAATCAGGCAAACCAATTGTGTCATGTGAAAAAGGCAGATCTAAAAAGGTGAGTTTTGAGTTCGGTTTTAAAATTTGATAATGACTTTATGTTTCTAAGGTGTGGTGGTAATGAGTTCCATAGTTGGGGAGCAGAGCGACTGAAAGCTCTGCTCCCCATGGTGGTGAGACGGGCAGAGGGGACAGTGAAATGGATTGAGGAGGATGATCTGAGGGAGCGAGAGGGAATGGCAATATGAATAAGATTTGAAAGATATGGTGGGGAGAGATTGTAAAGGGCCTTGAAAGTGTACAGAAGAATTTTGTAATCTATGCGGAACTTGGTGGGCAGCCAATGGAGTCTTTGCAGGACAGGAGTGATGTGGTGCATGGATGGGGTTTTGGTAATGATACGGGCAGCTGAATTCTGGACCAGTTGGAGCTTATGAAGAGATTTCTGGGTGAGACCAAACAGAAGGGAGTTGCAGTAGTCCAGGCGTGATGTCACAAGACAGTGAACAAGGATGGCAGTGGAATGGGGAGTAAGGGAGGGGCGGAGGCGGTTGATGTTGCGTAGGTGAAAATAAGCCGAGCGGGTTATGTTATTAATATGAGACTGGAAAGACAGGGTGCTGTCAAGGATGACACCCAGACTCTTTACCTGAGGGGAGGGAGAAACGGGACAGTTATCAATTACAAGACTGAAGCTTTTGATTTTGGCCAGAGTAGATTTGGTACCAATGAGAAGAACCTCTGTTTTATCACTGTTAAGCTGAAGCAGATTTGAGGAGAACCAGAATTTTATTTCAGTCAAGCAGTCAGTAAGCGAAGACGGTGGGAGGTTGGAGGCGGGCTTACTGGAAACATAGAACTGGGTGTCATCCGCATAACAGTGGAAATCAATGCCATACTTGCGAAAAATATTGCCAAGGGGAAGGAGATAAATAATGAAGAGAAGGGGCCCTAAGACAGATCCCTGTGGAACTCCTGATGTGACAGAGGAAGGCTGGGAAGAGAAGGTTTTGATCCGAATGAACTGAGTGCGGCCAGAGAGATATGATTTAAACCAGTTTAGAGGAGTCTGAGTGATACCAATAGAGAAAAGTCTGTTGAGTAGGGTGGTATGGCAGATAGTGTCGAACGCTGCACTCAAATCAAGTAGGATGAGAATGGACAGCAAGCCGGAGTCAGCTGCCATAAGGAGGTCATTGGTGATTTTAATGAGAGCTGTTTCTGTACTATGGAGGGGACGAAAACCAGACTGAAACAGTTCATACAGGTTATTGTTGGATAAATAAGTGTGAAGTTGGGATGCTACTATCTTCTCAAGAATTTTGGAGATGAAAGGCAAGTTGGAGATAGGACGGAAATTATTCAGATTATAGTGATCAGCACCAGGTTTTTTTAAGATAGGGGTTATGGCAGCAATTTTAAATGAAGCAGGAACTGTTCCAGTGGAGAGAGAGGAGTGAATAATGGCAGAGATAAGAGGGAGTATGGATGGGGCACAGGCTTTAACCAGGACTGTGGGAAGGGGGTCAAGCAGACAGGTGGACGACTTGGATTTGTGTATAAGGGTTGTAATTTCTGATGTTGTTGGGAGCTGGAAGGAAGAGAAGGAGTGGGCTGGAGGAGAAAGTTCAAGAGTAGGACAGGGGGAGGGTTGTGAGCTGAGATGCTGGTGGATCTTAAGAATTTTACTGTCAAAAAATGACATGAGGGAATTACAAAAATCAGTTGAACACAAATATGAAGGTAGAGAGTCCGGAACTTGAATGATGTTCTTATAAAGTGAGAATATTGACTTGGTGGAGCCTTCATTTGAACAGATTAAACCAGTGTAGTAAAAGGATTTGGCTTGAGTGATACAGTCCTTATAATGTAATATGTGATTTTTGTAAATGTCTTTATGAACAACTAGTCCAGTTTTCCGGTGGAGCCTCTCAAGTTGCCGTCCTTTGGCCTTCATGAGCCGAAGTTCAGGAGTAAACCAGGGGGCAGAACGAGCAAAAGAAACAGATCTGGTTTTTAACGGAGCAAGAGAGTTGAGTATTGAGTGAAGACCAGTGTTGTAATGTGAGACCAGGTCATCAAGGGTGGTTGAATTTAGAGTTGAGTATATATTGTCCATGAGTGAATTGACGCCAAAGGAGAGAGAATTTAAATTAATATCCTTAATGTTACGGAAGGAGATAAGACGGGAAAGCTTAGTGATTGAGAGAGGGAGACAAATATTAAATGAGAGGAGGAAATGGTCAGTTATGGCAAGTTCATCTGCTGTACAATCAGAGGGGGAAACACCAGAACAACAGACTAGATCCAGGACATGACCCCTAGAATGAGTGGGAACATTGATGAACTGCTGGAGACCAAAACTCTGGAGGCAGGATGAAAAGTCTTTAGTCAGAGAACTTTTTGTGGACATTTCTAATGGAAAAGCATCCTCTCTCACAGGAAAAGCTTTGCAAGTGACAGACAATTATGTGAAGAACCAGACCTGACCTTTCTGTGTTGACAGGGATTTGGTGGCGACCGCTACAGAAACCCGTGTTCAGAGTGCTTTCCATTGATCTGCAGTCAGACCGTGACACAATCTCAATGTCTGACTCTTAGCCACGTCAAACCGCTATAAGGTTGTGCAGGAGGGGCGGTCAATACCTCGCAACCTCCTCCAACGCCTCCGCAGTCTGTTTACACAAGGGGCCTCTTCAGCTTAATCACTGGTATTTACAAACGGTTACCGTCGTTAAGTGAATTAACCGAGGGCCGGACGTAGAGGAGAGGCGTTTGATGGGGGCGGAGGAGCCGACATTATCACCTGCAGCCAGCTTCTTATGGGGCGACATCAGAGCTGATGGCAGAAGTCGCAGATGGCGGCAGACATTAGAGATGGCGCGTTTTTGGCATGTGCGATTCCTGCAGACTCTAGCTTCTGCTGTGGTGAGGTGAAAACAGGGCAGATGGGATACAGGTGATGGAAATGGGCTGAATCCAAGCTCCAAGGCACAATGTGGCGCTGATGGGAGGCGGGGACCAGGCTGCGGTGGGAGGCAGCGGCTGAAACAAAGCTGAGGTCAACACATTGGGCGTCTCTGTGGAGGAAGAGCGAGTGACGGGTGCATTATGGCCTGCTGCTGCGGCTGTATGGACCAGACTCAGGGGAAAGGGAAAGGCTGCATGGCTGTAACGATTTTAGAGTCAGCGTGACAAAGTGTGGAGTGCGAACAAAATCTCCTGTGATGCTCAGACCTGCTGAAAGCTGATGCTTCTGCTCTGTAGTGAGGCTAAAAGCAGCACCAAGGAACTGGTGGCAGCTGGTGGGAAAGTTTCTCCTTCCAAAAGTTGGCGAAGGAGACGCCCAGAACCATCAGATGCTGAAAACGCACGGATGCGGCACAAGAAGTTCACTAATTATGCTCTGGATCTTTGGGTTGCATAACATCCAGCTCTGAAGAACGGCCGACTTAATCGCCGACTTTCATTAACTGCGCGAAGGCTAATGATTTTCTCCCACGTCGACGTTGTGATTCTGTCTCTGGAACAGAGAAGGATCATTAACTTCCACGCTAATATGCCTTGTTCTTAGTGATGCAAACCCAGACACATCAACGACGCGCCGCTCGACAGGGACCCGATTATGGATCACAGGGGCCCGGTGGACCCGGCGTACGCAGCCATTCATTTGTCCTGGCGGGACCCAGGTGACGGGGTAAAGGTGTGCACTGGGGCACCGCAGACCTTCAGCACTGGAAACTAATTACCCTCAGTAGTAATTATGAGAGCACAGCTCAGGTCTGACCTTGGCAAACTGATTTTGTGGCATGCAGGGGAGAAATTCATCACCTGATGTCACAAACAATACGAGGAGTGGAATCCTGTGGGCTCTGGATGCCGCAGAGGAGAGCGACCATGATGCAATACGGTTTTATTTCACCTTACACATGATGCTGGGCGGCGGTGGGCGGCCAGCGTGTCTGAGAAGTATGCAAAGTGGCAACATGTGTGCAAAATAAATAAATGAATGCATAACTGGGGAATTTTCACAACAGAAAAAGTGACATTTAGATTTTCAAGCCTGAAGAGTGGCATCCAAATTGATGAAAAGAGTGAAGCTGTGCTCAGACAAAACCCGTCTGCCTACAAGGTCACAGCACTTCTGTTTGAGGCATTTGGTTACACAATGTTTGTTCTGGCCGTTTATGAAAGTTTTGACTGGATCAAGGATTCTCTTTCTCCAGTGACGGACTCTTAAAGCTCAGGTTTTATGAAAAGAGATAAATGTTTAACAGGAGGAACAGGCAGAGTTTGGGGGAACGTGAGGAAGTGAACGTCTACAATCTGCAGCTTTTCCAAACCAATTAGCAGCAACACTCTGACCACTGACAGGGGAGGTAAACACTGTAGCCTTTTTCATAAATCACTGTCAACCTGGGCCCAACGTGCCGTCGTTCTGTCACTGTGTGATTTATTTAACAACAGACCCAAGTATGGGTAGGGGGAGCCTGGTTGGTTGAAGTTCACTCTAAAGACCAAAGAAAGTTGATCACAGAACTGAAATCAGGGGATCTGAAAGGCAGAAGTAACTTCAGCTAACATGACTAAAAACATGTCTAATGTTGGTCTAAATATGATTAAAAATAATCAGGATTCGGGTTAAAACAGAACTGATTCTATAGTTCTAATACCAGGGCAATAAAAATAAAAAATATGAATATCCTTAAAGGGCCAGTTGTGCCAGAATATACTGATAAAACCCATCAAACTGTTAAAACATCAATAAATGTTTGTTTCAGCATCAATAAGTCCATCCATCCATCCATTTTCTTTACACCCTTGTCCCTCAGTGGGGTCAGGAGGGTTGCTGGTTCCTCTCCAGCTGGCGTTCCGGGCGAGAGGCGGGGTCACCTGGACAGGTTGCCAGTCTGTCGCAGGGCAACACAGAGACACACAGGACACACAACCATGCACACACACACTCACACCTAGGGGCAATTTAGACAGACCAATTAACCTGACAGTCATGTTTTTGGACTGTGGGAGGAAACCGGAGTACCAGGAGAAAACCCACCATGCACAGGGAGAACCTGCAAACTCCATGCAGAAAGACCCCAGGCCGGGAATCGAACCCAGAACCTTCTTGCTGCAAGGCAACAGCTCTACCAACTGCACCACTGTGCAGCCCCAGCATCAATAAGTGTTTATTAAAATTAAATAATTTTGAGCTCATAAGACCTTCAGAGAGTCTAACAAATCAAAAGATAAGGCGGTTCTGTCCAAACGGACCCAATAAAAGAGCTGCTGCAGCCCAACCAGCCCCTGCAGGCGCAGAAATAAAAATGACTGGAGAAACGGAGAAAGATGCTCTGATTTTATAGATCGTGTTTCCTTTTCCGTTCTGCAGACGGTCGAGTCGGTTCATCACAGTAAAAGCAGATGGTGATGACGATGTTTTGACTGATCAGTTACATTTCCCCTCCAGAAAACACATTTTAGCCGTCACCCACAACCTGCTGCTGCTGCTCTTCTCTCCCAGTTTCTTGAGCGATAAGAATGTTTTTTTCTCACTGTGTCACTGCTGGATTGTGTTTCTGCAATTTTCTGTTTTACTTCACAGCAATTTCTGGGTTTCTTAAAATGAAAATTGAGATGTTAAGATTTGTCTTTTGGTTCAAAGATCCAGTTTTAAATGCTATTGACAAAAAACTAGCTCATAAGGCCAGCAGGTCAGGGGGTTTTTGTGTTTCCGGATCGCTAAACTGCTTTCTAGTAACAGATTTATTTGAAAAGTTTTTAACTAAAGTAAGGATTCAGATCTGCAAAGACACGATGTGAGAAACATTACATTGATTATAAGAACAAGGCAGGGATTGCTCTAAATGTATTGCGTCAGTTCATTCTGCTTTATATTCTCGCCATGTCGTTATAGTCTTGGCATAAGAGGTCACAGGTGGAGACAAGCTGTGACATCTGCCAGGCTGAATCCATTCATGTCTTCAGAGGAAAACAGAGAAGGCATCAGTCTTTTGAAGCTTTATGCGTTGGTTCAGTGGAATGACAACACAGGAAAAGGAAGCTCTGCATGATAAAAATTTACTGCAGCACCGAGAAGGCCAGGGATGAGGACGAGCTTTTTCCCTCTCATGTGGATATTAAGTGTTGGAGAACCTGGAGAACCTGTCAGTTTTGGCTACAACTCATAAATCAGACTTTCCCATAAATATACTGCTTGACATTTTGCATGTCAAGCAGTTACTAATCGCAAATTAGTAATGTTAAAAATCACAATTAAAAAACAGGATGATTTTAGACTAGCGCTCAGCAGGGGTCTTCAGATACTTCAAGGTGAAACAGAGAAAAATAGCAAACAAGCCAATTAAAGTATAACATGAATAAAAACAGCTTATATGTTCATTTCAGTCTCTATGTTAATGGGAGGATCAGAGCTACTGTTAGCTGCAACAGTATTAGCATAGACGGTTTAGCTAGCTAACGGCCAAGAAGACGGGGGACGTTTTCACACCTGACTCTCTAAACGGAGCAGAGTTTGTTCTCCCATGCCTCTTTTGGTCTTCACAAGCCACCGTTACTCGGCATCATGGTACCAATGAGCCCCTTAGTGTTGCTATGACGCTATGCGTCTACTTCGACTCTCACAAATTAAACCATCACATCATGAAATCTGCGCTGAACGACGTGATCTTGACTTTCACATTGGTGTTGCAGCCGTAATAACCGGACCAAATGTGCACAGCTAAAATGCAGAAGGCAGGACGTCGATGCTGGTCTTTCTGGTAATACTTTATTAGAAGGTGTGAGCGTAAGACTGAAATAAGACGAAAGAATCGTGTTTTTATGAACATGAAGGAATCTCTATGAACGTTTATGACTGCTGTCATGAAGTGTCATCTGGTAAATAATGACACTTTTGATGCAAAGTTGACACTTTTAACAAATTTTCAATGCAAGTTTTAATGCAACTTTGCATTAAAAGTGTCAATATTTACTGAATAATGCAAAGTTTACACTTTCACTCAACTTTTAATGAGATTATGCATTAAAAATGTAATTATTTGCTGAATCACACTTCATAACAAACGTTCATGAAGACTCCTTCAGGTTATTACAGTGTGATGTTATTCACATCCCTTTAAATAAAGCGTAACCATATTTTTCTGGGTCTGTGGTCTGAAATCGATTCTGACCAATAGGAGCAATGATCACCACCCATGTGGCTTTGCTTACAGGGTATAGTACACTGTGCAAAAAGCACAATGTGAAAGCAAATCACAACAAATGAAAAGAATAAAGTCTGGACCAAACAAGCGAATCAAACGATAGCCAAACTTTATTCAAATAACAAGTCTAAAATATCACATCAGCTTTTATTAGCCAACATTATGGCAAGTTTTATTGCTAAAACAATCACTGATATGGTAGTTTATAATGCTAAAGGGATGAAACCGTTCAGGAAAGCCTCATGCTTGACCCAGGTATCTTTTAGTTGCAGTCTAGTCATTACCGTCTTTCATCTGATGAGTCGGCAGATGCACTGCAGAGCTTCACCATCTGTCCCACGATGATGGCTCTGATAAAGATGCAGACGTGAGCAAACCCAAACATTCCCATGTGTCATACAGCAAACACACAACATCAATGCAGGAGAAGCTAAACCAGGCAAAATATCCTTTGAGCCAGAAAAAAGAAACACTGTAACCCTGTCAGACTAGCCAACTAGCACACACAAACCCAGAGACACACAGTCCGCTTTCAGTGATTCTCTCTATTGTTTCTCACAGCCAGGCTGCTGTAAGATGGGTTAAGCATGAGGTGAATCACTTTCGCCTCATTTACATTCCAGGCACACGACTGAAGTCTACAGTTGGCATTCAGGATGTCTGAAGCTCAGAGCCTGCAGTCTGTGTTGAAAGGTACCGCAGCATCCTGACTTTAAAGCGCTGAATAACAGAGGGAAGGACCAGAAACCTCTCAGCCTGCACTGATTCTACTCAACTCACAGCTTTCTTTTATTCCTATTCACATCCTGGAGAGATTTACGTCAAACTTTTCTTGTCACATAATGACTAGTTGGAAAATTCACTGCTTTCCAGAGGTAAATATATTTCTCTAGTGTTCAGCTGCTGATGTTTGTTGGGATTTTAATTCTGGGTTCTTCCATTTTTCTGAAGGTCAAACTCAGACACTTTGCGAATTCCTAGGATTTTTACCGTCTTGTGGCTTTGTTACACTTATTTATTCCCAAATAGCACAAATAATTGTGCACTATAAAAGTATTAATATCTTAGGAAGAGCCTGTTCTGAAACTGTGAAGATGTTGTGCAAACGTCTAACTTCAAAATAACAGCTGAGATCATTTGAAGCTAATAGAAAGCAGGATTGACCGATTTAAGATGTTTTCCTGTTTGTTTCTGCCTAGTTTTCTTAAAGTGGCCAATACTTGTTGCCTGTTCATCCCATATACTGTGCATTGTGAGCTAATATGTGTTTGTATTTGTGGATAACTTGGGTTGTTAAACATCTGATGAGAATTTCATAACAATAGGCTAATAAGAAATATGTTTCCTTACAAAACCAGTGTTTAATAGTTGTCTGTAAAATGGAGAAAATCCCCCTTTACCTGTTTATTGAAACAGGTGTTGGAGGTAAGAACTGTGTCAAAAATGTAAAAATGTCTGTAGAAGAAAATCCAAGGACTTCTTTGACGTTCTCACATATGAAGACTTTTAAAAAAGGAAATAAATGTGTTGTTTCAGTTCCATCTTTGCCATTCATGACAAACCACCATCCATGACTTATAAAAACGGGAGGTTGACTCAATCTGACTCCCTGCCGTCTCAGAGCAAAGAAAACGAAACCACAAAACTTTTCCTGGCCTTCCAAATGTACTGCTAAAAATATTTCCTCCCTGGAGAAACAGCAAATAATTTCCCACTGGGTTTAAATCCGGGCAAATGAAAAGAGTACAGATACAGATAAACACAGACATACTCTGTAGAAAGAAAAACAACCGTTTTCTGTCCAAACGGAGATAAGATTCGGGGCATCTGCAGAGATATCTTCTGTGTTTTGGGAGACCAGAACTGATCTGAGAGTCATTATCACAGCAAATCTAGTTTTATACGAGGCTGGGATGAAAGGCGACACTGGAAGAAATAAGTCATTATAACAAAACAGCGTAATATAAAGTAGAGTCTGAGGAAATTTAAATTTTTAAGACGGATAATATGATCTTATGAAAGAAAACTGATCATGACTATATCAAGGGAAGAAGTCCTGTTGCTGCAGGAGGGACTGGTGCACTTCACAAAATAATAAGAATAATAATAAGCATGTAAAGTTTATCTAAGTGCTTTTCACAGATAAAAACAGATGGAAACATGAGGGAAGAACATCGGGCTTCAGAAATATTAACGTCTAAAAAAAAAAAAAAAACCAGAAAGTTAAAACTTTGGTCCAAAACCATCATTAATGGATAAAACATACCTTTAGTTACAGAGTCCATGTTTTTGGATGGCCAACACAAAGTTTCTATCCGAGCCCCACAGAAACATGATGGGAAAACACTAACGCATGCAGACTGCTGCAGAAAGTCACAACAACTCTGTCATTAATATAAACCTAAGACAAAATAAAGAGAGTAAAACCCAACTGAACCAAGACAAGAGAAGTTTGGTCTGGGTAATTTAAGAGAAACCTTTTTGATAACTTGGCAGATTTTAAATAATGCGTCAAAAATTAAAAAACGTTGAACATCTTGAAAATGCAACATGAAAATGTATAGATTTCAAGCATCTCTTGTTAGAAACTGTTTCATTTTGGCTTGTATGTAAACTTTCTAGTTTTTATTTTTATCTTTAAAATCAAAGGCTTACGAGTCAACACTTTCACATTTATTCTGGCAGCAGTTCAGTGGAGGTCACATTGACCCCAATCTGTGATTTTGTAAAAAAAAAAAAAGGAAATAAATAAAAAAAATATGTGGTAAAAGTTGCAGAAACAGCAGTTATATGGTTCAGCACTTTTTGTTGAAAAAGTTCTTTTTGACAGAGAAAGTGAAGTTAATTCACGACGACACAATGTGCAAAATGAACAGGCACAATAATATAAATTAAAACTGGATCACTTCTACGACACATAAACAAGATAAAGTGATTAATTCTTGAAGATGTAAAGTATAAGTATAATTTGGCACCAATCCAAATACTTAAACATGTCGGGTATTGTTCTGTTTTAGTTGAATCATCACTTCAGCTGCCAGAAACATCCAAGTATCTTTTTTCCCCATTTCATTAGTAATTTTTCTGCGATTATTTTTGTTGTTGTATTTTTCTTGGCAGAAGCTGCTTCAACCTCAGCTTCTTTTATGATCATTCAGCCTCTACACACAGTTTTAAATGAGACAAACAGCTTCATTAAACTTCATGGAAAAAACCTGAACTGTATTTTTTAATGGTTTTGAAACTAGTTTGGGATCCAGACAGTAGACGGTGCGTGATTTCATCCTTTTCATCTTTTTATTTTTACTTCTTGGTACCGCCAACAACATGACAGCCTGGATGAAAACTGATAAAGACGAAGGTATATTTATGAAGTGTCAGCCTGAGACAGAGGGGGTCTGGAGCCAGAGCTCTGCAGCTTCTGCTGGTATTTAAAAGTCACTTCTGGCTGTGACAGCATCTGTCACTTTGTTAGAACTCAACACAATGTAATCTTTTTTTCTCCTTAAATCTGTAGCTCCATCACAGAATTATGAATCTACGAAAGGGAAAATGTTTTCCAAAACATAAATAAGCATAAAGTTCCAACAATCTGGATCTAGACAGCAGTAAATATAATATAACTTCTAGCAGGAGTGAATATTCTTAGATAAGTCAAAAATGCTGAGGCAGTTTGCAGTTAATACATTTACAGCAGCAGGTGATTTTACCCTATAAATAAGTTAATTTAGGAAAGTTAACGTTCACATCCAGCTAAACTTCATTCATCCTAATGCAGGGAGGAGAATATGAAGAGAAACAACAAAAAAGTCTCTTAAAACGATTTATAAGTGTGAATTTTTAATGTGTTTGTTTAATTAACATCCCTGGTTGCTTGTTCATAACAAAAGCAATAATGTGCCTCATTTGTTTATTACATGCTTGCCACTTAAAAGTTTCTTTAAGAGAGAGAGAGAACAGGAAACAGAAAATAAGACTTCAAAAATAAAAGCATGAATATTAAGATAACAGTCTAATACAGGGGTCCCCAAACTTTTTCCTGTGAGGGCCACATAACTTTTCCCTTCTCTGGTGGTGGGAGGGCCGGAGTCAGTTTGTAACAGAGAAAGTGTCACACGTTTATCACCTGCGCTGCCGGAAATTGTTGGGGGGTGGGGGGTGTTTGAAGGTTGAGACTGTTCAGGAGTGTGGGGGGGGGGGACGTTTCTCGATTGTTTTTTACCCAGAAAGCACATGGGAAAAAACCGTTAGTGAAACTGTCACTGGGACTGACTAGCATATATTCCATTGAGGGAAAGTAACTTTAACATATGAATTCCTCATATGTTAACATAAAGGCTCGTTTTGAAGTATAAGCTGCTACTTACAGGCATTGCTTCGAAGAATGCGGCGTTCATAACAAACACGTGTGTTCATCTGCTCTACCGCTAGCAAACAACCGTACTGATTAAATAACATAAAAGTCAAGCAGTTCCCTAAAAGTCCAACAGATGGCAGCAATGCAAAACAAAACACCCACAGTTTACAGGACACTCTTCCTGCTAAAGAGCCCCCTGGTGGTTGAAGAAAAATCCACATATAAACCGGAAAATACAATATACAAATGTGGAGTTCGGGGACCACTGGTCTAAAACTACAAACCTCGAAGACATAAAACAATATTAAAATGAAAATGTACAAAACAGCCAAGTAAATTAGCACGTCCTGTTTTATGCAGGACGCTAAAACCGCGTTTGGGGTGAACGCAACATAGTTAGCAAAAGCGCTAAAAACTAGCTTTACTATTAGCAGATTGTCTAAAGTTTGAACTCTTTCGTTTGTTTTTCAACAGGATTCAGGATGAGTGTTTGGGAAGGTCAGCCAGGCAGATTCATTTTTATTAATTCTTTCCAAAACCGGTTTGAAACTGTCAGGATGATTGTCTTGTTGGAAAAGTTTTGCGCCATTAGGTCAAACCACACAATCAGCAGACCATCATGCATCGTTAGTCATGTGCTGCATATCATCAGGTTGTAGGTTGAAGGTTCATCAGCCCCTCTGCGCCCAGAATGATGCATCGTATCGGTGCGTGGGCGGACCGCGGTCCTCCGCCGGTGCCTCCTCTACATTACAACACAGAGCTCCGACAGTTCAGCCACAGTCACATGGTTCTGCGGACACAGAGGTCACGGTCAACTGTGGGTTCTCCTCTAATGGAGGTTAAGGTTACGCATATATACACGCGGTCACACGCCCACACATTTCCACACACAATTACACTGTGTTAGGTCATTGCAATTCATAGACGGACCTTTCTCTCAGGTCAGAAAAACATGCACACAAAGACCTTCCCAAGTTGAGTCTGCAGCTCTCCCAATCAGGCCTCAGGTTTGCAGCAACAGCAAACTCCTCCACTGAGACCAAAGCCAATTTATTTCAGTCAGGCTGCCAGTGACAGAAGCGGAAGCTTTAACAGAGGTCAAGCTGACCAAAGTGTCCGCAGGGAAATATCAGCCAGCCCATATATTGCATTTATATACTGGGGAACCGAGGCATTTCGCTCTGTTTTACCAGAGTACAGGTAGTTTTACAGTACGCCGTAATAAACCAGACTTAAGGCTTCACACAGCTGTTGGGCTTGAGCAGCCGCTGAATGGTCAGCTCTTTTTACAACGGCGCAAAAATGTTTTTTTATCAGCACATATCAACTGATGATGTTTAAATTAAGAGACTTTTGGCACAATAGACGAAAAAAGAAACAAACATTTTCAAACTGGCTGGACATCTATTGACCCTCGGGATGTGATGTCACAGAAAGCGGCGCCCTCCGCCAGGATGGAGGTCAAAACAGCATATACACGCGTTAACTCCGCTAAAGCTCGTCAAAAAACAGACAGTTGGTAGTTTTCAGTGTAAAAATGGTCATAGGGTGTAAATTTTATCGTAAACCTTTCGATGAGGAAAGCAGACGGTGACGCGGCGCATAAGGACAGGAACACAAAACAACTAAAATATTAGGTATAAATCACCTGTATGCTTTTTCTCTAGAAGAACATTAAAGTGTATTGGTTGAAATTATGTTACTGGAAATAAATGGCAATGCCAACAAAGTATTACGGAAAGCCAAACAGAATGAGAGAATGAACTAAAAGGAAAATTGGATTTTAGCAGCACTATTTGTACGCCGTCACCTAAGATATACACTTTTTAAAATAGGATCATAACTCTCAAACAAGTAAATCGATTATGCATCCAACATTTATTACGGAAAAACTATAAAATTGCAAGATTAAGACTAAAAACTT